>NC_065449.1:56807318-57488151 GCF_917563875.1 Diabrotica virgifera virgifera | reverse complement strand
TGCCGAATTTCAAGTCTAGCTGTCTTCTTTTGGTCTGGATATGTTTCTTCCAAGTAAGACGTTGGTCAAGATGGAGGCCAAGGTATTTAGCATCTGTTACTGTTGGTATTCGTACATTTTACATTCTTACAGGTGGGCATGTGTTGTGGCGGTTGGTAAACGTTAAACGTTATTTGAGATCATTTTGTTTTGTTTACTTTTGTTCGCCATATTGTGTACTATTCACTGAGTATGTCCAGATGGTGTTGCAGGTCTTATGAGGCTTGTATGGAATCTTCATTTACAGCTAGTATTGCTACGTCATCAGCAAAGGAGGCGATCGTAGTATTATGAGACTCTGGTATATCGGCTGTGTAGAGTGAGAAAAGTAGAACTTCAAAGATGGATATTGAAGCAAGAATACGTAAATAAGCTACAGTCATGTCAAATGTGATGTTACAGAAGGATGCTTAGAATAGCATGGACACCCAAAGGCGTAACCAGGATAATCCTAAGGGGGGGTTACAACTACTGGAAGGTCTCCGAGAGGTATGGTGTTAAACGTATAGAGCTCAAAGTACATCCCAATGGGGGGGGGGGGGTTATAACCCCCCAAAACCCCCCTGGTTACGCCTATGCTGGACACCGAAGAAAACGATCACGAAAGTATTGCGAGAAATGCGCAAAGAATGCGAAATAATAAACACAATAAAAATAAGAAAGTTACAATATCTGGGACACCTAATGAGGGGACCGCGATATGAAATGCTAAGACTGATAATGCAGGGAAAGATAAGAGGAGGAAGGAGTATAGGAAAAAGGAGAGTGTCATGGTTGAAGATATTTAAGGGACTGGTTTAAATGCAGTTCCGTAGAACTCTTCAGAGCAGCGGTAGATAAGTAAAGATAGTGATGATGATATCCAACCTCCGATTGGGAGACGGTACTTAAAGAAGGAGAATTGGCTTTTAATATATTATGTAATGTATGTTCTGGTTTTAACGGGCATTACAATTTCTTATGTCTTTATTGTTTGTCGTCTTTTTGCATTACATTCTTTTTATTAACAATATTAACACTTTTATTAAGAGGATCGGAACGTATTTTCGGCTGCAATGCTATTCAAATGGGGATTCATTTTTTTCAAATCCTGAGAAAACTAATAAGTATTTTGGAAAAATTTAAACGCAGAATGAAAGATTACGTTATTAGCGAGGGCCGAAAGTCCCTGAGAACTTCCACAATGTTTATTTTAATAAGTTACAGGGGTGAAAAAACTAAGAGAAAATTTAGTGTGATTTTTAAATTCAAATATCTCATTCAAAATAAACTTTTTATTTATTCTAAGGGACTTTCGGCCCTCGGTAATAATTTAGTCTTTCATTCTGCGTTTAAATTTTTCAAAAATATTTATTGGTTTTTTCAGGATTTGAAAAAAATGAACACAATCCGTGGTAATATTTTCCAAATCTGTCTTTGTCTTACAACGCACTCAACCGAATATAATATTGTCAGCATATATTGTCAGTCAGACACTGACAATCAGTGACAATTTTAAATATTTGACATTGCATCGGGAATATTTTGAGAAATTGATTAAATATTATTGATATATAGTGTATTTGATAAATAATTGATTTAAGACGTGAACTTAATAAAAAGTTATTTATTGTGTATTATTTGTGAAAGATCCAAGCAGAGAATACATCAGATATATCCTGTGATCCAAGTATTTTGTTGTTAGAGATGTTCAAAATTGTAAGCGTTCCAAAATAACAACATATTATTAAAAAATCACTTTAACACTTTTCCTCTTTTCTCGATTGATTATTAGTTTTTTGTTGTACAAATAAATTATTACAATCACTGAAAACACAGTTAGTGAAAAAATTATTACATTTATTAACTGAATTAATAATTTGCAATTATAAAAATAACAGTTATCCAAGAACATTCAAAAGCCATCTCTTTAAATTAATTATGACATTTTCAAGTAGAATGACATTCTAGTAATGTTTACATATCCACACCAGTGTGAATTTTACTACACGTAATTTGCCGTGTAAAGACAGAAAAAGTAGGGATACACGTAAAATATTTGCGAATTATGTACCCATAGCCTTAAACCTTTTTTCAAATATTTCAAATGTATTAAAACCAAATCTACATAATTATTTAAAGTCATCTTTCAATCGTTTTTTTTCTTTTTTAATTTGAATTGTATTTTCAGGTAGTTACCTATATCTGGTTATATTCTCCGACAGTGTTAACAAAAAGAGTAAATATAAATTGAGATGCAGGAGAAAATAAGGTAGTACTAATTATCTTGATAAAAAACACATGATTATCATATTTAAAGCAAAAGCAGAGCCGAATTTAGTTAGTTTAAATTACAGTTTGCTATGACAAATTTTAACTTTCTTCGGCCTACATATTGTATTATACAACTCTTGCAACTTGTGGGCTTTTTTCTTGTAGTTCCTTCTCCTATCGGAGGTTGGCTATCATCACAGCTATCCGTACCTTCTTGGCGGCTTCTCTGAAAAGATCTATTGAGCTGCAACTATACCACTCTCTTAGGTTGCTCAGACAGGAAACACTTCGTCTTAATATCTCATACTTATTTCGCACCTCTGTTAATGTGACCTAAATATTCCAGCTTTCTTGCTTTGATGTTATTTATGACCTCACAATCCTTTTGTAGCCTTCTTAGCACTTCTGTATTTGTAACTCGTTGGGTCCATGAGATTTTCAACATCTTTTTATAGCACCACATCTCAAATGCTTCCAACTTATTTAAATTATCCTCTTTTAGTGTCCAGCTTTCCATTCCATACAACAAGGTCGAGAACACGTAGCATCTTAAGGGTCTTAAGCTAGCTCCAGAGGAACGTCTCGATTAATAAACTTTTTTTAAATTTTTTATAAATGCTTGTCTTGCAATTTCAATGCGTGTCCTGATTTCTCTACCTTGGTCATTGTTTTAATTTACCCAGGTTTCCACCTAGTTGCAGTTATTCACTCTTTCTACTTGTTTTCCCTCGATATCTAGCCTTTCTAGTATATGTTGTTTACAAATAATCATGAACTTGGTTTTCTTAATGTTCATTTGTAGTCCATATTTTATACTGACTTGATATAATTTATTTATTAACTGTTGCAGTGCTTCTAGACTGTCTGCAAAAAACGGTGTCCTCTGCGAATCTTATATTATTCAAGATTTTTTCGTTTAGTGATATACCCTGTTCTTCATCTGATATTACTTCCTTAAGAATAGCTCCGCTGTACAGATTGAATAACAATGGTGACAACAGGAACCCTGTCTATCACCTCTTTTGATTTCTACAGTTTCTGTTTCGACATTTTTGATTCTAACCTTTGCTTTTTGATTCCAGTACAGACTGACTATAACCCGTATATCTCGATTGTCAACATCATTTTCTTTTACCAGTTCTACGAGTTTCTGATGCCATACTCTATCAAAAGCCTATTAATAATCTATAGAGCAGACAGAGATCTTGGTTCATAGATGTTATCTAGTCGTCTTTGCTCGAGAAGGTTAAAAGCGAACAGAGCCTCTCTCGTTCCTAGTTCTCCTCTGAAACCAAACTGGGTGTCATCTATAGCTTCTTCTATTTTTTGTGTAGTTTTCCATCTATTATTTTGAAGAATATCTTAAGTTTGTGACTTATTAAGGAAATTGTACTGTATTGGGGCATTCTGTTACATGTACTGACTTTGATAGTGTT
Source organism: Diabrotica virgifera virgifera (assembly GCF_917563875.1). Taxonomy (NCBI): domain Eukaryota; kingdom Metazoa; phylum Arthropoda; class Insecta; order Coleoptera; family Chrysomelidae; genus Diabrotica; species Diabrotica virgifera. The sequence continues at coordinate 57,484,423 of NC_065449.1, read as the reverse complement.
ACAAACGTGGACAGCAACCAATCTTGGGGTACTATTCCTGTTGTATATACCTTGTTGCAAAGATCTAAAAGTATAAGAAGTGTTTCTTCGTCAATGCATTTAATTAGCTCAGCAGTTATCTGATCCGGGCCTACTGCTTGCTTCTTCTTCTTACTTGTTATTTCCTTTACTGATTTCCTTTATATCATTATTTGACTCTAGACGCTTTTAAATTGGTTCTCTTGTTTGTCAATCAAATCAAATTGTTTTTAATTGCCGAGTATATGGATGAGTTTGTATAAATTTCAAATTAAAAGACATTTTTCTACAACCGTGTTAAAAATGCAATTTTTAGCACTCCATAGCGTTAAAAATGCTACTTTAAGGCACTAGTGCTTTAAAAAATTTTTAAGGCACTGCAGTTCGTATTGACCGTATAGGCAATTTTGATGTCATGTCAAAAAAATATAAAAATGGAATGTCAGTCAAATTCAAGTAAAAGTTTTTGTAGATATTGTCCTGTAATTACGTTTGTAGAAAAAATATTGTATGATATGCGTGTTAAAAAGTACATTTTTAAGGCACTCATGTGAATTGCAGAACTCGCTATCGCTCATTCTGCAAACTTTCACATGCGTGCCTGAAACGTGTACTTTATTATAAATATCTATTAACGTGTCTATAGCCTTTATCACTTTTTCTAGTTAGACTTTTAGAAATTGTAGATGTAATTATTTGCTTGTAACTTATCCTTGTATTAAATTCTTTCATCAATCAAAGTTCCTCGATGTCATTTGCAATAACGAATAAAATGAGAAATATTTTGAAACATTCATCACATGTTTATTTTTGAGTAGAATAGTCGTGTTTCTCTCTATTTTTTTACTAGAACAAATAGTTGGATGCCTGACATATGCTCCTAGTTTCTAAATTTTTAAAAGATTTATTTTCGTGTTACTTAAATTAAAATTATTATATTTGTGAGATTAGGTACTACTAACAATCATGCAGTGTCAAGCTAATAAATTGCATATGTTATGGTAAACCAACAATAAAAGATTGCAATAAAAACTGTAGACCCTAAAACCATAAAAACGACATATATGATGAATTTATTTATGGCTTGATAAAAATTATTTATGACTTTTATCGTTTAGGTTTTACAATTTAGAAGTTTATTTACCACTTTTTAGGTCCTGTTTGAAGGTAGAGAACGTATAGAAATTACTCAATATAAAAATTTAAATATGTAGGCACTCCGGTAAGCCTTTTCTCTTCCTTTATTTTATCTCCTTCGTAAGGATGTAGTGGCGTCATGTAATTTGTTTGACTATTTATGTCACATTATCTCCCTTCGTGCGTCTTGTTTTGCTTCGGAGAATGAGTCATATTCTTTGTTTGGTCCGGCCATCGTGCTGAAAATACGTAGCCTGCGTAGCCTACAATAAGGATTTGCTGGAAATAAATTTAAGAAAAAACATCATATTCTCACTATAATTAGGTAATATGCTTATCTTAGCGGAGGGGGCCGGTATGGTTTGAAATCAACATTTTAAACATCTTTTTGTGAATTCTTCTGAAATTATGGTAAAATTATTTTATTTTTAAATTAAATAAACATATTCAGTACAATTCAAAGATTATTCAAAACAAAATTTCAAGACAAAATATTGAAAAATAAGCCAACGTTGGCAAAATTTTGCAGACACCTAAAAAATAGATTTTGTGGTAGACATCAGAACTTGTCATTGGATCATCAGAAATAAAAAATTCAAAAATATTTTATTAGCTTACTAGTTTCTCGAGGAAATGTTGTCGAGTGTTTTTAATTTTAACGATTTTTGAGTTTTTAGTATCACTCAGAAGTCAAAATACCGAAATTTTTTGTAAAAAGGGTGAAAATCAACATATTAATTATCGTTAAACAAAATGTAAGCATAAAACAAGAAATATCTCGACAGCTCAACCTTACGAAATGTCTAAAGAAAATCTATGAAAAATTTAAGGTGGACCGGTTAAGTAGTTTTTGTTACAATGTCCACCGCCTTTGAAAAAAGCAGTTTTGAGAAAAACGCGTTTAAAGTTTTCACAACTTTTATTTTCAATTTGGAATATGTTTTTAAATCGCGGAGTAATTTACAAAAGAGAAGAGGAACAGTGAATCTGACATTTTCAGAGTATTCTTAAAGTTATATACTTTCATTTAATCATTTAAAATAATAAAAAATCGAAAATATTAAAATTTTCAAACCATAAACCCCCTCCCCCCTAATCATGAATAATAGTTATAATAATATACAAAACATATGACTACTCAAGACCAAAGAGCTGCAATCGAAATTGAGACTTAAAAATGTCTTGGTTCTAAATTTTAAATAATTATAAAAATCTATATTTTGTAATAGGTCTTTTGGTTACGTTTATATTTTTTACAATAACTTATCTTATTACACCTATATTGATATGTTTCATTATTTTATAGGCTAGTTACTTATGCCCTTTACTGTAGTCTATTTTGCCAAAGGACTGTTAAAACTCTATAAAGCAAACTGGTAATTTTTATATACGTATTCTAGTTGTAAAGACTAGTCAACTTCCTCTTTTGTTATTCTAAATATATTTATGATATACAGGTTATAACAAAACGGCATGTCATAAATTAATTCACATATTCTGGGACCAAAAATAGTTAGATTGAACCTAACTTACCTTAATACAAAATGTGCACATTAATAAGTTACAGCCTTTTGAAGTTACAAAATGAAAATCGATTTTTTTCAATATATCGAAAATTATTAGAGATTTTTTTATTAAAAATGGACATGTGGCATTCTTACGGTAGCAACAACTGGTTTTGTTCTCTTAATAAACTCCCAAATGTTTGTGTACGTTTCAATTAAATTATTATTGTGGTACCATTAGTTAAATACAATGTTTTAAAACTTAGCCGATAAAGTTTTTATGGAGATTTTTTCAATAGTTGTAAAATCCACAACATAATATTTGTAAATACATAGTTAACTAAGATTATAGAATAATATTTTCATAACATTATTACCAGGTTTCTATAATCTTACTTAACCATTTAAAAATATTTGGTGGATTTTACAAATTTTCAAAATATGTCTATAAAAACTAGTTTATCGAAAAAGTATGGTACCACGTACCATAATAATAATTTAATTGGAACGTAAACAAATATTTGGGGTGGGGGGTTAATATATTTTTATGAGTGCACAAATTTCACTGTTATTTTTTTAAGATGTTCCTGCCACAATAATGCCACATGTCCATTTTCAATAAAAAATATCTAATAGTTTTCGATATATTGGACAAAATCAATTTTTATTTTGTAATTTTAAACGGCTATAACTTTTTTTATGTGGACATTTGTACTAAGGTAAGTTAGCTTCAATCGAAATATTTTTGGTCTCAGAATATGTGATTTAATTTATGACCTGCATTTTTGCTACACCCTGTATATATGATTATAGGTTATAGGTACTTACATAATAGTTTTTTTACGATGCATGTGAGTTATACAACTGCAGTTTAAACAGTTGCTTACGTTCCCTTTTAATATAAAAATATATTGCATACGTTCTTTTTATTTTATTGTTTAGTTTATTTCAAGTTTTTGAATTTATTGTTTAACGTTTTCTCTATGTATTAATTTCTAGTATAATATCGTTTTTTCATGTGTTTTAAGGAATTTTTAGTTGGGCTGTGGCTCTGTGAATTCTCTCGTCAGACAACACTTTGAAGCCGATACTGGAAATGTAAGCACCAAATTTAAATGGTTTGTTCACTTGTTACTCCTTAAGTCATTGTCATTTAAGTTGATGTATAAGAATGTAGTGTATATTGATTAAAACAATATGAATGTAAGTGTTGTAGCTACTTAGTTTACCAGCAGGTGTATTCGATTAAATGACTTGAAATCATATGCTATCGTCTTTGTATACCTATGTACATATTTCATCATTTAAACTGTTTGAATGTTAAAAAAATGTTCCCATTTTGTATCTAATAAATCTAATTAATCTCTTTTTAAAATAATAATTAGACTTTTTATGATACCTTAGGTTATTATATTCATTCATTCATTCATTCATTAAGCATTAAAGTTCCTAGGGATTATGGCTATCGTCATAGCGATCAAAATCCTATTGTTGGGGGGCGAAGCAACGAAGCACTAAAAGGCCCAAAACCTGGGAATTTTATGAAGTAAGACGAATCGTCATGCAACTTTTTGCATGACCTCGAGAGAGTGTCAGGCAATTTTGTGAACTAAATTGATCTCCGGCAAAAATTTTTGTGCATGAGAAAATGCATTTTCAAAGTGCATCTCGAAGAGATGGAAAACGAAAAATTTAGAACGCAGGAAATATTGACGGAAATGAGTTCAATTTTTATATTTGGGGGTTTTGGAGGTCACTGAAAACGAATTTTATGACGGCGATGGTCTCCGTCATGGACATCCACAATTTGAAAAAATGTCTCGAATAAAAGTTGCTTATTTTTACGTAAGAAATCCAAATCTGCAATAACAAATGGGGTTTCCATTTAAGATTTTAAAGTTACCCCCACCTCACCTCCAGGGGTTGGAGTGGGGGAGTCATGTTTAGTGTCATTCGATAGATTTTTGATAAAAATTGAACATGTATTTTTCAGTTTTTCGATCTTATCTTCATTTCGCGAATTATTCGATCGTCCTATGCGACGAGTTCCACCCTGGGCACCAGGTACCTCGGAGACCATCGCCGTCATGAAATTCGTGTTCAGTGACCTCCAAAACCCCCCATTATAAAAATTGAACTTATTTTCCTCAATATTTCCTGAGTTTAAAATGTTTCTTTTCCCATCTTTTCGAGATACACCTATTGAAAATTAATTTTCTCATGCACAAAATTTTTTGCCGGAGATCAATTTAGTTCATAAAATTGCCTGACACTCTCTCGAATCGGGTTTTATTTTCCTATAAACCTAATTCCTAGGTTTAATGCTTCGTTGACTCGTCTATACGTCGTTTATAGCTTGCTGTGTGTCTTTGCTGCTGTTGTGACTCTTTTCCATTTCTCCCTGTCCTTACACTGAACTTTCCAGTTTTTAACATGTATTTCTCCTATATGTTATTCTCTATCATCCAGCCATCTTCTTCTAGGTCTTCCACTACATCTGGGCCCTAGTGGTGTCCGGTTAGTTATCCTTCTCAACATATCCGAGTGTGGGCGTCTCTGCATATGTCCTATCCAATCTAAGCCAAGAGATTTTATGTATCTGACTATATTTTCTGTCTTTAATTCTTCTTCAATTTCGACATTTGTTTCCATTCCTGTTTTTAACTCTCTTGGTACATTGTGTATCATTCTCATTATTTTTTATTCAAATTTCAGAAGGCTATCTTCCTCTTAGTATGTACTTGTTAATCGTTGTTGGTTTCATCCCATATGTAACAACAGGTCATATTAAGATTCTATATAGATTCATCTTTGTTCTCTTACTGAGAGTCTTACTTCTCAGCAGATTTCTATTCATTCCATATGCAGGGCCATCGAGAGGGATGAGCGGGCCCCGGTAAGAAGTGAAGAGCGGGCCCCTAGCAAAAAGTGAAAAGATGTCTATAATTTTTGAAAAATCGCATGATTTTACCAAATCATTCTCAATGCACAAAGCTGCTAGGCCAGTTAACCGATCCTGTTTCATTGTGGATCTCAATAACATTGTTTTTATGCGAGAAAGACAACTAAAAGATCTTTCCGCTTCTCTAACTGTCACCGGTAATGTGAAAAATATTCTTTAACGCATAACTACATTAGGAAACATTGATTCCAATTCCAATGAGATGTTTAATTTTATTAAGTAAATCTATTAGAGAACGTTGAGATTCACCAATATTATCCTTGTATATCGGTCTCGCATTAAAAGTTTCATCTATCAATTTTTCACTCGTCGTCTTTCGTCTTCATGTCACAAAATTTGAAAGTCAAAATTCGCGCAATGTATCAACATTTTTCTTAATATTATCGTCATCTTCATCTCGAAATGTCCATAAAATGTTAAACACCGAATGAATTTCATTTGCCGCATTTAAATCTTAATTCTGGTTGAATTGCTTGTCATACAATCTATGACAATATTAAATATTTCACAGCGAAATAATATTTCGTCGGGCTCAAAATTATCAGTCGGGTCACTACTAGAACCAGGCAAATCATCAAAAAATCTCGCTGGCTTCTTGCGCCGTTTCTCTTTATTTGATGTAAATCCTGGATTTACATATTCCATAATTACTGGCAACTAATCTAGATTCTTCAACAATGGAAGACCATGAATTTCTGATTTTGTGGAAAAACTACGTTTTTGGTCTGGTCGACGCCAGGTCCCTTACATCGCCGGGCCCCGGTAAAATGTACCGGCTGTACCGCCCTCTCGGCGGGCCTGTCCATATGTTTTTTGCCTTTCAGAATTCTTTCCTCTATTCTCTTTTTCCGGTTTTCCCTATTATTTCACCCAATAATCTAAAGGTATGGATAGTTTAAAATTTATGGTTCTCTGTATATTTGTGAGTTGTTATGTCGTCCTTCCTAGCCTCATGTATTTTGTTTTGTGCTTATTATAACATGAGTTAATAGTCATATTTGATTTTTTTGTTTTATTTTTAGCATCGCTACCATGAAGATTCATATGATTAAGGACTGAAATTGAATTGTGATGAAGCAGCCTTTTAGCAAAATTCGGAAATGAAGAGAGCTATCCGTCGACAGTATATATTTTACACTGTCATGGAGTTGCTCTCTTTATAAACGAATTTTTTATCTACAAAGACGGAACATAGAACTACTAGCCATGGAGTTAAAGTTAAGTTAAATTTAGAGATGACTCGCCAAAGAAAGTATTTAGAAATTTGTACATTTATTTCGTAGATACAGAGAGGATCTAAATTATGGAATACATTCATTTTCTCTAAAATGGACGACTTTAGAGAAAAACTCCGAAATAGGTCGTTTTTTATTTTCAAATTCCATTTTTTGGCATATTTTTCATACTAGTGACGTCATCCATCTGAGCGTGGTGACGTAATCGATGATTTTTTAAAATTGGATTAGCAGTCGTGTGGCACCTCATTTGAAAGGGTGTTTAATTCTCTATACAGTAATTTAAACACTAATATCATTATTTATACAGGGTGACCAAAATAATAATTTTTGAATTAAATTAATTGACGAAAAAAAGAAGAATGTATGCAATTTATTTAACTCAAAATACATTTTATCGCCGTCAGAAAATAGAAAAAAGAATGTGTGTGTACTTTGTACGCATGTAAGAAGTTATACTTCTATTATATGATTTAAACGAAATTAATATACTTTTTATTTATATTTTGTTTAAATATTAAACTAATTTATACTTACTACTTCTCAAACATTTTTATTAGAACAGTGCCAAAAATTAAAATAATAAAAGGATAAAACACACACAAACACATTAAACAAGCCACAAATGATGTCTGAACATTAATTGTCGAAAATTTTTTTAACTAAATACGTATTTTCTGAAAATACAATTATATAATAAATATACTTACAATCATAAAATGTATTAAAAAAAACAAAAAAGAAAGTTTCTATTGGGACTCGAACCAGCGCTGATAAGAGCGGTTGGTATTGAAATTCATTCGCCTTCTCCTCTTAGCCACGGACACTATGTGTCATTATTTACGAAGATCGACTAACTAAACGGATTAAACTTGTGATATTTTGATATTTTGAAAATTGATCAAATTATTTTAATTTTGAATTGAAATGATTTAGAATTGAAAAAATACAACAAAACATAGAGTAAAAAAACAATATATTAGGTGAATATTGATAGAAATTTTGATGGTAATCAAATTATATAAATAAAAGTATTACATACTATGTATTTTGGCAGATCAAATAGGTAGGTTTATACTCATGATACATTCACAATTATTACGTACCTGTTGCTTTTAAAAACTATTTAAAAGTCACTACAATATTATAAACTTTTTTGTTTCTGTCCTCACAACAATAAAACTAATATATTATACATTTGTTTACCTTTACCTTTACCTCCAAACCACAGCTGCCATATCGGATAATTTTTGACATGTCATTTGAACATCCAATCAGAACAAAGTTATAATGCGCATGCGCCGGGCTGATAGGTTTTAACATATAAAAAAATCACCCTCTATCGCCGGTAAAGAAGTATAACTTTAAAAAATGTTTATTTGGCAAATAAACATTGCTTTTCGCTTAAATTAAATGTTCAAACTGCCAAGATGTAGGTGGGAGATTTAATTAGTTTTGTGATTTAATTTAAGCGAAAAGAAATGTTTATTTGTAAAATAAACATTTTTTTCTATTTACTGACAGCCGTGCAATGTATTTTGAGTTAAATAAATTACATACATTCTTCTTTTTGGGTCAATTATTTTAATTCAAAAATTATCTTTTTGGGCACCCTGTGTAAATAATGATATTATCGTTTATATTACTGAATAGAGAATTGAACACCCTTTCAAATGAGGTGCCACACGACCCCTATTCCCATTAAAAAATCATTGATTACGTCATCACGCTCAGATGGATGACGTCACTAGTATGAAATATATGCCAAACAATTTTAATTTAAAAATAAAAATCGATCTGTTTCAGGATTTTTCTACAAAGTCGTCCATTTTAGAGAAAATGAATTTATTCCATAATTTAGATCCTCTCGCTGTATGTCGTCGCTGTGAAAGAAAACCGGCATAAGTGCAAAAAATCGATTTTTGGGATATTGGTATCAAAATATTTCTCTTACTTTTGTCTATTTTTTATGTCAAACCGCCATAAAATTAGGCCAAAAGAAAGTCAATCAAATGCCGTTAGGCCGGTTTGCATAATGTCTTATCCACTACTTTACTTTACAGAAGACATACCTATTGCCCATTGCGTCAGTCGGAACCTAGAGCTAATTGGAATATAATCAGTTCTCACTGCGGCTTAAGTGCAAACAGTAATCATATTTTAAGGCCATAGTTGCATAGCTGCATATTTCTCTGGATTTAGTCAATAACCTGGTTATTTGCTAGAAATACTTCAACAAGCAAGACTTTTCATAATGTTATCCCAGGAAATCGTATCCCTAGTGCGACTTAAACGGTAGTAAGCGATAAAAAATAATAATTGCAAAATCTTTGAAACTCTCTGGTGAAAAATGTCTCTTTTGCATTTATGTCGGTTTAATTTCACAGCGACGTTGCGGATTGTAATTTGTAACTTAATGTACTATAGTATAATCTTAAATTTATTATTATAATTATTGGTATTGTAAAATAAATATGTTTTTCTACAACTTTGTTAAAAATGCAATTTTTAGCACTCCATACGAGCGTTAAAAATGCTACTTTAAGGCACTAGTGCTTTAAAATTTTTATGGCACTGCAATTCGTATTGACCGTATAGGCAATTTTGATGTAATGTCAAAAAAATATATAAATGAAATGTCAGTCAAGTTCAAGTAAAAGTTTTTGTAGATATTGTCCTGTAATTACGTTTGTAGAAAAAATATTGTATGATATGCGTGTTAAAAAGTACATTTTTAAGCCACTCATGTGAATTGCAGAACTCGCTATCGCTCATTCTGCAAACTTTCACATGCGTGCCTTAAACGTGTACTTTTAACACTTATATCATAAATAACTAATAAATTATTTTTGAAGTTATACTTCTTTAGGCACGATTGAGATTGAGGGTGAATTTATATTGATCTGCGCGCATGCGCACACCGATAGTTTGGTATTAGTCTTTATACGGGCTCTGATTGGGTGTTGAAATGATCTGTCAATAATTGTTCAATATGGAGGTTATCGGTAAACAAAAATGTTGTATAATATATTAGTTTTTATTGTTGTGAGGACAGAAATAAAATCAAATTTATAATTATAGTGACTTTTTAACTAGTTTTGAAAAGCCACAGGTACGTAATTCTAAATGTTTCAGTTGTATTCCAATAAAAAATTATCTTCATACCTATTTGGAAAATGTAAAAAAAATAATGTACTTACCTAGTACTTGCTATGCTATACCCCTAGTAGGCAATGCTTTAATTTACATAATCTTATTACGAACAAACTTACAAATTTTCATCTAATGTATCGTTTTCTTACTCTATATATTGTTGTATTTTAATTCAACAAAAATCAAACTAATAAAAATTCATATAAACAAAATGTCAAAAAGTTGTTCAGTTGGTGTATATTCCCACATGACGTATACGCGAAGGTGGTGCAGTTTGAAATCGCTTGACTCGCGTACGGCGGGATACACGGGAAGTAGGTTCAAGCCCAATGCAAGTTATATCATTTTTTTTAATTTTTTTTTATAGATTTTATGATTGTAAATATATTATTATATAATGTTTTTCAAAAAACACGTATTTAATTAAAATTTTTGGCAACAATTATTGTTCAGAAATCATTTGTGGCATTTTTCAATGTGTTTGTGTGTGTTTTATTCTTTTATTTTTTTAATTTTTGACATTGCTTTAACAAAAATTTTTGGAAAGTAGTAGAGAAACTGTTTAAAGTATATTGATTTCGTTGAAATCAAATAATAGAAGTATAACTTCTTACGTGCGTACAAAGTACACACATTCTTTTTTTAAATAAGTTTATTTCTTTATTTATGTTTTCATAAAGAATGACAGTTGACAGTTATTTTATCTTTAGATTGTACAATAGTAGATTTCATCTAACTGATGTGGAATGTCAATAGGTAGGTACCTACGTACTGAAACACTAGCGTATATTAATATATCTCCAAAAACCCTGTTATAATAGTTATAAGTGGTGTAGGGCGACAATATAATAGGTTCAATACAAAGACAACTCAATATTAGATAACCCTTAGCTGCTATGGCCAAAAATTGTAACATTTATGGCATGGTAGGATTAGATTCTCAGTAGGATCAGTCTTCTAAGTAGGATTAGTCCAGAGAAATAAGGTTTTTGTCGGGACACTTGAGCAGCCAGGTTGCAAATAGATTTTTGGGTACTATATACCTAGTGTTACCCAAATGTAAGACCAAGACGAGACTTAGACAGTCTTGGTCTTGGTATTGCGCCAGTACACCTGGTATTGGTCTTGGTCTTGGTATTGCCTTCTCAGTCTTGGTCTTGGTCTTGGTCTTGCAGCAAGAGTCTTGCAAGTCTCGCAGTTGCCCATCAGCCTAGTGCATATCTTAGAACAACGTAACAAAGATGTACATTTTAAGCTTGAATATCATAGCCATAGCAAAGACTAGCCATATATATATATATATATATATATATATATATATATATATATATATATATATATATATATATATATATATATCGAAACAACTGACACCGGGTGGGGTTTGAACCCACGATTTAAGTGATCCCTGCCTATGTTCTAACTAACTAAAGTTAAAACTACCTCTTAAAACCCACAAAATTTCATTTGCATATCTCAACCGGTTTTAGAGCAATAAATAAATCGTCAGTTTGTAAGAAAAACTTCAACCCCCCTATTTGGTAAACAAAGCATTTATAAAATAAACGTTTATGAAGCAAACTGTCATTACTTTTTCGTGCAGAAAAACCCATTGCAGTTTGCCATACTTAGTATTTAAAAACATTCTGTATTGATGAAAAACATGGCTAGTTAAAAAAGTACCTTTTGCAGTTACCTAGTAACTTTTGCATTATCCTGTATAAGTGAATGAATAAAAAAACATAATGTTATACAGTTGGGCTTTAATTTCAGTATGCTATTGCAGGCTAGAATAATAAGTTAGTATAATGCTACAATATTCCACAGAGTGAGAAAAAACACAGTTTGATTGGTACGCCCGGTATACACTGACAATAATTGATCTGTCTAGCAACAATATCTATTATTACTGCGATATTGATAAAGAATAAGACAATATATTAAAAAAATCACTTAAATTGGACAACAGGTTTAGGAAATTTGAGATATTAAAAAAGACCGCGTTAATTTCTTCGAGAAGTGATCGTTAAAATAATATTTCGGTATTATGTTTACACGATATCCGGCATTATTTCTATACTTTTGTCTGGTATATGATACTTACAAATAATAGCCGCGCTGTTTCGGCAAATTTTGTTTAGCCGAGTGACCTCATAACACAGGTCACATCAGTATATATTATTATAGTAAGACTATTATGTATTGTTTCTGCTGACTGTGCAGAGGGAGGGGTGGGGGCTTGCTTATTTCGACGAAATACGACAGGGTGTGGGGGAGTATGAGTGCACATTCGACGTCGTTTAATATACTGGTATATTTAAATTTGTCGCTATTGTCTCTATAAATATAATGTTTTACTAGCTTTTACCAGCATTAAAATATCAGATATTCATACAAAAACGTATAGTTTTTGAAATGAAATTGAAAATAAAACAAAACGTTTACGAATAAATACACCTGTGTTAAAATTAAAAAGTATTCTCTTATAGATACTTTTATCGCATACATTTCGTTTTTATCAGTCACAGCCTTAAAATAATATTAGGCAATAGCACCTTTGTACAGGACAACAAACAATAAGACATTGGTCTTTGGGTTTAAACAAGCGCTTCTATATATACAGAAAAACGTCTGGAAGCAAACAATATTAAACTGTTAATTCATTTATGTGCTGCATACTGTGTGTGAAAAAATAGTTCTGAAAGAATGAATGGAAATAAAATATTGTGTTCTATTTAGTTAGTAAGTCGTATTTATACTTAGAGAAGAGTTATACGCAAAATCTTGGTACAATGCTGTTTAAATGCATTAATTTTTTTTTTCGAATACTCAGAAAACGAATAAAAATATTTTTAAAATTTAAACGCAGATTGAGAGATTACATTATTACCGAGGGCCAAAAGTTTCTAAAAACATCTACAATGTTTATTTTAATAAGTTACAGGGATAAAAAAAGAGAATATTTAGTCTGATTTTTAAGTTCAAAAATTTCATTCAAAAGAAACCTTTTGTTTATTCTAAGGAACTTTCAGCCCTCGGTAATAATGTAGTCTTTCATACTGCGTTTATATTTTTCAAATATATTTATTAATTTTCTCAGGATTCGAAAAAAGAATGCATTTAAATAGCATTGGACCAAGATTTTGCGCCTACCCCCTTAATTGTTCTTGTTATGATACATTCGCAAATAAAGTTTCAAGGTTGATTAAAAAAAAACAGAAATAACATTGAATTTTTTTAAATCACTGAAAGGGGGTCGTGAACTGCAATGACGACGTCGACATATGGGGGGGGGGGGGTTCGTCTGTAAACGACGAATTACGACGGAGAGGGGGGAGGGTATTAAAAAGTTCAAATTTTTTACGACGTAGTTTATGGATGCCTCCTTAAAGTATTGAAAAAAATCATTAAAAAGTCGTTTTTATCACTCCGAAAAAAGTTTATCAAAATAAAGTCATTTTTGGCTTCTAAACAATTTGAATAACTTTTTTAATATTGACTATAGAGTAAATTTACTTTAGGAATTCAAAAGCTGGTATTTTTATACGAATTTTCAGAAAAAAAACTTTTTGTCTTGGTTAATTAGGTTCAAAGTTAGCCACTTTTATTATTTAATTCGCAGTTACTTCTATATACATCAAATTCTCCTGTAACAGTGTTAGTTACCATACTACTCCGAAACGGCTTGGCCGATTTTTACAAAATTTTACACGTTTATCCTGTAGGACGTTGAAGAGGTTTTAATCTATTTTTTATACCCATAAGTTATAAGGGGGTTGCCCCCCTGACATTTTTTTATTTTTTTGGACAAAATTATCTACCTTAATTTTATATGATGTAGAATTAAAAAATACATACAACCCTTAATTTTCACTCTTCTATCACCAACCCCTATTTGTTAATATATTTAAATCTATAAAATTCTCCTGTTACAGTGTTAGTTTCCATACTCCTCCGAGACCGCTTGAACGATTTTTATGAAATTATATATGTATATTCGGTAGGTCTTAGAATCGGTCGTAATCTATTTTTCATATCCCTGAGTTATAAGGGGAGTTCCCCCTAACATTTTGTAATGTTAGGTGGGGTTGTGTGTAGGGTACATAGCGTAGGTACTCTATAAGACCACGAGTACATACAAATTAAAAAAATTATGATCAAAATCCATCAACAAGTTCCAGCGATATTAATCGCAACATATGTTTGCAGAATCAGTTTCATTTTTTGAGTGCACGTATTTTAGTAATTTCCCTCCAGCGACCACGAATTAATTCCGTTCGGACACCATTTTTAAAGCTTTATTAACCACTCTGTTGAGGTTCAAAGTTTACTCAAACTTTTACACATAACCTATATATCTTCAACTTCAAAATGGCTCTAGTTTGATTGCTTAATTGTTATAAAAAAAGTAGCCGTCAATTAAATAAAAAAAGTGGCTAACTTTGACCGTAATTAACCTAAGCGAAAAGTTTTTCTTTGAAAATTCGTATAAAAATACCAGTTTTCCAAATTCTATTGTAGTTCTAGCCTACAGTCAATATTAACAAAGTTATTCAAATAGATCGGGATCCCGCGTATAAAAAAAAGTTGATTAATAGCAAGCTGAAAATTTGTTAATAGCTTAAGGGTGTCTAGTCGGACAAACTTTGATATATGGGAACACTGGAACAGGGGAAGTTTTAATTGTGGAACAGGTTAAAACTTTGGAACGGTCAGACCACGAAAACGGCACATGTATTTTGTCCGACAGAACAGACTTAAACTCTCCGAACAGAGATTAAACTCTCATGCATGCAAAAATCAGACTGCTGTTTTTTGGGGCAAAAAACCAAATGGGAGTTTTAATGAGTGGAATATGTAGAATATGTCAAATGACAGGAATTATGACATGTGACAAATAGCAGTCTGATTTATGCATGAGAGTTTAATCTCTGTTCGGAGAGTTTAAGTCTAGTCTGTCGGACAAAATAAATGTGCCGTTTTCGTGGTCTGACCGTTCCAAATTTTTAACCTGTTCCACAATTAAAACTGCCCCTGTTCCAGTGTTCCTATATATCAAAGTTTATCCGACTAGACACCCTTAAGCTATTAACAAATTTTCAGCTTGCTATTAATCAACTTTTTTTTCATACGCGGGATCCAGATCTAAAATTGTTTATAAGCCAAAAATGACTCTATTTTAGTAAAATGATTTCTGAGTGATAAAAATGACTTTTTAATGATTGTTTTAAATGCGTTGAAAATATTACTCTTTCTTCTTTCATGTTTTTTTCACAGAATTGCTGTATCATTATTATTTTCTGAACAATAACATTGCGAAAAAAAGCACTTTGGTATAAACAAATTGAATAAAATTTAAACTAATTGACGCATCGTCTTAAAATTTTTTTTGTGCATTGTATGGACTGTTTGACTCAACTTTTCATGCAATATGAAAGTACTAAAATCCTTTTCGCAAAAGTTATAGCAAATTTTTTATTTTCGAAATTTTAGTTTAATCGGAACAAAATTCAAAAAACGCTATTTTAAGCCTTGGCTACTAAAAGAAAAAATATTATAAATAAGACATTTAATTACCCTATTTTTACCTGTAGCGATTTAAACGGAAAAACTCTCATTTTTGACCCTTATTTGTTAATAACTAAATTTCTCGTCCAAACTGTGATGGGCATTTTTGTATTTATAATGTATTAGGTATATAGTACCCAAAAAACCCATTTGCAACCTGGCTGCTCAAGTGTCCCGAACATGGTATATTTTTGCCTTATTTCCCTGGTGTAGATCAAAAGAGCTCCAGGTGAAGACGGAATAGTATTGGAGATGATAAATTATGGAGGACAACCTATCGTAAAAATGCTAAAAATTATATTTAACAAATGTATAGAAATATGTGAAGTACCCACAGCTTGGTTATACGCTCTTACAATACTCATATTTAAAAAGGGAAATAAATATAAATTAGAAAACTATAGACTCATTAGCCTCTTATCAGTCTTGTATAAGCTGTTTGTGAATATAATTACATTGCGTCTAACAACTAAACTGGATAGTTATCAGCCTCGGGAACAGTCAGGATTCAGAAAAGGTTATAGCACCATAGACCATTTACAAGTAATAAGAATACTAATCGAAAAATCAAACGAATACAACATAACACTCTGGATAGCTATGGTAGATTACGAGAAGGCATTTGACTCAATAGAAAATTGGGCAATCCTTAATGCCTTAAGCAACAATAGAGTTGATGACCGATATTCAAAAATCATTAAGTATATATGACAATGCAACATCACAAATGAAAACAGAAGAAAAAGCAGAAAAGATAAAACTGCAAAGAGGGGTTAGACAAGGAGATTCTGTCTCACCCAAGACCCAAACTATTTACCTTAGCTCTAGAAGATATGTTTTGAACTTTAGAATGGGCAAATAAAGGAGTGACGATAGACGGCGAAAACCTAAGCCATCTGAGATTTGCCGATCATGTTACGCTAATAGCAAAAGACAGAGAAGAATAATTGCAGGAAATGCTTTTGGACCTAAATACCAAATCAAAATACTAGTGAATTTTGTCAATCAATGTTCCTAGGACTACCAGCATAGGGAATTCGTGTGTTAGAGAAGTACTTTTTTGGTGGATGCGCGATTTGCGTAAGAGTGAGATATATCTTGACGTCACAGGGACTACGTCGAAGTAATCTACATTACCGGCTGTCATAATTCAACTACTATCAGTTAGTGGGCGTCAGTAATTCGCCATTCTTAATCCAAATTATTTTTGTAGTTAATGTTGACGACATACGCATTATGTTGAAGGAATCTACATTATCGACTTCTGTAATTTAACTATCGTCCCCTAGTCAGCGCCAGCAGCCAATTTTAATCCAAATTTGAGTAGGGTCATTCCAAAGTGAATCTTATCCCTTCGAGAAAAATGTTGAAGAATTAGAAAAAACCATTTTTTTATTATCAGATGGTTCTTTTTGTATGAAACTTTTTAGTGTTCATTAATAATTCATAACATTAGTATACGTTAAGGTTTTTCAAATCGTTTCTGCGTCATTAGCTCAAAAAAACTAAATATAATTTGGATAAGACGCACTTTGGAACACCGCAGTGGATAAGACGCTTTTTGAAATAACAATAATGTAGACAAAGGAAGTAGTGTGAACGAATATTTTTATTCGAAACAATAATCTTATACCTAAAACAGATTTTTGCTAAAATAACAATAATGTTATGGTCACATAAGCTAAAAAACAAAAACACTAAACACATTTTTTTATATTAAATTCTTAATTCAGCAGGTTCTGGAAAATAACTTTCGCAGTAATCTCTCTTTGCTGCATATCTGAAACAAACGATTGATTGGATTGATATAAGCAATACAGAAAAAATAATACTTGAATATACAGTTTTATCGAATTACTAGTTATTTATAGCACAGATTTGACAGTAAACTAAAAAAACATCATTTCCTGTTATTTTTTTTTGTATTTTTGCCCACAGTTTTGGATTAGAAACCTTCTTTCTGCCACAACCTTTTATTACTTCTTTAGGTGCTTCTTCCATAAAAGTTTAAAATATTAAACACGTACTTTGTCTGTAAGAACAATAATTAGGTTTTACTTCACTAATTAAGTATAAAAAATTTACACTCTTTCAATAATAAACAGTAAAATAACCTAATCACGCAAGTTAAAAAAAACGATCACGTGGCTAAAAATCGGAGGCAGCCATTGGCTGGAAAGGATAAGGTTCGCTTTGAGATGACACTGCTCGTGGATAACGCGCATTTTGGAAAGATGCGGAATATTTAGACATATTTTATATAGCACAAGAAGCGATTTGCAACAGTATTTTGTTATAATAGTATGTCAAAATCAATGTTACAGCGATATTCAGTGCCAACTTAATTTTTATAAAAAATGGATAAGACTCACTTTGGAATGACCCTACTCATTTATCATCAATATTTTTGGATTTTTCTTCTGCTATTTTCGTTATTTCTGTTTTTGTACTCACGCTCTTTTTCTTTTTTGTTGATATCATGATTTATGTTAATTTTTTACAACTTAAGTTTTCTTAACTTGTGTTTGTGTTTTGCAATCATTTCGATTTCTTCTTCGTTTCCGATTTCCATCAAGCAAGTCGTTTCGTCTAATTTGTATATTAGAAGAAATATTATTCATACCGACTGTCCTTCGTATACACGACTTTCATTTACCTTCGTTTTACTTTTACTCACAAATTGGGCACTGGCACTAGGAATCAAAATTTGTTTAATCCTTATCTAGATAAATTGACATATATTGTGAAATGCATATCGTACGTTCCCCATGTCTATCCATTTATCGTCAGTTTTCCTTGTAAATTGTAGGAGGATAGGATGCAGGTATAATCAGAATTTGTTTCCAGCGTAAGAAATCTTTTAGTTCTACGGTTCTTTAGATTTCTCGTTGCTTAAAAAAAAATAATGAAAAACTATATTTTGTATTCTAAAAAAATTTCCAATAAATTTTACCTCGTGTTTTCGCAAAAAATAAATTTGTCTTCTTTCTTCTTCTTCTTATGCCACTCCTATCGGATATCAGAAATCATCAAGGCTATCCTGACCTTGTTTACAGCTGACCTAAAAAGTTCATTAGTGGTGCAGCCAAACCACTCTCTCAAATTCCGCAATCAAGACATTCTTCTAAGGCCTGGATTCCGTTTTCCTTCTATTTTTCCTTGCATTATATTTTGAAGTAATGCGTATTTATGTCCTCTCATCAGGTGACCAAAATATTCGAGTTTTTTTCGTTTTACCGTTAATAAAATTTCTGGGTCTATTTCCTATCTTTCGTATTACTTCAAGGTTTGTGAGTCTTTCAACCCAACTTATCTTCAGCATTCAGTGCCGGATTAAGAATCCTGAGGCCCCTAGGCAACCCTAGCCCCTATGAGGCCCCTTAAGAAACCTAGGTTCTTCCGTTTTTAATAATTTTTATTTTTGAAAATGTTCGTTCGCCTGTTGAGAAATAACCCAAAATGACTGTGAAGCAGGAGTAAATTGTTTTCCCTGCAAGTTTGAAGCTGGGCTATAAAATATTTGAACTGGTTTAGTTCATTTTCAAGTTCAGATTCAATATCAGGATAGTTTTCATGTGGTTTTAAAGCACACTCTTTTATTTGAGAATCACTCAATTTTGGAAAAACACAAAAGACCAAATACTGAGTTCATTGACCCGTACACTGTCAACCGACGACTCAGCTCAGTAATTAGAGTATAGGTAGTAGAGAATATTCAGAGTATTGTAGGTCGCAGGCCCTCTGCCCGTAATAAACAAAATTATCTTTTTGGAATTTTAAGAACTCCCATAAGTGAATTTAGAAGCTGAACTGCAGTTTGAAGTTCAATCTCTTCTCTCTGCAATGATTTACTGACAGCGTTGATGCGTTCTAAAATTGTTACCCAAAACTCATTCATTATGAATGTTTCTTTTTTTGACATTTCTTTCAACAAATACTTAGTCATGAACTCATGAACTGTTTCAGCTTGCTGATTAGTGTCTTCAGTAAGAGTATGAAGAGCAGATTTGAAACCGTTTTAACTTTTAGGCAAAGGTCTTATGGCATGTGCTGCTTGTTCTTATAAGGACTTTGAGATCGCTTAGTGGAGTTTCATTTAAGCATTTGATCGTAACTTTCCAACTGTGGGTAGAGGATGAAAAATAGTTGTACACAGACTGAACAAACCCAAAATACGATATTCTATTTGAGCGAAAATACGCCAGCCAATCTCTTAATTTTTGTTCCACTGATTTGTTTTCGAAAAACCATAGATTGTATAAAAATCTTGTAATGTCTTCAAAATTTCTTTTTGACGCTGAAACACTTCCATCAAGGTTTTTACATTCTGAAGACCTTTCCCAATCCAAAATGTCCTTACTTCTTTAGTTACTATGTATTCTGCATCCCGTAATCCTATGCCGTTTTCCGAATTTAGGATCCAATTTTTCTTTAACTTCAATTTTTCACTTAGTTTCGGTTTCTGGTTCTTTAACTTCTTGAACTGGAATAGAACTGTCGTTACATGTTTTTTCATCTTCTTCAGTTAGGGAAGCTATGTTTCCCTCAGTTATTTCTATTCCATCACGTGCATTTTCATTGGTTGCTGCTTCACTAGCTATGGATTTCCGTGTGAAACTGAGTTTAAATAAGTTTTGCTTCTGTTTTGGATTTTGATTAAGGATCTTTTCTTTCTCCTGATTTTTCTTGTGTTTTTTGCTCACTTTGGATTGTTGTTTACATCTGTAGTACTGGTCCTTCTACCAAAGGGCCTTCATTAGCGAAGTATTCCCACAGCATAAACCTATTTTATATGTGAACAAAAGTATGCATTGTAATGTAGCTTTATACGTCCACCATAACTTTTATGGTATTGCGCGATATTTGAATATTTCAACATTTTTTCGTTTTGGTCCCCGCGAGGCCCCCTTTGGGGCCGAGGCCCCTAGGCAACTGCCTACTTTGCCTAATGGTTAATCCGGCACTGTCAGCATTCCTCGGTAATACTGTTTGAGAGCCCAGGCCTCTACCTACACCGTATAATAGCGAGTTAAATACGT
Organism: Diabrotica virgifera virgifera; assembly: GCF_917563875.1. NCBI lineage: Eukaryota > Metazoa > Arthropoda > Insecta > Coleoptera > Chrysomelidae > Diabrotica > Diabrotica virgifera. Next base: position 57,463,806 of record NC_065449.1, on the reverse strand, counting down.
AGCCTCTTACCATTATTAATCGTAGAGGGATGCTTATAAATATATATCTCTGTTGCAGAAGAATTTTCTCATCTTTATGAAGGTGAGGGTTTGGCAATTTCGATACGTCTTTTTATTTCATTGTTTTGGTCTCCAGTTTAGTTTATTAAAGTTCGCAATTATTTGTAACTTGATACTTTTTCAATTTGAATGCCGTTTATATTTTTATATACTAATATGTCCTGGTTGTGTCGTGTTTTTACTGAAGACCATATAAGTACTTGTTTTTTTTATATTGATGTTTATGCCATAATTGTTGCAAGCAATATTTATGTTTGTAAGTAATCAATGTAATTCTTCTACTGCTCTTGCAACTAGTACAGTGTCGTTTGCGTATCGAATATTATTTACAACCTCCCCATTGATTACGATTCCTTCGTTTGCTTGCAAAAGGGCTTCCTGGCAGATGCTTTCAGTATATACATTAAATAGCAGTGGTGACAAAATGCATCCCTATCGTATTCCTCTACGTAATTCTATTGTTTGTGATGTCTCATTTTCTATTTTGATGTTAGCTTTCTGATTCCAATATAGATAGAGAATTATTCGCAGATCTTTATTATCTGTGTCCTTTCTTTCAAGAATGTCTCTTAGCTTATCGTGGCGTACTCTGTCCAACGCTTTTTTAAAATCGATAAAACATGCATGTACTTATTGATTAATATCTAGGCATCTTTGTGTAAGAACATTCAAACCGAAGAGAGCTTCTCGAGTACCCAGTCCTTTTCTGAACCCCATCTGTATAGTACTAATGCCTATCTGTCTCCAACTTTTGATAAACTCGGTTGTGGACGATTTTTAGAAATATCTTTAGTAGATGGCCCATTAAAGATATTGTTCGATGTTCTGAACATTCTTTTGAGATTTCTTTGGCAGTGTAACGAATTTAGACAACAGCCACTCTTGATGTATAATACAAATATTGTATATTGTGTTAAATAAGTGCAATATTATACATATTGATTCATCATTCAAGAGCTTTAGCAATTCAGTAGGAACCTCATCAGGCCCATTTGCCTTTCCAGTTTTGGAATTTTTAAGTGCCATTTCTACTTCACATTTTAGGATTTCATAGGTCCCGTTTCACCATTTACCTGAACAATGTTATTTCTGTTCTCCTGAAACAATTCTCTTATTATGTACTTATTCACTCCATCTACTAATTTTCTCAGTTAAATCCATAATAATTTTTCCGTCTTTGTTCTTAAGCAAACTTATTTGAGGTCTTCTTTGGGTTCCTGTTCTTTTACTTTTTTATGTCTATTGAATGTGTCATATACTTTCTTTCATAATTTTCCAGTTCTACATACACATTGTTCTTTAATACATGTTTCTTTGGCCTTCTTTATTCTTTGCTTTATGTTCTTATCAATCTCTTTGTATTTTTCTGCATTATTCTTCGTTTTATGTCTTTCCAGTGGCGTACTGAGCATGGTTCCGCGGGTCCCAATACAATAGGCTCGATGCTTGGTGTTTATTGAACCCTCATCATTCAGCCTGTACTTTTATAGAGGTAGGTAATTCTTAAAAATTGAAATTAAATTCTCAATATAGACAATAGTGGTAAGGATAACAAGACATTTTATATATATATATATATATATATATATATATATATAAAAACATAAGATGTAGATCTTTGAAACACACTCAGTGAACCAAAGATCCAAGGTTATTGGTGTAACGACCACTCGTACGAAATCAAATAGATGAAATAGAGAATGTGGAAAAATCCCCTTACGAACAATTCACACATCCACCATTTCGGTATATATATATATATATATATATATATATATATATATATATATATATATATATATATATATATATATATATATATATATATATATATATATATATATATATATATATATATATATATATAGACACTAATTCTTTTTAAGAAAATCTCGGCGTTTGATAAAAGATATCAGCCCCACCGATATCCAGGGGTTTTTTGATATATTTTTTAAGCGTTTTATCTCCCTAGAGGTTTGTATGTAATTATTTAACTTATTTATAAATGTATCATATTATGCAATTTCAGAATCTATTTTGTTGATATAAATTTTATTCCAATGTTCATTTTTTAAAAGCTGTGTTAGTTTTCCGATAACAATCAGATTTTTAATCATAAGGTTTTTAATTATGGGAATTTTGGATGAAGAAAATTTTAGAGTTTCATTATTTATAAAAACGGCTGGCGTAAAGTGATCAATCATGTGAGTATGAAAAACGAGAGGATAAATATTAATTTACTGTTTTAATAGTCTATTGTTTTTTTTAAGTTTCTAATATCAACAGTAAGTAATTTCGATAAAAATAATGTTGGTATCTTTTTTTTGTTTGGTAAAAAGGCAGTGGCGGCTGGTGGGGTAAAATTATGGGTAGGCCACGCCAGAAAATTACATATAGCTATGTAAATGTATAATACATAATATGCAAATATAAATTTATTTTTTTGTATAAAAATACTTAGAAGGTAACTGAGACAGATTTACATTTAATTATTTTAAAACTAAATAAAATTATGAACTAAAATATACAAATAGTTTACATATTTTATTATTCATAGAGCAGGTTTATTCTTCTCTCTTTGCTTTATGCAAATTTGTCAGTTACAATTTGATAATTATGTTACAAGGGGCAACGAGGCTCGGCGAACGGGCGAAGGCCAGTTTGAATCGGGCTTATACACCAAGCATACACGACAATATTAAAATCATTGTCCGGCAAGCTGCTTAATTTCAAACGCTTTTTGTACGGAGACCTCATGCGAGCGTGGTCGGCCAGGTCCGAGCGGGCATATTAATGACAATTAAAATGCCTGAATAGGATTCGATGCTTCCTGTGATAATATATAACAAAGTTGTCTTAACGGACGCTAATGTATTGAGTGATTTAGTACATTTAAAGTTATTTACATGCTTTGACATAATTTTTAAATATATCTTTTTAAAGTTCTTAAAATTATTGTGTAGGCCCGGCCTATCCTGCCTACCCCAAAAGCCGCCACTGTAAAAAGTCGTGAAAATCACTTTCTAATTAGCATCCGAATTCACGTACAGTAGGAAAAATGAAAGAATACCCATGAACGGACATATAAAACACGCTGTATTTTCCTGTCACCGTGTCACACAAAAAATTGGCCAGCGCAAGTACATGTAATAATTATTGTTACATGTACTTGCACTGGACAATTTTCTTTGTGACACGGTGACAGGAAAATACAGCGTGTTTTATATGTTCGTTCATGGGTATTCTTTCATTTTTCCGACAGTATCTTTACTTATTGTTTATAAGATATGTAAGATTCGTTGGTTCAAAGTACCTATTTTTGAAAAGGCTGTAGTCAAATGGGTTTAAACGTGTTGCTAATCACGAGTGTATGCAAAATTTTAACAGACATATCTTATAACCATTTTTTGTCTTCAGGAAAACAAAATGTCCAAAATATTCACAATAGCAAAACCTATATTTTTTTATACTAATATAGATTTTTTGGTATCACCAATAATTACTAAAGTTAATTTGAAAAAACAAAATTTTTTCACAATTATAATTTTTTTTAAATTTAAAACCAAATTGTTTTTAAAAATGAGAACTTTGAATCGGTAAAACTTACAGATCATATAAGCAATACATAAGTCAAGTAACTTGTGAAGCGGTAACGATTAATTTCATTTGGGATGCTAACTAGGGGGAGATTTTTACGATTTGTTTACCAAAAAAAGTGTCCAACTTTATTTGGAGCGTTACATAGCTAATATTGATGTTAGAAACTAAAAAATCACAAAAATATATTAAAAAAGTTGTGATGACTTTTCTCGAAAATTTATTCATTTTTAGTTACTTCACGTTGAAATATTGTGTGTGTGTGTGAGAGATCCTGGCATCAGACAAAATCTATTTGCCACAAAACATGTAAATTCTTAATTACATTAAATGATTTCATATTGTCTATTTCTAAACTATACCGCTATTTTTGAATTTCTGATAAAATTAATGATGGAATCTAGTACCGCTTTATCTGGGGAAGAAAGGAGAGCTGTAATATTTAGTGGCAATGGACACTCGTGATGAATTAGTTCTTGATACAGAATTGAAGAAGATTGAGAGTTCAGAGAACATTCTAGAAATATATGATTTAGATCACCAATGGATACATTGTCACAACTACAGACAGGAGAGTTAAGTATTCCAATTTTATATAAGTGAGATGGAAAGCGAGCATGATTCAATTTTAAACGAGTCAATACTGACATTTGTGCTCTATTATAATTAAAGGTGAAATGAGGAATGTCTTTTGGAAGTGTAGGGTGAATTTTGAAATAAGGGTTTGTAGATTTATTTGCAATTCTTTTGTAATCAGTTTCCCATTTCCTTTTGATATTAGGTTGGAGAGCATTATTCAAATCTTTTAAATTAAATACTTTGTCCATATGGTGGCAACTGTGACTACTTTTTGCGGCTATATCCGCAATTTCATTACCTTCGACTCCGCAATGTCCTTTCGTCCAAATAAACGAAACAGTTACATTATTTTGTTTAAGATCCATAATTAATTTTTTAATGTTCAAAATTAAGGCATTTCGGAATTGGTTTATTGGGTGACCGCTAATAGCTTGTAATGCTGATTTTGAGTCTGAAATTATTGCCACATTCGTGCATGTTTGAGTTGCACACCATTTTAGTGCCTTTTCAATAGCAAAGGACTCGGCGGTAAAAATGGAACAATAATTTGAGATTCTGTACTTTTCAATATGATTTATGTTTGAAACAAAAAATGCCGAACCTGTGTTTAGCTCCGTTTTTGACCCATCTGTATATATTTTAGTTAAGTTCGACCCGAGACCATTTACAATGGATTTTATCATGGCTTGGTTTAAGATATTACAATCTGAATACCGAGGGAATATGGTGATAGGTTTGTCAATTATAGAATCGAAACTGTGTGCATACAATGGTATTTTATTAAGTTTAACAATATCATTTTGAAATAAGTTTGTATCAATAAATGCATCTGACAAAGGAGGAGAGTTTTTCTTTTTCCAATAATGATTTGTCAAATTCTCAATTACAAGAAAGTTAATTTTTGCGATCAAATCACTGTTGTAACATCTATATTTTAATAGACTTTTATTTGCTAAAAACTGTCTTCGAAAACTAAGAGGAAGTTCTTGAGACTCTGCCAGAATGGCATGATTTGGTGAAGATGCCATTGCTCCCAAACATATTTTCAGAGCTCTATATTGTATTCGATCAAGGGTAAGTTGGTTCGTATTGGAGGTAGAACCATAGAGAGTACACCCATAATCCAAAATCGAGCGAATATAAGACTTGTAGAACATTAAGGAAATTTGTTGATCCGCGCCCCAGCTCTGTTTGGAGAGGAAGCGCAGAAGATTAATTCCCTTTTCACATCTTTGTTTGACATACTTAATGTGACTGGTCCATAGAAGTTTACTATCTATAATTATACCTAAATATTTATATTCTTTTACGATAGGAATAGTGTATTTACCTATAGAGAAATTATCGACTAACTGATATCTGTGCCTTGTGAAACACATCACAGCTGTCTTTTCTGGTGAAACACTAAAACCCATATCGTCGAACCAGTTTTGTAACCTGTCAAAAGTACGTCTTAAGTCTATCATGCAGCGATCGTAGGTATTATGGGTGACATAAATGCATAAATCGTCCGCGTATTGAATAATTTGTATGCCATCGCTCATCAAATCATGCAAGTCTGCAGTGTATAAGTTAAACAAAAGGGGACTTAAAATAGAGCCTTGCGGAAGCCCGTTGTAAAGTACTCTTGGACCATGTAAAACGTTATGACTATCTCGCAAAAATACTTTTCTATTAGCAAACAAATTTAAAATATTTATAGAGACTTTTTTATTGATGCCAAACGCTACCATTTTTGAATATAATATTTCCAAATCTACCACATCATAAGCCCCTTTAAGGTCCACAAAAAGACACAACATGTAATTATTTTTTGATAGACACAATTGAGCATCTGTAACTAAATGGGAGATTGCATCAATTGTGCCTATACCTCTACGAAATCCATACTGATTTTTTGGTAAAATTGATCTGTTTTCGACAAAATGTTCGAGTCTAAATTTTATAAGCCTTTCGAAAGTTTTTGTAATACACGATAACAATGAAATAGGTCGGTAGGACGAAGGTAAGTCAGGTGGTTTCTTAGGTTTCGCTAGAAGACACACAATTATATTTTTAAGACTATCTGAATACTTTTGTTTCAACCACCAATCATTAAAAATTTCTAAGAGAAGAAGTTTACCACTTTCAGGCAATTTATTTATTATCGTATAAGTAAACCCGTCAAGTCCAGGTGCAGTATTTTTTGATTTTTTTAAGGCTAATTCTAATTCCGAAAAGCTAAAATTTTTTGAGAAGGTGTCTGAGTCTTGATGGAAGTGAAATTGATTAATGTTGTCGTTAAAAATTGGACCTGCAGCAGATGAAGGAGCCAATGTATCAAGAACTTTTTGAATAAGGCTTTCGTCTAATTGTGGTTTTCTTTTTTGATGGTGTTTATTGCAAATAGATCTTACAGTGTTCCATATCTCAGTCAGAGGAGTGTTTTTATTTAATTTATTCAAAAACATTTTCCAACTGTTTTTTTGTTTAAGTTTGAACGTACGTTTGACATTAGCAGAAATGTCTTGATATTGTAGATAATTGATAAAATTACCTTGTTTTTTAAACTCGCTGAGAGCTTCTTTTCGTTTTTTAACAATCGCAGAACATTCCTCATCCCACCAATAAGGTCTTGGTACAGAAGGTGTGAAAGATTTCTTAATAGGCATAGATTTCGATGCTGCGACCGTGATTGCATTGAGGAAAAATTCGATTTTGTCTACCGAAGTTGAATTCCTATCTAAATTATTGAGCTTACTAATTTCTAATTCAAAAATATTTCCAAAAACAGACCAGTCAGCACGAGAGTCATTCCATTTTGTTGATGGGTTGATGACAAAGGAGGAGGGATTGATTTGAATTTCTATATTGATTGGGTAGTGATCTGAACCTAATGAATCTGAATCTACTGACCAAGCTATACGGTCGGCTAAAAGGGGAGATGTTAGAGTTAAGTCAACGGCTGAATGATTACTAGTTGGGGATATTCTTGTTGGTGTTCCGTCATTTAATGTAATTATTTCACAATAATCCATGGCCTCCACTAATATTCTACCATTTCTGTCGTCTGCAATTGGCCCCCACATACCGTGGTGAGCATTAAAATCTCCCAGAAAAATAGTTTTTGCAATATTAAACTGAAGGAATAGGTTGATCCAGTCATTTATTTCTATTCTAACATCTGATGATCTATAGATTGATACTAATGAGAGATTAATTTTGTTCAAAAAAACTGCGCATGCTTCTATACTGTCATCGAAATTATTATTAATTTCGGATTCTTGGTAATCTATTCCCTGTCTGATGAAAATACCTACGCCACCGTAACCATCTTCACGACATTTATTGATAAAGTTATATCCGTTAAGTCTAAAATGATGACCGGATGTGAGCCATATTTCTGATAGAACTATTATATCTGTATGGTAGTTGTTAATATGATGCATAAGACTGCCTTTGTTACTATAAATGGATCTACAATTCCATTGTAATATAGTTAGTTTTTCTGTAATATTTTTAGTAGCCATTTTCACTATCTGTGAGAATGGATTCTAAATTATCTTCATTATTATCGAATATTGTAATGATATTGTCCCTGATTTTATTTAATTCAAATTTTCCTTGATTATTAATTATATTTGTAATTAATGAATATATCTGTGAGATAAGTTTTTCTCGACAAAACATGAAATTATTCTGTTGTGGAGCGGGTGTATATGGAGGAAGAGAAATTTGTCTTTTTTGATGGGAATTTTCTAAATCTGAATTACTAGTGCTTGGAATCTGAGAAGAAGTGTCAGTTCTTCGCCTTTTAATTGTTTTTGATTCTAATGCGGTTGAATTTGATTTTGGTTTATTTAAAGGAGCATAATAAATTGTTTTGTTTGCTGGTGCTAAATCGGGAAAATTTTCAAGATTATTTAATATATCAAACCTATTGTTGGTATTAATTTTGGCATAAGCTGGATTGTTAATCGATAATTCGGCATCCTTAAAACTTTTATTTTCGAAAGCCATTACTTTTTTTATGTCGTGTTGTTTTTTGTACATTGGGCAATCTCTTGAAATTGAAGGATGATCAGAAGATTTACAGTGAACGCACATTTGCAACTCGGAATTACATTCAGCGGAAGAATGCTCATTTGCACATCGAGAACAACGAGATTTGCCTTTACATTAAACGATATTGTGTCCGTAACGTAAACATTTTCCACATTGGACAACTGGATGGATGTATGGTTCTACAGGGAAATTAACCATATTTATATTAATAAAGGACGGAATTTTATTACCTTTAAAATTTATTACTACCAATTGTCTATTGACAAATTCTTCTTGTTTGGTTTCAGGGTTTATAATTTTTCGTTTCATTCTTCGCACTTCCGCCACTGGAACTATAGAATTAATTGCTTTTTTCAAGTATTCTTCAGTAAAAAAGGTATCAACGCCACGTATTATGCCTCGTTTATGCGTGAAAAATTTTGGAATATAAGCAATCAACTTATTTTTTGTTAGTATTTCGTGATTAATTAATAAATTAGCAATTTTGTATGTTCTAAAAATTACCTTAACACGTTTTAAACCTACAGAATGAATATCAATAACATCATTTCTAAATTCAATTACTTGTTGTAAATAAAAGCCAATTCTGATAGGAAAAAGACGACCAAGATTCTTATCGGTATGTTCCAAAAATACCTGATACGGACCTGCATCCGTTGGTTGATATTTATTATCAAAGTCATATTTTTCGAAACCTGAGGATACTGTATCCATTGAAGAAACATTAATTTTATTATCATTATTAATTATTTGAATATTAGTATTTAAATTAACCGAGGGCGGACCAGGACCGCCCCCGTTACCTGACATTTTCTGTACAGCAAATCTGTCTTCAAAACTCTAGTTTTCCGCAGAGTACCACAAAACAGAAACTATTGATTAAACTCTGCACGTGGAAACAAGGCCGGAATGTACCAAAAAACTGCCAAAATTAATAATTCTTTGGGACGAACTCCAAAAAACGAACACGACTTTGACAGTTATTTTGACGTATGCGTTGAAATATTAGATTTGGAATTTGACGAATAAGAACCTACATTTCAGGACCTACTGGGTTTAAAGACTTCGTATATACACCATATTTTTCACTTTTTTTATAAGCTATATTTTTACTAAGAATATTTTTTTCGATAACATATTTACTTTTTGAGGTTATTTGCGAAAAACCGTCTCAAAACGTGTTTTTTTTAAATGAACATATATTCACTCACAAATAATTCGAAAAGTATTGACTTAGTGAAAAACTCTATAGAACTAGAAAGTTTGCTTAGAATTAGTCAGTTAATCCAATTCCGGACTTATCTTGAACGTATGTTTTTCACCCGAGAAGGGGTAAAACATACCTAGGGCAGAGGCGCACATCGGCACAATGGGTATCACTTTTTTTGTTTGACATGTTAGCTATGTGTATGCCAAATTTCATCTCAATCCGAGCAGTTCTTTAAAATGTACAGCCAAAACCGTGAGTAAATGGACTATAAATTAGCTTGAGTTTTATGATACCTATCTTTTATAATATATGATGATTTATATTTAATGTTTTGGGCGCGGGGGCCCGCATCCTAACTGGAACCAGGGCCCGCTGATCTATCAGTACGCTACTGCGTCTTTCATCCATTACTTTTAGTATGTCTGGTGTCATCCACACCTTATGTTTCTTTGCAGATTTGGTGAGGTGTTTCTTTCCCGTAGTTCTTGTTATAGTGTTTACATACTGTTATGCTCTATTATATCTATTTAATTAGATTGATTAGCAAATTCTTACTTTAGTTAATTATTCAATTATTTTATTTACTGCCTATGTAAAACAAAAACTAAATTCAAATTAAATTTTCCAATCAATTTTATTCTCAGGGCTAATTTTGTATTGTATACAATACCTGTGATCTGCGGCTTCTAATATTTCTGATTGCTTACTTCTTCCAGGGTGGAAACAGGGAAATTGAAAACACTCAATATCATATAAATGTAATCTATTGTTTTTATCAAATAAGCCGTGTACATGTGATTCTAAAAATATTAAATTTAAACTTTGTTGCAATAATCTCTTACTTAATCAATTAAACTCTAACTCGAATATCTCCTTGTTTTGACAAAAAAAATTATTTAATTAATTTATTATTTACTCATACTAAATTTAATAAATTTTACTTTTCTTCTTTTGACTTGATTTCTTAAATTTTAAACGACTAACGAGTAAAAGAAAAGTTCAATAAACAAATAAACAAATATGGGTTTGATATAAACAAATTTTCACCATTCCGACAAATAATTTGACTGACCTTTTTGTTTCTTCACTGCCTCGTTCTCTGGATTGAGCCGTCCTTGATTCTTCCAAACACGTACTCTCTGAATGTTGCGAAAAAGTCCCTCTCGTCACGACTGCTTCCAAAAATCATACATGATTTGCTCGAATTCTGTTACTCAGTTTTCCTTGTTTGATATCTTGTGCAAAAAGATATTAATTAGCTACTCGTTCTAGACAAAACAAAGGAAACTCCCTCGGACCAGGAAAATTGACTCTTCAACTGGTCGACAATTTTGTTTCAACTTGATTCTGCTCGCAAAGGCCGATTACACACACTCTACACTGATTACTAAACTTTTTAAAACAAAAAACTGGACTGCCTTCCACCGATGTTAATTACACAGTCCTCTCGTCTCTCGCCAAATTCTGACTCCTAATTTCTTCTCCCTTCTACCTCATCTTTCCCACTCTATAAAAAACACGCCTCTCTCAAAACCATTCATACCCATTTCTTCTGAACCAAATGTTTTTTTCACAGAACTTTTCCCATTTGTCATATTTCAAAAGATATCATAATTAGTTATTTCCTACTTTCTACTTTAATATCTAAACCTCATACAATTTGTATACCACATTAAAAACCATCCCGGAAAGGATCTTAAAGCCGTCTTTGTTTTCGTCAACGATGTCCACTTTCTAATCACCGAAATGTTTGTTCATATCCCGTGCATTTCGTCGAATCACTTATTAGTCGTTTCACTTTTTCCCGAAACACTTGCTTAATAACAAAATTAAATTCTAAACAATTTTGGTGATGAAAATACAGGGTGATGAAAAACTATCATTTCATGGTCGTTTATATAAATTTATTTTTTTCTGAATTTCTTTACAAAAAAAAAAACAATTCTACAACAATACTTACGTTTTCATCTATGTTGTCTGTTCTGCGTATTTGGCTTTCGGTTACACTGAGGCTAGTGTTTATTTCTTCTCGCACTGTTTGTCGTTTGAGGTGACGTTCACGTATACAGTCGACAATAAGGCCATGAAACGTACGTAAACATAATATATTATGGTGGTGATCTTTGAAACGAAATTAAATCTTAATATGTCTTTCCTTTACCTTCATTCTACTCACAAATTTAGCACTAGGAATCAAAATTCGCTTAATTTTTATTTAGATAAATTGACGTGTTGTGGAATGCATATTGTACATTCCTCATGTCTATCCAGTTCAGTGTTGCCAATCGCATTTCTCTAGATTATCCGATGATCGCTCGAAAAATATCCGATTTGTCACGAAAAGGTACGCTAGGTCAAAAATTATTCTGTTATTAAAATCAATGTTGCCAATGTTATTCTTTTGGTCCCCTTTACAACCATCAAATAACAAAATCCGTTGTTCGTACGCCAATCAGTTGATTGTAATCAATTATCATTATGATAATTAAAGATAATTAATTCATTAATTAATTATTAATTATCAATTAACATAACAATATTTATCATAATTGATTAATTAATCAATTAATCTCATAATTGCAATCAATTATGTTTTCAGCAACCCAATCAAAGTTGACATTGACAGTAATTAAATATTTGATAATGATCAGTTGATTACATTTCTGAGTAGCGTTCGAACAACCGGCCCTTTAATCTATAGTCCAGGGCGCATCTGTTTTGAGATGGACGTTGAGTGGTGACTCAAATTTTTTTGCAGAAATTGCTTGAAAATAACTAAAATAATAATATTTGAGTTATCCTCCTACTCAAAATGGTCCGGAACATTGTTTAAATAATCAAAATGTCAAAATATGAAGGAAAAATTCGATTTTTTTATTGGTTTTTTGATTATAACTTTAAAACTATTCATTTCTGAGAAAAGTTGTACTAACATAAAAGTTTCATAATTAAATTTCCTACAATATAGAATTGGTTAAAAATTTAAAAAATAGTTACCCTTGTTGCAAAATAGCAATAGTTGCGAAAAAAACCATACAAAAACAAGTATTGGAATTTTACGTTTTTCAACCATTTATGTTTAACTTAGGACCTTCATATTTTACCCAGAAAAACTTTATGATATAGTAAAACAACACTGTAAATTTCACTAAGATCGGTTTAACAGATTTTGCAAAATAAATTTTGCAATCCAGCTTTCGCAAAAAAATTCATTTTTTTAAAATGTTGCAGGACTGAAAATAAAGCAGATAGCAAGTTGAATTTTTTTTTGCTTATAGAAGTGTACTGTACCTTTCATTTGCAATTTGCAAAATTAAAATCGCTTAATTACCACGGCGTCAGGAAATTTTTTAAATAAACATTAATTTTTGGTGCTACGCGCAGGACAGCGGTGTTCGATTCACACAAGTTGATTTCCGCCAAAATTTCTTCCAATCTTTATTTAATATATTATTTTCTTACTCTATATTTTGTTGTATTTTAATATTTTAATTCCACAAAAATCAAACTAATTTTATTATTGTTTGTGAAATATGGTTTAAACAATTACCTTTGTTTAAAAATAATAAACTTTTATTCTCTAAGTTAAAATATATGAACAAAGAAAGTTTTTGCTAAAAAAAGTGTTATTTCCAAGGGAACAGTATGTGTTTTTATTTTGCAATAAACAAATTTATTTATTTATATCGAAATGTAATAAAAATTAAAATGTATCAATCATTATCAAAGGTAGTTGGAATGCCCAATCAGAGCAAACTATCCGCTGTCCTGCGCGTAGCACCAATAATTAATGTTTATTTAAAAAAATTCCTGACGCCGTGGTAGTTAATCGATTTTAATTTTGCAACTTGCAAATGAAAGGTACAGTACACTTATATATGCAAAAAGAGTTTCAACTTGCTATCTGCTTTATTTTCAGTCCTGTAATATTTTGAAAAAATGAATTTTTTTTGCGAAAGCTGGATTGCAAAATTTATTTTGCAAAATCTATCAAACCGTTCTTAATGAAATTTACAGTATTATTTTACTGTATCATAAAGTTTTTCTGGGTGAAATATGAAGGTCCTAAGTCTAGCATAAATGGTTGAAAAACGTAAAATGCGAATACTTGTTTTTGTATGTTTTTTTCGCAATTATTGCTATTTTGTAACAAGTATGACTATTTCTTAAGTTTTTAGGCAATTCTATATTGTAGGAAATTTAATTACGCAACTTTTATGTCAGTATAACTTTTCTCGGAAATGAATACTTTTAAAGTTATAATCAAAAAACGAAGAAAAAAATCGAATTTTTCTTTCATTTTTTGACATTTTGATTATTTAAACAATGTTCCGGACCTTTTTGAGAGGGAGGATAACTCAAATATTATTATTTGAGTTATTTTCAAGCAATTTCTGCAAAAAAATTTGAGTCACGTCTCAACGTCCAAATGTACTAATATTTTTACAGATGCGCCCTGGTCTACTACTGGATTCCCTGTTTCACAGTTTAAACATTTTCGTTTATAGATGAAAATCTCATATCCTAGCTGATTACCTACCTAATTCATGTATGTAAATACTATTTAATTACTATTATTATATTATTCGTATTTTGTATTATCGTAAATGTTAAATTCTAAATAAATAAATAAATCTAAATATTTCATTATTTGGATCGTTATATTTATTATAATTATTTATAAATTTCTGGCCAATGCTTTTAAAATGCATTATTTTTTCGAGTCCTGAGAAAGCTAATAAATATTATTTAAAAATTTAAACACAGAATGAAATATTACATTATTACCGAGGGCCGAAAGTCCCTGAAGACTTCTATAATTTTTATTCTAATAAGTTACAGGGGTGAAAGGAAAAGAGAATATTGAGTGTGATTTTTAATTTCAAATATCTCATTCAAAACAAACATTTTGTTTATTTTAAGGGACTTTCGGCACTCGGTAATAATGTAATCTTTCATTCTGCGTTTAAATTTTTCAAAAATATTTATTAGTTTTCTCAGGATTCGAAAAAAATGAATACGTTTAAAGATTATTGGTCCGAAATTTTGCGCCTACGCTCTTTTAACAACTAAAGATTTATTACAACTAAAACAATAGAAATGTATTTGACAGTCTTGTAGTTATTAAGATATCAAGGTTATTATCCATAATACCCGAGGTGCGTTCAACGTTTAATTCCCGACTAAATAATTTTTATAGGCAAAAAATTTGAAGAATTTTTGAGTTAATTAGTAGATATCTAGATATTACTAGTTTCAAATAAGTACGTATTCCAAATGCATTTTTTTGCACAATTTTATGTTAACAAACTTAATATTTTCTCACAGAATAACTGACAGTAGTGTGCCGGAAAGTATTTTCACAAACCAAAACTTATCTCAACAGACGTTTACTTAAGCACTACACTACATAAAATGAAAATAAAACTAAATCGTGCGTGAATTAGATATTAGATTTCATAAGTTTAAAGACTAAAAACTAAAAACTCATAAATAACATCGGACGGCAGACGGTTTTTGAAATTTGAATTGGATTAGTATGCCTTAAGTGGACGCACTTGTGCATTTAAATTCTAAACAAAAGAATTGGCACATGTCCCTTTTGTCAAAAGATGAAAAGTATCGGATGTCACTAACATTCATCCAGTATAAAAATTTGGGTGGAACCAAAGAAAATTAATGTGTTGTTGGTGTTGGCAGGGGCGTCATTTGATAGGGGGCAGGGGGGGCATTTGCCCCCCCCCTAACCCTGAAAATTACTGAAATTTACAAGAAATAGATCAATTTTGTATTATGTTTGCATATAAATGTATTGTATATATAATGCTTGCCCCCCCCTATCAAAATTTCAAATGACGCTCCTGGGTGTTGGGAATATATGGATGAGAAAGTTTTAGTAGATACACTGAAAAATATACGCAAATATCCGATTTATTTAAAGATACGAAGAAGATACGACAACTCTCAAAAAGGTACGCAAATCGGATAATTATCCGCCGATTGGCAACATTGATCCAGTTATCGTCAGTTCTCCTTGTAAATTGTAGAATGAGATACAGGTAAAATCAGAATTTGTTTCCAGCGTAAGAAATCTTTTAGTTATAGGTTCGTTAGATTTCTCGTTGTTTAAAAAAATAATGTAAAACAAAATTTACTAGTATCTGGTAATTAATTTTTAATAATACGAAGCTGTTTAGTAATTTCGTTGTATTCTAAAAAAACTTCCAATAAATTTTACCTCGTGTTCTCGCAAAAAATAAATTTATCTAACGCTAACAACTAACAAATCACCAGAAAAGAAAGAACTTCCTTTTCACATATTTCCCGTGTCTTGATCTTATTACATTCTTGCTGATGTGAAGCTTCACAATTTTTTAGTTTACCGCCTCAGGGACTTTGCAGCGGCTGTTCAAAGTGGACTTCGACGAACCGTGACAAGTCATCACATGTGCTCGTTTACGTGACAACAACCCTAATTTATGACACTTATTTTCAAATTACAAATATTTTGGTCGTTTGCCGAGCTGGTAGCTTATTGCTACTACAAGGTTGCCAGGTCTGGTGAAAATTCACCAGATTTGGTGATTTTCTAACCCATTTGGTGATATGGTGAAAACTTTTTTAAAAAGCTTAATATCTGGTGATTTTTTGACCTTATCTATATTATATTTTTTTATTTAAAAAGTACGATTATATGTTTTTTATTCGTTATTAAGAATTGCCTAATATTCATATAATACAAAAAGTCTAATTTTGTAATATAAAATGATCCGCCTCTGTGGTGCTCAACTGGGGATCCACCGAAATTTACGCTACTCTTACAAGTGTTCATGCACTTCGAATAATTTATGTCTTGGTTTTATAAACAAACCAGTTCAGTTAATATCAACATATCAATTTTCAATTTATCAGTTTTATCTTTCTTGTGTCAGCTGTAGAGTTTTAAGTGATTACTGTTCTTCATATTTTGTAGTTTTGTCACGTTTTGTGTTGGTTTGGTCATCTAAACTAAAATCTCAAAGGTTCTTAGGAACTATTTTTTCAATTTTAATTTGTATTAAAAATTTATTAGCATGAGCAAAATTACTAGGTTTCCAACAAAACAATTTTGTATAACACCCCGCTCGACGAGGGTCGTCTGTCAGGCCAAGTTTAAGACATAAAACGTTAAGTTTTAAATAATCTACATTGTCGGGATTATCAGTACCTTTTATAAAAATGAACACCTACATTTTACATTATATTTTACAAAAAAAAATCGTTTCATTTGTATTTTAATTATTGTTTTATTAGGTTTGTTCCAACCCTTCACATTACCGTTCTCGAATGGTTACGGGTATGCGCATGCGCAAAATTCTGCGCAGCAACACATTTTTCGTTACTGCGCATACTCATAACAATCTGGTGATTTTGAGCAAAATCTGGCAACTTTTTAAGCAATTGTCTGGTGATTTTTAGTTTTTTGACCTGGCAACTATGGCTACTAAGTACTTCGCAATTCTAAGATTAGTAGAGTAGAGAAAATTATTCTTCTCATAAAATCAATCACTAAACAAAAAATGAAACTAACAACTCGTTTAAAAAAATATATTGGCTTTAATTATTAAGGGCCAGTTGTTCAATCAGTAGTTAATACATGGATTAAGTAAACCGTAATTAAATTTAATCTAAAGATTATTTTTTAAGAAGTTGATCAATGTTAGTTAACTTTCGGATTTATTAAACCCGAGTACTGAAGCGGCGACAACGTTGCCAGTTACCTATTAATTAACGACTTGGAACAAACTTTATCATGAAAATTGTACATAAAAATGTGTTCTGTGTTATAAAGTTAATGATTTTTGACATGTAGTGTTTAGTACATGTCAACTACTACTGAAAGAGATTTTAATTTACATTATTAAACATATTTAAAATGGAAGAAAGTATTAAAAGTACAACTGCTAACTTTGCGTAAAAAACATGTTTAAATAGTAATGTTAATTTTTTAGCTTATAAAAATAATTCCTATTCCTTCACAAAAATTTCATTAAAAGTTTTTCCAATTTGTTTTTACCTGCTTTTTACACATAATGAAAAAAAGCGAAACCTCTAGAAATATGTATTTATAAATAATTAATAATTATCATGCATACATTTGTAGAAAGCATAAGTACCTACCTATACACTGAGAGATCTAATTTATTTTTGTACTGGCTATATGTGCATATCACTGGGTTATAATAATACAAATTTTTGAAGAAACACATTTTTTTGAAGTCAAAAGAATTATATTAAAAACAGCTAAGAAATATTCGTCCTCTGTCATATCTCTGTCCTGTCATCAAAATAAAAGAGAAATAACCATTATTATTAGAGACACGAAATTGTAATAGATTATTAGTGCATTATTACTGCAAATCTTATCTACGACTGAAAATTTATAGAAAGAACAATTCGAGATACATACATATCTAGCTAGTGCAATAACTATGGTTGTTCCAATTTGGAATTTTCTTGAAAATATTTAATTTAAAACCAGAAAGTAAGGTTACAAATCTTTAGTTAACACCGTTAATCCTTCGTTTTTGAGCGATTAAGATAATCTCTTGTTAACAGATGGTTAAGTGTCAAACTTGCATTGAACAACGCAATATTAAGTTTAATTGAAGATTATTTTTAATCTGAAGATAATCTCCAATTGAACAATCGGCCCTAAATGTAAGAATATTAAATTTTGAAAAATTGTAGGTATCAAATAATACGATCCAATTTCTGTTTTCACCCAATTTTGAAAAAATGTCAAAACTTTGGATTATCCACGTCCGTCTGTCCGTCTGTCTGTAACCACAACTCCTCCGTCATTATACTAGGTAGAATGACAAGTGAGGTGTCAAATGAAAGCTTATAATCCAAGGATGGTACTAAAGGTGAGAAATTTGACCTAAACTATCTGTCCGTCGGTCTGTCCGACCGCGAATATAACTCCTCCGTCATTATACCAGGTAGAATGACAAATGAGGTGTCAAATGAAAGCGTATAATCCAAGGATGGTACTAAAGATGAGAAATTTGACTTAGGCTGTCAGTCCGTCGGTCCGTCCGACCGCGAATATAACTCCTCCGTCATTATACCAGGTAGAATAACAAATGAGGTGTCAAATGAAAGCTTATAACCCAAAGATGGTACTAAAGGTGAGAAATTTGACTTATTCTGTCAGTCCGTCGGTCCGTCCGACCGCGAATATAACTCCTCCGTCATTATACCAGGTAGAATAACAAATGAGGTGTCAAATGAAAGCTTATAATCCAAGGATGGTACTAAAGGTGAGAAATTTGACTTACGCTGTCTGACCGTCGGTCCGTCCGACCGCGAATATAACTCCTCTACTATACCAGGTAGAATGACAAATGAGGTGTCAAATGAAAGCTTATAATCCAAGGATGGTACTAAAGGTGAGAAATTTGACTTACGCTGTCTGACCGTCGGTCCGTCCGACCGCGAATATAGCTCCCGTCAATATACCAGGTAGAATGACAAATGAGGTGTCAAATGAAAGCTTATAATCCAAGGATGATACTAAAGGTGAAAAATTTGACCTAAGTTGTCTGTCCGTCGATCCCTCCGACCGCGGATATAAATCCTCCGTCATTATACCAGGTATAATGACAAATGAGGTGCCAAATGATAGCTTATAGTTCAAGCATGGTACTAAAGATGAAAAATTTTACCTAGGCTGTCTGTCCGTCTCTCTGTCTATCCGCGAATACAACTCCTCCGTTATTAATACAGATAGAATGACAAATGGGGTGTCGAATGAAAGCTTTTAACCTAAGGATGGTATTATTAAAGATGAGAAATTTGACGTCGGAGTTCCGGTTTTAGAGTTGCAACCGTAAGTATTTACTATTTTAAAGTCGCCGAAAGAGAATAAGTGATATATTATTCAACGTGGCTTAGCAAGATGAGAACAAATGTAAAATTTTGGTTTTTACGTAATTTCCGCTTAAAAAGTTATAACCGGAAATGCCATTATTCGCGGTGTGCAAGTACTTGGAAGGGATACGAGAAACGATCGTGTGCGAATAGCGGAGAAATATTGCAACTTTCTTAAATAATTCATATTGTCCATTGAAATTGTCAAATTAACGTACATTTCATACCTACTGTCATTGAAGAAGAAAAATTATATGTTGCTCTACAATATTGATATTATATGGAATTATTATATAAAGGTAAATTAAATTAATTGTATTTTGCTTGCAGTACTGGATTTTAATAACTAATTTTATTTACTACATACAATTGTTTACGTTTTAATAACATAACCTGAATCTTATTTTTTCTTCTTATTATTTTTTTGGACTATGGCCTTGACAATTATCCAGTAACCAGGACTAATATAATTGGCCAATATAATTAAAAGTGCGAACAAAGTTGCAGAGCGTAGAAACCAGGTGTCGTATTGCCGAACTTGCACGGTCCAAATAGACTCAGAAATAGTATATGTAACACATAAATCGAAGCGTATTGAAAGGTTTGAATCTTTAGAGTTATTTCTGTGTAAACAGTTTAGTAAAAATGACTCAAAATTAGTAAATTTGTATATTAATCCACGCAAAGTTACACGAATAATTCAAATATCGACTTCCAATTCTACTTTCGATTACTTTGGGTGAAAACCTAGGACTTACGAAGTCCAATTTTACTTGTATAATAAGGAACTTGCACATTTTTTTTATTACATAATAATGTTCAGTTTTGTACTTATAAGGAACTTGCACATTTTTTTATTACATAATAATGTTCAGTTTTGTACTTATAAAAATGAGATTTCCAAAATTTCAAATAAGGACTGGATGACAGATAAAATATTAGACCTTATTCAAAAAATAATCAATTTGATAAATAAAGACGAGCCTCGGTATAAAAAATATATCGACAAAAAATATATCAGCTTAAGAGAGCAAAAGAAGCATGGATGGAAGAATGATGTGAAATGGAAAAACTAAAAACTGCAAAGAAAACATGAGGCTTTCAATATACAAAAATAAAACCTTAAAGAAATGACACCATATTAGAGAAATCATACTATACTTGAGATCAAATTTATACCATATTCGCTCAAACTTGTAAATGGCCAGAATCGCTCAGAGATAACAAACATCCTCAAAGAAAAGTAATACATAATCGTGTAAAGACTTTAGACTTTAGACCAATTCAATTATTCCCTTGAGTCAAATTGCCAATGCAATATCTTGTAATGCGTTGTTATTTTATAGTCTAAGAGCTAGAGCCGAAAAATCATCGTCATAAGTAATATGGAGTTTGGCATGTGAAATGTGTCTATTGTATATTGATAATTATGACCCCTTTCAGGCTGACACCTCAGTGGATACAGGAAGTAGCAATAAGGGATGAAAGGGGAAAGTTAGTGTAGTCTTTAAAGGTTTTCACCTCCTATTTTGTTAAACCTCCATCGATTTGCATGAAAATTGGTGACTAGTTAGAACATACCCCAGGAAATAAAAATAATTTGGTGCCAACTTGCACTTTTACCCTGGGGGTGGATACCACCTCTTCTCGGGGGTGAAAACGATTTTATTAAAAATAACCTCACAAATCGATAGATGGACAAATTATAAGTAAAATTTGTTATATCATGTTATTAAAATAAATCAATACTTTTTGAGTTATTAAAGATCCAAGATTTATCTGTTTAAGAGCACATGCGTGAAGTTACGGATGATAAAAAGAACATATTAATTAATTGTATGTTACTAAAATATTATTTTTGTATTATTTCGATATTATAAATTTAGCAAAAGTGTATTCGAATATGTCAAATGTACCCATTATTGGACACCCCCACTTTCTGGATATATTCAGTTTATAATGAAAAAAAAAAAATAATTAAATACCGAAATAACATAAAAATAATATTTTACTAACATACAATTAATTAACATGTTCTTTTTATCATCCGTAACTTCACGCATATGCTCTTAAATAGACAAATCTTTGATCTTTAATAACTCAAAAAGTATTGATTTATTTTAATAACATGATATAACAAATTTTACTTAAAATTTGTTCCTCTATCATTTGTGGGGTTATTTTTAATAAAATAGTTTTCACCCGCGGGAAGGGGTGGTATTCACCACCAGGGTAAAAGTGCAAGTGGCACCAAATCAGTTTTGTTTCTTGAGGTATGCTCTAACTAGTCACCAATTTTCATGCAAATCGATTGAGGTTTAACAAAATAGGAGGTGAAAACCTTTAATGACTGCACCAACTTTCCCCTTTCATCCCTTATTGCCACTTCCTGTATCCACTGAGGTGTCAGCCTGAAAGGGGTCATAATTGTCAATATACAATGGACACATTTCACAGGAAAAACTCCATATTACTTATGACGATGATTTTTCGGCTCTAGCTCTCCGTCTATTAGGTGCTGCTATAACGAACAGGCATCTACTTTCTGTTTGTTTGGTTACCATGTATACGATCGATTGAAATATAAATACGTAAACATTTCACTTATATCTGTCACAGTTCGGACAATACCAGATTTTGATCTAAGACAATAATTTAATATATACTATGTAAGTAAATTAACTTTTATTAAATTTAATATGACTATGTTTGAAATATGTGTATATAATAAGAGCAGCTTCTAAAAATGTTACAACTTCGGTTGCGTATTGTTTCTTTATTGTTTGCTATTGAACATTTTTTATTTTCTGGTATTTTCTGTTAGTCCATGTGGTGAGACCGCTCCCGTCTGAAAAAAATTTCTGATTCGGTTTCTTTGTGGATTCCTATTCAAAAATATCCCCTTTAAACAAATCTGAAGGGTGCCGGGCGGAATTTTTGGGCAGAAATTGTTTAAACAATTTTTTTAAACAAATACAAAAGATCATGTTTTTTTGCTCTGGAACATATATTTTTAGATTTTTTGGGTCAATCTAAACAAGAAAGGTATCTTGTAATTTTTCTCGAAAATTGATAGTTTTGGAGTTATAGGCGATTTAAAATCTGAAAAATGCGAAAATACGCATTTTCGAGGCTTAAAAACTCATATTTAAATTAGTATTTTTGAGGTTGCCAGATACTTAGATTGAAGACTGAACATTCAGCTTCAAGATTCTGAAAAGTGATCGCGTCTAACTTTAATTTATACCGTTGTTTTTTAATTGTTAAATATGCGTGTTTATCCGATTTCTTGCCGTTGCGGCGCGCTCAATTTCAAAAATCTCCTATTTTCCTCCAGAAAATATTTTTCCTAGATTCTTTGGGACATTCTAAATAAAATAAGTTTCTTGACATTTTTCTCAAAAGTTAATAGTTTTTAAGTTATAAGTGATTTAATATCCGAAAAATGACAAAAAACGCATTTTCGGATTTTAAATCGCTTATAACTTTAAAACTATTAACTTTTGAGAAAAATGTTAGGAACCTTATTTTATTTAGAATGTCCCAAAGAATCTAGAAAAAATATTTCTCGGAGGAAAATAGGAGATTTTTGAAACGGAGAGCGCCGCACCGGCAAAAAAATCGGATAAACACGCATATTTAACAATTAAAAAACAACGGTATAAATTAAAGTTAGGCGCGATCACTCTTCAGAATCTGGAAGATGAATATTTATTCTTCAATTTAAGTATCTGGAAACCTCAAAAATACTAATTTGAATATGAGTTTTTAAGCCTCAAAAATGCGTATTTTCGCATTTTTCAGATTTTAAATCGCCTATAACTCGAAAACTATCAATTTTTGAGAAAATTTACAAGATACCTTTCTTGTTCAGAATGACCGACAAAACTTAAAAATATATGTTGTGGAGCAAAAAAACGTGATCTTTTGTATTTGTTTAAAAAAGTTGTTTAAACAATTTCTGCCCAAAAATTCCGCCCGGCACCCTTCAGATTTGTTTAAAGGGGACATTTTTGAATAGGAATCTACAAAGAAACCGAATCAGAAATTTTTCCAGACGGGAGCGGTCTCACCACATGGACTATGTGTCAAGTTACAATCATAAATGTTCTTGATGGACTTCTTTTCTCGTGCTATTTCATTTTTAGCTTTACTTTTTCCTTGCATCTTTTGTTTTGATCTTTTTTGCTTCTTATTGTTTCCAAACACTGAGATATTAATATTAGGTACAAATGGGGAAAACTTTTAATACAATTAATTTAATTTTAGAACCATTCAATAATATAAAAGAAAATTACAAAATAGTTTTAATTAAACGATATGGCAGATTACACAACTGAACCAGAAAAAACCGTATATGATTATTTAAGTGTTAACGCTGAAGATGGTGAGGAAGTAGAAGAAGAGGAAGAATTTTCTTATATTAGACAACTGGATAAAGTAAGAATACTACCAGAACCTGTGGATTTAACACATGAGCATCTGAAAGAGATCGGGTATGAATTGGGTTTGATTAAATTATGTTGGCCAGAAGTATTGGAACCTTTTTTTGAAGATCGCACAAACTTTCCAGTGCGATATGTTAAGAATGATGAAAAGGAGAAGTTATTACTTTTGTATGCTGAAAATTTCAGGTTAGTAGTGATATATTTTGTTCAATGAATTGTATTTTATTTTCTACATCAGTAATTACTTTGATTCATTCAATGTCATTGATGTCTTTGATTCATGGTATGTACCGGGTGTCCCAATAAGAATGGCTCTCAGCCATATCTCAGGAACCGTTTATAGTACAGCTTTGAGAGGAAAATATCTATAACAAAAGTTGGCTCGAGAAAAGCCTGGAAATTATTTTCATAATTGTGGGTCCACCACTAGAGGGCGTAATTAAATATCAAAAATTTAAAAATCAAAATTTTACAAAATTTACCTAATGAAAGGGCAATGGAAATAAAATCATCGTATTCTTCATAAAATTCTGCACATATTTGATTTCACAAGTTTAAGTCTATTTTTGCAAATAAGAGGTGGGGGTGAGTGGGAACCTTCTTATGAAAAAATGGCTGTAAGTCCGGTTCTGCTAAATCAAATTTTGCATACTTGGTCTTGTTGAAAACAGCTCTTTTTCGTCGATTTAAGAGTCTTATTTTCGAAATAGCCTAATAAGTATTATGCAAGCTAGGAGGCGTTTTTTAACTATTTTCAGAATTCTAGTTTTCTTTGGAAAATTTTAAATACAAGTATGCATTTTTAATCTTGTATTACAAAATAAGACCAAATTAGCAATATAATACCGAAAACCGCATGTATATACCTTTTTTCTATCTCGAGATATCTTAAGAAATGTGTAAATTTTAAACAAAACTGTTACTGTCACAGGTAAACGAGGTTAAGGAAAAGTGGTGTGCTATGGAAAAACAAATAAACATTTTTTAGATGTAAATATATACTGTGATGAGCGCGCTAGTAACCGGCAAAATAGCACAAAAAATGGAAAACGTATTAAGTTGTGAGATAAAAAGAAATGAAACTAGTGGAGCTGCGAAATTTGGCGATATTAACTTATAAATTTACATTATATTGATTGTTTCCCACCTTTAGACGTACCGCACGAGTTTGGCAACTATTGTCCTTTTCATGAGCATTTTTCAGTGCGTAACAAATGATAGGAAAAAGGGTAAGTCCGTGATAATACACATTTATGACATTTATTCTAACATGACATTTTAGTTAAATCCGACAGTTGTCACATTTTATTTTCAATTTGGAATAAAAACAAATCAAATGTGTTTCTTGCATTTATAAAATGGTATTTTCTTTGATTTGTATAGTCTTATAAATTATACAGATTATATTTGTAATATTATTATCTAATTAAAAAAAATATTTTTTTATTATGGCGCCATCTATCGACAACTAGAATAACTAAAATAAATGTTGTAAATGTCTGTAATCACGGACGTGCCTTTTTTTCTGTCACATACAATTTAATGCGTTAGAAAGAAATCGAAAAACTGTGACGCACTGAAAGATGATCATGAGAAAAAGGATACCAGTGTCACAGTGACCGTTTTAGTTGATATACTCCTCTGATACCTGTAAAGGTGGGAAACAATCAATACAATGTAAATTTTTATGTTAATATCGCTAAATATCCCAGCTCGACTACTTTCATTTCCTTTTATCTCACAACTTAATACGTTTTCCATCTTTTGTGCTATTTTGCCGGTTATTATAGCGCGCTCATCACTGTATAATTATTAATTAAAACAACAATAAGACAAACAACAATATAAAATATAACAAAGAAATAGAAGCAACTACTTACTTAGTCTTAGTGACTGCCTCAATGTTCAAATTGTTGCCCATCATTTTATATGCAAGGATTTACTCTTACAAGAGTAGATTGAATAGCAACAGATTTAACTGTTTTGGACTTTTATTTATGGGGACGGATTAAAGACCTTGTTTTTGCCGCTAGGCCCAGTACTCGAGAAAACATTATCTAGAATCTAGAGAATACGAAACGCCATTCAAAGCATTGCGAAAGCAGACATTGAGACTGCTGTTCACTCTACTCTTGAAAGAGTAAATGCTCGAAATGATGGGCAACAATTTGAACATTTACGACGTCAAGTAAGTAGTTGCTTTTATATTTCTTTGTTATATTTTATAGTGTTGTTTGTCACATTGTTGTTGTAACTAATTATATACGTTTACATCTGGAAAATGTTTCTTTGTTTTTTTCATAGCACACTGCTTTTCCTTAACTTCGTTTACCGGTGACATTAACAGTTGTTTAAAATTTACACGTTTCTTAAGATATGTCGAGATAGAAAAAAGGTATCGACATGCGGTTTTCGGTAATATGTTACTAATTTGGTCTAATTTTGTAATACAGGATTAAAAATGCATACTTTTATTTAATATTCTCTAAAGAAAACTACAGTCGGAAAAATGAAAGAATACCCATGAACGATCACATCAATCACTTATTTTGTATTTGCTATCATTTTCTATAACAAGCGTTTGTTATTTATAGAAAAAGACAGCAAATACAAAATAAGTGATTGATGTGATCGTTCATGGGTATTCTTTCATTTTTCCGACTGTAGATTTCCGAAAATAATTAAATAACACCTACTAGCTGGCATATTACTTATTAAACTATTTCTAAAATAAGACTCTTACATTGACGAGAAAGAGGCTGTTTTCAACAAGACCAAGTATGCAAAATTCGATTGAGCAGAACCGGACTTACAGCCATTTTTTCATAAGAAGGTTCCCACTCACTCCCACACTTATTTGCAAAGGTAGACTTAAACTTGTGAAATCAAAAATATGAGCAGAATTTTATGAAGAATACGATGATTGGATTTCCAGTGCCCTTTCATTAGGTAAATTTTGTAAAATTTTGATTTTTTAATTTTTGATATTCAATTACGCCCTCTAGTGGCGAACCTACAATTATAAAAATAATTTCCAGGCTTTTTCCGAGGCAACTTTTGTTATAAATATTTTTTTCTCAAAGCTGTACCATAAACGGTTGCTGGGATATGGCCGAGAGCCATTCTTATTGGGACACCCGGTACATATTTGAAAATTGTTTACATTTAATTTTATAAACAATGATTATGATAGTCATATATTTATGTCAGAGGCCTACAACGATAGTAGAGCAAATCATCACCATCATTCTCTTTGTCATTATCCCTATGAGGGGTCGGCTTCTCTAATTACATTTCTCCACAAGTTTCTATCTAGGGTCATATCAACATCAGTCCCCTTTATTGACATGTCCTGCCTAAGCGTCTCCACCCAAGTTTTCTTTGGTCTTCCTCTTCTGCTTCTTCCAGGAACTCGCAGTTCAGCAATTCTTCGTATCGTATGACTAATGTCTCGACTCTCGACGTCTTAACTATCTTAACGTATATTATCGCTAAAACCGTCTTAACCTGTGCTCCCTCATTTTGGCATCAATTGGTGCCACTCATAGTCTTCCCCTAATATACTCATTCCTAATTTTATTCTTTTTTGTTACTCCACTCATCCATCTAAGTATTCTCATTTTCGCTACATGTATTTGCTGTTCCTCTTTCTTTTTAACTTCCAAGCATTCAGTTGCGTACATTATAGCCGATCTTTTAGCTGTTTATAGAATTTTCCCTTCAGCTTCATTAAAATTTTTCTGTCACACAACACACCACCCGCTTCCTTCCATTTCATGCATCCAACCCTAATTTTACTGTATGCATCTCACATATATTTCCCCATTTCTTTGTATTATCGATCCTAGGTATTTAAAACTCTCACTTTTCACAATCATTTCACCATCCAAAGATATCATTTTATTGTAGCAACTCCATCTTTGAACGGACATTGCAAATAGGTACTCCGTGTTTGTCCTACTAAGTTTTAAACCTTTTTCCTCAAGAGATTTCTTAACTATTCCAGTTTTTGTTCTCCACTATCTCTTACCAATACCACATCATCAGCATACATTAAGCACCAGGGAATGTTATCCTGTAGTTTTTCTGTTATCTGATCTAAAACTAATGAAAATAAATAAGTACTATTAAGCACAGAACCTTGCAGACCAGGGTATTTAGCACAAAATAAATCGCTTTTTAAATACATCATCTAGAAACTTGCAACTTTTTGCATTATGTTCAAGGTGACGTCAAGAAAAAAGTCTACTATAGAAAAAGTGTGGCAATGCATAGTTGCTTTATAAACTTCATAAAATTCATCCAATAATGCATAAAAATGTCAAAAGACTTGTGTTACTTGGGCGTTTTTGGGGGCGTTGCAGACGAATACGGCATCAGAACCGACCACCGGAGCACCTGGTTGCCCAGGTTCACTGCTAAGTCACGTCATCTGGATTTTCGAGGGTTTTCTGCACTAAATTCAGGCAAACAGATTACTCGAGAGTTTTGGGGTTGCTGAACAAGTATACGCCATCAGAATCGACTAATTGTGCACCTGGTACCCAAAAACCCTTCAAACTCCAGAAGATAACATGGCTTAGCAGGACCTTAGGCACCAGGTAGTCCGGGGGTCAATTTTGATGGCGTATTAGTATTCAGCGACTTTAAAAACCGCCTAGTAATCTATTTGCTTGCATTCAGTGCCGAAATCCTTCGAAAGTCCAGGAGATGACGTCCTTAGCATTTATTGTGGGCATCAAGTGCTCCGGAAGTTGGTTCTAATGTCATATTCGTGTTCAACATCCCCAAAAAACCCCCCTGTAATCTGTTTGTATCAATTTAATGCCAAAATTTCTCGAGATTCCAGAAGATGACGTGCCTTAGCAGTGAGACTATGCTCCATGTGCTCCGGGGATAGGTTCTGATTGCATATTCGTGTTCAGCGACCCCAAAAACATCCAAGTAATATTTTTGCATCAATTTAGTGCCGATAACCCTCGAAAATCCAGATGACGTGTCTTAGCAGTGCCTCTAAGTGCCAGGTGCTCCAGGGGTCGATTCTGATGGTGTAGTCGTGTTCAACGACTGAAAACTTCGACCCTAAAACTCGAATAACAAAATCTGGCCCTTAATATGCTTATTTTGACATGCTTATGCACTTTTGGATGCATTTCCACCCATTTTCATTCTGAACAAAATTCAAAAAGTTACACGTCCGTCGTTAGGTGCTGTATTTAAAAATCGATTGGTTCCGCTGTTTTTAGTGCTAAATGCCCTGGTCTATTGGTGCAATCCTACTTTAACATGGAATTTATCCCTGGATCTCTGCATAAGCACTTGGACATCGAATAGAGTCTCTCGTGTACTAGGTACCTTTTCAGACTAAGACATCGGTGTCCGCTACCGGTTTTCAATTGCAACAAAGCATGAGCCACTAAAATCAGCCAGACACTTCAAAAGTGGCTCGTCTGTACAGTGGCGACGCGTGACTTTTTCTGAGGTGTTACCAAAACCAGATGCAAAAAATCTTATTTAAAAAAAATGAAGATATGGCTAAATGTATATATACACTCACCGGCACAAAATTCCGCCACCCAAAATTTTTGATTAAGTTTGACAATCTATAACTTTATTATTTGTACTTCGATTTTAAAGATTCTTGCACGAGTTTGTAGGTACATGTATTGATGTCAATTGCTATAATTCCGGTAACAAAAAATTTTTGCTTAGATGGCGTTATAATGGGGTGAATTTAAGCGTTGTTTTTTCTCCTAACTTTAAAACACTCTGTGGAAAAATTGGAGGGCTGATTTTGTTTCATACTCCTTTTGTATTATCCTGGAGGTATCACTAAGGTCTTGTTTTTTGAATTATCTGAATATCTCTTTTCTTGTAAGAGCTGTAATTAAAAACACTGATTTGAAGGTTTATTTAATTAAAAATATCAAACGCACTAAAATTAACAAAACAAAACAAATTTAACAACAAAACAAAACAATTCAGTAGCGGTTATGTCCACCTCTTACGGCAACGACTGCTCGCAATCTGTTTAGCATCTAATAAAGATGTGTTTTCCTTGCCTGGGGAAGAGCCCGATATTCCTCTACCAGGGCCATAACTGTACCAAATTTTCTGGAGGCCTAGGATGACGGCAAATAGCTTTTTTATTCATACCATAAATGCTCAATATGATTGAGATCTGCGCTGCATGCGGGCCATTCTAATCTTATCAATCCAACCTCAATTGTATGAGTCAATCAGTGTTTTTATTTACAAAAAATGGTACAGCTCTTACAAGAAAAAAGATATTCGGATAATTCAAAAAACAAAATGTTGGTGATGCCTCCGGGAAAATATGAGAGGACTATGAAACAAAATCAGCTATTCCATTTTTTCACAGAATTTTTTAAAATCAGGAGAAAATACAACGCTTCCTTTCACCCCTGTACAATGACATGCAAGCAAAATTTTTTGTTACCTGAATAATACCAAACAATATGAATACATGTACCTATAAACTGGTGTAAGAATTTTGAAAATCGGAGCACAAATAATAAAGTTATAAATTGTCAAACTTAATCAAAAATTTTGGGTTGCGGAATTTTGTGCCGGTGAGTGTAGCTTCAATAATATCATTTTGTATATCACTTGAAACTCTCAAAAAAGCAGATGTTTCTAGATGTTGACAAAATTTTTGATCTTTTTTGGCAATTAATGTTAACAATTCCCTGTAATTGCCTGCATTGTCAGAGTCGTCGCACTCAAAATGACCACGAAACGCTAGTTCTTGTTTGGCCCAAAAACATACAGTATCTATTATAAGTGTGCTAAGGATATACCTATCTATTTTTTTAACAAACTCATTATGTTTAGCAATATTTGCTTTAAAAGCTTGGTTAAGAAAACTTTTGATTTTTGTTTTGCCAAACTGAATCAAATTGGGTATACATCTTACATGTAGGTAACGGAGAAATTTCATGTCTCCTTTTTAAAAATCTAACACTATTTAAATCGTGAACCTGGTCCACCCATTTTTCTGTAGAAACCAGAAGACATGGCCAACAATACAAGTATATTTTTCTTGCAACCATAATATAACCAAGGATTTTCACTGTACCAACTAAATTTAAAATATCGAACTACTTTTGTTGATTCCTTTTTTAAATTGTTTGAAATAGGTCTTTCATTTTTAATCTCATTTTTTTCTTCAAAATTATACAAGGAGAATTACTTTTCAAGTAGTTGATCGATTAAGAAGCGACACTCATCCTTGGTTAACTGCACGCACACTTTTTATAGGTACTGTCACCAATTTTAAATGTGGTAACAGCGCTACTGATACACAGCGCGCTTATGCCGTCGCTTCTTCAAAATTTAGTCACTAGCCGGTCCCGAGCGCCAGCGTGGGTATATAACCATTGTAACCAGAAATGAGTCTGGTATAATAACAGAGTATAATAAAGTGCAACTGAGTCACATAAACTCGCCAATATTTTCGTATCTACGAGTAGTTGGCTATTTACTGAGTTAGGTACTATTACCACATAATATAATAATATATTTCTACCTATTGGTAAAAATATTGGTAAATAGAATTATTCATCGCCATAAAATATTTATTTGCAAGATTTTTAACTGTTACCAATGGTAACAGTGGTTACATGGACGCTTCGCCAGTGCGTCTGTAGTTGTTCATTTAAAACAATGCTTTGCTGCACGGTGCCGGACACGTGTGTCAGACACCAGTGTGCCAGTCTGAAAGGGTACTAAGTCATCGCGGAATCCAAACTGTGTCAATGATACTTGTTTTTCGCATCTCTTAGTACCCTTTCAGACTGAGACACTGGCGTCTGACACACGTGTCCGGCACCCAGGGCCCCCGCAAGGCTGATTGGCTCCCGCGTGCGGGACATATTTTAGCGCCCTTTAAATTTACTATACAGAGTGAGTGGGGAGGAACGCACCAAACTTTAAGACTGTATAATATACGTAAAAATAATCAAAAATAACTCATATATGTTGTTATTCGATTTTCATTTGTTTCCGAGATACGGGGTGTTAAAATTTTTCATACAAACTGACGATTTATTTATTGCTCTAAAACTGGTTCAGGGGTGCAAATGAAATTTGATGGGTTTAAGACATAGTTGGTGCACATGTTTTGGCACACAATTAAGAATTTTATATTCACAATTGGCGCGCGTACCGGTAATAGTCTGAAATTTGAATTTTTTTTAAAAATTTTTTTAATTCCCTGTTCATTTTCTGACAAACAATATATCTTCATGTTTGTTCATACGACACTTCGTTTTCATGCAAAAAATAAAATATCTTAATGCTTACAAAGTACATATTTATTATGTATTTATTATTCGAACTACAATCTACACATTCATATAGAAACTTCGTCGAAAACTTTGTAAGCGTTAAGATGAAAACGAAGCGTCGCATGAAAAAGGGAAGATATATTTTTTGTCACAAATTGAACGAGGAATCCAAGAAAGATTTTTTATTTGAAATATTTCAGTGGCGCACCATTTTTATCTTTAAAAAATTTCAGACTATTACCCGTACGAGCGCCAATGGTAAATATAAAATTCTTAATTGTATGTCAAAACATGCGCAATAACTATGTCTTAAAACCCACCAAATTTCATTTGCACTCCTCAACCTATTTTAGAGCAATAAATAAATCGTCAGTTTGTAAGAAAAATTTTAACACCCCGTGTTTTAACACCATCTCGAAACAAATGAAAATCGAAGAACAACATATATGAGTTATTTTTAATTATTTTTACGTATATTATACAGTCTTAAAGTTTGGTGCGTTCCTCCCCACTCACCCTGTATAAAACTAATAAATATTTTTGAAAAATTTAAATCCAGAATGAAAGAATACATTATTACTAAGGCCGAAAGTCCCTGAAAACTTCTATAATGTTTATTTTAATAAGTTACGGAGGTGAAAACACAAGAGAAATTTTAGTGCGATTTTTAATAATTGCAAACATTTAATTCAAAAGAAACTTTTTATTTATTTTAAGGGACTGTCGGATCTCGGCAATAGCGTTATCGTTCATTCTGTGTTTAAATTTTTTAAAAATACTTATTAGTTTTCTCAGGATTCGAAAAAAATAAATACATTTAAAACACATTGAAAATTTTGACGGGCGACATTTTACGCCTTTCCCCTTAAATTTTTTGCAACAATAATAAAGCATCCCGCATATTAAACTAAAAATATATATTTAAGTAAATAAACAATAATATTTTGTCATTTCAAAGTTTTCAAACAAATTTTATACAGGGTGTCTACATAACTAGGAACCATATGGGAAACTGTTTTATTATTAATTTTACGAGAAAAACTTATTCTTCATAAAAAGTTCTGCATTGTCTAGAACTCAGAATGTAACCACCAAATATCAAATTTTATGAATCTTATACGAGGTACGTCAAAAAATATGAATTTCGGTCAAAAGCAAAGTACGTTTAGTTTTCACAATATTGAAAAGTTATGAAAAGTTGTTCAGCATTAAAAACTATGTTTCTATATGCATTATGTAATTACACCCTTCTAATTTAAATATATTGTTATCTAGAAAGGCACTTTACTTTTGATCGAAACTCATATTTTTTTACATAATATATCTCATATAAAATTGAAAAAAATGATAGGATTTGATGAGTATCTATAATTTGAGAAAAAAAATTCAATTAAAAGGATGTAATTGCATATTAAAACATAGTTTTTAATTAATTCCAAACAACTTTTCATAATAATAATTTTCGATATTTTGAAATATAAGGTACTCTTGATCGTAACCTGACGTTCCAAATTTTTAAATTGTTCCAGAATTAATACTTCCCCTGTTCCAGTGTTCCCATATATCAAAGTTTGTCCAACTAGACACCGCTAAACCATTAACAAATTTTTAGCTTGCTATTAATCAACTTTTTTTGGTACGCGGGATCCAGGTCTATTAGTTTTTATAGATTGTATTTATTTTTTATTAAGGGCTTTTTAAGTGTTTTTAGCTTTAGAATGATTCTACACTTGAGAGCAAAATAATCGACTCACTTGCTGAATTGTACACGTTAGAAGTCTCGAATTTCCTAAACCTGTTGTCCGATTCGAGTGATTTTTGAAGTTATACTTCTTTACCGGCGATAGAGGGTGATTTTTTTATATGTTAAAACCTATCAGCCCGGCGCATGCGCATTATAACTTTGTTCTGATTGGATGTTCAAATGACATGTCAAAAATTATCCGATATGGCAGATGTGGTTTGGAGGTAAAGGTAAACAAATGTATAATATATTAGTTTTATTGTTGTGAGGACAGAAACAAAAAAGTTTATAATATTGTAGTGACTTTTAAATAGTTTTTAAAAGCAACAGGTACGTAATAATTGTT
This sequence comes from Diabrotica virgifera virgifera, assembly GCF_917563875.1. Classification (NCBI taxonomy): domain Eukaryota; kingdom Metazoa; phylum Arthropoda; class Insecta; order Coleoptera; family Chrysomelidae; genus Diabrotica; species Diabrotica virgifera. Next base: position 57,429,554 of record NC_065449.1, on the reverse strand, counting down.
AATGTATTATGGGTATAAACCTACCTATTTGATCTGCCAAAATACATAGTATGTAATATTTTATTTATATAATTTGATTACCATCAAAATTTCTATCAATATTCACCTAATATATTGTTTTTTTACTCTATGTTTTGTTGTATTTTTTCAATTCTAAATCATTTCAATTCAAAATTAAAATAATTTGATCAATTTTCAAAATATCAAAATATCACAAGTTTAATCCGTTTAGTTAGACGATCTTCGTAAATAATGACACATAGTGTCCGTGGCTAAGCGGAGAAGGCGAATGAATTCCAATACCAACCGCTCTTATCAGCGCTGGTTCGAGTCCCTATAGAAACTTTCTTTTTTGTTTTTTTTTTTTAATACATTTTATGATTGTAAGTATATTTATTATATAATTGTATTTTCAGAAAATACGTATTTAGTTAAAAAAATTTTCGACAATTAATGTTCAGACATCATTTGTGGCTTGTTTAATGTGTTTGTGTGTGTTTTATTCTTTTATTATTTTAATTTTTGGCACTGTTCTAATAAAAATGTTTGAGAAGTAGTAAGTATAAATTAGTTTAATATTTAAACAAAATATAAATAAAAAGTATATTAATTTCGTTTAAATCATATAATAGAAGTATAACTTCTTACGTGCGTACAAAGTACACACACATTCTTTTTTTTTAGTATGTTAGTTACAGCCTTATTATTCATATAATAGAATCATATAATATGAATCATATAATATAAGAATATAATATAAATCAGAATAGAATCATATAATATAAATCAGCCTGTTTAAATCATATAATAGAAGTATAACTTCTTACGTGCGTACAAAGTACACACACATTCTTTTTTTTAGTATGTTAGTTACAGCCTTATTATTTAAGAAAATCGATGTAATATTATTATTGCTAGACAGGTAAAAGTCAAGTGAGTGGATTATTTTGCTCTCAAGTGCACTTCAAAGAAAAAAATTAGGAAGGAACAACAAAATGTAATATATTTTTGACGAAGTAAGTTCAACATTTCAGGACGGGAATAATTATTTTTTCAGTAATAACACAATATTTTATTTTTGAGATTTTTCTAGCTGTTCATGAAATAATTAAAATTGTATATAAAATATGATTATCTCATTTAAAATAAATATTTCTTATTTACCAAACCTTCGGTTTGGCGCCCCTTTGGGGTTACGCCCGCGTGAGCCTCACGCGTTGCACTCCCGGTTACGGGGGCCCTGCCGGCACCGTGCAGCAAAGCATTGTTTTAAATGAACGACTACAGACGAGCCACTTTTGTTGAGTGTTTGGCTGATTTTAGTGGCTCATGCTTTGCTGCAATTGAAAACCGGTGGCGGACACCGGTGTCTTGGTCTGAAAGGGTAACTTATATAGGGTGAGGCAGATAACTGGCCTATTAGAAATATCTCGAGAACTAAAGGCAACATAATCATGAAAATTGGAATAAAGGGGTTTTGAAGGATAATCTATTAAATGAAAATATTTTCATCTCTTTGCAACTTCCGGTTATACCGGAAGTTGCTTATAACTCCGTTTTTTTAAATGGGACACCCTGTATATTTTTACATTTTTGGATTCTCTTCGATGTCTTCTTTCTTAAAATATGAGGTTTTGTAATATTATACAGGGTATTTTAAAAGATAATTACGTTTTTTATTAATTTCATAGCAACATTCACACCCTGTAGAATTGTAGAAGTTTGACATCTAAAACTCTACTTACGTTCAAATGATTTTTAATATACTCTACTATTGTTAAGAATCATTAGTACAGCTAAATTTTTAATTTTAGTATACAGGGTTGGTCGAAACCCGGAATGAGTATTTTCTGAGTTTTCTTAAATGGAACACCCTGTATTTTTGTATTGTAGTGAAATGATATTTTATAGTACTTTTTTATTTCTTAAGCATTCCCTATACCTAACTGCTTTAATTTGTGAGTTATTGGTGATTAAAGCTAAACATTAATTGCAACAAAAAATACGTAAAATTTTATTAGGTTGGGCGTGAAAATACTCAATCCCAAATAATTTTTCAGAAATAAATACATATTAATCCAGACTGGTCCTTAAAATTACCAATAATGGTTTAGCTATCAAAATACCTACGTAGTTAAGATTGTTGGTACGATTAACAATTAAGCCCAAATTAAAGCAGTTAGGTATAGGGAATGCTTAAGAAATAAAAAAGTACCATAAAATTTCATTTCATTGCAATACTAAAATACAGGGTGTTCCATTTAAGAAAACTCAGAAAATACTCATTCCGAGTTTTGACCAACCCTGTATACTAAAATTAAAAATTTAGCTATACTAATGATTCTTAACAATAGTAGAGTATATTAAAAATCATTTGAACGTAAGTAGAGCTTTAGATGTCAAACTACTACAATTCTACAGGGTGTTAATTTTGCTACGAAATTAATAAAAAAACGTAATTATCTTTTAAAACACCCTGTATAATATTACAAAACCTCATATTTTAAGAAAGAAGACATCGAAGAGAATCCAAAAATGTAAAAATATACAGGGTGTCCCATTAAAAAAAACGAAGTTATAAGCAACTTCCGGTATAACCGGAAGTTGCAAAGAGATGAAAATATTTTCATTTAATAGATCATCCTTTAAAACCCCTTTATTCCAATTTTCATGATTCTGTTGCCTTTAGTTCTCAAAATATTTCTAATAGGCCCTTTATTTGCCTCACCCTGTATATTCTATTGTGTATCACTTTTAAAAACGTTTTAAGTAAGTGGCTCATTAGTAGGCTTACTGGCTTACCATAATTTCGAAGAGCCAAGCCGGGACTCAGAAGAGGAACATGCTTATTTTCGTTTTGCTTTTCGCTTAATTTGTATTTTTCATAAAATGCAAGGCAAAAAAAGATAAAGTACAATTAATACAAACAACACTAAAAATTTATCGAGTTTTATTATTCGCTCACGCTTGTTTAATATTTTTCACTAGAATGCACATTCTTCAGAATATTTTTGTCGTGCTTGTCGTAAAATTCACTACATAACATGTTCAAGTTGAATTTTCACAAGACTTTCTCAACGTATTCTTCCGTCCTCCCCGATCCTCAGACCACATTTTTTTCATCAGTGAAAAAACTCTTTCTACTGGCGCTGAAGTACCGGGTAGACATATAGCAAACTCCACGATTTTTTTTTATTTGGCACCACAATGCTGCTTGTGAAAATGGGTGAACCCATTTCTCGTAGTAACTAGCTTCATTAGAATTTTGGAAGAAGCCTTTTGCTAATAACACCTCATCAAATAGTCATCAATCATTATTTGGGTTTTCGATTGGGATTTTTGCATTTTATTTATTTTGCTTTTTAGGTTTCATTCCAGTCATATTAAGCTCATTTTTCAAGCAGATCCACTCAAAATCTTCGGCTCCGTCGAAGTTCTTTTACCACAATTCTAAATACGAAATGAAGCGCTCATAGAAAGCGTGAACGTCACTCATGAAGTTTTCGACATTTATGGAATCTTCCAATTTATTTAAGAGTTGTTTAGTTGCTCATGGAAGAGATTTGTTTTTCAAAGCCACCTTGTTCTCTATTTCATGTTTTTTTGCTAAGATTTCAGACGTTTCTCCGGCGACAGATTCAAGATCGAGTAACTTTACAGATATACCTCTCTCAGGTACAGAGTACCTAACAACTATCAGTGCCAAGTTAACATCATGCCTGATGTATATCTGTTGAAATGCTCAAAAATTGCATTCTTTTAGCTCGTTCATCGTTGTGTAGTTCATCTCTTGCCATCGCGCATCGGTTCCGTGATGATCGCTTCGCAGTTGGTACCGCAGACCCGAATTTGGGCTCAAACAGCTTTAATATTAATTTTGAGGGGCAATCAGATGTTTTAAAACTTTTATATCATGCATTGCTGTATGGGGAATGCAAAAGTATTAACTTCGTTAGCAGCAATGGAAAGTTCATTTTCTGCGGGTTAAGCATTTTTGAAAAACGATGTTATGGTAGATGAGCTTGCAATCCTTGTGTTTCGAGCCCTTTAAATGGTCTTTGATCAATGGCCGGGGTGTGGGTGTTGTTCTTTGACCGGGACGCTAATGCAAACCGGCCGGGATGTCGAGGAAGGGATCTCAAACCGTGACCGGTAAGCCTACTCATTAGGCTAATAATTGTCTTCGCATATTTTAGCCTTTAATTTTTTTTTGTTTAGTTGCGAAGGTCGACTTTAACCAGCTTTTTTTCCAACTTTTTTCCTACGAAGGTCGACTGGAAAAATACCAGGGGTATTTTTCCAGTTACGTATATTTTGTTAAATACAGCTGTAATCGATTTTATTCCTTGTTCATCCATAAGTTTTAGGAATTGCGCAAAAACTTGTCAGGGTCTACAGCTTCACCAGTAAAATGATTTAATGTAAACAATTGATTTCAGGAAACAGTTCTGTTTCAAATATCCTGAGAGGAAACCGTTACTATTAGCAGTCGAAAATGAGTGTGGAATTTTAAAAATGGTCTGTACCACTTTACGTCCCACGATGTTACCACACCCAGAACTAGAAACTTGGGATGGTTGTGCTAGTTTTATAGCAGATCATATAAAGTTTGAACCAAATGAAGATATGCCCACATTCTTACCGAGGCGTTTATATTCACCACATACTATATTATTACGGCAAAGTGGCCAATCGTTTGAAATGGCAACCCTCCTTTGTTCGGCTCTAATTGGTAAGAATACTTTTATAGGTACATTTATCTATTTTTCATATCGTCATCACAATGTTTATCACAATATTGTGCCTTCGTCTTTGATAGTGTCACGTACTGCCGACGCAATGTCAGTCAATTTGTACTCTACGAGCTCCCTACTGGGAAAGTTTTGGGGTAGTTCTGATTTCTTTCATTATATATGAATTCTGGGCTGCTGAATCCGAATATGAGGTTTGCGGACAAAATTTCTTGCCGGAACATTGAAAAAATCGCGAGAAAATCGAAAAATTTCAGCTTTTTTCCGCTTTTTTGCTCAAATCTCGAAAACTATTAACTTTCAGTAAATGGTTTGTTAACAGAAATTAGAGTACTTAAAATTATCTACAAATATCACTATTAACTTTTTTTTCAGACGAACCGTTCGGTCTAAAGTGCAAGTTGAAAATTGCCAATTTTTAACGGTCTCGGCAAAACCCACTTTCTACATTCTAAAACTTTAGTTTTTATTAGAATGCTGTCATTTGATAAATTTTTCCTAGTTTTCTGTACAAATAATAAAATTAGTTCATAATATGAATATGGTATGTCTCTTCTCACAGCTTCCATGAATCCATTCCATCCTAAAATACCGAGAATGTCTCTGCTTTTCCCTTAGAGCCACATAAGATCAGGCATAGATGGAGTCACAGTTTCAGTTGGTGTGAACATTCCCTTCGGATCTTGATTTCTGATAAACCTTGAGGTTTTGTCCTTTCAAAATGTATTAGTTGAACAGCTCTCTGACTTCCATAAACCTCAGGTGTGGGTTTAGTTTTTATCCGAGAAATGGATTGGTTAGGAGCTATTGCATGTTTTGGTGCAATACAAGAAATGCCACCCATGACGTAAAAAATGTGGTATCCGTCGATTGTATGTACGTTAACCCTTTCTGTCCCAACGCTGCATTTGAATTATATATAAAAAAATTGTAATGATTTTTAGGTGTAGGATATAACGCGTTTGTCGTATCAGGTTATGCCATTAAAGATGTAACTTTAAGGATTATGGTTCGCGTCGATTGCCCTTTTCCCCCTTTTAAGGAGGAAGAAGAGAAACCGGAAGTTAAATTTATCGAAGAGAAGTACAAACTAAAACCACCTAGAGACCTCAGAAGTAAATTTCTTATGATGATGGAGAAGAGGGAAACGGATAAGGTGCTGGCACAGCAAGCAAAAATCGCAGAAGAAGAACAGTAAGTGACTAAGATAAGATAACAACATTTGATAAATATTATCCTGTAAGCAGTAATTTACAAAGATATTCTAATAATAGTGATATATTGCTTATGAATCGATAGAAAATACTAGAACTTATGTAAACTAATCGTAGTCCTGTCGCCAGTAGGGGTACAACGGCCTCCCTAATTCAGATGGACTTACCCAAGTTTTCTATATGTATTTTGACCCGTAGAACACGAATTTTTTGGGTAACAGTCGATCCGGATGTCGATAAGATTGTTATAAACAAAGAACTTGAGGAATCACATAACAGCGATTTTTCGCAAAACAAAAGATTGTTTTGTATTTTTTGGGTCATTTTAAGCAAAAAATGTTTTTACAAGTTTTTTCGTAGGATGCATAGTTTTCGACATAAACGCGGTTGAACTTTCAAAAAATCGAAAAATTGCAATTTTTGAACCCGAATAACTTTTGATTGAAAAATAAAATAGCAATTCTGCTTACCGCATTTGAAAGTTCAAGTCAAATTCTATCGGTTTTGATTATTTTCATTGCTAAAAATTAATTTTTTTATTGTTAAACAAAGCGATAAACACATAGTGACTGAATGATGTTTTCAATGCATTTCTAGTTTGAAAACGAACGAGTAGGCGCGCATATAGAATTTCTAAGTATGTTACGTACATTAAAACGCATGCATTGGGCACGGGAAATACTATGTGCTTATAGCTTTGTTTAACAAATAAAAACTTAATTTTTGGCAATGCATATAATCAAAACCGATAGAATTTGACTTGAACTTTCAAATGCAGTAAACAGAATTGCTATTTTATTTTTTAATCAAAAGTTATTCCGGTTCAAAAGTTGCACTTTTTCGATTTTTTGAAAGTTCAACCGCGTTTATCTCGAAAACTATGCATCCTACGAAAAAACTTGTAAGATCATTTTTTACTGAGAATCACGCAAAAAATACAAAAAAATGTTTTGATTTGAGAAAAATCGCTGCTATGTAATTCCTCAAGTTCTTTGTTTATAACAATCTTATCGACATCCGGATCAACTGTTGCCCAAAAAAATTCGTGTTCTACGGGTCAAAATACATAAAAAAAACTTGGGTAAGTCCATCTGAATTAAGGAGGCCGTTGTACCCCTCCTGGCGACAGGACTATGGTCCTTATACGCTCACTAATATGGTTTTATGCTAACTAATTATTTTTATATTCTCAAAAGCTTCAATGAACTTGACAAAGTCTTCACGAATGTTGTTATTGTGTATGTATCTCAAATTTAGAGAAAGCTGTTCCACCTGGGATACGTCGGTCATTTCGTCAAATATGACAGAGTAATAATTTACACTTTCAACAACCTGATTCATTATTTGTTCAATTATTTCTTCACCACAACATGTGTCAATTGATTTTGACTGGTGCTACTAATGTATGTTGCTCGGGAAGATGCTGTGGATAGGTGTTGTTTAAGAGTCTTATCTTCTGATGCGATTTTAAATCTTAACAATTCCCCTCATTGCTAGGTCCAGCATCTTCGTTCAGAAGCAAAAGGCTATCATCACGATGGCCTCTTAGAGGAATATATTGGTCGTAGTCTTTCTCTATTTTCTTGTATCTGTTTAGACCTCTGAGAATCTATTTGGTTATTGACTGACTTTTGCGGGTTGCGATAACTTTGTAGAAAATCCAGCCCAACCTGAACGCACGCCTTGTGGGATGAGGTTTTTTCATGGGTTTGTATGGCTCCGTCTTTGACCATGAGTTTGGCGAAAGATGTTAAAGATTTCGTGACAAGGCTTTGGGTTATCATCCCTTTATTGTGACCATATTTTTCGTTACAAAAATAAAACACACTACTTGTAAAACAATTCGTTGCAAGTAATGATTCATTTCGTTTCTATTCTTTGTGTTTACGGAATATGAAAATTGATACGATTTTGATGGCACTTTGTAAAATTATCATCATTTTGATTTACAAAACGTCCTATGTTATTCTTGAAGATTTCGTTACTGCTTTTCTTTTGTTCAATTCTACTCCAGAAGACATATTTATCTCCTGTTTTGTACATATAGATGTGTTTGAAACTAAAACCATTTGAACTGAAAATATTTAAATTTATATTTTTTTAAATTCTCGGATACTTTTTTAAATTCTATGTAAATTTAAATTTATATTTTTTTAAATTAACTTGCGTATTTTTAACTTTTTTTTTCTAGTATATGGACAGTTTAATTGCCTAAGACTATAGGCACTATTTTCAAATCTCCCCCTATAATTAATTATGTTAAAAGTATTTTTTTATGTAATTATGTTTATTTACAATCTACATCATTAAAAGAGTATTAAGTAAATTTGTTCCATGTTTTGGGCATGAAGAAGAGACTTCCAATGATGTCTCATCTTATTCTATTTATGTTTAAGTTTTAAAATAGGTCATGAGGCCAGGTTCTATCTAGTCTCCTTGTGGCAGGACCATTATGGAATAATTCCCTTACTAACTCATTTTCATGGTGAATGGTATGCTTATTTTGTGACTCCGTGGCTTGATGGATTTCTTCTCTGATGAAAGGTATATTTAAGTCTTCGTGAAGTGTTTGATTACTTACGTACTATGGTGCATTCACTATTGATCTTAGAACTTTAGACTGAAATCTTTGGATGATATTCAGTGATGTTGACTTTGCACAGTCTCAGATGTGTAGTCCGTAGTACCAAATAGGTTTGAGTATTGCTTTGTACAGAAGAATTTTGTTTTGGATGTTGAGTTTTGATCTGCGCCCAAGGAGCAAATACATTTGCCGGAATTTCAAGTCTAGTTGTCTTCTTTTGGTCTGGATATGTTTCTTCCAAGTAAGACGTTAGTCAAGATGGAGGCCAAGGTATTTAGCGTCTGTTACTGTTGGTATTCGTACATTTTCCATTCTTACAGATGGGCATGTGTTGTGGCGGTTGGTTAACGTTATTTGAGATGATTTTGTTTTGTTTACTTTTGTTCGCCATTTTGTGTACCATTCACTGAGTATGTCCAGATGGTGTTGCAGGTCTTACGAGGCTTGTATGGGAGCTTCATTTACAGCTGGTATTACTACATCATCAGCAAAAGAAGCGATCGTAGTATTATGAGACTCTGGTATATCGGCTGTGTAGAGTGAGAAAAGCAGCGGCCCGAGAACACTACCTTGCGGAACTCCAGAGTTAATAGTACACAAGCTGGATTGTTGGTCTTTGAATTTTGGAGTAGGATTTGATTAGGAGGAAATAGTTACTAGATAGTGCTAATTTTACTTTGTAAAGCAGACCTATGTGCCAAACTTTGTCAAACGCTTGTGAGATATCTAGGAATACAGCGTTGCAGTATTTCCTTTCTTCGAGAGTTTTTGATATTTCATTTACTATTCGATGGACTTGTTGTGTGTAAATTGTGTAAATTCATGTTAAAAGTGCATGAAATCATTGCAACTGCAATCATTTTTTTAATACCCTTTTTTAATGTTCTTATTACCCTTCGAATATTAATTAGTCTAGCTAAAGCCGTATACATACAATCAAACACCCCCGATTTGAACTCACTTCTCAGTTGGTTGTGGCTGCACTTCAAAGTAGCTGCTGATATCAATTTATAAGTTTTTTGAGTAAACCCACAATTTTAGCAGTATTGCTTATTTAATCTTTTGATATATTTTTTTTAAGATTTGTAGTCCTTAATAAGTCTCAGGACAATACTTGTTGGCGCCCTATGAGTTTGCAGTTCCTAGAATTCAGGATTTCATGTTTTCGATGTGTTAAACTGTTAGCTAGTTGTTATATATCTGTCATTTACCTATTATTTCTTTATTAGTCATATCCATACCACCACTAGTAAAGCTCTTGACTCTGAGCAACGAGACCTTAGTATCTTTCTTGCATACGATCGGATTATTACCATCTTAAGTCACCCTTGGTCCACGTAAGAATAATTATGGTACCAATCTTCTTTTTGCCTTTATATGACTTTTCTGTCTTCCGATTGTTATAGTTAAATGGCGCCCAACGTGGGGAAATACTTAAATACCGTCGGAAACGTTGGGGCCATACTAAACTACTGCCTGTTTCTAAGTTCAGCTGTTCATATATTTTTGTATGTAATGTTTCACATATGGATAATAATAGTTTGACACGTTATAGTTGGATCATATGTTTTTCTTTTGTTGGTGCTATTGACATCTTTCTAGTTATGTCAGCAATAATTAAAATAATTAGTCACTTGCTTTTTCCTTTTCATATATTTTGGGTACTAGCATTACTGTACATACATAAATCTAAGTGTTAATTTCACTAATTTTATCTTTTTATTCCCATTTTTGAAGAAGATTTTAACAGCATAGTGCCATTTGTGTAGTCATCATCATCATCATAAACCCGTACGCGTCCAGTGCTGGACATAGGTCTCCCTCAGCTCTTTCCATCTTTCTCTGTTTTGTGCGGCTTACATCCAGTTGCCGACAATACGCTTCAGATCATCAGCCCATCTGGTTGGTGGTCGTCCTCTGCTCCGTAGTGCTTTTTCTCGTGGCCTCCACTCGACAATACGTTTTGTCCATCGGTTATCTGACAATCTGGCGACGTGTCCTGCCCAATTCCACTTGAGCGACGCGATTCTTTCGACGGCGTCCGCTGTTCTTGTTCTACGACGTATTTCTTCGTTTGGGATTCGGTCCCTCAGGGAGACACCCAACATCTGGCGCTCCATAGCTCTCTGAGTTATGCGAATCTTGTTCACTACCTTTTTTGTGTGTTAATGTTTCCGCTCCATAAGTGGGTACAGGCAATACACACTGGTCAAAGATTTTCCTTTTCAGGCATATGGGTACCTAAGTCCGATTTAAATACATAGCTCAGTTTACCAAACGCTGCCCAGGCTAATCCTATGCGACGTGAGAGCTCGTACGTCTGGTTATCTCTTCCCAACCGAATTTCATGTCCCAAGTACTTATAAGATGCAGTCTGCTCAATATCCATTCCATCAACAACAATATTACGATTTAGCACCAGATTAGTCATTATTTGCGTCTTGTTGATGTTAATCTTCAGTCCGACCTCTAAGGAAGCGTGATATAACTTGTTTAACATTATTATTGCATCATCCATACGATCGGATATAAGGACGATGTCATCTGCGAATCTCAAATGACTGAGCTTCTCTCCATTTATGTTGATACCATATTCGTTCAGATCTGCCTTCTTAAAACTGTGTTCTAAAAGGGTTGTGAATAGCTTTGGTGAGATGGTGTTTCATTGCCGTACTCCTCGCTGTATACAGAATTTATTTGTTTGTTGATCAGATAGTCTTACGCTAGCCGTTGCGTTGTGGTAGATATATTTTATCATGTTAGTGTAGCGATGGTCTATTCGGCATTCTGTCAATGCTTTTAACATTTTCTGCTGGTTTATGGTATCGAATGCTTTCTCTTAGTCCACGAATATCAGTGCCAATGGTTTGTTGTATTCCGCAGACTTCTCGATCAAGTTTTTTATTGCCAGTAAGTGGTCGTTAGTGCTGTATCCGGATCTGAAGCCAGCTTGTTCTCTAGGCTGATAGAAGTCTAACTTAGCCTCCAGTCTTTTTTTGATAATTTTTTGTGAAAAGTTTATATGTGTGATAGCAAACTGATAGGACGGTAGTTTTTAGATCTGTTATGTCACCTTTTTTGTGCAATAAAACAATGACTGCATTGTTCCATTGAGAAGGCGTTTTTTCTTGGTAAATGCATTCGGTGAAAAGTTTGGCCAAAACCTGGATAATTTTATTTCCACCTTGTTTGATTGCCTCTATCACTACTCCGTCATCGCAAGGGGATTTATTATTTTTCATTTCTGAAAGTGTCTTTTTAACTTCGTATGGTGTTACTTCTGGCATTAATTCTGATCCCTGGTTTGTGATTTTTGGCAGAGCTGATCTTGCCTTGCGTTGGTGCTCTCATACATTTCGCGATAAAACGATTCGACAACCTTAAGGATTTCGGCTCTATCCGTAGCAATACTGTTGTCTTTGTTTCTTATTCTGTACATATTTTTGTTGCCAATATTATTCGTATTTCGCCGCAAAACTTTTAAACTTTTGTTTTCTTGAATTATTTGAATTATTTCTCTTGTATTGTTTTCTCTTATGTCTTTTCGGATTGACCGGTGGATATCTTTATTTAATTTCTTCAGTGTTGTGTAGTTGGAGTCGTATTTTTCTGTCAGTTGTCTTCTTTTACTTATTAACTCTTTGGTATTTTGGCTTAATGTTTCTTTATGGGTCACCACCGTCGGGTAGCACTCCCTTTCGGTTTCTTTTAGTGCCTTAGTTATGAGATTATTTGCTAGTTTGATGTCTTCTATTTCGTTTTCTAAGTCTTGTATATGGCTGGTTAGTAAGTTTTCATAGATGTCGTTGTTTTCTGGGGGAATCCATTTCTTCTTTCGTGTTTTGAAGATCATCTATGTTCTTTCCAAGTTGACATTTAATTGTATCCTTGCTCGGATTAATCTGTGGTCGCTTCCTATCGAAAATTTGTTAAGTACTTCAGTATCTTTAATTATTTTTTTTCTGTTCGTAAGGATAAAATCTATATCATTTTTGACACTGCCATCTGGGCTTATCCATGTCCATTTACGCTGAGGCTTTTTATCGAAAAAAGAGTTCATCACGGATAAATTTTCCTGGTGTAAGAAGTTAAGCAGTCTTTGCCCTCGTTCATTTCTTTCGCCGTTCCCATACTTGCCCATTGCTACTTCTGCATGATCTTGTTTAAAGCCCATTTTCGCATTAAAGTCGCCCATAGCTATTGTGTAGTATGCTGGTGTAGTATGTAATGCTGTTTGTAGGTCGTCATAAAATTTTTCAGTTTCTTCATCCGAGTGGCTAGTCGTTGGAGCATATGTCTGGATTATCTTAAGGTTATATCTTGCATTTAGTTTGAAGATGAGGTACACAATCCTGGGACTTATGCTGTTAATTTTAGTTATATTTTGGGCGTGCTTTCTATGTATAATGAATCCTACTCCACCATTTGAAGTGTCTTCTTCTCCTCTAAAATGAAATAAGTGTCCCGATTTAAGGGTAATTTGGGCTTCTCCTCTTCGTCTGATTTCACTGAGGCCGATGATGTCCCATTTTATTGTTTTCAGTTCTTTCTCCAGTTCCATCATCTTCTGGTCCGATATAAGAGTTCTAACATTGTATGAGGTGATATGCATTTGTCGTTCTTTGTGGTAGCCTGATCTTTTCCGGGGATTCTTAGCACCCTCTGCTCCAACCCTTTTCCACCCGCTACCTTGGCTGGGGGTGTTGGAGCCGCCGGAGACTGAGGGCCGTTCAGTAGTTTTGTCTTTCATGGAAATTTGCCTTTGGGTTTTTAGCCATTAAAACGCCACGCTTGGCTAGTGCGTGTTGGCGACTTGGTTAGGATGTGGAAGAAGGAAAGGGTGGAGATGGGAATGCTTTGGGTTAGGACATGGTTTTCCCGGTAAAGGGATGTTGGGGAAATCCACGAGCTCGCGTAGGGCAGATGTGCTATTCCTGAAGTAGATTTATTCCCTACCGGGATCGCAGAGAAGTATCTATCCGCTACCACGTAGTGGTATTTCTATTTGAGTATATATGGTTATATATGTCTATATGGTCTATTTGTGTAGTAGAATTATTTAAATACTATGAATTTTAAACTAGGAGCATGTTTTCAATAATGACTGATTTTTAACTTTATGAATCTAAACCTTATATATAACACATTCTTATAGGAGAAAAAGACTGGAAGAAGAAGCCCGCCCACCCGACGACTTAGAAGGACAAAGAACACATGCTTGGGTTATAATATTGCCCCCAAATAAACAAATCCAAGAACCCTTCTTCATTGAACCTAGTACAGGATTCTCTCACCCATTAACAACAGATATTTATTTGGGAATCGAAAGCATCTGGAACCATCAAAATTATTACGTAAATTTACAAGATTGCTCAGAGGGACTATCAAATATCAATTTTGATTTAAAGGAGAATGAGAAATGGATACACTTTTTAATAGGTAAGTCTAGGGATGGCGGTGTTTAACAAAACACAAGTTTTCGGTTACACCGATTTTTTTTACTCACGGTTTAACCTGGCTGTTATCACCGTCCAAAAAACCGGTTGTTTCAACAACCCGTTTTCGGTTTTTTTAATCAATAACCAATACCCATTAGGTTACAATGTTACATTTACATTGCACTTTAGTCAGCGATTCTCCATTAAAATCGATATAAATATTAATAATATCGATACTATTGAAAGAATATATCGATACCAAGATACATACATACATACATAATCGACTGCCTCTCATACCCATAGGTCAGGTTTCTTCTTTTATAAGCTACTCTTTGCAAATGTACGTCACTTCTTCCTATCTGCTGCGAAAACTTTTGCTTCTTGCCACGATGTTCCTCTTTTCTTAAGTATTTCGTTTACACTAGTGTTCCAGCTTTTCCTTGGTCTGCCCCTCGTGCTTTTACCCACTGCTTTGGCCTCCCATGCCATTTTCACTTGTCTGTCACCACCCACTCTTATCATGTGTCCAGCCTATTTTAACTTCTTTTCTTCAACTTTTTCGTTGAGCGATAATTTTACCTGTAATTCCTGTCTTATATATTTGTCTAATCTTCTTGCTCCCACCACTTTTCTTAAGTATCTCATTTCTGTAGCTTGTAATCTTTTCCTTTGGCTGTCATTCAGTACCCAGTTTTTTGCCACATATATTGTAATTGGCATATATACGGTTTTATAGACTGTCATTTTGGTTTTACTCGATATTTCCTTTTTGTTTAGGAAATTTTTATACAGTGAATAATAAGTTCTCGTTACCAATTTTATTCTATTTCCAAGTTCATCCTCTTGTGTACCTTTGTTGTTTAACAATATTCCCAAATACTTAAAGAGGTCTACTTCCTCAATTTTATGCCATACGATTGGAATATTTACATTTGCTTCTTTGTTGGCTATTGTCATTACATTCGTTTCCTCCATATTTATTACATATTAGGTTGTAGCTTCTTAGTTCCTCTGCACAGATTCTAATATTATCTGCAAGAGCCATTTCAGTTCTTGCAACTAAAGCAATTGCATCAGCAAATGCGCAGGCTTCAATTTTTATTTGTTGCAGATTTCTATATCCTATTAGTACGTTCTTTAAAGGTAAAATGTTGCAAAACCTCTAAATTTTAAAAAACTGCTTGGATTGACATGAAATTTGGCATAGACATAGCTAACAAGTCAAAGAAAAAAATTGATATTGTGCCGATGTGTGCTTTTGCCCTAGGGGTGAGTTTCACCCCCATTTGGGGATGAAAAATTTATGTTCGAAATAAATCCTGAAATGGATAAAATGACTCATTCTAAGCAACTTTTGTTCTATAAAGTTTTTTCACCAAGTTAATACTTTTCGAGTTATTTGCGAGTGAATATGTTAATTTTTCTACAAAATAACCACGTTTTCAGACGGTTTTTCGAAAATAACTCAAAAAGTAAGTATTTGGTCGAAAAAAAAATCGCTATAAAAAATATAGCAAGTAAAAAAGTGAAAAAGATGGTGTATATATTAGGTCACTATACCTAGTAGAAGCAAAGTTATAGCTAATGAAAAATAGGTTCATATTCGTCAAATTCCAAATCGTATATTTTAACGTGCGATAACCAAAAAACGAAGCACTTTTTTGGGAATAACTCATTTTAACTTTTTTAAAGTGTTTAAAAAATACTTATTTTTGTTTTTTAAAAAAAATTTTAGGCTAAAAAGTAAACAAGTTACGCCCAAAATAAAGTTGGCCTTTTTTTTTGGTAAGAAATCGGGAAAATCACCCCCTAATTAGCATTTTAAATGAATTTAATTGTTACCACTTCCCAAGTTTTTTACTCGCGTATGTATTGATCATATGATCTGTAAGTTTCATCGGTTCAAAGTCCTTATTTTTGAAAGAGCTGTAGTTAAAAGGGCTTGAACGAGTCACTTATCACGAGTGTATGCAAATTTAGAAACACTGAATCTTAACCAATTTTTGTCTTACAGAAAAACAAAAAAATAGAGAATATTCAGAAAAGTAAAGCCGACTATTTTTATTGTTTAAGATTTTTGGTATCTCTAACAATTTTTAAGTTATTTTGAAAAAAATAATTTTTTTCAAAATTAAAATTTTTAAAAATTTTGTTTTAAAACCACATTTTGTCGAAAATAAGCACTTTGAATCGATGAAACTTTCAGGTCATATAAAAACAACATAAGTAAAGTAACTTGTGAAGCGGTAACGATTAATTTCATTTAAATTACTAATTGGGGGTGATCTTCCTGATTTTTTTTTTGCCAAAACAAAAGGGACCAACTTTATTTTGAGCGTAACTTGCTTACATTTGATGCTAGACATTTTTTTTATAAAAACAGAAATAAAGCTTTTTTAAAACACTTTAATAAAGTTGTAATGTGTTTTCCCCAAGAATGCTTCATTATTTGGATACTTCACATTGAATTATTCTATTTGGAATTTTTCGAATATGAATCTATTTTTCATTATCTATAACTCTACTTTTGCTAGGTATAGAGACCTAATATATACACTATTTTTTTCACTTTTTTATAGGCTATATAGTTTTTTTAAGAATATTTTTTTCGACAAAATGCTTACGTTTTGAGTTATTTCCGAAAAACCGCCTCAAAACGTGGTTATTTCGTTGAAAAATGAACATATCCACTTGCAGATACATAACTCGAAAAGTACTGATTTGGTGAAAAAACTCTATATAACAAAAGTTGCTTAAAATTAGTCAGTTTATTTATTTCTGAACTTTCTTGGACATATATTTTTTCACCCCTGAGATGGGGTGAAACTCACCCCCAGGTCAAAAGCACACATCGGCACCATATCATTTTTTTCTTTGACATGTTAGCTATACCTATGCCAAATTTCATGTCAATCTAAGCGGTTCTTTAAAATTTACAGCAAAAACCGTGAAAGAATGTACTATAGCGCATTTTTTTATCAAACACTTTTCGATACCAAGATAATCAATCGATATATAAACGGCATTGGGATCGTACCCAATTATGATCGAAAACAGAAATCAGTTATCAGTAAAGCTCGGATTAAAGGCAAAATGCCTTTTTTTGCCTATTTTGCCTATTATAATTGTTTTTTACACTTTTTGCCTTTTTTCGTAAATTACGCCTATTTGTGCCTTTTTTAAAATTTCATGGGACTACCCACGATATTATTCTATTACTAAACCATTCTATAATAAAATTTTGGGTCAATAATAAAATATCAATGGTTTGTTTATATAACAGATTTCTAGGAAAATGTACCTGATCGAGACTTGAGGGTTAACTATTTGGAAATCGCTACGCTTTATTAGTTTATTATCAGTTGTACAGTCGGTTACTGTATCAGAGTTTAGTCACAAATTGCTATATCCTATTAGTTTAGTTTTGTTGCGTATACCGAAAAGCAAAGAACACGTTTTAAAACGTTTTAGACATTTGTGTGAAAAGATGACATCTAAATTAAGGCTATGGATCGCACCTTATTCGGAACTTTCTCTAGAAGGAGATGGAGCATTTTGTAAACCATGCGGCAAATCGGTAAGTTTTATTTTTTCTCTTTTTTTCTCGTCCCACAACATAACTAAATTCTAAAGCGGTTTTAGAATTCTAATTATTTATTTTTTAAATTCTCAGATTTCAAGTAGAAAAAGTACTTTATTGACCAGCATTGTGGAACCCCACTTCATAAACGTAATTTGGAAAAATTAAATTCTTCTAAGTTAGCCCAAATATCTCTGCGGGATAGTTTAAGCAGTTAAAAAAAAAGGAGGAAGACGCATTTAAATTTGATTTATGCCAGATGATGATTGCATCCAACATTCCTCTATATAAAGTTAATAACCCTAGTTTTAAATGCTGTTTCGAAAAATATCTTAATAAATCCTTACCGGACAAGAGTACATTGAGAAAACATACTGTGGAAAAATGTTATGTGGAATGTATTTCAAAAATTAAGCGGGAGTTAGAGGGCAATTTTTTGTATATTATCGTGGATGAAACGACAGATGTATGCGGCAGGTATATAGCTAATTTAATGATTGGAATTTTGAACGAAAACTTTGCGAGGAAACCTTATTTAGTTGCCGTTAAAGAATTGGAAAAAACAAATAATTTAACAATAAGTCGATTTATACAAGATAGTTTAACAAACCTCTTTTTACCCAACCCTATACCAGTGAATAAAATAGTTTTAATGCTTTCAGATGCTGCGGCATATATGTTAAAAGCTGCTGTTAATTTAAAGATTTTTTATCCTAATTTAATTCATTGCACTTGTGCAGCCCACGGGGTAAATAGAATTGCTGAAGAAATAAGAAATCTGTTTCCGTTGGTAAATAATTTTATAAATTTTATGAAAAAATTTTTTGTAAAGGCTCCGTTGAGTGTGCAAATATATTAAGAAAGACTTCCCGGTGTCCCTTTGCCACCTAAACCAGTAATTACAAGGTGGGGAACCTGGCTCGAAGCAGTTTTTTTACTTTGAACACTGCAATGAAATAGAATTTGTTATGTCAGAATTTGATGATGATATTTCCGAAGTCATTCGAGAAGCAAAAAAAATATTAAAAAATCCCAAATTGAAACAGCAACTCGCTTATATCAATGACAATTATAAATTAATAGTTACCACAATTACCTTATTAGAAAAACAAGAGATAAATTTATGTGAGTCAGTAAAATTAATAGATAATTTAAAGACGAAAATTAAATCGGCGCCTGGAAGTAAAGGTCAATTAATTAAAAAAAAAAATGGAATATGTTTTCGACAAGAATGAAAGTTTTTCGTTTTAATCTAATGTTGCTAAAGTTTTGAATGGGACATTTTCCGAGGAATTACAAATTATGCCAGATTTATTATCCGCTCTGAAATATGCTCCAATTACATCTATCGATGTCGAACGTTCGTTTTCAATGTACAAATTAATTTTAAGTGATCGAAGACATAGTTTTAAGACCGAAAATATTGAAAAACATTTAGTTGTTTCTTTTAATGATAAAATTTTAAGTGGTTACAATGTTTAATTATTAATTAACAGTTATTTAGTTACTAGTTTATTTATACTAATGTGTAAATATACCTGCCTTAAGTTAATATTACGTTAATTCACTTCGTACAATAAATAATAAGTTATATTTCTTTATTGCCTATATTTTGCCTAAATGTTAATATTCCTGCCTTTTTTAATAAAAATATTTGCCTATATAGGCGCCTTTTTCTTCAATTTTTTTGCCTATAAATCCGAGCTTTAGTTATCAGTGTTGTAAAATCAATTTCGGTTTTGATCAGCTTAAAATTTCTAAGTCGCGCGCTCGGGTGCGAATAAAATTTTTCTCTGAATTCATTATTTTTTCCAGATGTAGTAACTTAATCGGTTTTCACCGGTTATTACTGTAAAAAGAAAAAAACCCGTTATAACCTATTATTGCAGAGTAAATAAATCGGTTTTCGGTTATAATTGGTTGGTTTTTCCCATCCCTAGGTGAGCCCCCGTTCGAGCGAGAACATAAACCCAGAGAAATAGGGGAGGACGATCCCGAAGCAACCGAAATGTTGGAAGAGAAACATCTTGATATGCCGACGTCTTGGTCAATGAAGATGAACGTACCACACGAAATATTAAAAAAGCGGTTTCCAGAAGGTTAGTTATTTTTGTTTTGTTACAGTCGGAAAAATGAAAGAATACCCATGAACGAACATATAAAACGTGCTGTATTTTCCTGTCGCCGTGTCACAAACAAAATTGTCCAGTGCAAGTACATGTAACAATAATTATTACATGTACTTGCGCTGGCCAATTTTTTGTGTGACACGGCGACAGGAAAATACAGCGTGTTTTATATGTTCGGTCATGAGTATTCTTTCATTTTTCCTACTGTACTTGTTATTATCTACAGTGCGGTGGAATAAGTGTTGCCCCCCCCCCCTGTTAACATGTTTATTTTGAGAATATAAGCAAAACGCTCAGACAGTTCGATTTTTAAACTAACCATAGTATATTATAGCATCAACGTTTCGAACTTTTCGCGATCCCTCTTCGGGTGACAGGCATAACTTTGATTTTTTTAAATGGTAGAGTACATCATGTGACACCTCATTTAACAGCTTTTTAAATATTGATTTCAAAAATGTATAATACTTTAATCCTTTTTGAGATCGTAAGCGCAAAATTTCGGTCGAACTCTTTTTAAACGCATTTATCTTTTTAGAATTCTGAGAAAACTAATTAAGTATTTTTGAAACATTTAAACGCAGAATCAAAGATTAGATTATTACCGAGGGCTGACAGTCCCTTAGAATAAACAAAAAGTTTCTTTTGAATGATATATTTGAAATTAAAAATCACACTAAATTTTCTCTTTTTTTCACCACTGTGACTTATTAAAATAAACAATATAGGAGTTCTCAGGAACTTTAGACCATCGAGAATACTGTAATATTTCATTCTGCGTTTAAATTTTTCAAAAATATTTATTAGTTTTTTCAGGATTCGAAAAAAATGATTGCATTTAGAAAGAGTTCGACCGAAATTTTGCGCTTACGCTCTCAAACAGGATTAAAGTATTATACATTTTTGAAATCAGTATTTTAAGAGCTTTTAAATGAGGTGTCACATGATGTACTTTCCCATTTAAAAAAATCAAAGTTATGCCTGTCACCTGAAGAGGTATCGCGTAAAGTTCGAAACGTTGATTCTATAATATACTACGGTTAGTTTAAAAATCGACCTGTTCAAGCGTTTTGCTTAGATTCTTAAAATAAACAAGTTAACAGGGGGGCAACACTTATTCCACCGCACTGTATATTTCTCGTGTATATTTATTTTAAAATCTTAGTCTGGGCCAGTTATCAGTAGTAATTGCACAAGAGCTCTAAAATTATTGAATTTTTCCCGAGTGACACTTTGACAGTTTTAAGTTCACGAGCCGAAGGCGAGTGAAATTAAATCAAAGTGTCACGGGGGTAAAAGTTATATATTAATTTTAGAGATCGAGTGCAATTTGTTGCGATAATTTCATGAATAAAACTGTTCAAAACCAAAATTTTATTGTAATTTATTTATGTAAGTACAAATTAGTACAATTAAACACACAGTTGTTATAAATTTTTGACGGTTGGAAGTCATCACTTTTATAATTTTTAAAACATTAATTATTGTCATTAATGTCACTGAATGTATTTTTTCGTAGCAACGAAGGGCATCTCACGTAATATACTTGACGACGGGAAATTATCAAAAATTATCGGGTATAATATCACAAGAGAGTGAGAATAAATTGAAAATAATGCGACAGATTTTCGAAAATTTGTTGTCTGGCAATAGACACGAGAGCCCGCAGGGCTCGAGTGGCTATTGCCAAATGACAACAAATTTGAGTAAAAATGAAGCATTATTTTCTTATTTATTCTTACTGTCGTGTGATATTCGTAAGATTATTTTTTAATACGTATATTATGGATATTTTCTTAAATGTGACAGTTGTCAAAACTAGGAAACTGGTTGCCATTAAACAGAAACAATCTACTTAAAAAAATTCTATCGGTAATTTTCTACAGTAGATAATTCTCAGTATAATTTTAATCTGATTGGACAGAATTAAACACGTGATCAAATATCTTACTATACGATTGGAAGTTAAAATCATCAAAAAATAATCAGTTTAATTTAGATTTCTGTAGATTTCTTCAGAATCTCCTATGAATGAAATAATCGAAAAAAGACCAATTTTGGGAAAAGTTGTTCAGCAGTTATTTTATTGTTGGAATCGAATCTTAAGATTGCATATTAGTACCTAATATCGGTTCGCAAAGTCCTCAGAGAGTGTGCTATTTTGTTTATAAACAAATTAGCGCTTCGAAATCTTCTTTTCTTTTTCAATTATTGCTCTGTGACCCCGAAGATTTTAAGTTGAAACCAAAAATACTTCAATAAAAATTCGCCGTAATTTAATTTTGCGCAGAGATATTATTTTTGCGATTTCCTTGGACGATAATTTCCCTCGGAAAATCCGGGGTTTTTCAATAAAATCGTTATATTTTCAACTAAAATTTTAGAGATGTACAGTGGAACCCGATTATCCGTGTGCGGATTATCCGGGCTGCGGATTATCCGTGCTATGATTTTCTCTTACTCAAATTGCATTTTTGAGGTTTTATCAAAATAGCATCACCGTAAATCACTTGACGGAAACTCTATACGCCGAGACGGAGACTCATAATGAAAGATTTATTTTTTGGTTATTTTTTATGGTAGGTAACATGTATATACGTACATTATGTATTACATATAAGAAATAAATGTTCGGATTATCCGTACTATTCAATTATCCGTGCCATGTCCGGTCCCAAGGAGTACGGATAATCGGGGTTCTACTGTAATTATTATTGATAATTCAATAACTCATATAAAAGATTTGTGGTGATATAAAAGATTTTTTGTAGTAAATTATAATTCCGCAAGCCGGCGACAATCGAACAAACAGCTTAGCTACAATTAATTTGTCAATTAAAAATTTAGGATCGCAATAATAACCAGAATAATTATGATATACCAAAATCATTATAGTAGGGGAGGAAAGTATGCTAAATTTGCAGTTACTCAAGCGTTATGGAGACCTATTGGGTTGTGAAAAGTAGGTCCTAAAACCAAAAAAGTTTAGTTTTTATAAAGTGGGGGACTTTCTATTTTTAATTTAATTTTCCATTTCCAACAATCGTTTTTCCGATTGTAGCGCCATATATCCATAATTCGAGAAAGTGTCTCGAATAAAAGTTACTTATTTTTACGTAAGGAATCCAAATGTGCAATAAAAATGGAGGTTCCTATTTAAGATTTTAAAGTAACCCCCCCCCACCACTATGGGGGGAGGGGGTCTTGTTGAGTCTAAATATATTTTCCAGTTTTTCAATATGATGTTCATTTCGCGAAATATTCGCTTTTTTCTTTGTGAAATTTTGTGACTCACCCATTTCCTTACGCCCAGCTCAAATCGTCAGATTTTTGAAATATACACTGTTTTGCATGTACTTACCTTATCTTAATCTGACGATTTCGAGTTTTTCTAAAGATAGCCTTTTTTTTCGGACCCCCCTTAACGAACTACTCTGTATTAACAGCCAATATATGGTAAAGGTACATTTACAGGGTACAAGGTTTCTCCCCATGTGATAATATAACGCGCTCGACTAACTGCAAAAATCCCCGCTTGGGCTCCCCTACCATTATGACTTTCATGTAAAAAGGTACTATCCATAGCTAATATACTTTAAAGAATTGAAATTGGACTATTTGAGCGGCCTCAGGAATGTTTTAAAATTATAAACAATTTTTTTAATCAATTACTTTTAATTGGAAATAAGCCACAATTTTACCAAAAAAAAATGATTTTATTAACGTTTCGACACCCAAGTCGGGTGTCGTTGTCAAAATACATTTTGTATTTTGACAATGAGCTCACTGCTGGCGAAGCGTCCATGTTACCACTGTTACCATTGGTAACAGTTAAAAATCTTGTAAATAAAAATATTTCATCGCCAACCGTCACTAAAGTCATTCATTATTGTACTGTACTCATTTGCCCTCATTTGCGGCAGTAAAATAACACTTTATTGTACTGAAAGAAGAATTTTACTTTACCTGCCGCGATTAATCGGAATTTAATGTAAGTGGTCGATGGCAGTAATCGATTATTTATTTGAGTTAACTTAAAATTTATTTACTTTAATTATTAAAAATATTGTACAAAATTTACGATTTTGTTAATTAAATTGATGTCGAAAAGTGAAATTCTGTAGTATTTTGTAATTATATTCATAAAAATAAATCAACACTTTACCGATTTAGAATTATTCAATATTGATAACTATCGATTAAAAATCGAAAGCGGCCATCATGCAGAAGTCACCTGTCATCACTGTCATGAAATTTTTGTTAAATCTTAAATTTAAAAAAAAATTGTTAAATTGTAAATTGTAAGTATTAAAACCAATATCAAATTGCTGGCGATAAAATTTTGTATGCACCACGTCAGTAAAGACTCTTTATCGAACTCGTCTGTTATTCGAATCGCTCGCTAGGCTCGCTCGGCTTATAATATCAAACTTGTTCCATAAAGAGTAACTTTACTGACTTGGTACATAAATAACTATTATAACTACTGTGAAATAATTCCATTTTATTTTTTTTACAATAGAAATATGAGTGTTAGTTAATAGTAATTCGGTTTAAAACCAACTAGAGGCACGAAAATATTGACGAGTTTATGCGACTCGGTTGCAGGTTATTTTGTTACCACTTTTATTTGTGGTAACGAAATCGGTCGGACGGGCGAAAACGGCTCGTGTGTGAAAATTTTGAAAGCCGAAGGCGTGGGTGCGCTATGGTGCTGTGGACTGTGGATAATAGAACTCTTGTTACCACTTTTTGGAATGGTTACAATGGTTACCATATCTTACTATTATAATGTGCGTGCAGTTAAACATGGATGAGTGTCGTTGACGATTTTTTTTTTGAAATTGTTGACACTATGATTATTCAACTTAAAAATAGATTGTCTAATGTAAAGCATCTCGAGTGTTTTTCAATACATTATGATATTGACAATTTTAAAAATAACACAAAAAAATTCCCAGATGCCTTTCATCAATTTGTAAAGCTACATGGACAAGAATTTGACAGGGTACAGTTAATAACAGAATTGACAGTTCTTTTTAATAATCCAGATTATATCGGTAAGTTGATAATGCATTTCAGGAAGATCTTAAATTGGCAAACGTATTTTTAACAGTTTTGGTTACAAGTGAATCCATTGACAGGAGTTTTTCAGCAATGAAGCGAATTAAAACCTGCCAAAAAATACCCATTGAGAAACGCTTTTTAAATGGATTAATGACAAAATCTTTTTTATACAATTCTGTTATTAACATTTTTGCAAATAAACAAAAACTTATATTTGGAAGGTTCAAAATAATTTTTTTAAATAAGATTTTTTACACCTGGTTTTGATAACACTTTAGAAAAAGTCACGCGTCGCCACTGGAGCTCACTGAGGATGGACTGATAAGTACAAAAACGTTCTGAACACTTGTCTAATCCATTTGGATTTTTTAGAATTTTAATTCTAAATTAAAATTACAGTAGAGCGTCGATAATCCGAACCCTGGTAATCCGAACGATGGCTAATCCGAACGCAAAAAAAATTATAAAATTAAAAAATATGATCACGGATCGAATTTTTGGATTTAATATGACAATATGGGCAAAATATGACCGCGGATTTTTGTTTTGTTTATGCAGAAATACATACAATATATTTGTTTATTATGCAGCTGTTTTATTCCTTGTAACTTAAACGTATGTGGGTACATAATATGTACTATGTTTATGAGCTTTGTATGTATTTTGAACATATTTTCGATAATCCGAACAATTTGATGATCCGAACTACCCCTGTACCAATTAGTTTGGATTATCGACGCTCTACTGTATACCAATTACAAAAAGGAGATTTTACTTCATGTTAAAGTTATTTCTACTTGTCTTTCTCTGGTACTGCTAAATACTTTTATTTATTCTAGCTTAATTTTTTAGGATGTAGAACTACACAATTTAAACGCGTTTTCGTTGAAGAATATGCTCCCTTTACTTCTTGCGATGGACTTGTCTCCAGAATCACGAGATTTCAAGATTTTGATTGTAAAATTCCAGAAGTGATAGAAGAGGAATTTGAATATCGTCATGACAAATTTGTAAGAAGTATTAGCAAGTGTGATACGAATGCGATTACAGATTATTTTGACAAAGGAAGAGAGGATGCTGTTATCAAACATATCTATATTCGTAATGAAGATGATGTTCATGCAAAAAGAACTATATTTTTTAACCATGAAGGTACGCTTTATCTGTAACAAGGTAACAAAATAGTTCACAGAAACACTAAACATAACTATAAGGTGTATGGTTCAATAATAAATGTTAATATTACATAATATCAAATATAATACAGTGATGAGAGCGCTAATAGACTACAAAATAACGCAAAAGATGTAAACAATAATACGCTGTGAAATAAAAAGAGAGGAAACTAGTAGCAGTGTAAACTTATCGATAGGACCTTATAAATTTACATTACATTACATAGTTTCCCACCTTTATATAGACGTCTTTAGTAGTATGACAATGACAACTGTCACTCTGACAGGAGAATTTTTTTAAAATTCGTCTAAAGGTGGGAAACTATGTAATCCAATGTAAATTTATTGGTTTGTATCAATAATTTTACACCTTTACTACTTTTATCTCTTTTTATTTGACAACATGTTATTTTGCCTAATGTTAGTACGCTCATCACTGTGTACATAAATGATATTCAGTAAGCGAGTACAAATACATAATATAAAAATATAGACAAGGAAATTTGTTGGCAAAACTCGCCAAGTGAATTTAAGTATATAGGCCAGGGTAATAAGACAAAAATATACCCTGTCCGTGACACTTGAGCAGCCAGGGTTCTGAAGCGTTTTTTCGACAAGTAATACCTAGAGTAACAAATTGTAACTATTTCCTGCGTAGGATCTGGCGGCCATTTTTATTTATAAACAATTAACTGTCAAAAATGACATTTTTCCCTTTTTTTTTCAAATAAACGGAAAACAGTGAAACTTATGATTTTTTTAGTAAAAATATCTTTGAGATTATGGAAAAAGCTTTAAAATGACATATTACAAAGTTTGATATACTCATTTATTGTTAATATAATTGCGAAAAAAGTCGGAATTGCAAAAACAATTATTTTCGCAATTACTGCTGTAAAAATTAGTGTACAGGTTTGAAATTTTTGTCAAATGAGGGTTCTTTGGTGCTTAATATGTGATAAAAATTTCAAAGCGATTCATTAAATTTTTTAAATTTTATTCGAATTGTTTATCTCGGAGAGCATTTTTTTTGCAATAACATAAGTCAGAAAAAAATGACGTTAAAACCATTCCACAGGTGTCAAATGGATGAGCATGAGCTATATTTTCAACCTGATTTAAAGAAAGCAAATACAAAATGCATTTATTAGTAATAAATAATTATGCAAAAGTATCGTAAATCTTTCCTTATAAACTTTTTGAATAACTTTTTCCAAAAAAATTAACTTTTTTACCCTGTTTTAAGTGCACAACTACCGAGTAATGTTATTTATATCATAATTGATAAAAAATTGTAAAAAATATATATAATTTCTTATATAACAAAATAAAAAGTTTATAAGGAAAGATTTACGATACTTTTGCATAATTATTTATTACTAATAAATGCATTTTTTATTCACTTTCTTTAAACAAGATTGAAAATATAGCTCATGCTCTTACATTTGACAGCTGTGGAATGGTTTTAACGTCATTTTTTTCTGACTTATGTTATTGCAAAAAAAATGCTCTCTGAGATAAACAATTCGAATAAAATTTAAACAATTGAATGAATCGCTTTGAAATTTTTATCACCTATTAAGCACCAAAGAATCCTCATTTGACAAAAATTTTAAACCTGTACACTTATTTTTACAGCAGTTATTAAAAAATTAGTTTTTTTGCAATTCCGAACTTTTTTCGCAATTATGTTAACAATAAATGAGTATATTAAACTTTGTAATATGTCATTTTAAAGCTTTTTCCATCATCTCAAAGATATTTAACGATTGCCGGTATAAGTAATCTCCCATTTGTTGGTCAACAGCTACGGGAGTAGAGTCTCTCGGTAGCCGCCGAAGAGACAAGACGTGCAGAGTGCGGACGAGCAGCAGTAGCAGCGCAACAAGTCGAGGAGAGGGAAGTGCTTTGGTGTAACGTACTTCTTAGTACGGCTGTGAATGTAAGCACAGCAACACTAGAGCGCTCGCTCTCGCTAGACGCGAAGACGTGGAAGCAGAGGCAAAAGCCAACCTCTTGGATGTGGTGAAACTCAGGAAGTTTGATTTCATTGAATTTTCTGAGACATTGCAAACAAGGGTTGGAAAGCAGAATAAGCAATAGCGGGCTCGACGTGAGCCCGCTACGGGATACTCTCTGTGCCTCCGTTAGGAATGGGTACAGTTTAAAACACTGTGCCTCGACACTGCAAGGTGTAGTTATTTAGAATACATCTTGCAGCCCCGGCCCCTAAGGTCAGAGAGTTGAGAAAATCAAGAGGATCCCGTACCTAGTTCTGTCTAGGTACGAGAACTACCGCGCTGTTGTGCAGGGAGCCAACCCTGAAGTCGATGTGGTGTCGGGCCAATCGGCTGAAAAAAAGGCTTCTTCTAAAAGTTAGGTTACCGCTCCCAACCAAAGATGACACGAGTCAGATCTCGGTCACCCCCCAGATCCAAGGCGCTTTCCCCGCCAAGATATGCAGACTCTAAAGAGTCCCTCCTGTTACAGCACCCTGAAGAGAGCAGCGATGACCACTCGAGCGACCAGGAAGATGGAAAAGACGGTTTTACGATCCAAAATCGTAGAATAAGAAAAAAGAAAAAGAAGTCAAAAGGCAAGGACTCCACGCAGAACGTCGAGACCACCGAGAACGTCACCGAAGCCACCCAGGAAGTCGAGGATTCCCAGAACATCGAGGCCACCCAGGAAGTCGAGGACATGGACGAAGACGTCCCAGGCGCCGAAGGCGGGGGCACTACCAAACGTCAGCGGGTTGAAGAGGATGCCGCCAGCGAAGACGAGCTGACAAAGGCCAACGCAGAAATCAACCGACTCAGAACCCTGATGAAAGAATTTGCAGCAAACGTTGATGCAAACAACAAAAAATACGAAGAGGTGATCGCACAACAGAAGGCAGAGATCAAAGAGCTGAATACGGAGATTCGACGAATGAGCGAAAAGATGGATGCCAGATTCGACGAGTTGATAGCTCTCCAGAAACAACTCGCAAAGAAATCGGAGAAGAAAAACCCCGAAAAGACGGACAAAAAGCCACCAGTAGAGCAGCCTGCCACCAAAAAGATGACCACCGAGCAGACTCGACCACCCAGCCAGAAGGCTACCACCTCGACGAAGGAGGCGTCCACCCAACAGAGGAAAAAGAGAAAGGAAGAGTTTCCACCCCTGGTGACACACCTTCCACTAACCGACGAGGAAGCCGCCACATGGACGTCCAACCAAGAAAAAGCCATGAAACTAGCTCCCCAGCTACAGCTACCCCTCCCCGAGGAACCAGTGCCATCCACGAGCACAGATAGGGACGCGCTTGCCGCTTCCAGTCAAACTGATACAGTGTCAATGGAAACAAACCAAAACGAAGAAGACGCCGAAGAAGCCGTGTTACCTGAAAACCAGGTAACACCATACAGAAAACCGCCTGTAATTAAGTTACAGAGTGTCAGCGAGACAGGGGCTATTCTTACCATAGCCCAGGGCAAAGGCATCATCACCACAAACAAAATCTCCAGAAGTGGCAGAGAGACGCTCATCCAGGCTAAAAGCCCGGATGACTACAGAAAGATGACAAGGATAGTGGAGGAATATGCAGAAGCATACGCCGCCAAAGAGAAAAAGAGGCTACAATGGATAGCCTTTCCACTCGACGAAGACAGGAAACCAAAATTAGTGTTACGAGGATTGCCCACGAATACCACCGAGAAGGCAATCCAAGAAGACATGGCAAACCAATATGGAATAACCTGCCACACAGCACGTAACATGTCTACGAGAGTAGGGAAAAGGAGGCCACTACCCATGTTTGTCATGACACTGGATCAGGAAGACGTGGAAAAAGCAAAGCGGGTAACGAACCTGTGCCACATGAAAGTTGTGGTAGAGGACCTACACAAGGCAGCAGGACCGACGCAGTGCTTCAACTGCCAAGGGTACCATCACGCCCAGAACTCGTGTCACAAGGACCCGAGATGTGTGAAGTGCGGCGAAGAACACCACTCAAAGCAGTGCCAGAGAGCCAGAGAAGTCAAGGCAACGTGTGCCAACTGCAATGGGAGCCACCCAGCCAACTACAGAGGATGTCCTAGGTGCCCAACCTGGGGGAGGCCTCCACCACAGAGGTCACAACAGCGACCACCACCAAACCGAAGACAGCAGGCAACCGGGGTATCCTACGCGCAAGCCACGCAGGGAGACCAACCAGCGCAGAACAACACACCGTCCAACCGACCAACCCTCCCAGATGAAGAGTACCTAGTCAGGATGGTCACAAACATCGTGACTAAGGTAGTCCAAGAGGTGATACTCAGCACCAGGCAGGCACAGAACTAATGGCAGAGAGGGTATACTTGAGGATAGGCTCCTGGAACCCGGGCGGCATAACCACAAATCAGAACATACTAGATGAACTCGCCAACAGATACGAGATGGACATCGTAGCAATTCAGGAAACAAAACTGACCAACAACTTCAACCTAAAGTTTCCTGGATACGACGTATATAGGAACGACCTCACGGCCATCCTCGTAAAGAAGGGTATTAGACACACCAGTTACACTACTCCACCACTGGTCAACATGGAAGCCACAACAATAGAAGTTAACATGAGGCAAGGCGCAATAAGGATCACATCAGCCTACGTAAGACCACAAGACCCTTTAATGGACGATGACCTAGATGCGTTCCTAAACATCGCCGAACCATCCATCATAATAGGAGACCTGAATGCAAGATCCCCCAACTGGAACGACAGAGCTACGAACAGGAATGGACGACTACTAAACAGATACATAGAAAACAACGAAGACACAATGGCAATGGGCCCAGAAGAACCTACCCACTACCCAGGAAACGCACTTCCGACACACATCGACTTAGTTGTAGCCAAAAACCTAGGACTGCAATCAGAATTAATCACGCTGGACGAAGGATCAACTGACCACCACCCCATCCTATTAGAAATCGGAACATGGGAAGAGACAAACCCGCCAAAAAGAACAAAAAAGAAAATAAAGTGGACTAACTACAAAAGGTTAGTAAGTGAAGGAATAAACATAGTGCCAGTAATAAACAATCCAGAAGAAATAGAAGGAAAAGTCCTAGAGTTCGAAAATATCATCCAAGAGGCAATTAGAAACAGCACAACAGAGGAAGATGTCGAGATATTCATGGGAAGGTTCAAAGACATACCACAAGAAACACAAGAGTTGATAAGGGAAAAAAATAGAGCAAAGAAAACAGCAAAAAGAACAAGAAACAGAGTAGATAAATCCTGGGCAAATATTTTAAATAGGGAGGTCCAAACGGCCCTAAAACTCCACCGTAGCGAAAAATGGGACAACTTTGTACAAGAGATGGAAGAACAAGACTCAAACATGAGAAATGTCTGGAAGCTCCAGAAAATGTTGAGAAGCGACAGGAAACCCATCCCCCCACTACATGGAAGATACGGCATGGTATACACCATAGAAGATAAAGCAGAGGCAATGAGGACTACACTCGAAGATGAATGCAGACTGAACTTCCACCAAGATGAAGACGACGACTTCCTGGAAGAAGTCGAAGAACAAGAAGAAGGACCAGAAGACCCAGAGGACTTCATCCCCCCAACATCACCGGAAGAAATCAATGAACATATCAAAAATAGTTCACCGAGAAAAGCGCCTGGCCTCGACGAAATAACCAACAGAGCCCTAAAATATTTGCCCAGAAAAGCCAGCTATAGTGTATTTCACAAATATTATAAACGCAATATTAAGATTCAAGACATTCCCAAACAGATGGAAAGAGGCCCGTGTCATCATGATTCCAAAACCTGGCAAGAATCACACATTCCCACAGAACTACAGGCCAATCAGCTTACTTCCAGCGATCAGCAAGATAGTGGAAAGAGTCATACTTAGCAGACTGCAAGCGGAAACAACCCGACTAAATATCATCCCAGAGGCTCAATTCGGATTTAGAGCAGAGCACTCCAGCGAACTACAAGTCCTCAGGCTAACCGAGTACATAGCAGCCGGTTTCAATGATAAGCAGTACACTGGAGCAGCGTTCCTGGATGTAAGCAAGGCATTCGACAGAGTCTGGCACAAGGGGCTCCTATTCAAAATGCGGGATTACGGGTACAGCGGAGCGATGACGAGGCTAATCTCGTCGTACTTGGGCGGCCGGAGGTTCAGGATTCGGATAGGACAAGTCCTGTCCGAACTCGGAATCCCGGAGGCTGGAGTACCACAGGGAGCGGTCTTGTCACCCCTGCTGTACACGATATACACCGCAGATGTACCTAGAACACCAGGTACCCTCATGAGCCTCTACGCCGACGATACAGCAATAGCGGCCAAGCATAGAAACGCAGATATAGCAGTGACCAACCTACAAACTGCACTAGAAGAAATTGAAGCATGGTGTATCAAATGGAAGATAGCCATAAATTCAGAGAAAACACAAGCGGTTCTATACAAGAAAGGGAGACAGCAGCCAGAGGAACAATTGAGGGTGCAGAACAGGCCCATCGAGTGGAAAAACGAAGCCAAATACCTAGGAGTCATTATGGATAAAGGATTAACCTTCCAAAAACACGTAGAAGCCACAGTCCAGAAGGCCAACATAGCAAGAGCGAATCTAAGAGGACTCACAGGCAGAAAAAGTAAACTAACACTCAAAACAAGGTTAAGATTGATAAATAGTATAATCCTACCGGTATTAACTTATGCGTCTCTCGCATGGGGACACGTATGTAATACACACAAGAAGAAGATCCAAGCAGTCCATAACAACAGCTTGAGGGAGGCCGTCAGAGTCCCAAGATATGTAGCTGAAAGATTCCTGTTCAGAGAACTCCAACAGGTGAGAGTCACAGAAACCATGACAGACAAGGCAAGGGTCAAATTCGCAGAATTAGAACATCACCCAAATTACATACTGCGAGAGACGCTAAGATACGACGAGTTCCACCGATGGAAGCACAGACGCCCGAAACAACAAATTATAGGATAAACTAAAAGTGATAAGTGATAGTAGTGTGTTCGTAGCTCGAAACAAGTGCCGAAGATAGCGTTACCCACGAAGTCCAAGTACCACGACCACCTCCAAGGTAAGCAAATATTAGAAAATTAGAAGGGCCTTAAGCCCCCAAAAAAATTCATATAAAATAAAAAAATGGCGAAAGCCCCCAAAAAAATTAAAAAAACCAAAAACACAAAAAAATTAGAGCATCGAGTCATCGGGCGGGGCCCAGCAGGGCCCAACAGGGCTCAGTGGGGCTCGGCACGATGACTCGGGGCCCAAGCAAGCAATTTTTAGTACCGCGGATAAGTTATTAAGAAGATAAAGGCATAGAGCGCATCACGCTGGGCCTAGTTTTTTGCATTCGATTAGGATACCACAGTGGAATCTTATTACCCAGGGTTCCATTGTGAAGAGCATTTGGCTACGATAGTTGTGCCTCCATCGCGCATCAGCGTGCTATGGGGGGGAAAGGGATGGCCTGGGGCATTGGAGCGAGGTGGGGTGATCCCTGTATAACTCGGGTCAAAACACCTCGCCCCAATGACTTGTTACACCCGAATGTACTCCTTCGAGAGGGTGAACAAATCCCACAGGTCGGGTTAAATCAAATTGCTTGCTTGCTTGCTTGTCAACAGCTACGGGTGGAAGAACCGACACGTGGTAGGGCACTTCATTGTCCTGGAGTCGAGAAATTAACTCCGAAGGCGGAAGAGCTAAATTAGTCAACGGCATTGAGATGTGGAAAGCCACGGGATGACTACCACATTAAAGATCCGCGTGGATATCCTTAGTAAAAATCATCATGGACCCACTAATTGATAATTTACTTAATGATCATGGAGCTCGGAATCCAAGATCCGGCAGGGGAGGACAATCAGATTTAGACCACAGGGCCTCTCAGGTCGTCATCAAGGTAAATCCCTGTCAAACAAATAAGAATAACTCTATAGCATTGAAAATTGGAACATGGAACGTAAGAAGTTTATACCAATCAGGCAAACTCGATAACGCTGTGTCGGAAATGTGCAGAATGAAGATTAACATACTGGGCCTTAGCGATATACAATGGCCTGGATCAGGAAAATGTAACACCAGAAATGGAACTCTGTATTATTCCGGAAACAACGACCCCAATCACAAACAGAGAGTTGGAATTATAGTTGATAACAATTCTCGGAAATCCGAGGAAAGCGAAATGTGGGAAGACGAAGAACATCCTGGCTTAAGAACTTACGGGAATGGTTCGAATGCAGTAGTGCAGAGATATTTAGAGCGGCAGTCAACAGGGTCCGCATTGCCATGATGATTTCCAACCTTCGATAGAATATGGAACTTAAAGAAGAAGAAGAACATTATACATAAACAGAGATGATAGGTTATACTACACACATGTCTCTTGGAGGAGTTCTCTGACGACCAATCTTAAAAATAATTTAATAATATGAACGTGACGAAAGCAAACCCTCTTATTAGACCAGTCGGGATAGCATTTGACCTTGCATTAGGAGCTGCCCCAAATTTTATTTTTCTAATCTTTAGGGAGGGTCAATATTAGTACAAATTTAAAATCTCGACTGAATTCCGCCGTTGAGTTAGCCGCCATCTTGATTTTAAACGAGAACCGTTTTTGCTCAATATCTCCGCCATTTTCAACTTTTTGACAAAAAGTGTAGAAACTGAAATTGTTGAAAATGCGATTTTTAATAATTTCATATATTATAATTTTTTTCGTGCGGTCGATATTTTCCGAGTTATGAGGGGAAAATAGTGACAGTTGTAGCATAATTATTGAATTATCTCGTTTATTATTAGTTTTACAACAAATATTATATACAAATATGAAGAGAATTAAATTTTGTATAATTTTGATGCCGTACATTTTTTTGATAAAATCAATATTTAAGGTAGTACGTATGTGGTAAAAGTGCGAGCGTAAGACCTGATTGATTTTGTAGCAATTGTTTTTGTTCAATATCTCCGCCATTTTCAATTTTTCGACAAAAAGTGTAAGAACTGAAATTGTTGCAATTACGATTTACTACAATTTCTCGAGAGAACCAGTGGCGGGTCTACAAGGGGGAAATTGGAAAATTCCCCCCAAACAATATCCAAAATTTAAAAAAAATTGCTGAAACATCGCGATATATTAGCTGACATAAAACTTAAAATATCGACAGGCAAATTCAACCAATAAAACCCGCTAGTTAATAAAATTAAATGAACTTAATGCATATAATGTCTTTTTATGTCTTTTATATATTTAGTTTGGTTGATGTTTCATTGGAAGTTTCAAAAATTGTATAAAATATAATTCTCTTTATTTTGGTTTATGTACAATTTTGTCGTAAAGTTAATAATAAATGAGACAATTCAATAATTATGCTTCCCCTCCGCTTCCATTATTTTCCCCCTTAACTCGGAGAATATTGATCGTATAAAAAAATTGTGCCAAAGAAATTGTATGAAATTGCATTTCCAACAATTTTCTTTCCCACCATTTATGTCGAAAAGTTGAAAATGGCGGAGATATTAAGCAACAACAGTTCTGATTTAAAATCAATATGACGGCTAATGCAACCGCGGAATTCAGTCGAGATTTTAAATTTACACTACTATTGATCTCTCCTAAAGGATAGAATTATAAAATTTGGGGCAGCTTGGAAACAAAATTCAATTCAATAATTATGCTCCCCCCACCACTTTTTAATATTTTCCTATGTAACTCGGAAAATATCAACCGCATGAAAAAAATTGTTAAAAAGAAATTGTAGGAAATTATATTTTGAACAATTTTAGTTGAAAATGGCGTAGATATTGGACAAAAACAATTGCTATAAAATTAATCCGGTCTTACGCACGCGCTATTACCGCATACGTACTACCTTAAATAATAATTTTAGCAAAAAAATGAAAGAGACCAAAATTGTGTAGAATTTAATTCTCTTAATTTTTGTATGGGTACATATTTGTTGTAAAACTAATAATAAACGAGATAATTCAATAATTATGCTCCAACTCTCACTATATTTTCCCCTCATAACTCGGAAAATATCGACCGCGCAAAAAAAATTATAATAAATGAAATTATAGAAAATCACATTTTCAACAATTTCAGTTTCTACACTTTTTGTCAAAAAATTGAAAATGGCGGAGATATTGAGCAAAAACCGTTCTCGTTTAAAATCAAGATGGCAGCTAAAGCAACCGTGGAATTCAGTCGAGATTTTAAATTTATACTAATATTGACCCGCCCTAAAGATTAGAAAAATAAAATTTGGGGCAGCTCCTAATGCAAGGTTAGGCCTGTTATTCGTCTAACCCGACTGGACTATATGAAGATATAGCAATTCGTTAGTTGACTATATGTGACTGTTGCATATTATACTAACTATATGCAACTCATGCGACTGTTCCATATACACCAATGATTCCAAAATGGAAAAAGTCTCAGGATGCAGGATATACTCCAAATCACTGAACCTTAGTATAAAATGGAGTATGGGCAAAAATGCCAGCGTAGTTCAGACTGAACTGGCTGGTATCTCCATAGCAGCAAAAGAGATAACCCGGAAAGGTATAACCGGTAAAACCATAATAATCTTCACAGAGAGGAGACAAGCACTACTAATCCTGAATAGACCACGTGACATATCAGAGCTAGTAATGAAGTGTCACTAGCCCAAGCTTCGGATGGTAACAACATCATCCTAAGGTATGTTAAATGACACAATGGACATAAAGGTAATCGCATTGCTGACCAGCTAGCTAGAAAGGCAGCAGGCCTAAGACTCTTAGGATCTGGTGATCTTTTTGGTTGGTCTACAACAATCGCGGAAATTGCCAAATGTCACTCCCACACGCAAACCGTGAAAAGATGGGAAGAAGGCCCAGGATGTAGACTTGCCAAAGTAACACTAAGAAATCTTAGGAAGTCAGCATCAGAAAATTACTTGAGAATGACCAAAAAACCTACGCTTGACAGTTGGTTTTTTAACTGGACATTGTCAAATAAGCAAACGCCGCCGTACACTGTGGCTAGTAGGCACACCTTCGTGCAGGAAGTGTGAACGATATGACGAAACTGTCGAACATGTCCTATGTGAATGTCGAGCATGTCCTATGCGAAGGAGTTATCGTCAATACGGAGAGTATGCGTTCGGCAAGCCTTGGCCTACACCTGCCGACATAGGGAAAATGTCCCATGGTGATTTGTCCACCTACCTGGAAATGGCAGATTGGACAATGAGCTAAGAACGACAACCCCTGGGAGGATGCACAATGGGTAAATTGTGGCCTAAGTGCTGTGGGAGTTGACTCGCCCTTCCTCTACAGATACAGATAAAGATTGTGTAAAGTTGCCTTTTTATTATTAATTATTAAACGCTTTTCTTTACTTCAATAGTTTGCATCAAATCTTTAGACGTTAATTTGACTGACTTTTCTTCAATGTAAATGAATGAAAATTTGCAGACATATGCATTAGCGGGAACAATACACGAAACAATACACGGATTTTAATGGAAAATGCTTAAATTCTCTTATTTTTTACAATGTAGAAACTTTTACGGATTGTAGCTAATGATATGAACTATACATAATTTCACTGTTTACGTTAATTGTTTACGTTATGCTTCATAAATAAACAATAAAGTTTCAAATTTTGAACGCTCATATATTTGTTTATATATAAATCGGCGTTTATTAGTGTCAAAATTCAATACGATACGAAACAAAACTTCAACCAAAACTCGAATTAAAAAAATTCGTGTTTTTATCGTAGTCTTAGAAAAACCACCGGTAGAGACGTTTTGTGCTGCAATTAACATTAGAATTCGTTTTGTCGTATTAATTAATTAAACGATTTTCTTTAGTTCAATCGTTTGGGTCAAATCTTTGGACGTTAAATTGACTGCCTTTACTTCAATGCAAATGACTAAAAATTTGCAGACATATGCATTCGCGGGAACAATACACGAATAGTCAATAAAAATTGTTTCTGTTTATTAATTGTTTAAATAAAAAAATTATTTTAACGGAAAATGCTTAAATTCTTTTGTTTTTTACAATGAAGAACCTTGAAACTTTTACAGATTGTAGCTAATTATATGAACTATATATAATTTCACTTTTTACGTTAATTGTTTACGTTATGCTTCGTAAATAAACAATAAGGTTTCAAATTTTTTGCCGATTCCGACTACTTTTCATGTTTGTACATACAGTGGAACCTCGATTAACCATCTCTCCATTAACCGTCACCTCTGTTAACCGTCAGGGTACATACAAAAGTTGTATTGACTACATTAGCAATAATTTTAATGCAAATAAATTAAAAAAAAAAGCTAATTTGATTTGTGATGAGGACACAAACGGCTATCCATTGCTGACAGATAAAGAAATCATTGAAATGACAACAAAGGCGGACCAAACAGATTCAGAAGCTGACACAGCTTGGAATTTGACTGTAGCTATATTGATGAACCTATTGTAACTAACAAAGATTTGCGTAAATAATCTAGAGAAGCTGCATCGCATATGCAATAATTCATCGAGTGGTATTCTCAACAAGAAGAAGCCAATAAAGTAGATTGCATGATCTTATGCCGATTAAGAAATTCAGCCGTCGCAAAATGTGAAGCAACAGTAAAACAAACACATATTTCAGAATATTTTAAATTGATTTGATTGTACGAACACAAATCCCTCTTATGTTGTCAAACAAACCATACAAATGAAATTTGAGAGTTGTACTATGAATTTTTATTATTTTTTTAATGTTCTGTTAACCGTCCTTTCGATTATCCGCCATACCCTTGGTCCGGTGCCCTGACGGATAATCGAGGTTCTACTGTAATATCTTTTATACATATTTTAATAAACATGACGATATATGTATTTGAATGTTTGAAAAGTGTAAGACTAAAAAGTAAAAAATTAAAAAATATGAAAAAAAAATATTTTCAAGAAACGCTTTTGTTTAGTTACGAGTGATTAAAATCAAACATGTTACAAAAAAAATCAACTAAAAAGCAAAAAATAAAAAAAATTGAAAAAATCTAACACATTCGTTAAAGAAAAGCGTGGTGCGAAAACCGTTTGTTCGATGAAGACGCGCCACGCTTTTCTTTGACGAGTGTGTTAGATTTTTCCATTTTTTTTTATTTTTTGCTTTTCAGTTGATTTTTTTATAATATGTTTAATTTTAGTCACTCGTAACTAAAGAAAAGCGTTTCTTAAAACTATTTTTTTCATATTTTTTATTTATTATATTAATTTTATTAAAAACTATTGAAACTTTATATAAATAAAATTGTTGTAATGAATTACTTTTAGGTCGATATGATGCTTTGCATAAAATTGAAGTGGATCCAAATGTAATAACCGAACATTATAAGAACAGAGATGATAGGTTATACTACAGGCAAGTCACTTACGAAACGAATGAGGAAACATCCGTAAAAATTGGAGGAGTTCTCAGACGACCAATCTTAAAAATAATTCAAAAATATGAACGTGACGAAAGCAAACCCTCTTATGAAGACATAGCAATTCGTGAATTTGCTATAGTTGCGAGGGAAATTAGAATTAAATTTCATTACGGCAAAAATAACGTAACTGCTTCTACTAGAATTTACATGAAACCACCGATTTCAGAATTTGGAGAGGAAATGGTATTCGATCCAGAACTTACCTATGGATATCAGGCGGAGATTGGACTTAAGCGACCTAGGCAGTTAGCCCTTTATTTAATGTTTGAGGATCAGTTAAAAGAAGAAGCAACAGTTATCAATAACATAAGAGATGTAAGTTTATATCGTTTCTATCACTATTTTTAGATTTGCGTCGTGTTTTAACATGTTCCGTACCCACGACGACAGTGCCTCGTCACGACGGTTTCATCGAGAGTACCGAAACGTGAGAGTGTCGGCGGTAGTACTGCGTTACTAAATGAATCATTTAAGTATGTGGTACCAGCCAAGTGGCGTTTGTTTAAGATAGGCACCGAACGTATTAAACAATTCGCTCAAGGTAAGAGCGATGTTTTATTTCTTCAAAACTCTCAAAAAGTTTTAAAACTTCTTCCTTCTTTTTCATAATCCTTCAGGGCTCCGGATGTAGGGTTCCGCATCTTATCCATTTCTTCCAAGCACTTCTACTGGTGGCCAGGTTCTTCATATCTCTTATAGCTATAGTATTTTTACTACAAAAGCGATATTACGTAGGTCAAAATTTTTGACGTAAGAGAACTGTCAAAACATTAGAATGTGACTTTTCATTATTGCCATGTTTATTATTTATAAACTTACTACTAAATTTTGACCTACGTAATATCGCTTTCGTAGTAGAAATACTATATGTCTCTATTTTCACCTATATCATGGAATTGGTCTATCCATGTCTTTCTCGGCCTTCCTTTTTTTCTTTTTTTTTCCCATTTTGATT
Organism: Diabrotica virgifera virgifera; assembly: GCF_917563875.1. Taxonomy (NCBI): domain Eukaryota; kingdom Metazoa; phylum Arthropoda; class Insecta; order Coleoptera; family Chrysomelidae; genus Diabrotica; species Diabrotica virgifera. Next base: position 57,389,165 of record NC_065449.1, on the reverse strand, counting down.
TTTGTTTTATTCGTTCTATGCTGCCAAACCAATAGCCCGATCAAAGAACAATCTGACCCAAAAAAAATAATGGAAGGATGAAAATTTGGGAATAGGTAGTTGAAATTGTTTATTATTATATAAGAAAAAGTTTACAATTCTACATCCCCTCCATTTTTCAGAAATAGAGAATACCCCCTCTCGAAGGTGAAAAATATACATTCAAGATAAGTCCGGAATTGGATAGAATAACTAATTCTAAGCAACTTTTGTTCTACAGAGTTTTTCCCTAAGTCAATACTTTTCGAGTTATTTGCAAGTGAATATGTTCATTTTTAACAGAAAAAAACATGTTTTTGGACCGTTTTGCGGAGATAACTTAAAAAGTAAGTATTTCAGCGAAAAAGATATTCTTAGTAAAAATAAAGCTTATAAAAAACTGAAAAAAATGGTGAATGCTTGAGGTCTATAGACCCAGTAGAAGCAGAGTTGTAGCTAATGAAAAGTAGGTTCTTCTTCATAAAATTCCAAATCGAATATTTCCATGTAAAATAACCCAAAAACGGAGCAATTTTCGGGGAAATTCATTTAAACTTTTTTAAAGTGTTTAAAAAAAGGATTATTTTTGTTTTTTAAAAAAACTTGTAACATTAAAAGTAAGTGAGTTACGCTCAAAATATTGTTGGCCCCTTTTATTTTTTGGTAAAAAAATCGCAAAAATCACCCCCTTATTAGCATCACAAATAAATCTTATCATTATCACTTCACAAGTTACTTTGTTTATGTATTATTTATATGATCTGTAAGTTTCATCGGTTCAAAGTGCTTATTTTTGAAAAAGCTGTAGTTAAAATGGCTTGAACGAGTAACTAATCACGAATTTAGCCAAATTTTGGACAGCCATAGCATAATCAATTTTAGTATAACAAGAAAACAAAAAAGGAAAAATTTTCAGAAAAGCAAAACGTACATTTTATTACTCTTTAAGATTTTTGGTATTACTAATAATTTTTAAGTTAATTCCATGAACAATTCCATTTTTTTTCAAAATTAACAAAAAATGTTTTATTTTAAACCCAATTTTTTTCAAAACTGAGCACTTTGAACCAATGAGACTTATAGATAATATAAACAATACATAAGTAAAGTAACTTGTGAAGCGGTTATGATTAATTTTATTTGGGAAGATAATTAGGGGGAGATTTTCGCAATTTTTTACCAAAAAATAAAAGGGACCAACAATATTTTGAGCGTAACTCACTTATTTTTAATGTTAGAATTTTTTTTTAAAACAAAAATAAACCTTATTTTAAATACTTTATAAAAATTGTAATGAATTTTCCCCGAAAAGTGCTCTGTTTTTGGTTATTTCACTTGAAATATTCGATTTGGAATTTGACGTACAAGAACCTACTTTTCATTAGCTACAACTCTGCTTATGCTGGGTCTGCAGACCCCACGCGTACACCATTTTTTTCGATTTATTATAAGCTATATTTTTCCTAAGAATATTTTTTTCGCTAGAGTACTTACTTTTTGAGTTATCTACGAAAAACCGTTCATAAACATGTTTATTTTTTTGTTAAAAATGAACACATTCACTCGCAAACAACTCGAAAAGTATTGACTTACTGAAAAAACTCTATAGAACAAAAGTTGCTTGGAATTAGTCATTTTATCCAATTCCGAGCCTATTTTGAACGTATATTTTTTCACCCACGAGAAAATATTTTTCACCCCGTATTTCCCAATTTTTGTAAAATGGAGGGGATGTAGAATTGTAAACTTTTTCTTATATAATAATAGACAATTTCAACTACATACCTATTTCCAAATTTTAATCCTTCCTTTATTTTTTTGGAGGTTTTCGTAAAATTTTGTGTTCCCTGATCGGGCTACAATTCATTTATTATTTTCGATCTTACTCATTCAGCCCTATTCTGTAACTTTTAACAAATCGAATAGAAATGACCAAGTCGAATCGTAATTACCCAAAATCGGAATGTTTGATATCTATCGCGTCATTTTTGTGTTTGGATCGGTATTCTGTAACTCATATCGTAATCGAAATCTCTGACTTCGATTTCACGCGGTTCTGAGGAGGTGGCAACCGCGCAGTAACCAGCGAAATTGTGTTCTGTGACCTATTTTGTTACTTGAAATATGACACCGTTGCCATTTCCTCAATGTTTTCATACTTTCTTCATACTATCCTCAAAGTTTTGAGAAGTAAATAAAATATTCGTGTAAATACTGGATGCAAAAAGCTCAAAAGAGGATAAATGGTTTTAAATTAAAGTTAATTAAAATTGATATAAAAAAGAAGATAAACTGATAAATAAAAAAGATAAGTGAAGATAAGAAGTATAAATGCTTTTAAATCAAAGATATTTAAATTGATGTTATTAATTCATTATTATTAATAAATTATTTAAAATTGATATTATTAATAATATGCAATCTTTAAGATTCGATTCCAGTTGAAATAACTGCTAAACAGCTTTTCCCAAAAATGGCATCTTTTCTGTAGTTTGTTCAGACTATGAGCGTTGACTGATAAATATACAAGTATACTGGTATAATATTTATTTATCAATTAACGCATAAGAAGTCTATCGTATGCTATTCTTGTGCATTATACCATTGATTGCAATTGTACAAAAAATATGCGAACAAAATATGGCAACAATGTGAATGGGAAACGGGAAACATTCAGACGCCAAGCAGCAAATAAATAAGGTTAGGTCCAATTATTCATACTCGTACAACATGTCTAAATGAAATATATATAGTTCTCTAAACAAATAACACCACAGACTAAAAATTAAGCAGCTAAAAAAAGGTACAAATACTATAAATAATTATAAATAAGTAGTATGTAATTAATTATTTTTATATATAAAATATAAACGTCAAAACAAAACAAAATGCGCTTGGGTCAACCACAATTCCGATAATCGAAATCTCATCTCGACAGGGTAAATGCTGTCGAAGTGATTTCTATTCACATTACGATTGTAGAGATTCCGAAGTAGTTATGGAATACGGATTTGGACTATTTCTATTCGACTTGGTCACTTCTATTCGATTTTACTGACTTCTATCATCGAAATGAGTTACAGAATAGGCATGATTATCGGTTATTGCTCCAGCTCTTTCCTCATATCTTCATTTCTAAATCTTTCAAACTTCGTAACTCCAGCTATTTTTCTAAAATATGTTATCACGGTCGTGTTTATCATTTATTCATGTTTCTTATGCACAATCGGATTAACTATGCTGTTATATACTCTAAGTTTAGTTTTGTTGTCAATTTCTGATTTCCCAAAAATTGTATTATTTAATGAGTAATACACGTTAGTAGTAGGGATGACGATGTGTAACGACACGATGTGTAATGTGTAGTGTAATGACATGATGCTATTGTGTTACGTGGACCTGACGATGCTGCACAACCTATAAACAGCGAAACCGGTCGCTCCATTTTACTTTAATCCGGGAGCAGTCGCGCCGTTAGAAAAAATCTAACATTTTACCCTTTTCTGTGCTAACTTGATTAAAAATTTTGCAACATAATTTTCCACTCGTTAGTGCCTCGAGGAAGGTTGTAGTAATGCGTAGGTATTTTTACAGTAAGTTTTTCTACAGGGTGCAGAAAAGTTAAAGTTTGAAACAAACACTCGGGTGCAAAATTAGCCGGACACCTTAAAAATGGGTAATTTTTGATGTCTCGCAATTCCTAAACCTGTTGTCCGATTTGAGTGATTTTTTAATATGCTATAGCCTTATTCTTCAACAATATCGTTCTAATAATATTGTTGCTAAACAGGTAAATTTTCATTGTATACCGGGTGTACCAATGAAACTGTGTTTTTTCTCAAACTTCGCATCGCCCTGTGGAGTATTCTAACATTTACAAAATGCTCAAATTTAAACCCAAATATAGCCTCATGTTTTCTCAACATTCTGTTTTTTGAGTCATTCGCTTATGTTGGACCCTTAAAAAGTTAGGTACTTTAACAGTTAGCCATGTTTTTTATCAAAACAGTATGTTTTTAAATGAGCATGGCAAACTTTATGGAGTTATTCTACATGAAAAAATAAGGACAGTTTGTTTTATAAACCTATGCCCGCAAATGCTTAATTTCTAAGATAGAGGGTGTTGAAATTTTTCTTATAAACTGACGATTTATTTATTGCTTTAAAACCGGTTGAGATATGCAAATGAAATTTGGTGGGTTTTAAGACGTAGTTATTATACAACTTTTGACATACAAGTTAGAATTTAATATTCAGCATTGGCGCGCATACGGGTAATATGAGCTGTCATATTACCCGTATGCGCGCCAATGGTGAATATTAAATTCTTAGTTGTATGTCAAAAAATGTGCAATAACTACGTCTTAAAACACATCAAATTTCATTTGCATATCTCAACGGGTTTTAAAGCAATAAATAAATCATCAGTTTGTAAGAAAAATTTCAACACCCCCTATCTCACAAACGAAGCATTTGCGGACATACCGTTTATAAAGCAAACTGTTATTATTTTTTTATGGAGAATTACCCTTGAAAGGTTGCCATACTTATTTAAAAAGACCGTATATTGATGAAAAACATGGCTAGTTGTTAAATTACCTAACTTTTTTATGGTCCAATGTACGCGAATGAACCAAAAAGCAAAATGTTTAGAAAACATGAGGCTGTAGTTAGATTTCAATTTCAGTATTTTGTAAATGCTAGAATATTCCACAGGGTGATGCGAAGTTTAAAAAAAACACAGTTTCATTGGTACACCTCGTATACAATGAAAATTTACCTGTTTAGCAACAATATTATTAAAACGGTATTGTTAAAGAATAAGGCTATAACATATTAAAAAATCACTTAAATCGGACAACAGGTTTAGGAATTGCGAGACATCAAAAATTACCCATTTTTAAGGTGACCGGTTAATTTTGCACCCGAGTGTATCTACCAATTTTGTATAAGCTAATTGCTGAGTCGTCGGTTGACAGCGTACGAGTCAGTGAACTCAGTATTTATTGTTTTGTGTGTTTTTACAAACTGAGTGATACTTAAATAAAGGAGTGTCCACTAATATATCTAAAGGATATCACTCGGTCATGGGGGGGTTACCCGAGGTTTTTTGAGGAAGAAGGCGAAGCTTTCTTGGGGCCTTATAGCTTGAGTTGCCTAGGGGCCTTAAGATTCTTAATCCGGGACTGACTTCTATCGATGCTATTTGATAATATTATTATAAATAAACTACATATCTAACTGTTTAGGTCGAAGCTCAGATATCAGAATTTTTGTTAACACGAGCACGTGAAATGGCATTTTCCAAACTCGACGTTCCCCTATTTAATAAAGAACAAAATGCTGAATATAGACAGGCCATGCTTGATAAAGAGAAATTAGCGAGAGTCTATAAGGAAAAGGAAGTTGAGGAAGAAATAGACTATTTTGCTCCATATTTAGCAAGATTTGGTATGTATAATCCATTTTTAAATACCAGTTTTTTTATTTATGACTCGTAACCATTTACTATTCTAATTAAATATATTAAAGACGAAAAGTTGAAAAATTGAAAATCATTATTACTAAAACTAAATCCATGAGAATAAATGCAAGAAACAACACGCTGTTTACTATTAACAACGTGCAGATTGAAAATGTGGAAAACTTTACCTATCTTGGTAAACAGATCATCAGTTTGGTTTTCGCTCAAATCACTCAACCATTTGCGGATGATACTGGTATACTAGCATCAGACATCAACGAAATATTAGCATTTAACAAATTGCAAATTCATCTCAATGAACTAGAAGACTGGCTTAGATGCTGGAAAATAAACGTCAACACAAACAAGTCTTGTCAAGTAAATTTCACAAATCGAAGAATTAGATGTCCACAACTACACCTAAATAATTCACCTACACCAATAAAAACAGAAGTAAAGTACCTGGGCCTTCATCTACACGAAAAACTTACTTGGAAATCACATATTGCAGCCAAACGACGACACCTCGACCTAAATGTTAAAAATATGAACTGACTAATCAACAGAAGATCGCAACTTTCATTAGTGAACAAACTGACCATCTATAAAACAATACTCAAACCAGTGTGGACATATGTAATTGAGCTGTGGGGCTGTAGCAAACCATCCAACAACAAAATACTACAGACATTCCAGTCAAAATGTATTCGTATATTAGCTAAAGCCCCATGGTACGTGTCAAACCAAAACCTTCATGCAGACCTCAACATCCCCTTCATCAATGATGTGATTGCTGATCACTCCAGAAGATACATCAATCGCAGCGCAGACCATCCAAACCACCTCATAGACGAACTATTCAACCCCCCACTGGTTGATAGATGTCTAAAAAGACTTTGGCCAGAAGACCTAGCTGCTAGGTAAATTCCAGAGAGTCGTCAATGGACGACACCTGCCACAAGCCAAGAACATACATCATATTTACTTATTACTGTATTGAAGTACATTGTAAATTAGCAATAAATAAATAAATAAAAAAAATGAATTAGAAGAGCTCAAAGAGGGTGTCAATCCCTCCGCTAGGAGTGAGTCCATGGTGATGATAATATCATATATATTGTATATTTATCAGCTAGTGTCAATTCCCTTCCATTCTTCAGGACTTCCATTTTTCACGATCTTCCCAGCCTCCGTCTTCCAATCCTTTCTTTGACATGGCTTTATCCACTTAATTTTTACACGATCTTCTCAGTCGTCCTCTCCTCCTTGTTCTTGTTGAGCTCCATGTATTTTCTGCTCTACTTACGTGGTCGTACCATTTTAGTCTTGTTTTTAATTTACTAAAGCAATATCATTCTTCTTGTTTTTAATTTACTAAAACCATACTTAATATTTTTAGGTAATCTTAGATTAACACCAAAGCAAGCCAAAGAAGCCAGAGAGGCTTGTTTAGAAGAATTTAAACAGTTGTTAGTAAATAGAGCAAACAATATTCAAAAAACTTTTGACAAAATGAACGAGAGGTTGCAAGCAAAGAAACTTTATTATACTACCAACCACGACATTTTGACTGAACAAGAGGAAGCTTGTTACTTCGAGGAAGTGAATAATATTATGCTGATTATGAAGACGTTACAAATTAGATTAAATAGACACAAAGAGTTGGCAGCTATCAGATACCAGATGATGGTCGACTATTTGGATAAGCATCCTAACTTAAGAACACACAGCCTGAGCAGAAGATTAACAAATAGCTAACTATATTTTGCATATATATTATATAATATACAATACTTAATATTTATAAAATGTATTCTCTTTTTATTAACAAAATCGCATCAACCAAATTGACTATTAGCGAAACCATAGTAGCGAACAATAATTTGTATTAAATAATATGTTTAGATAGCGTTTATAGCGTTTTTGCACGATTGATCATTTTTGACTGTTTACCGTGACAGATTTTACGTCAGTAGGTGACATTTACTAGCAACTCGACGGTAAGTAATCCAACTCGACGGTAAGTACTCCAACTCGACGGTAAGTAATTCACTTACCGTCGAGTTAAAAATGCTCGCTTTCTTAGACCTATAGCCAACATTTTTTCTCTTCAAATACGCGATCAAAGTTGAAAACTTGGAAATATCAATGCCATCATAAAGAAAAACGGTGGATTTAATCATTGAATATTCTGCCCAGAGGCTTCCAGGAGCTTTCAACTGCATATGTCTTTGAACGAAATATGCCAATAGAGTCTTTTCTTCGATTCTTAAATTCTTGCCTTCGCACCATTTTTTAAAATTTTGGTAGGTATTTTGATAACGGATTTTGGATTTTTCGGGAATAATTGCGGAACACCCTTCTTTCCAAGCCCGTTCAATTTCTTCAAATTCACTTTCGCTCATATTTTAATTTATAATAATTAAAATTGTACTTAAAATTATTGACAACTAAATAAAAACTCAATTCTCCATTGTTGTTATGCACTCTAGTTACTAATGTTGTTCTGAAGCTATTTTCTTGTGGCATTTTTACAATTTTAACTATTTATAATGGGAAATAAGCCACAATATTATTAAAAAATGATTTTTATTAACGTTTCGACGCCCAAATCGGGTGCCGTTGTCAAAATACAAAATACTACTAACATAAACAAAAAACAAAAATGTTGTTGCTTAGTAAAAAAATTCTTCTAATAATTTATAAAAATAATAGCGTCGAAACGTTAATAAAAATCATTTTTTAATAATATTGTGGCTTATTTCCTATTATAAATAGTTAAAACCCTAGTTACTACCTAACAACCAAAGTATCTATCTTGATAAAATGAATGAAACTAGTCAATATGACGAAAATGTTTAATTTTATAATTTATAATGGTATCAATCGTGCAAAAAACGTTATAAGCATGTCGAACGTTAAGGGTAACCGATCTCAGACAATAATTGGAGTCGTCGCACTGCTCCTCCTCCAAACAATTGTCTTCGATCGGTATAAAACCCTTACCGTTCTCCATACTTAATATACTATAATTGAAGTTATAAAAAATTTTAGGTTTGGCATATTGCACTGTAGACCTAAAATATCACTTAATTTGTGGGGTATATTGTACAATATGCGCTTTGGCGTTAATGCGGGGCATTTCTCTAATATATGTTTGATTGCTATCTTTTCTTCACAATTGTCATATCTTGGTTCTTGTTTGTTGGAAAACACATGGCTATTAGTTAATCGCGTATGACCCAGTCGGAGTCGCGTTAATATTACCTGGTTTCTCCGACTTGTTGGTAATGTTGGCCAGGGTTTTATCAATTTTATACTTTCGCGTAGCTTGGCCGATGATACTTTCCACTTTTTAACCGCCGCTTTCACGTCTACAAACACTCGTATACAAAACATAAATTGAAACGAACGTCGATGTGTATATACATTTTGTATACTGTATACTATATACTACACTCATCGGCGTACGTTTCACTTTCTGTTTTGACTTAATTTGATTGAAAATGAATCAATCGTACCGCATGGGAAAAGTTATAGCGGACGGACTATATATATGTTTCAGGACTTACACTCCGCACTATCACTAGTTGCAGCTTCTTTTGCAGCGTTGTCTGCCTCTTCATTTCCTTGAATTCCAATATGGGATGGTATCCAAAAGAATATAATATTTTTTCCATTCAGTTGAGCGGTATGAACTTCTTGTTTTAACTTGATGACCAAAGGATTAGTTGGGTAGACATATTGGATTTACTCTACGAAACTTAGAGATTTTGTGAGTATAATAAAATAATTGGTATTATTGGATGTATTTACAGCAAGGGTGGCCTGGTATAGAGCGTATAGTTCAGCAGAGTAAATGCAGTACTCTGAAGTGAGTTTGTATTTATTTGTCGATGTTGGGGTTATGACTGCAGCACCAGTACCTTCATTTAATTTAGATCCATCTGTCTATATACACTCAACCAAACTGATATGGAATCACTATGTATTTGAAACCTGCAGCTTTTGGAAGCTATAAGTATAAATATTTAAAAAATAAAAATAAAAATGTATACCATTTTTATTCATTCAGTTGCGGTGCGAAACCAAAACTGTCTCAATTTTTACTCAGATCAGAGAGTGCAGCCAGCACTCTTATCGACGATTTCACCTCTTGTTAGAGGTTCATCAGAGACTGCATAGGCTGCTTTTCTCTGGCCCAGGCAAAAATTTTCGACATATCCATCTCCCACCGCAACTGACGAGATGGTAGTAGGTGCCTAGCGGCATCTGCTAAATAAATCTGCTTTTTTGTAAATATTTTAGTTGAAACGATAAGAAGAACAGTTATCTGGCTAATCGACCTGATGGGGTTTTGAGATTCTTTAGCCATTTGAGAGATTGGTGATCCGATATACCCTTGAAGTTGTACCCTTCTATGTATGGCTTCATTTGCTTTATCCCGTACACTATGGATAGACATTCTATGTTGTACCCTTCTATGTATGGTTTCATTTGCTTTATCCCGTACATTATGGATAGACATTCTTTTTCCGTTGTGGAATATTTTGTCTCGGCTGGTGTGAGGGTTCGACTAGCGTATGCGATTACCTTATCTTGGCCGTCGTATTTCTGTGTTAGCGCAACTCCAAGTCCGCAGTTTGACGCATCTGTCTGTAGGTAGAAGGTTTGGAGAAATCGGGACACGCTAATACTGGAGCCGTCGTAAGTTTTGCTTTGAGTTCCTTAAACGCGTTTTCCTGCTTATCCGTCCATTTCCATCTTATCTTTTTCTTTAGAAGCATGTTTAGTGGTCCTGCTATTGTCGAATAGTTCTCTATGAGTCGCCGATACCATGAGCTTATTTCTATAAAGCGACGGAGCTGACGTACATTTCTAGGTGCTGCAAGTTCGGTTATAGCGCTGGTCTTCTCCGGGTCAGTTTTTATTCCTTCTGCTCCCACAACGTGTCCTAAATATTTCAGTTCTGGCTGGCAGAATGTACATTTTTCGAAGTTAAGTTGTAATCTGGCTTCTTTTAGTCTTCGGAAGACCTCTTGTAGGTGATATAAGTGCTCTTGGAATGTCTTCGATATTGCCACGATATCATCCAAGTATGCGAACGCGAATTCTACATCGGGCGGTATTACTTTGTCTAGCAGTCGTTGGAAAGTTGCTCCGGCGGAGTGCAGTCCGAACGGGGTAGTTCTGAATTGAAAATGACCTTTTCCGGGTACGCTAAATGCTGTCACTGGGCGGCTTGCTTCTTCCAAGGGTATTTGAGAATATCCCTGCTTCAAATCGAGGGTTGAGATGAAATTTGCGTCCTTAAGTCTATCCAAAATTTCTGATATCCGAGGTAACGGATACGCGTCCTTTTCTGATAGTTCGTTGACTTTTCTAAAGTCAATGCAAAATCTGTACGAGTTATCTTTTTTTCTAACTAGTACAATCGGTGAACTCCAACCAGTTGCGGAGGGTTCGATAGTTCCTTCTTTCAACATTTTATCCACCTTTTGGTTGATGATCTGCAACATTGCGGGATTGTGCCGCCTATACGGCTGTTTGACGGGATCGCACCTTTTCTTCAATTTTATTTCGTGCTTTATTAAGTTGGTGGGACCTGTTAACTTCTCGAATTCCCTAAGTTCTTTTCTTAGGAACCTTTCTAGCTCTGTATTTTGAGTGGAGTCTTTTAAAGTGTTACATGTTTCCTCTTGATGTTGGTCGTACTGTTTGGACGTATCCCTATCGAACTTAAGTTCGATCGAATGTTCCCTGAGGAATTCCACTCCTAGTATTGCCTCTTCCGTTAACCCTGGCATTACTATAAATGTTTGTCTTGTTTGTAAATTATCGATCTCGCAGTCAATTGTTAAGCTCGGTTCTGGTTAAGCTCCATTGAAGATCCGTTTGCTAGTCTAGTTCTTCCGTTATAGCTATGTAGGGAGTGTTTGAATATCTGAGCTATTCTATCTCCGGCGTAATTTTTAATGGTCCCTGTGTCAATTAATGCTTTGTAGGAACTTTGTCCGATTTTCAGTGATGCGAACAGTCGCATGTCGTTGCTTGCTTGTTGTGTAACGGCTAGAACCAACAGAGTCGAATCTTGCTCCTCAGACTGGGACGACTCCTTGTTTCTCTAGTCTGGTATTCGTTTCCCTGACGTCTGGAACAGCAGTCACTGCTGTAGACCCCTTCTTTGCCGCATCGCGAACAAAACTTTTTCCATGGGTTTTTACAATTCCTACGGAAGTGACCTGACATCTTGCATCGGAAGCATGTCCTTTTGGCATCGTATTCTGTAGGGTCTGTACGTCTCCAATTTCCGTGAAAATTTTGATTTTCTCGGGTTCTTTCGTCTTCCAAAGTTTCGTATTCTTGGGTCAATTCTTGCAATCCTGATAAGTTTTCGAAATCCCGGCGGCGAGCATAAAGCTTATATTCTGGCAGCATATTTTTATATATCCTGTCGAGTTCTTGGTTTCTTAAGGGCTTAATTCGTCTATCCTCTCTATGAAGTCTACTGCATCCGAATGTTTCTTGTCGAAGTGTGTGTTCCACCTCCGTACTTGATTTAGCAAATCCGATTGCCTTATTTGTTTTGTCATTGATAAGTCTTGTAATTGGTTTCTGATTAATGAAATTTCTTGGGTCAGTGTGCCTGGTTCGGCTTCCTTGGAAGTATTGATTTTTGGGATTGTTCCTCTCGCTTCCCCGCGATCCTTATAAAAGGTTCTGAGTCTTAACCTTAACTCGTCGACGGTTCCTTTGGAATCCAATCCGCACCTTTCGGCGTCGCGCTGTAATTCCTCTTTGGAAAGACGGTTTATCCATGACGTACCCGTCGTGGCACCTGATACTGAGTCTGTGTCTTTATCTGTCGGCATTTTTGGTATTATCCGGGCGTCGAGTAACGACGTTTACTTGCGTATATTCTAACTTTTGCTCGGGCGCCAAATTTGTAACGTGGTAGTTCTTTTAGGACGACAGGCTCAGTAAAACGCAGGTTAAAAATAAAGCAAATCTATTAATTCTAAATTATATACAAAATAAGTCAAAATAATAATTCAATTTTCTATTTCGTTCCAGCGAAGTCCTCCCCCGGATAGGCGTCTGTAACAGAAGAACAAAATTAACAGCGATATTCAAATATATATTTATCGGGACTCGCTTACTACGCTTGCCTCCGTTGAATTACGAGTCGCAAATTACGTCACTTCGGTACACCTTGCGTCTCGAGTTGGCCTGCCTAAGTTCGCGAATCACGTCAGTACGGTGCACGTCGCGACTCAGGTCGGCCTGCCTCGCTCACTTCGCTTGGCTGGTTATGGAGCCCAGAACGGTCGTTCAGGACTGACGGATCGTCGCTTGCGGTGCTCTTAAATATTCCTCTACCGGTGTTGGTTCGGAAAGGTGGAACTTAGTGGGGGCATCTGCGCGATTTGAGAGAATCGCTCGGTTGCGAGTGTCGACGCGCGCTCGACGTATCGATGTATCATTACACCGTGACCAAGGACCATATAGTAGGAGAAAGTTACACGTTACAGGGTGCCGAGTTAACCAGACAGCACAATATTAATCATTTAAATTGGCGTCTTCAACACCAAAACTGGAATAATGAACATTGGAAATGTGTGCTATTTTCAAACGAAAGTAGGATGTGTAAAATCAGATGAATAACGAATCGGTGTACTTAGAGGGCGAGGAAGACAAGCAAGAATGGAAACTGTCAGATTTGTTCATAAATATAAAAGAGGAAGGGCCATGTTCTGGGGAGGAATTATGATCGGTAAAAAAATCCTTTAATTTTCATCCAACTAACTTTGAAAGCTCGCAGGTATGTTGATTTAATTCCATAACCTGTAGTTGGGCTCCTGAGAGATGCGATAGAAGAAAATTTAATTCAGCATTAATTCGCTTAAAATAACAAAAATTATCAGATGATTCTATATAAGTTTGGTTGAGTGTATGTGTATAATAGTTGTAGTTGTGAAGCATATCATTGAAGACGGAAAAATGTGTTCTAATAATTTTTTATTTTTAGTTTTATGAAGGCGAGTTATTTTTGTTTAAATCCGACAAAAAAATCTAATTTAAGGCCCCATTTTGACTATTTTTTATTTACATTTTATAATTTCATCATAATTCATAATTTCATATCATTTTAAAAATAGTCTAATTGTAAAAGTGTATTACTAGTCCTGTCGCCAGGGGGGTACAACGGCCTTCTTAATTCAGATGGACTTACCCAAGTTTTTTTTATGTATTTTGACCCGTAGAACACGAATTTTTTGGGTAACAGTTGATCCGGATGTCGATAAGATTGTTATAAACAAAGAAGTTGAGGAATTACATAACAGCGATTTCTCGCAAAACAAAACATTTTTTTGTATTTTTTGGGTCATTCTAACCAAAAAATGTTCCTACAAGTTTTTTCGTAGGATGCATAGTTTTCGAGATAAACGCGGTTGAACTTTCAAAAAATGGAAAAATTGCAATTTTTGAACCCGAATAACGTTTGAATAAAAAATAAAATAGCAATTCTGCTTACCGCCTTTAAAACTTTAAGTCAAATTATATCTGTTTTGAATATTTGCATTGCTAAAAATTTATTTTTTGATTGTTAAAAAAAGCTATAAACACATACTGTTTACCGTGCCTAATACATGCGTTTTAATGCATGCTACAAAAGGGTCGTTTAAACACAGCGATAAATCAAACAACTTATCAAGGTCAATCGAGTTGTTGCAACTTATCATTGTGTGTAAACGGTGCATCGCACAACTTATCAAAGTTGGAGTTGGGTTGAAGGTGGTATCGCATTGAATCGCAGCGTCTAAACAGCGTTTCAACTTGTCATCACAACTAGTTGCTGTGACTTATCGTTGTGTTTAAACGACGCTTTAGAAATAACCCCGCTTGCACTTTTACCTCCTCTACGTACTCGTTCGATTTTAAATGAGAAATCATAGAAACATCACTCAAGCACTAGGTGTTTATAGCTTTGTTTTAACAATAAAATAATACATTTTTGGCAATACAAATAATTAAAACCGATATAATTTGACTTGAACTTTCAAATGCGGTAAGCAGAATTGCTATTTTATTTTTCAATCAAAAGTTTTTCGGGTTCAAAAATTCCAATTTTTCGATTTTTTGAAAGTTCAACCGCGTATATCTCGAAAACTATGCATCCTACGAAAAAATTTGTAGGAACATTTTTCGGTTAAAATGGACCAAAAAATACAAAAAAATGTTTTGTTTTGCGAGAAATCGCTGTTATGTGATTCCTCAACTTCTTGGTTTATAACAATCTTATCGACATCCGGATCAACTGTTACCCAAAAAATTCGTGTTCTACAGGTCAAAATACATAAAAAAACTTGGGTAAGTCCATCTGAATACAGGAGGCCGTTGTACCCCCCTGGCGACAGGACTATACCAAAGTTTGTGTCGTTTATTTGTTAACAATTCTATCTGTGTAAGTAGATATGCATATCAAAATAAATACAGATTTGAAGTTTTGCAGTCCATACAGGTTGAAGGTTTACATTTTTTAAGATACTCAACTGAATTTTGTTAATTCTAAAAGCGGCCTACTGCGAATTTAAAAACACGGTTAATTACCGATATTTTGCTTTGCATTATAAATATCGGAAAAAGTTATTTGAACAAGTTGTTCCAAATATTATTCTAACGTCACATACCAAATTTCATCACAAAATTAGCACTTTTAGTTTTTTCATTATTTGTAGTCAGGATCCTAAAAGTGTAGAGGAGGCTGCTGGCCGATCAGCCGCCCTTGCTCAATCTCCGGGCAGCGTGTGCGTTAAACGATAATGCAGCGCTAAGAAGACAGAACTCCTTAAGCGCTGCTGAGCTGCGCGGAGCATTAGCAAGTGAGATTTTCCGGCCAGCAGCAGCCTCCGTTCCGATTTTAGGATCCTGACTACAAATATTGAAAAAACTAAAAGTGTGAATTTTGTGATGAAATTTGGTATGTTGGGTTAGAACATTATTTGGAACAATTGTTCAAATAACTTTTTCCGATATCTGTAATGCAAAGGGAGCGTTCAAGTATTACGTAACGCCATATTTGAAGATTTTTTACCCCCCTCCCCCCTACATAACGCACTGTAATGGGCTTTTAACTATTACGTAACGCAATTTTTGAAGATTTTTGAGCCCCCCCCCCCCACCTGCCGTTACGTAATACTTGAACGGTCCCAAAGTAAACATAACAGTGTAGCATGTGTAAAAAATATTATGGGGAGCTAAGCCTCCCTTGCCTCCTCTGAACAGCCGCCACTGGCGTATACTTCCCATTGGGAAATTTCATTGACTTGGGTTTGTTAATGTTATCTCTTTTGAGGATTCTCTTAACCCTAGCGCTTTCAGGTAGGTACACTTTCAATGTTTTCACATAATTCTTTCCAGGATCATTCCTTAGCGGATTGGATTTTCTTATTATAGGTTTTCAGTTTAGCCTTATATACTTCCCACCAATCACCTGATTTCTTCGCCCTATGAATCACCTGATTTATTCGCCATCTTGTTTCTCTTTTGAGGTCAGACAGCTCCTTATTCCACCAAGTTACTTGCCTGGGAGGACTTGTACCTTTATAATGGAATTAAAAGTTTGCTGAGTGCTAATTTACACTGGTTTATTCCCATACTAAACAAGAATAGCTAATTATTTAGAATAGGAAAAGATTCATAAAAAAAGTTGATACAAAATACGTAAAAAATTTCATAAACTCTAACCATAAATTACGTGAGAACTAAGTAGTCTATTTAATGAGTATTTTCCTACTTACCAGAGAAAACAGGCAGTTGTTTGTTTGGTAACAACATCTACTAATGATATAGAATCAGTCTAATTCTCTATGCAAATTGATCGTGAGCTCCTTTTACAATTGATGGGTAACCGTAATGTATGTAAGTGTAAGTACTCCTTTCAACTTTTGCTTTAGAAATAAAGTGCATAGGACATTAACAATTTAAATCGATTAGTTTCTTTATATCTGTTTTTCTAGATGCATCTAGAACAGACACTTTTGTGTAATTTTTTGGAATTGGAGAAAATTTATAATGCATATAAGTAAATATACATGGAAATAAACTATTAGCCCAATCAAATAACATTACAATATGTTGGAATTTCATACAGGTTGGAACACATTTTTTTATCAAAGTTTAGGTGATAACAAAAGATATTTTTAAGATAGTATGTGATTCGTATGAGGGGATAATTATGTAAACGTTGAAAAATGTTGAATTTTTGCACAAAATTTACTTTTTTAACTGCTGCGGTAATTCATGTTTTTATGAACGATGTTACGATTTTTGTCTGCAAAGTTGAAGAAACAATCTTTCATATAATAGTCCAGGGCGTATCTGTTTTGAGATGGACGTTGAGAGGTGACTCATATTTTTTTGCAGAAATTTCTTGGAATTAACTCCTATAATAATAATTGGGTTATCCTCCCACTGAAAAATGTCCGAAACATTGTTTAAATAATCAAAATGTCAAAAAATTAAGGAAAAATTCGATTATTTTCTTCGTTTTTTGATTATAACTTTCAAAGTATTCACTTTCGAAAAAAGTTGTACCGATATAAAAGTTGCACAAATAAATTTACTACAATATAGGATTAGTTAAAAATTTTAAAAATTGTCACCCTTGTTGAAAAATAGCAATAATTGCGAAAAGAACCATAAAAAACCAGTATTTGCATTTTACGTTTTTCAACCATTTATGCTACACCTAGGACCTTCATATTTTACCCAGAAAAACAATATAATATAGTAAAACAATACTGTAAATTTCATTAATATCGGTGTAGTACTTTTGCAAAATCGCAAAATAAATTTTGAAATCCAGCTTTCGCAAAAAAAATTTATTTATTCAAAATGTTGCAGTACTGAAAATAAAGCAGATAGCAATATTTTTTTTACGTATACCATTAACTACCACGGCGTCAGGAATTTTTTAAATAAACATTCATTTTTGGTGCTACGCGCAGGACAGCGGTGTTCGATTCACACAAGTTGATTTCCACCAAAATTTCTTCCAATCTTTATCTAATATATTATTTTCTTCCACTATATTTTGTTGTATTTTAATATTTTAATTCCACAAAAATCAAACTAATTTGATTATTGTTTGTGAAGTATTGTTTAAACAGTTGCATATGTTTAAAAATAATAAAACTTTTATTCTCTAACTTAAAATATATGAACAAAGAAAGTTCTTGCCAAAAAAGTGTTATTTCAAAGGACAGAGTATGTGTTTTTATTTTTCAATAAACAAATTTATTTGTTTATATCGAAATGTACTAAAAACTAAAATTTGTCAATCATTATCAAAGGTCATTGGAATGCCCAATCAGAGCAAACTATCCGCTGTCCTGCGTGTAGCACCAAAAAAAATGTGTATTTAAAAAAATTTCGGATGCCGTAGTGGTTAACTGATTTTAATTTTACAAATTGCAAATGAAAGGTACGGTATTCTTTTATATTTAAAAATAATTAAAGTTGGTACCTGCTTTATATTCAATCCTGCAAGATTTTGAAAAAATTATTATTTTTTTGCGAAAGCTGGATTGCAAAATTTATTTTGCAAAATCTGTATTACCGATCTTAATAAAATATACAGTATTGTTTTCTTATATAGGGTGTCCCAAAAGTTGTGGAACGGTCGAATATTTCGCGAACTAAACATCGGATCGAAAAACTGAAAAATACGTGTTCAATCATTTTCAAAAATCTATCCAATGACACCAAACACCAACCCTCACTACAGCCCCTGGAGGTGGGGTGGGGGGTAACTTTAAAATCTCAAATGGAAGCCCCTAGTTTTTCTTTCAGATTTGGATCCGTTACGTAAAAGTAAGCAACTTTTGTTCAAGACATTTTTTCGAACTGTGGATAGATGGCGCTATAATTGGGAAAAACGATATATCCTGATACCATAGGTAAATTATAGAAACGGTCTAATATCTCGAGAAATACACTTCCAAATGAAAAACCAAAAAACAGGTTTTTAATATTTTTCGAAAACCTATCGATAAACGCCAAAAATGACCCTCCAACCCACCCCCCGGAGACGGGGTGGTGGGTAAATTTAAAATCTTAAATAGCAAACCCCACTTTTTATTGCAGACTCAAATTCGTCATGAAAAATTAAGCAACATTTATTCGAAACATTTTTTAAAATTGCTGATAGATGGCGCTAATAAATCTTATTTTTTCAATTAAAGCGCCTCTATCAACAAGTCTAAAAATTGTTTCGAATAAATGTTAATTAATTTTTCATGACGAATCCGAATCTGTAATAAAAAGTAGGGGTTGCTATTTAAGATTTTAAAGTTACCCACTACCCCACCTCCAGGGGGTGGGTTGGAGGCTCATGTTTAGTGTTATTCGATAGGTTTTCGAAAAGTATTAAAAATCTTTTTTTTGGTTTCTCATTTGGAAGAGTATTTCTCGAGATATTAGACCGTTTCTATAATTTACCTATGGTATCAGGATAAATCGTTTTTCTCAATTATAGCGCCATCTATCCACAGTTCGAAAAAATGTCTTGAATAAAAGTTGCTTACTTTTACGTAGCAAATCCAAATCTGCAAGAAAAACTAGGGGTTTCCATTTAAGATTTTCAAGTTACCCTCCACCCCACCTCCAGGGGGTGTAGTGGGGGTTGGTGTTTGATGTCATTGGATAGATTTTTGAAAATGATTGAACACGTATTTTTCAGTTTTTCGATCCGATGTTTAGTTCGCGAAATATTCGACCGTTCCACTACTTTTGGGACACCCTGTATCATAAAGTTTTTCTGGGTGAAACATGAAGGTCCTAAGTGTAGCATAAATGGTTGAAAAACGTAAAATGCGAATACTTGTTTTTTATCGTTTTTTCGCAATTATTGCTGTTTTGCAACAAGGGTGACAATTTTTAAACTTTTTAACGAACTCTATATTGTAGGAAATTTAATTGCGCAACTTTTATGTCAGTACAACTTTTCTCAGAAACGACTACTTTCAAAGTTATAATCAAAAATCGAAGAAAAAAATCGAATTTTTCCTTCATTTTTTGACATTTTGATTATTTAAACAATGTTCCGGAACTTTTTGAGTGGGAGGATAACTAAAATATGATTATATGAGTTATTTTTAAGCAATTTCTGCAAAAAAATATGAGTCACCTCTCAACGTCCAAATGTACTAATATTTTTACAGATGCGCCCTGGTCTATAAGGGCCGGTTGTTCGAACGCTTATCAAAAATGATCATTATCAAATATTTAATTACTGTCACCAACTGTCAATGTCAACTTTGTTTGGGTTGCTGAAAACATAATTATGGATTACAATTATGAAATTAGTTAATCAATTATGTTAATAATTGTTATGTTAATTGATTAACTAATCTCATAATTATAATCAATTATGTTATAAGACTTAGGGCCGGTTGTTCGAACGCTAATCAACAATGATCATTATCAAATAATTAATTACTGTCAATGTCAATTGTTAAAACATAATTAATTACAATTCTGAGACTATAATCAATTAATATAACAATAATTATTAACATAATTAATAATAAATCTCATAATTGTAATTAATTATGTTTTCAGCAACCCAAACAAAGTTGACATTGACAGTTTTGGTGACAGTAATTAAATATTTAATAATGATCATTGTTGATTAGCGTTCGAACAACCGGCCCTAACTAAATTAAATTTGACCATTAATTTATTTAAATAATTGTAAATCAAAATTGAAAAACAAATTTTCAGTAGTAATTACACGAGAGCTCTAAATTTAACGATTTGTATCCCGAGTGACACTTTGACAGTTTTAAGTTCACGACCCGAAGTAGAGTGAAATTATGACAAAGTGTCACGAGGGCAAAACAAATCGATAATTTTTAAGAGCTCGAGAGTAATTTGGTAAGATTATTTCAATAATAAAACTGTCTTTTAAAATCATTTTAACTAATATTTTATTGATATCTTCGCTTGAATATAATATAATATAATAGTGTAATTTTTATTCTTGTAGGATTCTATTGGTCAGAATCTCTATGGATGAAATAATCAAAAGAATATTATTTGAATTATAAATAAACACTATAAAACATTTTATTTTGCAGGAGCAATTGCGCTGTGTTGCCAGTAAAAACAAAAAAATGGTTGAACAATATTCAATAGTTTATGAGATATTTAATTTAATTAAATATTACCATTTTTTCAATTGCAAAAACGCAGTTGTTGGCCATAGAGTATACAATGCATTGAGAAATCAAAATTTTAATGAAACTCCCCTTCAAAATGGCCTTTAAAAATTGTTGTAATTTAGTTTTTTTTTAAACTTTGACGGGATTAAAAATTTTGAAATTCTGTTTCCATAATTATTAATATTCCTTGTAATTTTTCACACATTTACAAAAAACAAAGTTTTTCTAAGACCATTTTTTGCGGAGATAGCTTTTCCAAATTTAAAAATTCATAATTTGTTTATTTATCAATATTAACATTTAAAAGTGCGTAAGTACATCTATCAACCCTATTACTTATGGTAGGGGAGCCCAAGCGGGGATTTTTGCAGTTACTCGAGAGCGTCAGTAAATGTACCCACACCATATTATATTGGATCTTAATACAGGGGAGTTCGTTAAGGGGGGTCCAAAAAAAATCTATCCTTAGAAAAACTCGAAATCGTCAGATTAAGATAAGGTAAGTTAAGTACATGCAGAACAGTGTATATTTCAAAAATATGACGGTTTGAGCGGGGCGTAAGGAAATGGGTGAGTCACAAAATTTTACAAGAAAAAATCGAATATTTCGAGAAGTAAACGTCAGACTAAAAAACTAAAAAATATGTGTTCAATATTTTTAAAAATCTATCGAATAATATTAAACACGAACCCCCACGGAGAGGGGTGGGGGTAAATTTAAAATTTTAAATAGGAACGTCGCGATATTTTGCGAAATAAACATCAGATCAAAAAAGTGCAAAATACACGTACCTATTCACTATTTTTGAAAAATCTATCGAATGACACCAAACACGACCCCCCATGGAGGTGGGGTGGGGGACTACTTTAAAATATTAAATAGGAGTCCCCATTTTTTATTGCAGATTTGGATTCCATACGTAAAAATAAGCAACTTTTATTCGAGGCATTTTTTCAAATTATGGATAGATGGCGCTATAATCGGAAAAAAGATTGTTGGAAATGGAAATTTAAATTAAAAAATGGAAAGTCCCCACTTAAATGGAAAACTTTACTTACCTTTTTTTGGTTTTAGGACCTAATCTTCAAAACCCAATAGGTCCCCAAAGCGCTCGAGTGACTGCACATTTAGCATACTTTCCTCTCCTACTATTAACAATATCATTTATAGATACGGTAAAAATTGGAGAATATTTTGAAAAATCATTATTTTTAATGCTGTTCTGAAGCTATTTCCTTGTGGAATTTTTATAATCAAGTATTTTCAATGGAAAATAAGCCACAATTTTACCAAACAAATGATTTTATTAACGATTCGAAGCCAACGAAATGACAACTAAACCCGATTTGGGCTTCGAAACCTTAATAAAATCATTTTTTTGGTAAAATTGTGGCTTATTTTCCATTGAAAATAGTTGACCATTATTTTTATTATTAATAAAATTTATATTATTATTAAATCATATCAAACAATATTTTTTTTTATCAGTGCGCTCGTAAAGTGTCGGAAAGTGTCGAAACAGAGGTAACGGAGTGTCGAAATCTCGCGAGTGACATAAAATCGTACTTTAGAAATCTAATCACGTGTAAGTGGAATCAAGAATGGAAATATTCACAGGCATCTTTAAGAACAATCAAGGATAATGTTTACCCGCAGCTATCGAGAATACGAACCCGAAAACTTCAAACTGTTGTCATACGTCTGCGTATAGGTCACACAAGATACACGCACTCTCACCTGTTTACAAGAGACGATCCCCCTAAATGTGAAATATGTGACGAAATAAACAATGTAAAACATTTTTTAATTGACTGTCCACTTTTTGCAAATGAACGAATTAGATTCAATATTCCTAACAATACAACAAACTTTTAGGCACAGATGGTTACTATGATAATATCGCAAACTATTTAAAATGTATAGGACTATATTATAGAATCTAAATTACTGGAATTTTATACCTACACTGTATTCTTAATTTTAGATACATTCTGTAATTATAGATAATAATATCGCTGATTATTTAAAACTCAGAATTATATTATTGACTGTAAGTTATTGGAACTGTACTCCTAGACTGTATTCCCGCTAATCACCTCTTGCTGGATGCGGTAAATTTTCAATAAAAAAAAATAAAAAATAAAATTTTTTGATACGATTTTTCTTTAACAAATGTTTAATATTAATTCAGTACTATTTTGGTTTTTTTAATATAAAAAGTTGTTTCAAAAACTAAACGTAGTGTATATACAGTATGTCCCTGTAAGTTGTATCCATATGCAAAACTTTTTTATTATTAATTTTACGAAAAAAAGTTATTCTTTATAAAAAGCTCTGCATGGTCCAAAACCTAAGATTTAACCATCAAATATCAAATTTTTTGAATATTATACGAGGTATGTCAAAAAGTTTGAATTTCACTCAAGAGTAAAGTAGCTTTATTTTTCACAATATTGAAAATTACTAGTATGAAAAGTTGTTTGGAATTAAAAACTGTATTCTAGTATGAAATTACATCCTTCTAATTGAAAATTTTTTTTTTGAAAAATTATGGATAACTAACAATATTTTCAGTTATTTTAATTCAGATAACTCTTTTATTATTAATTTTACGAAAAAAAGTGATTCTTAATAAAAAATTCTGCATTGTCTAAAATCTAAAATACAACCATCTTATGTCAAATTTTATCAATTTTATACGAGGTATGTCAAAAAATATGAATTTCACTCAAGAGTAAAATACGTTTATTTTTCACAATATCGAAAATTGTTATTATGAAAAGTTATTTAGAATTAAAAACTATGTTTCCGTATGTAATTACATCCTTCTAATTAAAATATTCTGAACTATAAAGTTACTTTACTTTTGATCTAAATTTATCTTTTTTGACATACCTCGTATAAAATTGATAAAATTTGATATAAGATGGTTTTATTTTAAGTTTTAGACCATCCAGAACTTTTTATTAAGAATCACTTTTTTCGTAAAATTAATAATAAAAGAGTTATCAGAATTGAAATAACTGAAAAAATAATGATTATCCATAATTTAAAAAAAAATTTTTTTTCAATTAGAAGGTTGTAATTGCATATTAGAATATAGTTTTTAATTCCAAACAACTTTTTATAATAGCAATTTCCAATATTACGAAAAATAAAGCTACTTTGCTCTTGAGTGAAGTTCAAACTTTTTGACATACCTCGTATAATATTCAAAAAATTTGATATTTGATGGTTAAATCTTAGGTTTTGGACCATGCAGAGCTTTTTATAAAGAATAACTTTTTTTCGTAAAATTAATAATAAAGAAGTTTTCCATATGGATACAACTTACAGGGACATACTGTATATATACTTGAAAACACTTTTTTGCTAAACCAATTATCGATGATATTTAACTATGCTTATGCGTTTATCAATTGTTGATTAAAAACGTATATACACTTATCTTTAGTTGTTGCAAATTGTAAAAAGTACCTAATTAGTTGTTTACAGAAACTCTGTACTCAAATTCATTTTTATCATTTCAGTTTAATATTTCTACTTGTTGCCATCCTTCACCGTCTAAAAAATGTTATTAAAATATAAGCTATGAACATATACTGCGAGGCATAAGTTAGGGATATAGAAAATTATGCTCATTTTCATAGTTGATTTTTTCGTGAACAGATTAACGGATTCCGCTAATTTTTTTTCTTATTTTAGATTTTTCTTTAGTACTTAGACAATTGTGCAAAGGTTTACTCAAACTTCTTTTTTGTACTTATACTGGGTGGAAGAAAATAAGTGTTTTTCTTGTGTTAAGTTGTAGGGAGAAACAGGTACAAATGTGAGTATACATCGGAATCATGTTGTAGTCTATGTTTTGTGAATATTTTGGATTTTGAATATCCCTGAAATCTTTAGAAACAAAGAAAATATACGGTTTTGTAGTTTAACATGTGTTTTAACCGAAACAAAAGTTTGAGACATCCTGTAGGGAGAAAAAGGTACAAAGGTACATCAATATTATATTGTAGTCTCAAATCTTGTGAACATTTTAGTTTTTTAATTTCTCTGATATATTTAATAACAAAGAAACAAACGGTTTTACTCTTTAATATGTATTTTAACTAATGACATGCAATAAGTGAGGTGGCCATATATTATCATACCAGTAAGATAAAATTATTTCCTGTATATTGTGCGAAAGAAACAGAGTGTTAGAAAGAAAAATCGGTGTACTGTAACTCTCGCTATTTAAAGAGCCTCCACCTAGACACCGAATCCGTACTTACTGTCAAGGAAATTCCACCGCAAATCATCACAGAGCCTCCATTATACAATCTCGTCTCTCTTATATTGCGCTATGCATACCGCTTACCTGGTCGATAAATAACTCTTATAGGTGTCGAAAAAAGCTTTATACGTTATGTGCCTTTATGTTTTTAAAGTTTAGTTAACTGCTATTTTTTATTGTTAATTTAATTTTGTTTCAGTTAAAACACATGCTAAAGAGTAAAACCAGCTATTTTATTTGTTTCTAAAGATATCAGGGAGATTCAAAAAACAAAATGTTCACAAGACACAAGACTACAATACGATTCCGATGTATACTCACTTTTGTACCACGTTCTCTCTACAGGGTGTCTCAAACTTAACATAAGAAAAACACTTCTTTTCTTCCACTCGGTATAAGTACAAAAAATAAGTTTGAGTAAACCTTTGTTTGCACAACTGTGTAAATACTAAAGAAATACGTAATATAATAACATAACATAAATTTTCTATATCCTTAACTTATGCTTTGCAGTGTATATTTATATATGCAATCAAAGCATATTTAGAAATTGCTAGGAATTTAAAATTTTTGATTATATAATAAAATTATTATAGTATTAATTATTATTAGAATATATCTAATAGTCTTCTCATCAACAATCATGATTCCATTTATATTGCTTTCTCTTCTGTATTGTGTGCAAGCAAATGATGAGAGTCTTGTAGCAGTACATTTGGTAAGTATGCCTACAATAATTATTTATACGACATATTAGTTAGACAACTATAATTTTTGCAGTATAAATCAATATTTTAGGGCAGAGAGGTATATGGGTGTAAAGAATGGGCCATAGCTTATCCTTAGATTCCGGAGCTTAAAATACGTCGATATAATTTAACTTACCCTCCTACGAAAGTTATTAATAACCGACATACAGGCTGTCAAAGTTAAACTTTTATTTTATTTATTCTTGAATATTTCATGAGAGGCATGGGATAACAACATGCAATTTGGTAAGCGGGGGTTTTTTGGGACCAGAAATTTAAATTTGCCACCAACAATGATGTATTACCCAGAGGGCGCCACATACGAATTTCAGCGCTTATTTAATACGTTCAATTTTTTTATCCCCAACTCCACATACTTTTTGAATCAAAACTTTTATTCTCTTAATATTTTTACTTAAAATATATACTACATTCGTCTCGATAAGCTCAACTATTTTCAAGATAAACGCATTTAAAATCTGCAATACAACATAATTTTTTGCATTTCATTGTAGTTACACCCGAAAAATAACTTAAAACCATAATAATTGTGCTAGTTCTCATATTTATGTCATTGCATCGCAAATTCCATTTGAAGAAATTTGCGATACATTTTTGGAAATTTTTATGGTTTTAAGTTATTTTTCGGGTGTAACTAAAATGGTATTATGCAAAAAATTATGTTGCCCCGCAAATTTAAAATGCGTTTATCTCGAAAACGGTAAGTTTAGCCAGATGAATATATTATACCTTTTTTAAATAAAAATATTAAGAGAATAAAAGTTTTGGTTCAAAAAGTATGTAGAGTGGGTAATAAAAAAAAATTGACATATTAAATAAGCGCTGAAAGGCGTACGTGGCGCTCTCTGGGTAATACATCATTTTTGGTGGCGAATTTAGATTTCACGTCCCAAAAAACCCCCGTTTACCAAATTTCGTGTTATTATCCCATGTCTGTTAGGAAATATTCAAGAATAAATAAAATAAAAGTTTGACTTTGACACCCTGTATTTCGGTTATTAGGAACTTTCGTACTAAGGTAAGTTAGCTTAGATCGACTTATTATAACCTTAGGAATCTAAGGTTAAGCTATGGCCCATTCTTTACCAAAGACCCTGTATATTATAGATATACAATAACGGATAGGTTGATTAAATATTTGCAAATACTTTATTTTATAAAACAAATTTCTCTAATGTGTTTCACTGGGGGCGGAATATTATGCATCAGATCACAAAGTATGATTGCTTGTCTTTTCTCGATAACATTTTTTCCAGTTCAGGTTCATAACTTTAGCTAAGGTTAATTTATAAATTACATTTAATTTGATTTTTTTATCACAAACAAAAGGAATAAGGAATCACTCACCAGAATTTTACAATAAGTATTAAAAATATGCTTTTATTTCGTTAAAATACTTATCTAAGCCTGAAGCCTTCTACCAATAATTATAAAATCAATAAGTTACCGTACACTAGCTCAAACAAAAGCAACAATAATCCTATCAATAGACATTATTGGGATTTTACATCATTCCCATACCCCACATTTTATAGTCTAAGAGCTGGGAGCGGATTTTGTGCGTGATAAGTAATATTGAAAAACTATACGGGGATATGTTGAATTAGTTGTGTACATGACTTTCCCCAACGGGCGGAAACCAGAGTCGGTGATGAGGGTAGTTATAAGGGGTCAAAGTCGCGGTTCTTACTATTTTTTTGACGCTCATGATCGAGATAGTGCACCAAAATTTGGGAATAAGTAGGTCATGACGTAACTAATTAAAATCTCTAGGGGCGGAACGCTGCTTGGGGTACAAAGGGGTGGTAGGCAGGGGTGAGTATAAAAATATAAGGGTTTTTTGCCGTTCGTGATCGAGATAGTGCACCAAAATTTGGGAATAAGTATATCATGACATAACTAAGTAAAATCTCCAGGGGCGGAACGCTGCGTGAAGGACAAATGTTGTGCTGCGTCGCGAAAAAAAAAATACAAACTGCGACTTTGACCCCTTAAAACTACCCTCATCCCCAACTCTGGTTTACGCCCCTGGAGATTTTGCTTAGCTATGTAATGATCTACTTACTCCCAAATTTTGGTTCACTATCTCGATCACGAACGTCACAAATAACCCCTTACAATTTTTATATTCACCCCTGCCCTCACCCCTTTGTCGGTCACGCAGCGTTCCTCCCCTGGAGATTTTACTTAGTTATGACATGACATACTTATTCCCAAATTTTGGTGCACTATCTCTATCATGAGCGTCATAAAAAAATAATAAAAGCCGTGATTTTGACCCCTTATAACTACCCTCGTCCCCCACTCTAGTTTCCACCTCGGGGGATTTTACTTAGTTATGTCATGATCTACTTATTCTCAAATTTTGGTGCACTATCGCAATCACGAACGTCACAAAATATCCTCTTATAATTTTTATATTCACCCCTGGCCCCACCCCTTCGTCGGTCACGCAGCGTTCCTCCCCTGGAGATTTTACTTAGTTATGTCATGACCTACCTATTCCCAAATTTTGGTGCACTATCTCTATCATGAGCGTCGCAAAAACAAATAATAAAGACCGCGATTTTGACCCCTAACTCTCTCGTCCTCCACTCTGGTTTCCGCCCGTTGGGGAAAGTCATGTACACAACTAATTCAACATATCCCCTTATATTTTTTCCATATCACTTCTCACGCACAAAATCCGCTTCTATCTCTCCGACTCCGACTAATACATTATTGGTTTTCGATGGCTTAGTGTGAAAACCTCGTATCTCATTTTTTTTGAAAATGACATTTTGGTGGTTTTGGTTTGAAAACCTTGTGTCTCACGATTTACAACTGTTAGAAAAAATCCAAATACACTAGACTATTTTCTACAGCCGAAAAAAGAAACCACGTATATCAATTGCTCTCTTGATTTAGTGTGAATACCACGTATATTTATAACTAAGACTTTGGTACTTAATTTTGAGTATTTGTTTGAGAAAGTCGACTTGGAGAAATGTTTTTTGTGAACAGTAAAAGGTAGTCCTGCGTACAGAAACATTTTATGAACCTTAAATCAAAAGATTTGTACTGTATCAACCTAGTATTTGGAGATGTGCAATAAGCTATGAAAAATGAAAACCTCGTAAATAATAATAAACACAACCTCATTTAAGATGAAAAACACGTATATCAAGATATACGAGGTTATCATAGTTACTTGAGCAAAAGCTCTATATACTGCAAGGATATTTACGTGTTTTTCATAGTTAATATTTGTATTTCCAATTTAATAGCAACATTTAACACTTTTAGCTCTAGGCCAATATCAGATATTTGTCTCAATGTGCTCGAATTAAAAATATGTAGCGGTAATTTTTGTTTTTAGGTTATATTATGCAGATTTTTGCATCTCCTGTAAAATTGTAATTTAATGAGATACGAGGTTTTCACACTAAGCCATCGTTTTATATTATATTCGGAGCACCAGGTTCCAGCGGCGGATCCAGAAAATCGATTAGGGGGGGGCACATAGGGTACAAACTCAAGGAATCTGGAATATACCCCGATAAAATCTATTCTATCTAGTGTATTTTTGATTCGTCTGGAAGAGGGGGGGCACGTGTCCCCGTGCCCCACCCCTGGATCCGCTACTGCCAGGTTCCTAAAAGTCGCAACAACGAAGTGAGGAGGCAAGAAATCATCTCGAAAGAGGTGAGCTAGACCGAAGCGGTAATGGGCATCAGAATAGTAGTGATAGAGAGCTGTTATCAGTGGCGTAACAAAATCCGTCGCCCCCCCCCCCCGCAGAATTGAAAATGCGGCCCCTTTAAAAAATTACTAAATGAGACATTTTTTTTTTTTTTTTTTTTTGTAAGCATTTATTAGCAATCATAATTACATATTATATAAGCTAATTTGATAACAAGTACAATAACATATATCAATGTATTATTGTACACTAAAATGGCGTTATGAGGTACATCACCCAGCGGTTTCACCTCAGTTTCAGCGAAGATCTATGGGCCATAATCTTCGCAATCTTCTGTTGTTTAGTGGCTGCAGTAATGGTAATATTAATTGGTTGGGGTGGTCTTCCAATTTCTCGTGATGTCTGTTGGCTCTTTCTTGAATTACTGTGCTGACTAACGGGATGTTTAGGTCTGTATGAAGGGTTTGGTTGGAAATGTACCACGGGGCATTTGCGATGGTGCGTAGAATTTTTGATTGAGTTCTTTGGATAATTTTTGTGTTTGATTTGCTGGCACAACTCCATAGTTCTATACCGTACGTCCATATAGGTTTGATGACTGTTTTATAAATCAGCAGTTTGTTCTCAATTGAGAGTCGAGATTTTCTACCTATAAGCCAATTTATTTCTTTCACTCTCAACTCAATTTGTTTCTTCTTCTTTAAAATGTGTTGTTTCCAGTTTAATTTAGAATCAAGATGAAGCCCCAGGTATTTGACGATGTTCTGTTGTGGTATATTGACTTGATTAAGGCTAATATTTGGGCATTGGTCTTTCCTTAGTGTGAAAGTTATATGTGTTGACTTAGTTTCGTTAGCTTTTATCTTCCATTTCTTTAACCACTGTCCAATTTGGTCTAGGTGTTCTTGAAGTTTTAATACTGCAGCTCTTGGATCCTCTTCAGTTGCAAATATTGCTGTGTCATCAGCGAAAGTTCCAATGGTGGTTTGTGGAGAGGTTGGTAAATCGGATGTGTACAGTACATAAAGAAGTGGACCCAATATACTACCTTGTGGGACTCCTGATTGAATTTTGTTACGGTTTGATAGTTCATCCTCCACTTTAGTTTCAAATTCTCTGTGATTTAGATATGATTTTAATAAATGAGACATGTGTAACAAAAATGTGTTATAGCCCAGTAAATTAACGTGAAATACGGCGATACCGTGTAATTTTCAATGTCACCACCGAAGTGGTCCAGTCAATACTTTTCAAGTTATTTACGAGTGAAAATGTTCAACATTGTTCAATAAAAAAAACACGTTTTCAGGCGGTTTTTAGCAAATAATTGAAAAAGTAAGTAGCAAAAATGTAGCTTATACAAAAATGAAGTCTGTCGACCTAGTAAATGCAAATTTGTAGCTCATGAAAAATTGTTTTATTCATCAAATTTCAAATCGAATATTTCAACGCGATATAACCAAAAAATAAAGCACTTTTCGGGGACACTCATTAAAAATTTTTTTAAAGTGTTTAAAAAAGTTTTAGCTATTTTTTACTTTTTACAAAAGATTCTATCATCAAAACTAAGCGAGTTACGCTCAAAATACAGGTAAAGCCTTTTTTGGTACAAAAAATTGAGAAATCTCCGCCTATTTAGCACCCCAAATGAAACTAATCATTACCGCTTTACAAATTACTTAACTTTTTTTTTGCATGACCTGTAAGTTTCACTGGTTTAAAGTGCTTATTTTTGAACGGGTTTTATTTGAAAGTGCTCTAACGAGTCACTAATTACGAGTGTATGCAAATTTTGAACAGCTATATCTTAACCAATTTTTGTCTTACAGAAGAACAAAATAAAACCAAAATATTTATAAAAGCAAAACCTATATTTATTTACTTTTTGAGATTTTTCATATCACTAATACCCAAGGGCGGATCCAAGACCGATTTTCGGGGGGGGGGGGGGGTACTTACATAAATGGTACTTACATAAATAAATTACAATAAAATTTTGGTTTTGAACAGTTTTATTCATGAAATAATCGCAACAAATTGCACTCGACCTCTGAAATTAATATAGAATTTTTGCTCTCGTGACACTATGACATAATTTCACTCGCCTTCGGCTCGTGAAATTAAAACTGTCAAAGTGTCACTCGGGAAAAATTCAATAATTTCAGAGCTCTTCTGCAATTACTACTGAAAATTTGGATTTGGGTTCCTCTTACCCTTTACTGCATTATTGATTTTACCAAATATTGGAAATAAACTCAAATTAAAATTATAAATATTTTTCTACCCACTGAAAAATATTTTTCTTATATTATATATTTTTTTTTATTTTTAGCTCTTTCGACATGGAAACAGATGTCCTGAAACGTCAAATTTGTACAAATCGAGCCCATATTATAACGAATCCTATTTTAAACCTTTCGGCTTTGGCCAACTAACTAATGTAAGTATTGTTTTATGTGAATGTCGAACTGTCGAACTAATTGATCATGTTTTGTAATTAATTTCTAAACATAATTTTTTATATTTATTTATTAAGCGCAACAGGCCTTGTAGGCCTAGGGCTAAAATGTTTAAATTTCTGATTACATAAATAATATAATAAATAACTTGATATAACTTACAAAACTTATACATTTTATTTAATTACACTTCAGTCTTTTTATACACTCCTTCACCACCTCTCTCCATCTCCTCCTGTCCAATGCTAGTTCTTTCCATCTTTCAAAGTTACTTTTCTTCAAGTCTTCATACACACTGTCCTTCCATCTTTTCCTTGGCCTGCCTTTCCTCCTCTTTTGTATTGGTCTTCGTGAGAGTACCATTTTTGGCATTCGTTTACTTCCCATTCTCTCGATGTGCCCCAAGTATCGTATTCTCTGTGCTTTGATCGTCGTCGTGATCGTTGGCTCTTGAGATATAGTCCTTCCAATTCTTTATTGGTTCTTCTTCTCTACTGACCTTCTATTTTCACACCTACATATATTGCTCTTTGCATTTTTCTCTCCCATCTTTCTAAAAGGTCTGTTTCTGACTTTTTGGGCACCCATGTTTCGTATGCATATGTTACTGTAGGTCTGATAACAGTCTTATAAATTCTTATTTTTGTTTTTCTTGATACGTATTTGGATTTCAATAATGTGCGTAATGCTCCATATTTTTTATTTCCTTTAGCTACTCTTGCCTTTATCTCCCCTTCTTCATGACCATTTTCATCTATTTTGGCTCCCAGGTAAATAATTTCTTTGGCTTATTTGAACGAGTATGTTTTTTCTCCATCTATTTGTACTATGATGTTATTCTCGTTTTCTTTTTGGATCTCTCCCATTATCATATACTTTGTCTTTTCTTCATTTATTTTAAGTCCCAATTTTTTGGCTTCTCTTATTATGTTTTTCATTAACTTTTGTAGTTCTTTTTTGCTTCTTGCTAATAGCGTCAGATCATCTGCAAATGCTATGCATTGGTGGCCGTTTTTAAATATCGTTTCTTCCATGTTTATTCTGCTTTTCCTGATTATTCCTTCCAATGTTAGATTGAATGCCGTTGTTGATAGTGGGTCTCCTTGTCGTAATCCTTCCTTGGTTTCAAACTTTTTGGATGTATACCCTTTCCAAGCTATTTCGTTTGTTTTGTTTTCCATCGTCATCTTTATCATCCTGACAATTTTACTTGGTATCCCCAATTCTTTCATCAGTTCGTACATCTGCTGTCTATTTACTGTGTCGTAAGCCTGCTTAAAGTCTATGAACAAAGCATATAGTACTGTTTTATGTTCGTAACACGTAGTCTGTATTTCTTTTAAGGCACATATTTGGCCTGTTGATCTGTTGTTTCTAAAACCTGCCTGGTATTCTCCCAGTATTTTTTCCGAATATTGGCTTAGCCTTTTTCTTATACTTTGTGCCAAGGTTTTGTAAACTATTTCTAATAGTGCGATGCCTCTGTAGTTTTCGTAGAGCATTCTATCACATTTTTTATGTATAGGGCATATCCTTGCTATGGTCCACTCTTCTGGCATTTTTTCTACTTCCCATATTCTTTTTATCAGGTCATATATCTCTCTCTGTAATCTTTTCCCTCCTGATTTTATCATTTCGGTCGATATTTCTGTTATTCCTGGGCTTTTGTTATTTTTCAAGCTCTTTATTTCGTTCTCTATTTCTGTTTGTTTCCTTTTGTACTTCGCTCTTATTTAGCAGTTCTGTGAAATAGTTTTGCCAGTTTTCCATTATTTTTTCCGGCTCATTTAGCAACAGCCCTTTATCATCTCTCATTTTTTTGATATCCTCTTTCCATTTTTTTTGCTTCCTGGTAGAATGATCTTATTTCTTTTTTTTTTAATTTTTCTTCTCTTTCTTTCAGTTTGTTCTCGTTGTATTTTCTCTTTTTGCTTCTTCATTTTCTTTTCACGATTTTTCTCAATTCTCCGTATTCTTCTCTAGTGCTTTCTTCGTCATTTGTGAGATTTTTGAGTCTTACCTTTCTTATTGCTTCTGCTACTTCTTGACATTCTTCATCATACCAATCTTTTGTTTTGTGTCTTCTTTTGGTTTTCGCTAGGATTTCTTTACTTGTGTTCAGGATTGCTTCTTTGATATTTTCCCATTGCTTGTCTGGGTTTGACGTTTCTTGTTCCCTGATTAGTCTGTTGGTTATTCCCTGTTCATACTTCTTCTGTGTGTTATTATCTTTTAGTAGTCCTATGTTGAATTGTTTTCCAATTTTTTCTTTTGTTTTATTGTTTTTCTTTATGTTATGCTCGATTTTGTATTCTGCTCTCACCAAGTAGTGGTCAGAGTTACAGTCCGCCCCTCTCATGCTCTTTACATTTATTACATTGTTTGCATGTTTCTTCTCTATTAAAATATGGTCTATCTGATTTACTGTCTTTTTATCAGGGGAAATCCACGTTCCTTTATATATCTTTTTGGCGTAAGTGTGTGTTTCTTATCACCATTTGCCTTTCTGTTGCAAAGCCTATTATTCTTTGGCCATTATCGTTCGACACCTCATGCTTACTATATTTCCCTATTATGTGTTCGTATATATTCTCTCTTCCGACTTTGGCGTTGCAGTCTCCCATTATTATTTTGATGTCAAACCCTGGTAATTTATCATATTCTCTTTCCAATTGCTCGTAGAATTCATCTTTTTCTTCTTCTGTGGCATCTTCAATCGGTGCGTGTACATTTATTATACTTATGTTTCGTTTCCCCTTTTAATCTTATTGTGCATAATCTATCTGATATTGGTTGGAATGCCATTACTCTTTCCTTCCATTTTCGCTGTATTATAAAACCTGTTCCTAACCTTCTGGTTTCTCCCCCGCTTTTAAAAAATACCACGTCTTCTATTTCTACTATTTCTGTCTCCAATTGTTTTGTCTCTTGTAAAGCTATTATTTCTACATTATATCTTTTAATTTCTCTAATTAATTCTTTGAGTTTTCCTGTTTCGTATGTGCCTCTTACATTCCATGTACCCAAGTTAACTTTAGTTTTCTTTTTGTTATTTTTGCTTATTGCCTTGTCCATTGCCTGCGTCGTTTCCGTCTTCTTTATCTCTGTTGCAAACTGTATCTTGTCATTTTTCGGCTTTTCTTTTTTATTGCTGTCTTGATTTGTCTTATTTCCATAGTTCGTAATCCTCTTCTTTGCATTTTTCGTCGTCATTTGTTTCCTTTCATTGCTATTGCTTAGTATTTTGCTTTGGTTTCTACCACCAACGTTTGGTTCATTCCATCCCAGCGCCATATTTCATGATCGGCATATATTTTCTTATACCCTACTTTCACTTTTCTCCCTTCCTTTCTTAGTTCTTGCGCTTTTTGTCTGACACGTTTCTGTACAATTCTGTCGTTCTTTGATAGGTCATCGTTGATATAAACTAGACCTTCTTCGCGATTTCTCAATTTGGTTTTGTTTCGCATGATTTTTCTTTTATCTTCTTCCTTTTCAAGCTCAACCAAACAAACTTTTTCTCCTAACTTCAAAGCCTTCTCTATTTGTACATCTACTTGTAATTCTGTCTGCAGAAAATTTTTCATTGCATGTTTTAGGATATCTGGGCCATTTGTATCTATGTTCAAACCATGTATAATTATATTTTTCCGCCTTTTTTTATTTTCTAAACTTTCAAGCCGTTCTTCTATTTGATAAACTGCCTGTTTTAGTTTCGTGTTTTCTTCCCTTAATGCTATATTCTCCTGTCGTAGCTCTCTTATTTCATCTCTATATTCTTTCTGCTCTCTAGGCATCTCGCTAAGTGCTCTAAAGTTCTCTAATACATAATTTTTATTAACTAAAAACCCCTCTAATTGATTGGTTAATCAATTGATTTAATTACAGCTTATTTCAGTGGCGGATCTAGACATTGAGTTTTATGTCAACTAATATATTTTTGTGTTTTAACAATAATTTTGTTTTAATCTAAGAGCTAGTGAACCCTCCGACTAACGGTCTTCCTGTAAGGCTAGAAATTTGTATAGTGATAATTCATATCACACCAAGGCTAAAAACCATGACTTGGCAGGCATCAGCCCTGTACGGGGAGAGATTAAATATCCAGCAAACGACGGCACTGTTGCCACATTTACTTTTTTCCTTTTAGCGGGAATTTTAAAATTAGTCGAATGCCACTTTGGTTTTAAAGAGAGTTCTATATTCTTAATATTCTTAAATCTTAATATAACCTTACTTTTACAAGTAATTAGGATTATTTTATTTACATGTAAATATTGAAACAAATATTGTACTGTCTGATAATTTAAAACTCATGTTGCAGTCTTTTGAAAGAAAAATAAACTCAAAAGAAATATACACTTGTTTACATAGTCCGTTCTTTAACGGTAAAATATTGCAAAACCTCTAAATTTTAAAGAACCGCTTGGATTGACATGAAATTTGGTATACACATAGCTAACAAGTCAAAGAAAAAAAGTGATATTGTGCCGATATGTGCTTTTGCCCTGGTGGTGGTTTTCACCCCCCTTTTGGGGGTGAAAAAATATTCGTCCAAAGAAAGTCAGGAAATGGATAAACAGTCTAATTTTAAGTAACTTTTGTTCTATAGAGTTTTTTCACTAAGTCAATACTTTTCGAGTTATTTGGCAGTGAATATGTTCATTTTTTCAACAAAAGAACCACGCTTTTAGACGGTTTTTTGCAAATAACTCAAATAGTAAGTATTTTGTCGAAAAAACATTCTCAGCAAAAATATAGCCTGTAAAAATTTTTAAAAAATGTTGTATATATCACGTCTCTATACTTAGTAGAAGCAGAGTTATAGCTAATCAAATGTAGGTTCATATTCGTCAAATTCCAAATGGGATACTTCCAAACGTGAAATAACCAAAAATGAAGCACATTTCGGGGAAAACTCATTACAACTTATTTAAAGTGTTTAAAGAAAGCTTCATTTTGGTTTTATAAAAAAACTCTAACATCAAAATTAAACAAGTTACGCTCAAAATAAAGTTAGTCCCTTTTGGTTTTGGTAAAAAAATAGAGAAAATAACCCCCTAATTAGTATCTTAAATGAACTTAATCGTTACGACTTCACAAGTTTCTTGACTCCTGTATATATTGTTTATATGATCTGTAAGTTTGATCGGTCCAAAGTCCTGATTATTGAAAGGGCTGTTGTTAAAAGGGGTTGAAGGAGTCACTGATCACGAATGCATGTATGCAAATTTAGAAACACCAAATCTCAATCAATTTTTGTCTAACAGAAAAACAAAAAAATACATGATATTCAGAAAAGCAAATCTGACTTTTTTTGTTTTTCGAGATTTTTGGTACCTCTAACAATTTTTAAGTTATTTTGAAAAAAAGCATATTTTTCAAAATTTAGATTTTTAAAAATTTTATTCTGAAACCAATTTTTTTCAAAAATAAGCACTTTAAATCGATAAAACTTACAGATCATATAAACACAACATAAGTAAAATAATTTGTGGAGCGCTAACGATTAATTTCATTTAAATTTGCTAACTAGGGGGTGGTCTTCTCGATTTTTTATTTGCAAAAACAAAAGGGACCAACTTTATTTTGAGCGTAACTTGCTTAAATTTAATGCTAGAAACTTTTTGTAAAAACAGAAATAAAGGTTTTTTAAACACTTTAAAAAAGCTTTAATGGGTTTTTCCCAAAAAGTGCTAAATTTTTTGGATATTTCACGTCGAAATATTCTATTTGAAATTTGGTGAATAATAATCTATTTTTCATTGGCTATAACTCTGGTTGTACGAGATCCACAGACCTAACGTGTACACCATTTTGTTTACTTTTTTATAGGCTATATTTTTGCCGGGAACATTTTTTCGACAAAATACTTACTTTTTGAGTTATTTGCGAAAAACCGTCTAAAAATGTGGTTATTTTTTTGAAAAATACATAAACATATTCACTCGCAAATAACTCGAAAAGTGTTGACTTGGCGAAAAAGCTCTATAGAACAAAAGTTACTTAAAATTAGTCAGTTTATCCATTTCCGGACTTATTTTGGACATATATTTTTTCACCCCCAAAAGGGGGTGAAAGTCACCCCCAGGGCAAAAGCACACATTAGCACAATATCACTTTTTTTCTTTGACATGTAAGCTATACGTATGCCAAATTTTGTGTCAATCCAAGCGGTTCTTTAAAATTTAGAGCAAAAACCGTGAAATAATGGACTAACAGTATAAATTATTTTTTAATGGCAATAGAGATTTACGATTTCAAAAGTGAAAATGTGTTTGATAGTATAGTATAGATTATAGATGGATACTTTTTTGTTTTAGTATTAAGTGGTTACATAATTATTTAGAATATTAATAAAATATGTACTAGTAATTTGTATTAGTTTTAATATGTTTTATAATAATATTAATTCTCATCATGTATCTGGCTAAATAGCTAAGCGCTAAAGTCTCAAAATAAAAAAAAATTAAAAAAAAACATTCTTAGTAGCCTAGCACCTTTATTTTACCTGGAGGCGACGCGAGTTATCAAATTCTATTTTCTTATTGGGGTCATTTTGTGACGTCTTAAGAAGTTACATAAATGACATATTTAGGCTGTGAAATTTTAACCTTAGAAAGACATCTTTATGATTTGTATTTACATCATATTCAATTGGCGTCTGCATTACATCAGGATATTGCTGGGTGTACAGTACACAACTAAACAACATTTTTTTGATTAAAAGGTTTATTTCATTAAATCAAAACTTAAATGTATACAATTTAAATAAGATAATAATAACAAATATGATTTGCTACCTAATGTGTTAGTGCTAAGAAATACATAAAACATGACATTACCTAACTTAACACATTAACTGCCCAATTGAAAATTTTCGTTTTGGTCTTCAGACTCCATAAGATATAATATAATATTATTATGGATACATAAGGTAATATATAAGATATAATATATATTTTAGTATAGCCCCCCTACACTAACAAGTGCTTAACACGTTCGGTGGCCATGACGCATGGGTAGCGTGATGAAGGTTTTACCAAAGGTACTGACGACGCATAAGTTGTGTCAGTAGTACTGTGTAACTAAATACATGATTTCAGTATGTGGTACCAGCCAAGTGGAGCTTGTTCGAGATGGGCACCGAACGTGTTAATCTGGTCATGCACAGAGAGTTATACTATAATATATCTTATATCTCATATCGCTCACTATTTTAATTAGTGAGCCTGCATACACGAACTATAATATATATTATGGTTCTGTGTATGCAGGATCACTCATTACTATTATAGTGAACGATATGAGATGTAATATATGAGATAAAATATATTAAGGTATAGCTCTGATAACAACTGATGGAAACTCTTTTATCCAAAATTTTATGAAAATTTTGAATGGCCATATTGGTATTAATTCCACAACCTCTTCCTATAACAATAGGCCCATTGTTGGATGTTACTGCAGTAGTTCCATTGGAAATACTTACTAAAATTGTACCTAGTATTTGCATTATTTAGAAGTCTACCCAAAAAGCTATTAATACTCTCTAAAACATCATTAATACATCTTGTATACCTACATAGGTCTTTTTTTCAGAATCAGATATTTTATTAAGATTTACTTGCCATGCCCTATCTATGTGCCAGGCACTTAACAGTCTATTAGGAACAGAACCCATTACATTTGACCAGGCATTGTAAAAGGTGTCACTTATGTCTGATATGAAAACACTCCACTGTACATATAATACCAACACACACATGTATTAAAAAAAAATTGGTAAATAAAATTAGGTATCTTTTCTATTTGAAAATAAGAAAGCAGTACAAAATCCATTCCCAAATTCATCTTTTACTAATACTGTTGTAAGTTCAAAGTCATAGGAATTCAGCCCATGAGTTCCATCGATTGCAATAAAGGATTTACCAAACTTAATTAACGTTTCCTTTTGACACAGCATTCATGAAAATAAGACAAAAATTATAAATGTTAAATTCAGAATGAATATCCATTAGTATGCCCTGTTGTTTGTAAAATAATATTGGACATGAGACATGACATAGTTTGAAAGCATTCCACCCAAAAATGAACACTGGTGATATACATAAGTATATCCATCTTTCAAATAAATGCCATAAGAGTGTTTAATGTTTGTGATATCTTTTCTTGTAAGTAAATAAATCATTTTTAATTCGCCTCTTATGCTATCCTGAACAGTCTGAAATGCACTAAAAAAGTAAAATATAGGTAGGTTAGGTTAGATTAGGAGAATCAAACACACTAGGGACCGGTTGGTCGAACGCTAATCAAAAATGATCATTATCAAATATTTAATTACTGTCACAACTGTCAATGTCAACTTTGATTGGGTTACTGAAAACATAATTATTGATTACAATTATGAAATTAGTTAATCAATTATGTTAATAATTTTTATATTAATTGATTAACTAATCTCATAATTATAAAGAATTATGTTTTCAGCAACCCAACCAAAGTTGACATTGACAGTTGTGAGAGTAATTAAATATTTGATAGTGATCATTGTTGATTAGCGTTCGAACAACCGGCCCTAAGTTTAAAATTGTAAACTGTAGTAAATATTCATGATTAATATTTAAAAAGTGGTTTATTGGTAACATTTTTGTTTTAAATTATATTGTGTATATGCAAATATTTGACTTACATTTTTGAAGAAACTCTCAAAATAAACTTTCAAGAGATATTTAACTGATTTTGGTATAATATGTAAGTGCTCTATATCATCGTCATGCCCATAATGTGTTTTAAGATATGTTACTGCACAACAATCAGTTTCAATATTTTTAGATACTATTATTCAACTAGTACATGACATTATACCCTATTCCACGAACATACGCCTGTTTTGGATTACTTCGACAACGAATATTTTACTGTGCAAAATAAGAAGAACGAAAGTAAATTGCAAATTACATTGTTGTTTATTGGAATAATTATTATCGCCATTTACTTTCGTACTTCTTATGTTGCACAATATAATATTCGTTGTCGAAGTAATCCAAAACAGGCGTATGTTCGTGGAATGGCCCATACAAACATTTTGCAGGATCCTTGGAATTTTAAAGCTCTTTCTCTATCTTGTCTTGTAGAATAATTTTTTGAGGATCACATACATTCATAATACGATGTTTCATGTTCTTGTACTCTTGTTCTCTTCCTGTGCCATACACACAATAAAATCTACAAAAACAACATAACAAGTGATTACATGGACAGTTATACTACTTATAGCTTACTTTGTATCTACTCTATTATCTAGTATTACTCTATTAGTATATCTACCTACATAAAACTATCTTTGAAATCTAAATTTTTGAGATTAACATCAACCTTAATACTTAAAAAATAAATAATAATGTGGAAGTTACACGTACCTACCTAAAAGTTTTTGAATTGCAATTTTATCAACTGGAAAAGACTGCAACATAATGAGTTTTAAATTATGACATAGTACAATATTTCTTTCAATATTTACATGTAAATAAAATAATAACCCTAATCACTTGTAAAAGTAAGGTTAAGATTTTTGAGTTGAGAAAACAGAACTGTCAAATTTAAAACCAAACAGACTATAAAATTTTAAAATTCCCGCTAAAAGGAATCTGGCAACAGTGCCGTCGTTTGCTGGATATTTAATCTCTCCCGCCCTGCACGTGTATCTACCAAGTGAATCGAAAAGTGCATAGTTAAGGAGAAAAAAAACTTTCTCCTGTAAAGTTTAAATTTAAGTACGTGTTTGAGTAAGTCATTTAGAAGAAGTGTGTGCAATGACAGGCGATTCTGAATAGCATAAGACCTTGCCAGGCGATTGGAAAGATTAGGGTTTTTTCCTAAAATTATTTTTTTTGCATCGAACAATTAAGCCCATCGGTACATAATTCGCAAATATTTTACGGCTATCCCTAATTTTTCTGTCGTTACACGGCAAATTACGTGTACTAAAATTCACACTGGTATGGATATGTAAACATTACTAGAATGTCATTTTATTTGACAATGTCATCATTAACTTTAAAGAGATGGCTTTTGAATGTTCTTGGATAACTGTTATTTGTATAATTGCAAATTATTAATTCAGTTAATAAATGTGATAATTTTTTCACTAACTTTGTATTCAGTGATTGTAATAATTTATATGTCCAACAAAAAGTAATACTCAATAGAGAAAAGAGGAAAAGTGTTAAAGTGATTTTTTAGTAATATCTAT
This sequence comes from Diabrotica virgifera virgifera, assembly GCF_917563875.1. Lineage (NCBI taxonomy): Eukaryota > Metazoa > Arthropoda > Insecta > Coleoptera > Chrysomelidae > Diabrotica > Diabrotica virgifera. Next base: position 57,347,010 of record NC_065449.1, on the reverse strand, counting down.
ATTGTTACTATGGAACGCTTACAATTTTGAACATCTTTAACAACAAAATACTTGGATCACTGAATATATCCTGGTGTATTCTCCAGTGGCAGCTCGTGATTTTTACAATAGGGGAGGCTATACCTAACTGTAAAATATCTAGACAAATTTGCACTAGCAAACAAAATCCGCCAAAAAAATCTACTTTAAGGCCCCATTTTTTGACCATTTTTTATTTACATTTTATAATATCATCACAATTCACAATTTCATAATATTATATCATTTTAAAAATAGTTAGTCTAATTGTAAAAGTGTATTACCAAAGTTTGTATCGTTTATTTGTTAACAAGTATATCTCTGTAAGTAGATATGCATATCATAATAAATACAGATTTGAACTTTTGCAGTCCATACAGGTTGAAGTCACATTTTTTAAGATACTCAACTGATTCAATTTTTTAATTCTAAAGTCTAAAGGCGGCCTACTGCGAATCCAAAAACACGGTAAATTACCGATATTTTGCTTTGCATTACAGATATCGGAAAAACTTATTTGAACAAGTCGTTCCAAATATTATTCTAATCCCACATACCAAATTTCATCACAAAATTCACACTTTTAGTTTTTTCATTATTTGTAGTCAGGATTCTAAAATTGCAGAGGAGGCTGCTGGCCGATTAGCCGCCAATCTCCGGGCAGCGTCTGCGTTAAGCGATAATGCAGCTCTAAAACCTTGATTACACGTAACGAGTATTGTTGCGAGACAGTGCTCTCGGCCGAGTGCTCGTTTCGTACAAACATACTAACGAGTACTTGGCCGAGCACTCCACCCAGTCATATGGCGAGACAGTCACTCCGACCTTGTTCTATTTACTAGGCCGAGTCTTCGACCTCCCACCCTTCAATTGTATACATACTCGCCAATCCACTCAGTACGTGTAAACAACCCTCGCTTTGTAATTGTACGACATATTACCACTTCATCAGAGGAGACGACTTGTGTTAATCGACTTTAGTAGTCGGTTCAGTTCGGCTATTCCTATTCCGTTCCGCGGAACCTTAAGTTCGTTTTACGGCCACTGCTGTCGCCCGTGTAGCCTAAGGCTACGGCTCCACGGGCGTCAAATTTACGCTAGCAGTAGCCGTAAAACGAACTTAACGTTCCGCGAAACGGGATAGGAATAGCCGAACTGTACCGACTACAGGACTTGTGTGTAGTCGGTTCAGTTCGGCTATTCCTATTCCGTTCCGCGGAACCTTAAGTTCGTTTTACGGCTACTGCTAGCGTAAATTTGTTGCCCTTGGAGCCGTAGCCTTAGGAGACCGGGTCTCCTTAAACCATCCTTAAACGCTGCTGGGCTGCGCGGAGTATTAGCAAGATTTTCCGGCCAGCAGCCTCGTCTACGATTTTAGGATCCTGACTACAAATAATAAAAAAACTAAAATTGCGAATTTTGTGATGAAATTTGGTATGTGGGGTTAGAATATTATTTGGAATAACTTGTCCAAATAACTTTTTCCGATATCTCGAACGCGAAGCAAAATAGCAAAAATAAATTATGGTTTTGCTTGTTTTCGATTCAGAGGGTTGCACACCAGCTAGACAGGCTGTTTCTACCATTTCAGGCGTCCTCAGTAGCTTTCGATAGTGTGCCTACCTCTGGACCGAAAAACAGCTCCACCATCATTTTAAAGGGAATCTGAAAAATAATTCAAATTTCCCATCAGACGCAATACAGCGACATCTACTAACAAATTGAAGAATCTCAGATACAGAATCCACCAATTTAATAAGAATTAAAAATGGTAGATAGTATTTTAAAACTGAGATTTTTCATGTTGAAAGTTCTTACTGGTACATCCTTAATCTGCGACTTTTTCAACTAATAAGACAGCAGACGACGAATATAGAAAACGAAAGGGAAACGATCACATTTCGCTTTCATTCGTCTAGGAAAAACGGACAGCAGAGGAACTTTCAGTACTCAAATCCGAGTAAAGGAAATAAAGCAAAATAGCAAAGTAAACAAAACACTGTAGCTAGCATGTGTAAAAAATGTATGGGGAGGCTAAGCCTCCCTTGCCTCCTCTGACCAGCCGCCACTGGTATTCTCTTCTTTGGATCTTCCATATATAATAAACAATAAATAACTTTTTATTAAGTTCTCGTCTTAAATCAATTATTTATCAAATACACTATCAATATTATTTAATCAACAACTCAAAATATTCCGGATGCCATGTCAAATATTTAAAACTGTCACTGTGTCTTGTCATCATATTCTATTTGACCCAGTGCGTTGTATGACAAAGATAGCGAATGTTCGATTTGGAAAATATCACCACGGATATGGTGTCCATTTTTTTCGAATCCTGAAAAAACTAATAAATATTCTTAAAAAATTTAAACGCAGATTTAAAGACTAAATTATTATCGAGGGCCGAAGGTCTCTTAGAATAAATAAAAAGTTTCTTTTGAATGAGATATTTGAAATTAAATATCACACTACATTTTCTCTTAGTTTTCACCCCTGTAATTTATTAAAATAAAAGAAGTTTTCAGGGACTTTCGGCCCTAGCTAAGAACGTAATCTTTCATTCTGCTTCAAATTTTTTAAAAATATTTATTAGTTTTCTCAGGATTTGAAAAAAATGAATCCCCATTTGAATAGCATTGCAGCCGAAAATACGTACCCATCCCCTTAACTGAAAATTTCAATATTGCCAAGGTAGGTTAGATATTCTTTAAACATCGATTGATGAAATCCCGAAGAGTTTTTTTTCAATGAAATATCGAAAACCCCTTTGTTTTTTAATTGCTAATCTAGCGGGCGCGAAACTGTAGTATAAGTGAGGACGTTTGAGTTTGCATAAATTCATTATCTCGAGAATGGGAAAATTTGAAGCAAAATCCTCAAAAAGAAATTATATTATACTATCTAATAATACGTTGCTAGATAGTTCTAAAAACAACCATTTTTTTTATAAAAGCAGACTAACAACCTAAAAGAAAAGAAAAACACAAAAAATCGCCGATATAACTTAATTAACCTATGAAATACCATAGTGACTTGCGGTTGCGTTTAGTAAATTTCAATTTCCGACTTATCATCGACTTACTTCGTATGCTTTACTTTAAATGATGACGCACGGGTAAAGATTCAGGGACTCAACAACGTCATTTTATTTTTTATGTGCTGGTGCTGAATAATAATTTTATTAAAAAATTGAAGAATCTCAGATGCAGAATCCACCAATTTAATAAATTAAAATGGTAGATAGTATTTTAAAACTGAGATTTTTCGTGTTTGAAAGTTCTTACTGGTAAGAAAGCTGGTACACTTTCGAAAGCTACTGATGACGCCTGAAAGGGTAGAAACAGAGCCTGTCTAGCTGGTGTGCAACCCTCTGAATCGAAAACAAGCAAAACCATCATTTATTATATTTATTATTATTAATAATTTTATTGTTTATATTATAAACAAATTATATATAGTCTAAGAGCTAGTGAACCCTCCGACTAACGGTCGTCCTGTAAGGCTAGAAATTTGTCTAGTGATAATTCATAGCACACCAAGGCTAAAAACCATGACCTGGCAGTCCGATTTAGGGTTAAAAATGGCCGATTTCGCAATTTTCAAAATTTTCAATCGCTTCTATAACAAAAACTATTAACTTAAGAGAAAAATCATTCAAGATCTTTTCTGTTTGGAATGATTGAAAAAACCTAAAAAAATTTGTTCGATGCAAAAAAAATAATTTTAGGAAAAACCCCTAATCTTTCCCCTCGCCTGGCAAGGTCTTATGCTCTTCAGAATGGCCTGTCAGTGTACACATTTCTTCTAAATGACTTACTCAAACACATACTTAAATTTAAACCTTACAGGAGAAAGTTTATTTTGCCCGTAAACTATGCACTTTTCGATTCACCTGGTAGATACACGTGCACGGCTGATGCCTGCCAGGTCATGGTTTTTAGCCTTGGTGTGCTATGAATTATCACTTGACAAATTTCTAGCCTTACAGAACGACCGTTGGTCGGAGGGTTCACTAGCTCTTAGACTAATAGGTTCATTAAATTAAAATATTATTCTTAAAATTGAATAAAGGAATTTTATTATTTATTTATTTAATTAGATTTTACACAAATTATCTTATATTAATATTTTTTTGTAGTTAGTTTGAATTTAGTTTTGACGGTTCTTTAAATTATATATAAAACATAAATAAAATTTGATATTAAGTTAAATTAATTATTATATAAACTAAATCATCATCATCAGTAGCTCGACAACCCTTTTTGGGTCCTGTCTTGTTCTAGGATTTTCCGCCATTCTGTTCTGTTCCTTGCTTTGTTCTTCCAGTGGGTAATCTCAAGTGTTTTCAGATCTTGTTCCACTTGTTCCATGCATCTAAGTTTGGGTCTTCCCGTTGACCTTCTCCCTACTGGTGTTTGCATTCATGTCATATCAGTGGCGGATCCAGAAATGTTGTTTGGGGGGGTCATGGGTCTTAAGGGTGATTTAATTACCTTCCTTTTATGCAAGGTCACTTAGTCTTACCAACCCTAGGATACGTGGGTTTACAATTATGGGGGGGGGGTCATGACCCCGTGACACCCCCCCTGGATCCGCCAGTGGTCATATAAACTAAATAAGATGTTTAAAAATAAAATTTGAGTATACTTTATTAAGCAAAATAATTTAAAGCCTTATGTTACTTTATATTTAGGTACTTGGTTTACATGAAGGACTTGTTTTTTTTTTAACTTTTGGCTTAGACTTATCGTCATACTGCCAGACACATAAGGAATAAAAGTTATACAAAACAAGTTTTAAACAAAGGTAACAACTAAAAGGTATTAAGTAACATTAAAGTTAACAGCTAGAGAAATGTAATTTTTAATTCTTTTGAAAGTTTGTTGATTCTAAAACTTTGGAAAAATTGGGCTGACAATTAGTCCTGTCGCCAGGGGGGGTACAACGGCCTTCTTAATTCAGATGGACTTACCCAAGTTTTTTTTATGTATTTTGACCAGTAGAACACGAATTTTTTGGGTAACAGTTGATCCGGATGTCGATAAGATTGTTATAAACAAAGAAGTTGAGGAATTACATAACAGCGATTTCTCGCAAAACAAAACATTTTTTTGTATTTTTTGGGTCATTCTAACCAAAAAATGTTCCTACAAGTTTTTTCATACGATGCATAGTTTTCGAGATAAACGCGGTTGAACTTTCAAAAAATGGAAAAATTGCAATTTTTGAACCCGAATAACGTTTGAACAAAAAATAAAATAGCAATCCTGCTTACCGCCTTTAAAAGTTTAAGTCAAATTATATCTGTTTTCAATATTTGCATTGCTAAAAATTTATTTTTTGATTGTTAAAAAAAGCTATAAACACATACTGTTTCCCGTGCCTAATACATGCGTTTTAATGCATGCTACTTACAAATAGCCCCGCTTGCACTTTTATCTCCTCTACGTACTCGTTCGATTTTAAATGAGAAATCATTGAAACATCACTCAAGCACTAGGTGTTTATAGCTTTGTTTTAACAATAAAATAATATATTTTTGGCCATACAAATAATTAAAACCGATATAATTTGACTTGAACTTTCAAATGCGGTAAGCAGAATTGCTATTTTATTTTTTAATCAAAAGTTTTTCGGGTTAAAAAATTCCAATTTTTCGATTTTTTGAAAGTTCAACCGCGTTTATCTCGAAAACTATGCATCCTACGAAAAAATTTGAAGGAACATTTTTTGGTTAAAATGGCCCAAAAAATACAAAAAAATGTTTTGTTTTGCGAGAAATCGCTGTTATGTGATTCCTCAACTTCTTGGTTTATAACAATCTTATCGACATCCGGATCAACTGTTACCCAAAAAATTCGTGTTCTACAGGTCAAAATATATAAAAAAAACTTGGGTAAGTCCATCTGAATACAGGAGGCCGTTGTACCCCCCCTGGCGACAGGACTAAATTGATTGGATACCCCGTCGCAAGGTGACGGTACGATTACTCAGAGCCTATTTTACTTTAAATCAGGCCCGAGGGACTACTTAATTTTCGGGCCCCTAACAAAAATTTATATAAAATGGTAATAATAATAACTTTTTTAAATGTATTAATTATTTAATACAAATATAGTTGCACCAAAAATTTAAATTTTTAAGATTGCAATTTTTAATTAATAAAATTTTTAATATTTAATATTGCAATAAATAAAATTTATATTTCAATAATTAAACATTGTTTGAAGTGCAAAAATTACCGTGGAGTTTTTCTATACTATGTACAGCATATAAAGTCCTCACGTAAGTATATTATAAACCAGCGGCTCCAACCACTAACAGAAAATATTATTGGAGCGTTTCAGACGGGCTTCAGACGGGGAAGGTCGACAATTGGACCAAATATTTACAGTCAAGCAGGTCTTTAGCAAATCATGGGAATACGACATTGATGTTCACAACGTGTTTGTAGACTTCAAACAGGCATACGACTTAGTCGAAAGGAAGAGACTATACTTTGGCTGAATTCGCAATACCACACAAGCTAATTAGGCTCATTAAAGACACAATGGATGAAACTCAGGCATTTGTATGAACACACAACAACCTGACAGACTTTTTCAAAATCTCGCAGCGATTGAAGCAAGGAGATGGGCTGGCCCCAACATTGTTTAACCTGGCACTGGAGTATGCGGTTAGGCAAATGCAGACTGGACGAGGAAACCTACTGACCAACAGAACCATTCAACTGGCCGCTTATGCCGATGATATTAATATTATGAGTAGAACATCATTAGGAGCATAGGAAACATACGCAGAGTTAAAAACGGAAACGAAAAGGCTAGGTTTGGAAATTAACACATAAAAAAACAAAAATAATGACACAGACGAGAAGAAATATAGTTCCACAAAACATTATACATGAAGATGACATTGAAACGGTTGGAAAGTTAACATACCTGAGAGTAGAAATATATGCCGATGGATTAGAAGATAGAGAAATACGGAGGAGAATAACACAGGCAAACAGACCTTATTTTGCCCTCTCCCATATATTTCGGTTTAAAAGTGTCCACCGAAATACAAGGATGAGAATCTATAAAACCTTAATTCGACCAATAGCAATACCTATGGCAGTGAAGCATGGGTTTTGAAAGAAACATCCAAAAACAAACTCGACACATTCGAAGGTAAAGTACTGAGGAGAAAACTAGGATCTGTGAATACGATACAACAACCAGCTTTATCAACTTTATAAGGAAACACCCATGTCAAACTTCAGAAGAATACAAAGATTGCAGTGGGCCGGACATGTGATAAGAATGGAAGAGGATAGGCTACCAAAAAGAGCACTGAACGCTTGGATGCAGGGAAAGAAACCGGTTGGAAAGCAAAGAAAGCGCTGGGAAGACACAGTAAGCAGCGATGCACATGCATTTTTGGGAGTCTATGTAGGGTGAGGAGCAGCGACAGATAAACAAGGCTGGAGGCGAAAAATAAAGGAGGCCAAGGCTCAATTTGGGCTGTACTGCCGTAGAAGAAGAAGAACAGGATGGGAGGACGAACTTCCTTTTTGCACAGTGTTGTGGGTTGTAAAATATGATAATATTGCATCTTTTTGTGCCTGCCGTTCCTGTTCTCTTGATTTTTGGTTTTTTTCGTTTTTCACTGCCATTTAAATGTTTGTAACTCATGATAATAACGAAACGATTACTTAGTTAAGAAAATTAAGTGTTCAAAGAAATTTAATATAACGACTAGGTACTGGTTAATGAATAGATTAGTAATGATTAATGAATAGATTAGTTAAGCTAACTTAAAAAGAACAGGACTGAAAACTAATACAAGCAAGCAATACTTTATCTTTGCAAAAAACGGCACCAAAAATCAAACTATATATTAAATTTAAAAGTGCATTTTGAATAAATTTTATGACAAATACGTGACAATACCTCTTGTAAATCCTTCGGAGGGGTGTTTAAATTTTGCTTATTTTTAAAATGCTGACAAGGCAATCGACCTACTCTTATTGCAGTTTTATGATAATAATGGTTAATGGTTTATGAAATTTGTTATCATTTCCTGTTCGTAAAATTAAATAATTTTGAAAATTTAATTTGTTTTTTCAATAAAAATATTCTTTTGGTGATCTTTTCGGGCCCCATTAAAATGCGGATCCGAGGCAGGGGCCTCATAGGCCTAGTGGTAAAATAGGCCCTGCGATTACTAGTTGGGTTTTACCACATTTTATATAAATATATTCTATTAAGATCAAGTTTATGTAAATCTAAATATATATTATAATTTGCAACTTTGGTTTTAGGAAGGAAAACTGAAAGTTTATAATTTAGGAAAGGAAATTCGTCAACGTTATTCAGGCTTTTTAGACGAAGAGTATAGCACTGATTTAATAAATGCACGAAGTAGTGCTTATCGTAGAAGCAAGGAGTCATTACTAGCAATGCTGGCAGGATTATTTCCGCCTACCAAGGATCTAACTTGGTTACCTGGATTTAACTGGCAGCCTATAGCATACGAATATATTGAAAAAAATTCCGACGAGGTAATAATAATCCTATATTGTGCAGATTTAAAATACCTACCTTACTTAGTATTTGTCTGGAGGAGTAAATACAATTTGCCTATGCTTTTTTATATAAAATTCTGGCAAACCAAACATTACCGCACTACTAAAAATGAACACACATGGAAAGATAATAGTCTGGGCAGATTATCGACAAAATGGCAATTTTTGGGAAAAGTTATTTAGGTACCAGCTATTTTATTGATGAAATCGAATCTTAAGATTGCGTATATTATTAATATATGTATGTATGCAAAGTCCGCAAAAAGTGTGATATTTTGTTTATAAACAAATTACCGCTCTGATTTTAAGACAATAAAGTTTAATTGCCAGGAATGGTTCCAGAGATACAACTGGTCAAAGTTGACCGTCACTTGCGACGAAAAATCCCAAAATCCCAATCAAAAACTAGGTTGAAGAAAATAGAATTTCAAAGTTCAAAATCGGTATACGTTAAAAAAATGTATTTGCTCTAATTCCCATGGAGTAATTTTCTTATTTTTTAATCCGAAATATCCCGAGTAGGGTCACCTAAATAACGCATTACTAAATACCAAAAATGCTTTGGTTTTGGTATAATAAATTAACTCATTTATTGTTTATAACAAAAAATTTTAATTTGTGTAAACAAAAATTGTTTAAATAATTATAGAGCATTTCAATGAGAATATTTGTATTTTGAAAGTTAATAAATGGTACGCATGTGGAAAGTTTTTCTAAAAAGAAGTCTACAACAGGAAAAACTAGTTCGTTTTATTTTGTTATAAATAAATAAATTTATTATAACAAAACTAAAGCAACTTTGTAATTTAATAATCGTTAGTTAGGTGGCTCTATTTAAGGCAGTCAATGAGGTTATTTGGCTCCGAATTCCATCCTATTACATCGATTTACTTGATATTTTCACAGTAAGTAGGGAATAGCTCAAGCAACAAAGTCTACCCTATGCCGATGTGTGCTTTTATCTCTTGGGGGTGGTTCCCACCCCTTCTCTGGGGTGAAAAATGTTTTGGTTAAAATAGCCACGGAAGAGGCTGGAGAACCTAATTTTAAGCAAAAACTGCTCTGTAATTATTTTTTGAAAACTCGATACTTTTTGAGTTATTCGAGGTTGAAAATTGGCCATTTTCATTGAAAAATGATACCTTTTCGGACGGATTTTTGCGAATACCTTAAAAACTATGCATCTAACAAAAAAACTATATAAAATATTTCTGTAGGTCATAAAAAACCAAAGAGATTCGTTCCTTCATAAATCTTCTAGTTAAAATACAAAGAGGGATTCTTAGAAGAACCAATCACAAGGTTTTCATCACTCTGTTTATCGAAAACCCACCCATACCAACCGCTACTTGCATGGCAACTCTCATCACCCACCTTCTCAAATTAATTCAGTCATTAATACTCTTGTCTCCAGATCAATCCGTCTTTCCGATGATGCAAGTAGATCTACTGAACTCTCTTCTTTAAAACAAGCCCTCATCCAAAACGGTTACCGCGAAAATTACATCGATAGGAGCATCCATAAACTTCAATCTCCCGCTCAATCACAACCCAAAGAGTCAGATCCTGATCATACGAAAGCTTTTCTCCCCTATATCAAAGGTGTTACTGACAAAATCGACAGAATTCTTAAACCACGAGGAATAAAAACAGTATTTACCCCCAAAAAAAAACTTTCATCTCTTGTCCGATCCGTCAAAGACAACATTTCAAATGAACAACACGGAGTTTATGAAATTCCTTGTGCAGACTGCCCCCGATCTTTCATAGGACAAACCAATCGTAGAATCCAACATAGGATTTATGAAAATTCCATATCTGTTCGCAATTCCGATTCAGTTTCAGCCCTAGGCCAACACCATCTTCATACAGGTCACAAAATTGACTTTGAAAACTCCAGAACCATAGCCCCCATCCGCTTCTATAAACAAAGGATTATCCGAGAAGCCATAGACATCGAAAAACGGCCAAGTTGTCTCAATAAAAGAGATGACGGCATCCGTTTACCTTCGACTTGGAGACCCCTCCTAAAGAAAACATCGTCCGCTCCATCTACAAATACAATTCCCGCCGTCAAAAATCTTCGCGCCACTCCAAATAGTCTTCGCGCTAATTCCCACTCCGCCACGTCATCGACAGCCACGTCATTCACATCAGTCCACGGTATAAATGACAGCCCCAGCGTCAGCAACAACAGTATTGTAGTGAGTAGTGAAGTAGTGAGTAGTGAGTGTAGTGTCTGGAGCCTCAGGAGACTGAGACCCCGGAAGCCCTGAAGATGACGTCAGAGAGGACGTCGAAAGCTCGGCCTAGAAACCAACGACGCGGTTCAACCCGGAAGCCTGGTGAGTTTAATTTTAATATTAATTCTTTTGTTGATATTGATTTTAGCTTTAAGTTTCATTGTATTAACCGCGGAAACCTTTCCGAACATATATATATATGTATATATATATATATATATATATATATATATATATATATATATATATATATATATATATATATATATAAATCCAATTTTGATCACAGCTGAACAATATTAAACACAAATGGAAAGGATTAATGGGTAAGCAGCTGAAATAACGGAGCCAAGAGTACTCTTTTTTCAATATCAAATATATTTCGGTATTGCCTTTATACCATCATCAGTGATTGCTACAAATGTGTTATAAGTGAGTTGCTTTGTGAAATAATTAAAAATGTTATTAAACTTACAAACTTGAGATTGCGGCTCTATGGTTAAAAAATTTTTTTTTGTAAAAAATCTTCCAAAAGGGGAAACATCAAACATGTTAAAATTGTAAAAACACAAGAAAAAACAAAACATTTAAATGAAAAAAACTGTAACAATGCACATTTAAAAAAATAAATTAAGTTTTAAAATCTTTTTTGAATCTTAAGAAACCAAAACATTAGGTAGGTACAACCAGTACTTTTTTTGTACAAAAAAAACTTGAAATTAAAATGAATTAGCGGTAATCCTAAATGTTATGTTCTATGTTCTATGGTAGAAACAAATGATAGCTGACAATGACATAATGAAATTTTGTTTTGTGGTTTCATTCACCCTAACCTAACCTTACTTTTTTTCCACTTAAAAAAACATAATTCTCAAATGCAGATATTCGAGATGGAAAGAAATACGAAAAAACCTACAGCCTACAGCTTATATGCTTTTGGTTTATTCATATTCATCAGAAACCATGGTGTTACGATGTAGTTTGTTTGTATTGAATTCTTTATCTAAGTGAAGTAAGTGTGAGTAAATCTCACTTAAGTGGCTGATGTCTGATTTTTTGTTTATAGTTAAATCAGTCTCAGAAATAAAAGCCATTTCAAGAAACAACCTTTTAAAATAATTGTTTTCCACTGCTAGAACTTTAGCATCTGTATAGCTCATTTGGTGATCATTTTCATGGACATGCATGGATAAACTACATCTGTCTGGATATCTTCTGGCATCACTTCTGTGCGACGTGATACGATCTTTCAATCGTCTCGAAGAATGGCCTATGTACTGCAGATTGCAATTTGTGCATGGTATACTATACACTATATTTGACATATTGTCTTTCAAAGTTTTGTCTTTAAGTTTTGAGAAAACTGACTTCATTGTTACAGCTGTTTTTGTAGCAAACTTAAAGTCACCAACAGAATTGAAGATTCGTGTCAGTTTTGGTGTTACATTATGTATGTAAGGTAGTGTATAATATTTGGTGGGCATGGATGTTATGGCTACAGTATCAATTTCTTGATCAACAGTGGTACTGTTTACAGGAGAAAGGTTTTGTGTAGTGTTAAGTGTAACCGATGGTGTGCTAAACAAAATTTTCTTCAAAAGAGCTGGTGGATAGCCATTATCTAGGAACAACTGGTATAAGATTTTTAGGTTTTTTTGTTGTAGTGATATATCTGAGATTTGCATGACCCTACATTTCATTTGTTCAACTAAATTTAATTTTATGGAATGTTTATGGTAGGACATATAGTTTAAAAACCTACCTGAGGCCATAGATTTTCTGTACCAGTCTACTACTATTTTGTTATGATTTGAACGTATTAGCTTTGTATCTAAAAATGGGACAGACTGTAATTCATCTTCTACCTCAATAGTGAATTGAATGTAAGGGTCATAGCTATTAAAAACAAAAAGTAGTTCCTCTGTTGAATCTTTAGGTATGGCTAGTATTAAGTCATCAACATATTTCTTTATGAAACTCAGCTTAAAAGATAAAACCGGGATGACTATGTCTAGCAAATCGTCCATCACATAATTTGCCAGAATAGGACTGATCTTAGCACCCATGGGAGTGCCCCAACTTTGTTTTATAATTCTTTCTCCATAAGGGAAATAATTATTATTAAATAAAAAAGAAATCAAATCAATAAAGCTACTGATGTCCACTACTTTACTTGTTCTACTTTGCTGTAGAACCAAAAGTTAATTATGATATTTCTATAAAAAGCCTTTTAGCTGATGTAGATCTTGTGACTTCGTCAATATCTGATGAAAATAAACGTTCCATTACTAGAGCTAAAACTACTAATATATTGACTAATTATGTTACTAAGAATACTAATAATTCCAATAATTACTTCCAGAGCCTTCTTTGTAAAACAAAGAAGTTTTTGAAGGAACACCCTGATTTAATAGTAACAAAATCAGATAAAGGTAATGTCACTGTAGTCATGAATAAAGTGGACTATACAAGATTGTCGAATGAGCTCTTAGACAATGATAGTTGTTATACAAAATTAAGAACTGATCCCACTAATACAATACAAACACAAAGTAACAAGTTGGTTGGAAACTTATTTAAAAATAAATATATTGATGATGTCACAAAGAAAAATCTTACAAAATATAATGGTATCGTTCCAAAATATTATTCTCTACCGAAAATTCATAAGCCCACATTGTCAATAAGACCTATAGTGTCTACTATAAATTCACCTACAGAAAATGTATCTTCTTTTATTACAGACATTTTAACCTTAGCATATGACAAAAACAATGATTATTTCATAAAAGATTCCTTTGAAGTTAATAAAATCTTTAATGGTTATATGTTACCTAACAACTACGTTCTTGTCAGCTTAGATGTGGTATCACTTTTCAGCAATATATATTTAGATACTTGCATTAGATCGGTACATAAACATTGGAATGATATAAGTAGACACTGTAGGATGGACATCAGTAGCTTTATTGATTTGATTTCTTTTTTATTTAATAATAATTATTTCTCTTATGGAGAAAGAATTATAAAACAAAGTTGGGGCACTCCCATGGGTGCTAAGATCAGTCCTATTCTGGCAAATTATGTGATGGACGATTTGCTAGACATAGTCATCCCGGTTTTATCTTTTAAGCTGAGTTTCATAAAGAAATATGTTGATGACTTAATACTAGCCGTACCTAAAGATTCAACAGAGGAACTACTTTTTGTTTTTAATAGCTATGACCCTTACATTCAATTCACTATTGAGGTAGAAGATGAATTACAGTCTGTCCCATTTTTAGATACAAAGCTAATACGTTCAAATCATAACAAAATAGTAGTAGACTGGTACAGAAAATCTATGGCCTCAGGTAGGTTTTTAAACTATATGTCCTACAATAAACATTCCATAAAATTAAATTTAGTTGAACAAATGAAATGTAGGGTCATACAAATCTCAGATATATCACTACAACAAAAAAACCTAAAAATCTTATACCAGTTGTTCCTAGATAATGGCTATCCACCAGCTCTTTTGAAGAAAATTTTGTTTAGCACACCATCGGTTACACTTAACACTACACAAAACCTTTCTCCTGTAAACAGTACCACTGTTGATCAAGAAATTGATACTGTAGCCATAACATCCATGCCCACCAAATATTATACACTACCTTACATACATAATGTAACACCAAAACTGACACGAATCTTCAATTCTGTTGGTGACTTTAAGTTTGCTACAAAAACAGCTGTAACAATGAAGTCAGTTTTCTCAAAACTTAAAGACAAAACTTTGAAAGACAATATGTCAAATATAGTGTATAGTATACCATGCACAAATTGCAATCTGCAGTACATAGGCCATTCTTCGAGACGATTGAAAGATCGTATCACGTCGCACAGAAGTGATGCCAGAAGATATCCAGACAGATGTAGTTTATCCATGCATGTCCATGAAAATGATCACCAAATGAACTATACAGATGCTAAAGTTCTAGCAGTGGAAAACAATTATTTTAAAAGGTTGTTTCTTGAAATGGCTTTTATTTCTGAGACTGATTTAACTATAAACAAAAAATCAGACATCAGCCACTTAAGTGAGATTTACTCACACTTACTTCACTTAGATAAAGAATTCAATACAAACAAACTACATCGTAACACCATGGTTTCTGATGAATATGAATAAACCAAAAGCATATAAGCTGTAGGCTGTAGGTTTTTTCGTATTTCTTTCCATCTCGAATATCTGCATTTGAGAATTATGTTTTTTTAAGTGGAAAAAAAGTAAGGTTAGGTTAGGGTGAATGAAACCACAAAACAAAATTTCATTATATCATTGTCAGCTATCATTTGTTTCTACCATAGAACATAGAACATAACATTTAGGATTACCGCTAATTCATTTTAATTTCAAGTTTTTTTTGTACAAAAAAAGTACTGGTTGTACCTACCTAATGTTTTGGTTTCTTAAGATTCAAAAAAGATTTTAAAACTTAATTTATTTTTTTAAATGTGCATTATTACAGTTTTTTTCATTTAAATGTTTTGTTTTTTCTTGTGTTTTTACAATTTTAACATGTTTGATGTTTCCCCTTTTGGAAGATTTTTTACAAAAAAAATTTTTAACCATAGAGCCGCAATCTCAACTTTGTAAGTTTAATAACATTTTTAATTATTTCACAAAGCAACTCACTTATAACACATTTGTAGCAATCACTGATGATGGTATAAAGGCAATACCGAAATATATTTGATATTGAAAAAAGAGTACTCTTGGCTCCGTTATTTCAGCTGCTTACCCATTAATCCTTTCCATTTGTGTTATATATATATATATATATATATATATATTATGTATATATATTATGTATATATGTATATTATGTATATATGTATATTATGTAATTATACATAATATACTACATAATAATAGTAGTATTTTATTTCATAGAAGTTCGAATACTTTGTAAGGGTTAAGATGTTTTATTTTTTGAATAAAAATGGCGCGTCGTATGAAAAAATAGAAAGATAGATTTTTTGTCACAAATTGAACGAGGAATTCAAAACCGATTGTTAATTTGAAATATGTCAGTGTCGTACTATCTTTTTTCTTTAAATATTCAGACCATTACCCCTATGCGCGCCAATGATAAATATAAAATTCTTAATTGTATGTTAAAAAATTTACAACAACTGCCTCTTAAAACTCGCCAAATTTTATTACAATGTTGCCAGTAGTTTCGGCAAAATCGTAAGAAATGTGTAAAATTTTGTTTTCTTCAACTCCCTGTATCTTGAAAATGGATGGCATTACAAAAAATGTTTTCAGTTTCTTACCTATTCTAGTGACGGTGTTACCTTTTTTGAAAAATATGTATAAAATTGTATCAAAAAACGGAAAAAAGAACCGAAAAAATGCGATTTTTTATTTTTAAAGGTGCTTTTCACCAATTTTAAAAATTTGAAAAAATTCAGGGTGAAATATTATGCAAAAATACACGTTATATATTTTTTTCGTGAAAACGAATGTCTTAGTTATTTTTTATACTCATTTAAAATTTTTAAATCGTTCTAAAATTTAAATTTCCCGCCAAAAATTAAAAAAAAAATTTTTTCGGACATAACTTTTTAAAGCTTACAACTTTTTTATTTAAAGTTTATCGCTAGTTCTCGATGCGGCTGAGATAAAAAATATAAACCTAAAAACCCTAATTAGGCTCTAGGTGGGTCACATAACCACCTAGGGGCTAAAAATTTCAGAAAGTTAGTTTCACTATATATGCTAAACGTTGACCTATATGCAATTTGAATCGACTTGGGGGCACTTTTCATCACCTTACCCGGCTAGGTGACTAATGTATTTTAAGAAGAAATAAGAAGTATATTTAACCCCTCATCCATCAAAATTTAAATACATCATTTTCCTTCTACAATACTCTTTATTATAGTGTTATTTCTATGTTCAAAAAGTTGAACAGGATTAAAATGAATGTTTTTTTGAAAAAAATAATATCAAATGTTAGAGTGCATTTTTAAAGTTTCTTAAAAATCTTCCTTTTTCTCCATGTAACTTAACAAAGATAAAAGATACGAAAAGAGATCCCACACAAAAATGTAGGGCTTTTTTAGATACAAATTTCCTTTTTATTTTTCATTACTTTATCTCTTATCATTTTCAAGTTACATGGCTCTCTTGAATTTGATCTTTTTTTTAAACCATTCATTTTAAACCCGTCCAACTTTTTGAACATAGAAATAACACTATAATAAAAGGTATTGTGGCAGGAAAACGATGCATTTACATTTTGGTGGATGGGGGTTAAAATGACTTCTCATTTTTTCTTAAAATACATTAGTTATCAATTTTGTTTGAAGCATATCTCGCTTAGTTTTAATGTAATAAACCTTTTATATAGCTCATTTTAATTTTAAAGGTCTTCTTAAGCACTACAAAAGGTATTACTAGCATTATACACCTAAAATCGACCGTTTCTCTGTTATTTCAAGTTGAATACACCAATTTGAGAATGTACCAAAAAAACAAACTATTTTCACCTACCGTATCTCTTTTTGTATTATAACTAGAAGATTTATGAAGGCAAGTGTCTCTTTGTTTTTTTATAACCTACAAAAATGTTTTTTATAATTTTTTTAGTTAGATGCATAGTTTTTAAAGTATTCGCAAAAAACCGTTAGAAAAGATATTGTTTCAATGAAAATGGCCAATTTTCAACCACGAATATCTCAAAAAGTATTGAGTTTTCAAAAAAATTATACAACAGTTTTTGCTAAGAATTAGGTTCTCTAGCGAATTCCGTGTTTATTTTAACCAAAAAATTTTCCACCCCTAAGAAGGGGTGTGAACCACCCCAAGATAAAAGCACACATCGGCATAGGGTAGACTTTGAATTAGAAGATAAGTAGAGGCTAGGCCCAAAATTTCATTAAAATCCATGCAGTAGGATAGAATTCTGAGATAGTATTCTTGCTCCCATTATCTGGCGTACTTAGAGTTACTTCGGATTAAAAAAAAAATGAAAAAAATTGGTTTATGTGAAGCCGTGAAACTATTCACAAGTGAAGTTTCTAATAAAAAGTAATTATTGATAAATAATTACTTCCCTAAAATTTTAGTTGAAAATTAAATATTTTGCTTGGAAAACCCACATTTTCCGAAGAAAATTTTCGTCGAAGGAAATCGGAAAAAATTATTGCTATGCAGAATTAAATTACGGTGAATTTTTATTTGAGTCTTTTTGGTTTAAAGTTAAAACATTCGGAGTTACAGAGCAATAATTAAAAATAAAAGGTATCGGAGCACTAATTGGTTTATAACAAAATAGCACACTTTCTGCGGACTTTGCCTACCTATATTACTAATATATGGAATTTTAAGATTCGATTCCAGCAATAAAATAGCTGGTAAATAACTTTTCCCAAAACTGGCCTTTTTTCGATAATCTACACAGGCTATTATTACAATGGACCATAATAGACGTGACGTCAAATCAATGTTGGCTACTCTGGAAAGGTTTCCAAACAAAACAAAAATCTGTCAAAAATTCACACGTGGTGTTTATTTTCGTTTTTATAATTGGAATATAATATTATGCTTGTAGGATATTTAATTTTTACAAAATGGTAATGTGTTGGGTACCCGCGATTGTAATCAATGCTTATAGTATATTTCCCACCATATTTCCAAATAGGACTGGTTAAGAACCTGAAAAACGTAGTAAGCACCATGTAGTGTGCAAATCCTTGATATTGTGTAGGGACATTTATAAAATTAAAAGCAATATGATTGATATGATTAACAAGGATTGTGTCTTTAGAAAAAATATGCAGATGATTTTTGAAACAAAATAAAATTAAAAATGATTACACAAACCACGTGTATAATCAATTGACAGACGTCAAACGTTTGCTTTGTTTGGAAACCTTTTTGACGTTTTGACGTCACACTATCACGGTACATTTAACATAGCAACATTTGTTTTTGTGTATCTAATATTAATTATTGATTGTTTCAGGAAATGTTCTGTTTTGGATGTCAAACATGGACTGCGACATTCAATGAATTCATAGCTTCACGAGATTATAATAGCAAATATGACCAGCTATTATCAACTCTCACGGAAAAAACCGGTGAACCCTATAACAATTTGGCGAAACCATATTTTTTATATTTCGGATTTCGAATGTTGGTAAGAAAAATACATATCTTTCAAACATTCGAACTTGTAATGAAAAAATATACCTCGCTGAATTTAGTCCTGTCGCCAGGGGGGTACAACGGCCTCCTTTATTCAGATGGACCCAAGTTTTTTATGTATTTTGACCCGTAGAACACGAACTTTTTGTGTAACAGTTGATCCGGATGTCGATAAGATTGTTATAAAACATTTTTTTTGTATTTTTTGGGTCATTCTATGCAAAAAATGTTCTTACAAGTTTTTTCGTAGGATACATAGTTTTCGAGATAAACGCGGTTGAACTTTCAAAAAATCGAAAAATTGCAATTTTTGAACCAGAATAATTTTTGATTAAAAATTACTTACCGCATTTGAAAGTTCAAGTCAAATTATATCGGTTTTGATTATTTTCATTGCTAAAAATTAATTTTTTTTATTGTTAAACAAAGCTACAGTAGGAAAAATGAAAGAATACCCATGAACGAACATATAAAACACGCTGTATTTTCCTGTCACCGTGTCAGACAAAAAATTGGCCAGCGCATGTACATGTAATAATTACTGTCTATTCGGTAGACTTACACCGGTCATGGATTAAGAAAGAAATGAACGAATTTACTGGTCCGCTGTAGTTTGACTATCTACACATGGGCGCAGTAATTTTTTATTTGAGGAGGTTCTTATATAAATCAAATAATTTTAAATTTTAGGTGTTTGTATAGCCTCAGAAGCCTAAACGAGATAATTTCATGATTCTTTATAACAGTTCATTATCCGTAGCCAAAAATCAATATACCTATTATTAATTGTTGCATGAATATCAATATAATAAAAATAAAACAAATTATAACTTATAAAAGGTAGAAGGCTAAACGTTGCTGTATTGTTGATGTTTTAATTTAATCTCTAAAATGGTTTTCTATAAAGTCACAATCAATTTAAGTGATATATTGACGTTGGATGTTTTTAAATTAAAGTCAATTGACGCGTGTAAAAAGCAATTATATGACATTGTAAACTAATTTTAGCTTGTTTTATTTTTTTTTCAGATCGCATGTTTTCTATGTTAGTCATGTATATTTTATAGTTTATATGTATAATGGGGTATTTTTCCCGTAAATAAAAATTATTAAAAACAATATTATAATATTACGTATGTACCTACAATATCTACAAATAGTTTCGATTTCAAACAAATCACACCTACTAAAATGATCACGCCTTGAAAAGGATCCGGTAATCCTACAGCAGGGCATTATGTAAACATCAAATATTTAAGTAAAATGCTAAATATTATTAAGTCAATATACGTACCAATTTTTTTTACTAAAATGATTTAGTCGTTATTGTTCACACTATCATCATCATCGCTGTCGTCACCGTTAATTGTTATTATGATTGGGCTTATTTCGTTAATTTTATTTTCACGAATCCACCAATCTTCAATTAATTTTTCGCACTTGTATATACAGTTCCGCCATACTTCTGGAGTTGCAATTGAAAGTGCTTCTCGCCAAGTTTCCCAAACCGCTTCGTCTGTATACCCATTAGGCCCAATATGGTTGTCGTAATATTGTTTTGCTATTCCCCATATATATTCGATGGGATTAAACTGGCAGTGGTATGGTGGAAGACGTAAAACTTGATGCCCGTAACTTTCAATAACCTGATCCACCACAAAGATTTTTGGTTTTGCATGTTCTTTTGCCAAACATAACAACTCAGACTTTAATATATGCTGTGGAATATATATGCGTTCATTTGTTAGCCATTCTTTAATCTTATCTACATTCCACGAATTTGTTGGACTTTTGTTTAGTATTTCTGAATGATAAGGCGCATTGTCTAAAATAATTACGCTGGGCTCACTTAATCCGGGAAGAAGTTTTTCACGCAACCATTTCACAAACATTTCCGTGTTCATATTGTCATGATAGTCACTGTTTTTTATGTAGACGAAAATATTAAATCAGCACCTTCTATAAAGCCTGTCTTCCCTCCCGCGTGCAGAATTATATGTCGCTTCCCTTCTCCACTAGTATGCTTGATCGATTTTATGTTGTCATCTTGCCATATTCTCTTGGTAGCACCCTTACAAAATATCCATGTTTCGTCTAAATATACAAAAGTTGACCCTTCTTCTTTAAATTTGTTATATTTTCTCAGAAACTCAATTCTCTTGTGTACAACAGAACTTCTTTCACAAAGCGCTTTTCTGTTATCCTCTTTTTTAAATTTGAATCATATGTTATGTAGGACTTGTCATAAACGTGTTCTGCCGATGTCACCAAATTTCCTCTCTTTTAACTTAAGTAAAATTGTATCTAAAGTCACATGTTCCTTATTTGCACGCATTTGATATATGATATTACGAATTTGAAATTTTCGTCCTTCGAACATATCGTTCGTTTTTAATAACAGGCGAGTATGGTGGTGATCGTTTCCCGGCACTTCACTATTCTCGTTTTTAATTGTAGTTCTAATTTTGATTCGCTAATTCCTAAAGCATCGCACACGCGTTGTTGTACAGACGTTACCGATTTTAAAGGACCACCATTGTTTTTTTCCGCAATAAAGTACTTATGTAGGTTACAAATTAGAGTATCTACATCTAAAACACGTCTTGGCATTTTCGGTTAAACAGCACGAACAGATTCTCACAAAATTAACAATATAAGGCGTTACCAATTCGACAGAATAAATTCAACTGGAAGATAACAAATGTCCTTATAGTTTCTTATAGCATTCCTGATTTGTTTGTCGACCCATTTAGTTAAATTACCTATTAAAATTGCATTAGTTTGTCATACTTTCTCTAATTTGGTTTTGCACCTATTTGGGTAGTTAAGTACTTTCACTTGAATAAGTAAAATGCCAAGACAGTTACCGTAATTAAAATAGGTCAAAAAGTGAGCTTTATTTTGTTACTATACAGTATGGTGCAAATGAAAGGAATAAATTCGTTATTTCGTAAACCGGCGACTTTAAGGAAAAATCCTGAAACAGGTCGATTTTTATTTTTAAATTATGATATTTTGCCATAAATGTCATACTAGTAACGTCATCCATATGGGCGTGATGAAGTAATCGATGATTTTTTTAAATGAGAATAGGGGTCGTGTGCTAGCTCATTTGGAAGATCATTCAATTCTCTATTTATTAATATAAACATTTACATAATTGTTTATACAGGGCGCCCAAAAAATTTTTTTAATTTAAATTATTTGACAAAAAAAGAAGAATCTATATAATTTATTTAATTTAAAATACATTTTATTGCTGTTAGAAATCAGTAAAAAAATGTTTATATCACAAATAAACATTGTTTTTCGCTTAAATTAAATGTTCAAACTTCCTAAGAAACAGGTGGCTGGCGGGAGCTGGCTTGAACATTGAATTTAATCGAAAAGCAATGTTTATTTTTGAAATAAACATTTTTTCTGTTTCTGGGCAACAGTAAAATGTATTTTGAATTAAATAAACTACATACATTCTTCTTTTTTGTCAAATAATTTCATTAAAAATTTTTTTGCACGCCCTGTACAAATAATTGTGTAAATGTTTATATGACTAAATAGTGAATTTAATGACCTTTCAAATGAGCTAGCACTCGACCCCTATTCTCATTTAAAAAAATCATCGATTACGTCATCACCCCCAGATGGATGACAACACTAGTATGATATATATGCCAAAATATCATATGTTGAATGGGTTTATTGACAGATTTTAAAACACATTGTAGGTATACCCCCAAAATATATTTTATTACTATTCCTTTCTTTTATCTGTTTCAATAGTTTATTAATGTTTCTTCACTGCTTATATCAATAATACATAGTCTCAATTTACAATCAATTACTTTCAACTGAATTTTAATCCCTTCCTTTCTTTTCTTTTCTACTCTAATTCTCACCCTTTAATTTATATCTCAATTTCATGTACCTACATTGTTGTCTATCAATTCACATTTATTACTGTTATTACTATATGACTGCTAATATACCCTTTTAGCTACAATTTTTAAGCTTTCCGATGTTTCATCCTTTTTACGACCACTACTCCTCTCATTAAAACATCAAGGAGTATTGACTTTAGCAATTTAGGTTACAGCTGCACGTCCACATCTAACATATATATTAGATATCGACCCGTTTTGATCCAAACGTTGTTAGTCTTACACTAACACATACACTAATAAATAGAAGTCTTTAATAAATATAAATAAAAACAAAAATCTTTTAATAAATAGAAATAAAAATCTTTAAAACCATCACATTTTAAAAAAATTGTATATATGGCATTCACTTTAGTCTACTTCACAAACAAAATAACAGGTACAGATTTGTTAGTTGTCTTTCACCAACTATCTCTTCACCCTCAAAAATTCCCAAATTCCATAAACTTGTTTACCTTTGCAACATTCTCCGTCTATTCCACCATATCCCGTTAGCATAACTTAAGCAGATATATCATGTTAATGAATACTGAGGTAGTACCTCCTTGTAACTGAATCATTTAGTTACTTGTAACCGTTGACCTGAAGATGCTCTGCATACTTTAGAGAGCGAAACCGGTCGTCGGAAGTTACAATACATGATTGAGAGTACGTCTGTCTTTTACTTCATTCAAAATATCATAATTTAAAAACAAAAATCGACCTGTTTCGGGATTTTCCCTAATGTCATCGGTTTACGAAATAAAGAATTTATTCCTTTCATTTGCACCATACTGTATATACGAGTAGTTGCAAAATTTACTGAATGCATTAACATTATTTAGTGGTGGCCGCATATCGAAATAACTACTCTGTGATAGACCACATAACGAATTAGTTACTCTGCGGTAGACCGCATATTGGATGGTAGACCGCATATCGAATCGGCACTAATCTATATATTTTTTCGTATTTAAAATATTACTTGCGGGTAAATCCTAATTGTTCTTTTAGTCAAGGAAGTCTCTTCGCATCTGCTCGGGAAAATGTTCTAGTCAGGTGTTTTGCATAATCTTACTCCTAAGTTAGTATTAAGTTTTTGCTAAGAAAGGTATTTCTAACAAGGGTGCATTGTATTTTATTATTTATCTTATTATTTTTCCTTAAATTATCCTGTTTATTAAATTTTAATCAAAAAATTACTAAAAATTCAATAATTAAATAGATATTGGCCCTCTACGCACCCGAGGTCTACGGTTATGTTACTGGTATACCTAAAATATTACAATCGACCTGCCGATTCGTTTGTTTCTTTATTAATCCGTGACCGGTGTATCCCTACCGAATAGAGAGTATTGTTACATGTACTTGCACTGGACAATTTTCTTTGTGACACGGTGACAGGAAAATACAGCGTGTTTTATATGTTCGTTCATGGGTATTCTTTCATTTTTCCGACTATATAAACACATAGTGCTTGAGTGATGTTTTCAATGATCTCCCATTTAAAATCGAACGAGTATGTAGAGTAGGTACAAGTGCAAGCGAGGCTATTTCTACGCTACGTAGAATGCATTAATACGCATATATTGGGCACGGGAAACACTATGTGTTTATAGCTTTGTTTAACAATAAAAAATAAATTTTTAGCAATGCAAATACCAAAACCGATAAAATTTGACTTGAACTTTCAAATGCGGTAAGCAGAATTGCTATTTTATTTTTTAATCAAAAGTTATTCGGGTTCAAAAATTGCAAATTTTCGATTTTTTGAAAGTTCAATCGCGTTTATTTCGAAAACTATGCATCCTACGAAAAAACTTGTAAGAACATTTTTTGCTTAGAATGATCCAAAAAATACAAAAAAATGTTTTAATTTGCGAGAAATCGCTGTTATGTAATTCCTTAAGTTCTTTGTTTATAAAAACCTAATCGACATCCTGATCAACTGTTATCCAAAATATTCGTGTTCTACGGGTCAAAATACATAAAAAACCTTGGGTAAGTCCATCTGAATAAAGGAGGCCGTTGTACCCCCCTGGCGACAGGACTAATTACCTATTCATATCATTGATTCACTAAAATTATAGTCTTTGGGCGAAATTAAAAAGCAGGCACACAAAATCAGTGAATTTATGATAGTAATGCAGACGTAGGAGCAATTTATACAATGAACAAAAATGTATTTAAAAGACTAAGTTTTTCAACCTAATGAAAATATTTGTAAATTAAATATTTTTAAAAGATTTTTAATTGAAAAACTTATTGGCCCATCTTCCTGGTGACACCTCCAAGGCTTCTACAATATGCAAGCCAAATGGATGCTGCAGTGAAGACAAAAGGGAAGGAATTCTACACTATGCAACTCACAACCCCCGTCTGCAGCGTGGTAAAGTTCCAACGGAAAATGGACCTAGTTACTCTATAGGAGTAATACTAATCTATATAAATAAAAATGAATGTTTGTATGTATGTATGTATGTATGTTCCTTATAGAGTCACAAACTATGCATTTGATCGTATGATGACCTTAATCAAAGTTGTTGTGCATGAACCCGGGATGGTTTCTGAAGTGGTACGGTCTACCTAAGTGAAAAAGGGGCTTGCCCCCCCGAAATTTTTTAAAATTTTTTTGGCCATTTTTTTTCTTAATTTTATACAATGTAGAACCAAAATATACATACAATCCCAAACTTTCACTTTTTTATCTTCAACCCTTATTTTTTAATAGCCATTTAAATATTTAACATCTATACAGAAACATAAAATCAAAGTTGATCAAAAAATTTTTCTATAAAATATTTTGTAGAACACGTACGTTTTTTAGAGTTTATACAATTATTACAGAGAAAAGCAACTGCCGAAAGGCCACATGTACTCGAAGTCAATTGCTCGAATAAAAAGGAAAATTGTATATCTAAAATATTTATTCACAATAGTACAAAATATAGACATAAGAAAGATAGTATAATAGAACAAATTATATGATATTCCACGTATATAATCGTATATTAATTTATGCTGAAAACATCTTTATTATAAATCTTAAATATTGTTCTGAAGCTATTTCCTTGTGGCATTTTTATGATTAATTATTTATATGGGAAATAAGCCACAATTAAAATGAAAAAAATAATTTTATTAACGTTTCGACGCCCAAATCGGGTGCCGTTGTCAAAATACAAAATATTACTAAAATAAACTAAAGTGTTGTTGCTAAGCAAAAAAATTCTTCTAATAATTTATTTAATCTCACTCATTTATATTGGCAATTCAGACATATATTATACATTTTAAAGTAGAAGACTTTAAAATGATTTGGGCGTCGAAACGTTAATAAAATTATTTTTTTCATTTTAATTGTGGCTTATTTCCCATATAAATAATTAATCTTAAATATGTTTGAGCTTTGGAAATATAAGAAAAATAACGGCAGAAATTTATTTCCGTTCTAGAACAAGAACAAAGTTTAAATGAACTAAAAATTGAACACTGTGGTCCTTCTCAGAGGCATTTTTCAGTATGTCACAAGTGACCGCAAAAAAGGTTAAGTCCGTGATAATACACATTTATAACATTTATTATAATCTGACATTTAAGTTAATTGTGACAGTTGTCAGAATCGTAATCAGCCAAATATGAAAAGGGTATTGCAGTTTAACCCTTTAATTTGCAATTTGGTATAAAAACAAATCAATTGTGTTTATTGCATTTATAAAATGGTATTTTCTTTGATTTGTATAGTCTTATAAATTGTACAGATTATAGTCGTATATATAATTCATAAATCATTTTTTGTCCGATTATAGCGCCATCTATCAACAATTAGAATAAATGTTATAACAAACTGTGATCACTGACGTACCTTTTTTTCTGTCGCTTCCAACTTAATGCGTTAGAAAGAAATCGAAAAACTGTGATGCACTGAAAGATGCCTCTGAGAACGAGTATCCATAAGTGGCAAACAACCTCAAAATGGTCATAGAAGATATAGAGATAGTGTTGATATGTTATTGCGTTTAATAAACAATTACATATTATGAACCACAAATTAATATCTGTGATTATATACGTGGAATATCACATAATTTGTCCTATTAAATGTACCTCTCTTATATACCTACAAATTTTGCATTATTGTGAATAAATATTTGGACATATAATTTTCTTTTTTATTCGAGCAATTTGTATTTCGATCAATTTTTATACCGAGCAATTCATTTTCGAGCAGTTGATTTTGAGTTATTGATCTCTAGCAATTGCGTTCGACCGATTGATCTAGAATTAAAATTATGACACATTATCTAATTATGACACATTATCTAAGGTGCAACGAAGTTCACCGGGTCAGCTAGTATAAAAATAAAAATGTATACCATTTTTATTCAGTTGCAATGCGAAGCCAAAACTGTCTTAATTTTTACTTAGATCAGAGAGTGCAGCCAGCTCTCTTATCGACGATTTCACCTTTTGTTAGAGGTTCATCAGAAACTGCACAGGCTGCTTTCTCTGGTCCAGGTAAAAACTTTCGACATAATAATCCCCCATTGCAACTGACGAGAAGGTTGAAAAACTTAGTCTTTTATTTAGCAGATGCCGCTACGCACCTACTACCTTCTCGTCAGTTGCAATGGGGGATTAATATGTCGAAAGTTTTTACCTGGACCAGAGAAAGCAGCCTATGCAGTCTCTGATGAACCTCTAACAAGAGGTGAAATCGTCGATAAGAGTGCTGGCTGCACTCTCTGATCTATGTAAAAATTAAGACAGTTTTGGCTTCGCATTGCAACTGAATAAAAATGGTATACATTTTTATTTTTATATTAGCATTACTCCTATAGAGTAACTAGGTCCATTTTCCGTTGGAACTTTACCACGCTGCAGACGGGGGTTGTGAATTGCATAGTGTAGAATTCCTTCCCTTTTGTCATCACTGCAGCATCCATTTGGCTTGCATATTGTAGAAGCCTTGGAGGTGTCACCAGGAAGATGGGCCAAAAAGTTTTTCAATTAAAAATCTTTTAAAAATATTTAATTTACAAATATTTTCATTAGGTTGAAAGACTTAGTCTTTTATTTAGCAGATGCCGCTACGCACCTACTACCTTCTCGTCAGTTGCAATGGGGGATTAATATGTCGAGAGTTTTTACCTGGACCAGAGAAAGCAGCCTATGCAGTCTCTAATGAACCTCTAACAAGAGGTGAAATCGTCGATAAGAGAGCTGGCTGCACTCTCTGATCTAAGTAAAAATTAAGACAGTTTTGGCTTCGCATTGCAACTGAATAAAAATGGTATACATTTTTATTTTTATAAAAATGTATTTATTTATTTATTTGACCAGTAAAATGTGGTCGATTACTGACAAATAGGCAAAGCTATTTAAGAATAAAATAAATAGAATAAACAGGTAAGATTTAGCATAACAATATCAACAAAAAAGAAGACCTAAACAAAGGAATTAACAATGCGAAAGGCTCGCGTTTAAAAAATATGTGCCTTACTTGAAGAAGACACGCGCAGAAGTGTACAAAATAGACAAAAAGAAGCCTCAAAACTAGGACTCCTACAATATATGTATGTGTCGAGAAAAGATGGGAAATCGCCAAAGGATTGTTTCCCGGTAAATCTGTAAACAACGTGTGAATCTGGATGCTGCACTTCAAGTTTCATCGAAAACATAACCTGGTAAGATTCCACTGGAAGCGATAGAAATACTAGGGCAGGAGGATAGATACGGGTAAATATCTGCATAAAAATGGCACCTATGTCACAAATGGCCAATGTTCCTTTTGAACTGTTTTGGAAAAATGTATATTTTATAATAAGGAATCGCCTAGAAAGAGAACTCTACCAACTACACATAATTCATATTTAGAAAGTAGAAATTGCTATATTAAATTTACAATCAAGATGCAGTAGAAATAAACAAACCAAGACACGTTAAATGCTACTAGGAGCAGTCCCGAATCATAATTTATAAACTTTGGAAATCATGATTTGGGATTTACAATGTATGTAGGGTAACGGGTACAGTTGTTGGCCGGTCACTAGTGATTGGCCACTTTCACAAAAATCCTAAATATTAAGATTTTTAGAAAGTATAAGGAAATAAATGTATTTGCATTGCAATTCGGCAACATTGCTGTATATTTGGTCTAGCCATTATCTCTCTCAGTTAATATTGTCTAGTTGTGACAGCGTGTGTTGTTCGAAGCTTAACAGGTGCATCCAGTTTTAAGAGTTTTTTAAAGAATTTGTTAAGGAAGGCCATTCATGAGGTGAGTTATCTTGGCTAATAATATTGTGTATCTGCTTATATTAATGTTTTGTGATGATTTAGTGGGGTACATCTTACGTTATCGGTGGTTTTAATAGTAAGGTTATAATTTTTTGGCGGTAAATTTTAGTGGCCAAGCACTGTATCTTAAATATGTCCGCATTATAATGATTGGTCTACCGGCTAATTACTGTACCTACTTTAAATTAAAATATTTATTATAATTTAGGCTCTTTTAGCTTAGTTTGGCCCAACACAACATATTTCAAGGTTTTTTTTTATTTTTTATGGCAATAACCAGTGGTTGGCCGACTGCCAATCACTAAACCACAGGGTGGCCAATAACTGTAATGTGTAATAAGAATATATTTTTTGTCCGGATTAGTTTTTATAAAATTACAATTATTTTAGTTGTTATAAAATTAATGCCAATGCGGGCAATCTGAATCAAATTTGAAACGTCCGTATTGTAGATAACATTATTAGATACTATTAAATGATTTTTATTTTTAGAATAAAAAATGCCAAACATCCGGAAAGATAAAACGTATCACAAAAAATATACAGAACAAGATCTTCAGTCTGCTTTTCAGGCCATAGAAAATGGCATGAGCCAACGGAAAGCCGCTGAACAATTTAATGTGCCAAGAGTAACACTGAAATTTAATGAAAAAACTAACCTTGGTCCCAATCCTATTCTTTCTTTGGAGGAAGAGAATCGTTTAAAGAATTGGATCGTAACATGCCAAGACAAAGGTTTTCCAGTAAGAGTGGAAAATATACAAGACTCGGTTAAAGGTTTTCTTGATGCAAATCCACGTGCTAATCCTTTTACTGACAATCGGCCCGGAAGAGGTTGGTATAGATCCTTTTTAAAGAGACATCCAGATTTAAGCGAGCGAACTCCAGAAGCGGTAACAGCAGCAAGTTCAGTTGTGTCTGAAAAAGATATAAGAAAATGGTTCACCGGTGTTCAAGAATATTTACACCGTAAACGTTACATTGATATTCTTCAAGACCCTTCACGTGTTTTTAATGGGGATGAAACCTGTTTCCTCTTGTGTCCCAAAAATAAACGAGTGTTGGCTGTAAAGTGAAGCAAAAATGTATATCAAATAGAACATCACTCCAAAGTTAATTTTACGGTTATATTTAGGTTTGCAGCATCTGAAGAAATAACAGCACCGATGATTATTTACCCATACAAACGACTTCCTAGCAATGTTATAAATGCAGTTCCTCGAGAATGGGGCATAGGCTGTAGCGATACGGGTTGGATGAAGAATGAAAACTTCTATGAATATATAGGCAACGTCTTATATAAGTACCTAGTTGCAAAAAACACTAAATTTCCAGTCATTTTGTTCGTTGATGGACATAAAACTCACTTAACCATTCAATCCAGTGAATTATGCTCAAAGTTACAAATTATTTTAGTGGCATTATATCCCAATGCGACCAGAATTATGCAGCCTGCAGATGTTGCTGCATTTAAACCATTAAAGGCAAATTGGAACCGGGCAGTATTAAGACTATATTAAGTATTTAGACGAGAAAACCCAAACAAAAAGATACTATTGTCACAGAAGATACAATGACTTTAGATATTCAATCGACATCCGATAATCTGCCTTTAGTAAATCAAGACAACTCATTATATAAAGAAATTGACACCTCAATTGACAAATTCTTTTTTGGCCAAAAACCCCAGAAAGAAAGGGTAAAAAGCAAACAGAACGGTTACCTTTCGTGCTCACTTCTTCAGATCGTCAAAATGCAGAGAGGCGTAAAATTTAAGAGAAAGACGAACAAAAAAAATAAAATTAGAACAAAAAAAAAAAAAACGAATTGACGCAAAAGCAAACAATAAAAGTAAACAAAATAAAGAAACCAAAAAGAAAGTAATCAAAAAAATTGCCACAAGAGCCAATTCCGAGAGCAAAAAATGTCAAAATGTTGTGAAGGATAAAGAAAATGTTACACTAAATACAGGTGATATTGTAGATACAAATATTTTAAATCAGACACACTTCTTGATCATACAATTAAAAGCACTACTTTGAGAAGTGGAGTTAGAGTACATATACCAGAAGTGATTAACGCCAAAGAAAACCACGAACTGCCACGGAACCAATTTACGGGTTCTGTAGAGGAAAACGCTATTCTGCCCTCAATTGATAACGTATCTTTTGATGTCTCCAACAATAAGAATTCATCAAATTTGAGGAATACTTTCCAAAGCAAATGTACAAATTTGGAAACCAGCAAAGAAAAACGTGCTAGTGAGTCGGCTAAAAGAAAGTTGTTTTTCGAAACAGAGGGATATCCAGAACATGAAAAAATACAAATTCTCTCAGATATATGGGTGAAACAATCAGACAACACCAACATATCTGCAAATAATAATCTTTTGTATACAGGATTGTGCTATTCTTGTTCCTAAAATATTTCTAAATCAAAAGTTGGAATAAAATGTTAATTTTGTGTCAGAGGCTCCCATATTGGTAGTTGTGTTAAAAAACAACAAGAAATTGAAAATCTAAATAGTTTTGTGTGCCCTAACTGCACAAACAAAAAAAGAAAATTAGGAATTTTATGAGTGGCCAATAACTGTAATTCTATATGCCAATAACTATGTTTGCATGGCCAATAACTGTGTAATTTTGTATGTTTTTTAAATTTCTGTTAATTTTTTATGTACATTATTATTTTTACTAAAATAACCTGAGTTTTATAAAATTTGATGTTTCATTGTTATTAAAAAACCCTTACAAAATATTTCACATTAAAATATACCAATTTACAATTTTAATTCAATTTGAAATCCCTTAAGTGGCCAATTGCTGTACCCATTACCCTATATACATTGTAAATTATGATTCGGGAGTGCTCCCAGTAGCATTTAACTTGTCTTGGTTTGTTTATTTCTACTGCATCTGGATTGTAAATTTAGTATAGTTTACAGTAAAATACATTGACATTGTAAACAACGCAAATATTTCCTGAAAGAAATGGGTGGTGTTTATGATGTTTGATGACAAAAATATACCAATAGGTATGACCAAGAGGAATGGAATCATCATGAAGCTTATCACTGAAGAAAACTGAGTTAGTATCAAAACATAAAGAGATACAATTAACAGTTAAAGATTTGTATGTTTTGTCCAATGAAGTTCTGAAATCAGTAATTCGGGTAATTCGGGTAATTCGGGTTATACCAGGGCGAGCTCTATTCTGTATCGAATTTGTATCCAGAAACCTGTTCCATTTCCGGGAGACATTACTCTAAGAAACACCCACTCTTCCCGCAACCAACCGGCTCTGAATGGCATTTTCGCACAATCCAAATTAGGAATTACGATTTATTATAAATTACGTTTATACAAATTTTATCAGAATAATGAATTTTTCAAATATTTATACCTTGGCAAAACCAAATCAATTAAATGGGTACTTAAAGAAAATAAAAGAATCAAAAATTTGTACTTTATATGAATAAGGCCTAAAATATGTGATGAGGATACGGATTTATAAAAGTGTAAAAATCTTGAATATGTGTTTGAAACTATGTGCATATTTTAGTATTTAGCAAGTAATTAGCTTTTTTCGAATTTCAGACTGAACTTAATTATGCCCTACCAGATTGGGCACATGATGTTTATCCATATCCATTAAAGAATTTGACATTGGATCACAATGTCATGGTTACAGGATCTAGAAAACTACGACAAATGTGTGGAGGTAAAATATCGGTTATTAGATTAATTTATTTTTATAGAATTTAATTTTGTGTTATATTATATTAGTCCATTCTTTCACGGTTTATGCTCTAAATTTTAAATAACCGATTGGATTGACATGAAATTTGGCATACGGATAGCTAACAAGTCAAAGAAAAAAAGTGATATTGTGCCGATGTGTGCTTTTGCCCTGGGGGTGACTTTCACCCCCTGTTGGGGGTGAAAAAATATATGTCCAAAATAAGTCCGGAAATGGGTAAACTGACTAATTTTAAGTAACTTTTGTTCTATAGAGCTTTTTCGACAAGTCAACACTTTTCGAGTTATTTGCGAGTGAATATGTTCATTTTTCAACAAAATAACCACATTTTTAGACGGTTTTTCGCAAGTAACTCAAAAACTAACTATTTTGTCGAAAAAAACGTTCTTAGCAAAAATATAGCCTATAAAGAAGTAAAAAAAATGGTGTACACGTTAGGTCTCTGGATCTCGTAGAACCAGAGTTATATCGAATAAAAAATAGATTCATATTCACCAAATTTCAAATAGAATATTTCGACGTGAAATATCCCAAAAATTAAGCACTTTTTGGGAAAAACCCATTATAACTTTTTTAAAGTGTTTAAAAAAAGCTTTATTTTTGTTTTTACAAAAAGTTTCTAGCATTAAATTTAAGCAAGTTACGCTCAAAATAAAGTTGGTCCCTTTTGTTTTTGAAAAAAAAAAATCGGGAAGACCACCCCCTAATTAGCAACTTAAATGAAATTAATCGTTACCGCTCCACAAATTATTTTAATTATGTTGTGTTTATATGATCTGTAAGTTTCATCGATATAAAGTACTTATTTTTGAAAAAATTTGGTTTCAAAGTAAAATTTTTCAAAATTTAAATTTTGAAAAATATGCTTTTTTTCAAAATAACTTAAAAATTGTTTGAGATACCAAAAATCTCAAAAAACAAAAAAAGTCAGATTTCCTTTGCTGAACATCATGTATTTTTTTGTTTTTCTGTTAGACAAAAATTGATTGAGATTTGGTGTTTCTAAATTTGCATACATTCGTGATCAGTGACTCGTTCAACACCTTTTAACTACAGCCCATTCAATAATAAGGACTTTGAACCGATGAAACTTACAGATCATATAAACAATATATACACGAGTCAAGAAACTTGTGAAGTCGTAACGATTAAGTTCATTTAAGATACTAATTAGGGGGTGATTTTCTCGATTTTTTACAAAAACCAAAAGGAACTAACTTTATTTTGAGCGAAACTTGTTTAATTTTGATGCTAGAATTTTTTTTTATAAAACAAAAATGAAGCTTTTTTTTAACACTTTAAATAAGTTGTAATTAGTTTTCCCCGAAATGTGCTTCATTTTTGGTTATTTCACGTTAAAGTATTCCATTTGGAATTTGACGAATATGAACCTATTTTTTATTAGCTATAACTCTGCTTCTACTAGGTGTAGAGACGTAATATATACACCATTTTTTTAAATTTTTTACAGGCTATATTTTTGCTAACAATGTTTTTTCGACAAAATACTTACTATTTGAGTTATTTGCGAAAAACCGTCTAAAAGCGTGGTTATTTTGTTGAAAAAATGAACATATTCACTGCCAAATAACTCGAAAAGTATTGACTTAGTGAAAAAACTCTATAGAACAAAAGTTACTTAAAATTAGCCAGTTTATCCATTTCCTGACTTTCTTTGGGCAAATATTTTTTCACCCCCAAAAGGGGGTGAATACCACCCCCAGGGCAAAAGCATATATCGGCACAATATCACTTTTCTTCTTTGACTTGTTAGCTATGTGTATGCCAAATTTCATGTCAATCCAAGCGGTTCTTTAAAATTTAGAGGTTTTGCAATATTTTACCGTTAAAGAACGGACTATATGTGTTATATGTATTATATTTTTTTTGCTTAGCCTTTCTCTATTTTCTGCAACTTTTAATTTTTAAATTTTAACTTTACTGAAAACGTCCTGGCTGACTTCATTGGGATGATACGCATCCGGAGGTTTTTCCATCCATATGTGCATTTTTTGTATAAATCCATATGTGTTAAATGCCAAACACAATTTCAAGACAAACTAGTTTAGCCTGGACCAAACTAGTTTGTCCTCAACACTATAGGATAAACTATCTGATATTAATACTGATGTTAAACTTATCCTGATATTAATACGCACACTGCAGCATAAACTAGCACGGCCTAGTATAAATGTTACGGGTAAAGTTAGCCCGTAACATTTATACTAGGCCATGCTAGTTTATCCTGCAGTGTGCGTATTAATATGAGGATAAGTTTAATATCAGCATTAATATCAGATAATTTATTCTATCGTGAAGAGGACAAACTAGTTTAGCCTAGACCAAACTAGTTTGTCCTCAACAGGATAGGATAAACTATTAGTCCATTCATTAACGATAAAATATTGCAAAACCTCTAAATTTTAAAGAACCGCTTGGATTGACATGAAATTTGGCATACACCTAGCTAACAAGTCAAAGAAAAAAAGTGATATTGTGCTGATATGTGCTTTTGCCCTGGGGGTGGTTTTCACCCCCTCTTGGGGGTGAAAAAATATTCGTCCAAAGAAAGTCAGGAAACGGATAAACTGGCTAATTTTAAGTAACTTTTGTTCTATAGAGTTTTTTCACTATGTCAATACTTTTCGAGTTATTTGGCAGTGAATATGTTCATTTTTTCAACAAAATAACCACGCTTTTAGACGGTTTTTCGCAAATAACTCAAATAGTAAGTATTTTGTCGAAAAAACATTCCTAGTAAAAATATATCCTGTAAAAATTTTTAAAAAATGGTGTATATATCACGTCTCTACACCTAGTAGAAGCAGAGTTATAGCTAATGAAAAATAGGTTCATATTCGTCAAATTCCGAATGGAATACTTTGACGTGAAATAACCAAAAATGAAGCACATTTCGGGGAAAACTCATTACAACTTATTTAAAGTGTTTAAAAAAAGCTTCATTTTTGTTTTATAAAAAAAATGTCTAGCATCAAAATTAAACAAGTTACGCTCAAAATAAAATTAGTCCCTTTTGGTTTTGGTAAAAAAATCGAGAAAATCACCCCCTAAATAGTATCTTAAATGAACTTAATCGTTACGACTTCACAAGCTTCTTGACTCGTGTATATATTGTTTATATGATCTGTAAGTTTCATCGGTTCAAAGTCCTTATTATTGACAGGGCTGTAGTTAAAACGGGTTGAACGAGTCACTGATCACGAATGTATGCAAATTTAGAAACACCAAATCTTAATCAATTTTTGTCTGACAGAAAAACAAAAAAATACATGATATTCAGAAAAGCAAATCTGACTTTTTTTGTTTTTCGAGATTTTTGGTATCTCTAACAATTTTTAAGTTATTTTGAAAAAAAGCATATTTTTCAAAATTTAAATTTTTCAAAATTTTATTTTGATACCAAATTTTTTCAAAAATAAGCAGTTTGAATCGATGGAACTTACAGATCATATAAACACAACATAAGTAACATAATTTGTGGAGCGGTAACGATTAATTTCATTTAAGTTGCTAATTAGGGGGTGGCTTTCCCGATTTTTTTTGCAAAAACAAAAGGGACCAACTTTATTTTGAGCGTAACTTGCTTAAATTTAATGCTAGAAACTTTTTGTAAAAACAGATATAAAGCTTTTTTTAAACACCTTAAAAAAGTTATAATGAGTTTTCCCCAAAAAGTGCTTAATTTTTTGGATATTTCACGTCGAAATATTCTATTTAAAATTTGGTGAATATGAATCTATTTTTCATTGGCTATAACTCTGGTTCTGCGAGATATAGAGACCTTATGCGTACATCATTTTTTTTACTTTTTTATAAGCTATATTTTTGCTAAGAACGTTTTTTTCAAAAAAATACTTACTCTTTGAGTTATTTGCGAAAAACCGTCTAAAAATGTGGTTATTTTGTTGAAAAATGACCATATTCCCTCGCAAATAACTCGAAAAGTGTTGACTTGGCAAAAAAGCTCTATAGAACAAAAGTTACTTAAAATTAGCCGTTTTACCCATTTCCGGACTTACTTTGGACATATATTTTTTCACCCCCAAGAGAGGGTAAAAGTCACCCCCAGGGCAAAAGCACACATCGGCACAATATCACTTTTTTCTTTGACATGTAAGCTATACCTATGCCAAATTTCATGTCAATCCAAGCGGTTCTTTAAAATTTAGAGCAAAAACCGTGAAAGAATGGACTATATCTGATATTAATGCTGATATTAAACTTATCCTGATATTAATACGCACACTTCAGTATAAACTAGCACGGCCTAGTTTAAATGTTACGGGTAAAGTTAGGTAAGCGCGTAATTCTAGGATTACCCTAGTCAAGTGCGAAGTACTCGCCAGGTTTTGGTAAAATAAATGCAAATGTAAAGCTGCTGGAAATACTTGTAACTCCAAATTCCACAGCAGCTTGTCTTGTTTTAACAATTCGGTTATAATTTTTGTTTCTGCAGTATTTATAGTTTTACTTTCCTTACTTTTGTGAAATGCGTTTTTTTTTTCTTAAATTAAGATATCTCTCAAACAGTTAAGACCAAACAGTGTTTATCAGAATTATAATAACGATATTTTTAATGCACAGAAAATATCATCGTTCTTAAATCAGGGAAAGATTTATTACTATTACCGAATTATTACCGAACTATTTCTATTTTCCACTACTTTTATTCCTGCATTCTACATTTAATTCTATTCCATTCTACATTCTAGATGCTTATGATTTTTGGCCTGCTATGTATTGTAAATAGTTTAACCCGGCATTGGTCGCTAGGTAGGTTGTTACGCGAGTGGTCGCGCGTGAGATTTTCTCTCACATATCCAACTTTTGCCTTTCTTTACAAAATTTTACAAAAAAGATGAGGTTTCATCAACGATAAAGCCATTTGCTTTAAAAAGACACGACGTTTTTCTGTTTTATTATTATTATCTTTATATAAAATGTGATTATTGATGCCGCCAATATTTAACATTGAAAAATATATGGTAAGTTACCATCTACAACTAACCCGTGAAACAGAATGTAGGATTTTCATATCATCGAGCACATCCACGGCGCCTTATTACATCATAAAAGGATTTTTAGGTTTTAAGAGGAAAAATAAAATTAATTTTTATACACACTTTGTGACGCCGGTGGTCGCTTGATGAGAGAATGTCTCACATGAAGCGCACTGACTCAACAATATGGTGATACTAAGTAAACTGAGTCACTATCTGGGCGGACGAGTATATTAGATTGTCGAGGGAGGATAGTTAGGAGACTAGAAGGAACTACAGCGCGTATAATTTCCCAGAAAAAAAGTTGTGCGCAATTTTCTGAAACCGTGAGAGAAAATCTCATATAGCGACCACTGGCGGGTTAAAAGTTATTTGTTAATGTGTATACTCTATCTAATTTACTTACCGTTGCACGTCATCCGCGTCATAGCCCGAGACGTCACATTATACCAACACGATTTATTTAGGCGATAGTTGTGTTCTTTTTTAGAATCACTTTGCCGAGTACACTGGCGTTACAGCCACTAGGCATATTTTATTATATACACGTAGAAATATTAGGTTTGTTCTAGCATCAGTTTCAAACGGTTTGAAACCATCAGCGAATAGTGGACCAGCGCGAGTAAAGGGGATAGCACTGGTGATTGTATTCCGTTCTCTCACCGACCAACTGTTTGCTGACGGTTTCTGACTAGTTTGACTGTTTGATAGAACAAACCTAATATTTAAAGATTTCTATGTACACATTATGAATTGATTTTTATGAATACACTGTAACTATAATCGAACGAAGGTGATATTTTGGCATAAATTTATTTGACAGTTGCGGTGATGACACTTCATATTTGTTTATATTCTTTACTATAAGTATTTGTTTCATTATATTTACTGTTTTTATTA
This sequence comes from Diabrotica virgifera virgifera, assembly GCF_917563875.1. Lineage (NCBI taxonomy): Eukaryota > Metazoa > Arthropoda > Insecta > Coleoptera > Chrysomelidae > Diabrotica > Diabrotica virgifera. The sequence continues at coordinate 57,308,077 of NC_065449.1, read as the reverse complement.
TGTACTTTAACGTAAGATTATAACTTAATTCTTGTTTTCTATTTCTAAAGATTTTATTTATTTACATTGAATATTAATTTATTTTGCTGTATTGCACTTCCGCAAAAATTGTGTGATGTATTTGATTTAAAATGAATTCAAGAATTTTTTGTAATTGGGCAACAATGTCAACTTAGATCTCGTAAACATAAATAATGACGTGCAACGGTAAGTAAATTAGACGGACTGTACATACCCACACTTTAAAATGGACACTCTATGGAATAGTTCCACATTGCTCTTGTTCTTGATCTCTCAGTTATTTTTTTAGTATTAGGAATATGTAAACATTTATCAATTTATCTAGACTAAATGAGTCTAATTTTTATGTAGTTTTGTTTTATTATCCCTTGTCTAATATATCGAATACCGATATTTTCTTTATAATACACAAGTATAAGAGTAGTATAGCTACACAAAAGATTTGTTGGAAAATAATAGACACACTTCATTGTGACATATTAAAAGTATATTCAAATATACTAATGCAAATACATAATTTACATATTCATCGAAATATAGAAAGTGACCGATGACATCAAAACAAATGAAAATTTTGTTTTTGAATTGAAATTAAAATTGTTATTGTGTATAAAGCCCTATCTACACACATCGGAAAAATCTAGGGATATTTGTAATCATACCGTAATTTCTTCTTTAATTCTTAACGTTTTGACTTTGTAGTGTTTAGTAGTATTTAATACACAACAAAATTTTTTGAACGTATGTGGAGTAATTCTTCTTTGAAGCATGTCTCATACATGCTCGATGGGATTCAGGTCAGGGGATTGCGCTGGCCAATGCAATACATAAATACCTTCGTTGGCAAGCCAGTATGTCACTGGGCGTGCAACGGAACGAGCTTTATCATGCATGAGGTGGAAGTTCTGACCAACCGCGTCAGCAAACGGATGAACCTGATGTTGTATAATGGTGTCGAGGTACCACTTAGCTGTAAGGAAGCGGTTTGGAAAAACGAGGTCCGTTTTGCTACCGACTATTATTCCACTCCATACCATTATTGCACCATCTCTGTATGTGTAAACGTCCTGAACATGTTTCGAGCGTTCTACATTTCTAGATCGTTTCCACACTCTTACTCGACGAGAATCTAGATGAAATCTAAATCTAGGTTCGTCGTAGAATACAACTGTAGCCCAATCATTTGCATACCAGTTTTGATATTCTTGACACCACTCTAATCTTGCAGCGTGATTGCCTTTGGAGATAAGTGGACATCTCAATGGCATTCGATTGTGGAGATTGACTTGATGGAAACGATTTCCTACAGTATCTGCACGCGCCACTCACCCCCAATTTTAATTTGTGTCAGAGCGCATCGTGGATGCGTGCGATTTCGCCCTGACTGAGGGTGGATTTATTTAGCGTATGGCTTAAGTATATCACAGAATATATTGAGATTTATGCATTATACAATGCATCACAAACAGATGTCCAATTTTTTTATATATTCGATTGACCCTTCGGTTGCTATTACAAAGTCTATAGGGTCGCCTGTGTATGCTCTGCGTGGGCAGTCCTGAACAATGTGACTGATCGTCTGTCTTGCAGCGCCGCAGTCACAAGAAGGCGAGGGGAGTTTACCCCATCTGTGGAGGGAGTCGGCGCATCTTCCACAGTTTGTTCGAATTCGATTAAGGGCTGCCCAAATCTTACGGGGACGTTCAAATTCGCCAGGTTTCCCTATGATGTCCGGTAGACTATGGTAATGCGGATCTGTCCTACTTTCCCAATCTTCTCTCCATCGGGTATTTAAGTCAAAGTTGGATTGCTGCAGCGCTTGAGCAGATTGTAGAGGGGGTAACCTGGATCGGAGACGGTTTCCAAGAATATCGGGGATGTCGTTGTGGACTAGAAGCTGGCGACTGTCCATTATTTTGTTATATTCTTTAACCAATGCATGTTCGCGGCGTAGGTTGGGTGGTGCTATATTACTAAGGGTAGGTAGCCACATTGTAGGGGTGGGCTTAATTGTGCCTGTTATCATACGCATAGTACGGTTTAGTTGGGTGTCGACCAGGTGGGTATGCCTGCTATTTAGCCACACTGGAGCACAGTATTCTGCCACCGGATATATCAGGCCAAGAGCAGAGGATTTTAATGTTGATGCTGTGGACCCCCATGTAGTGCCGCAGAGTTTCTGTATTATATTGTTGCGTGTTTTCAATTTTGCTGCTGTTTTCGTCAGGTGTTCTCTGAATGTGAGCGTTCTGTCTAGAGTAACCCCAAGGTATTTCGGGTATTTATTGTGTTTTAACAGCTTGTTATTAAAATACACTCGCAATTCTCTGTTTGCCAACTTGTTGTTTAGATGAAAAGCTGATACTTCAGTTTTTGTAGTACTTGGCTGTAGTCTCCATTTCTTAAGGTATTCGCTGAGGATGGATAAGTCATTCGTGAGAGTGATTTCTGTAGTTTCTAAAGATTGGTGGCTTGTTGCAAGGGTCCAGTCGTCAGCATATCCAAACTTCCGAGATTCGGTTTCAGGCATGTCAGCAATATAGAGGCTGAAAAGTAAAGGGGCAAGGACAGAACCCTGTGGAAGACCATTGTTAAGTTTCATCTGTCTACTCGTCTCCTTTCCCATTATAACCTGGAAGGCTCTGTTGGTCAGCATGTTGTCAATAAGGTTAATTATCTTTCTGCAGGGGATAATGCGGGCCAGTTTATATATTAATCCCTGTCTCCAAACAGTATCATATGCTGCTGTTAGATCTATAAATACTGTTGCTGTCTTTTGTTTCTTTTGAAAACTAGCTTCTATAAAAGTTGTTAATGACAGCACTTGGTCCGTACAGCTTCGATGAGGGCGGAAGCCAGCTTGTTCAATGGGGACATTTTCTAGTATCCTGTGACTAATTCTGTTGAGGAGAAGCTTTTCTAATAGTTTATATACCATGCTGAGTAGAGCTATGGGGCGGTAGTTTTCTGGCTTATCGTTTGATTTGCCCGGTTTCGGAATTGCAATTATCTTTGTTCGCTTAAGTGAGAAAGGAATGTTACCTGACTGAAGTATATCATTAAAGAACATTGCAAGCCACTGTTTCGTGTATGCACCACTGTGTATCAAGAACTCTGGATGGATACCATCAAAGCCAGGTGCTTTACCTGATTTCATTTCTTTCAGCGCATGTGTGATGGTGGAAAGACACAGACACAACAGTACTCATCCCATCCGATTTCACAATAGTAAATAGCATACCTTTTTGTCGCTAGTAAATCGCAATAAAGTACAGTCGGAAAAATGAAAGAATACCCATGAACGATCACATCAACCACATATTATTCAGATTATTAATAATCTATCTCTCTCGTTTGTTATTTATGGAAAAAAACCAGCAAATACAAAATATGTGATTGATGTAATCGTTCATGGGTATTCTTTCATTTTTCGGACTGTACATAGCATTTAATTTATAGTGCATTTCAATTCAGCACATACAGAACATTTCAAGCGTAAGCTACAGTATCACAACGATCACAACATATGGTTACCTGGTGTGCCCTCTTCAAGTCGGTAACCAATTCAGGTGCTGTAATTGTTGATTGTCTTCTAGAGGTCTAACACTAAAAATCGCTCTTGAGCTGCAGCTGTAGCACGTTCAATTACTATATGACGTTAGGTTGAATTTCCACTGTTACAAGAATGACTTGTGTAAGACTTTGCGCTCAACTACAGTAGCTTGCAGCACAGGGCCGGATTTAAGGGGGGCAGGCTGGGCAGCTGCCTGGGGCCCCCACATTTCAGGGGCCCCCACAAAGCCCCAAACATAAGAGGTTCATTTAAACAGATATTCACAGGAGATACGGGAACTCGACATCTACAATGTATGTCAAGTATAAAATGAAGGAGCGTAGGAGTGATAATATAATACATTGTTCATGATTATGTTTTTCACCTTCCACCGGGTGAGTGTATTGCTTCGTTAGTAAATTCTTATCCAGTGTTCATACACATTTTAGCCACAGAGGAATGATTTGAAACATGCATATAGTAGGTTTATGGATCACGAGATGTCTAAAGTACACGAAAGAATTGGGCGTATTGATACTGAAATAGCAAAACAAGCCGAAGCAATAAAGAATTAATGGAAAATACTCAAAGACTAATTTTAGTGTTATAAAGTTTATTTGTGAACGAGATTTAACATTTCGCAGCGAAAATTAGTTGTCGAGTTCATCACTACAAAATGAAAATTATTTGGGAATACTCCAGTTATTAGCTGAATATGATCAATTCTTGAAGCAACATATTAATAAATATTCAAATCCTGGAAGCGGACATGTCAACTATCGTTCATCAACCATATGTGAGGAAATTATACATCCGATGGGTCAAAACGGGTACCCCGTCAAAATAGCCCCGTCAAAAAAGCTCCGACAAAATAGCCCCGACATAATATCCTGCATACAAAATAGCTCCGGCAAAATAGCCTGCAGACAAAATAGCCGCGGAATAATAGCCCGCCGACAAAATAGCCCCGACAAAATAGCCCCGAAAAAAAAGCTCCCTTCAGAATTCATCATGAAATAATTCCTTAACAATACATTTTTTCGGAAATGGTAATTATCCTCTATTTAGATGTTTATCTTGACCACATTAAATAAAAATTGTCTTTTCAGAGAACTGGAGTCCTGTCTTTCCTGCCTCTTGGAAGTTTGAACATTTAAGTTAAGCGAAAATCAATGTTAATTTATGATATAAACATTTTTTTCTGTTTTCGGGCAACAGTAAAATGCATTTTAAATTAAATAAATTAAATACATTTTCCTTTTTGTCAAATAATTTAAATTAAAAAAAAGTTTTTGGACACCTTGTATAAATAATTATGTAATTGTTTATAAGAGGCTGTTTTAGCAGGGGCTGTTTTAGCCGGAGCTGTTTTGACCGGGGCTATTTTGTGTGCGATCTATTTTGTCGGGGCTATTTTGTTTGCGGGCTATTTTGTCGAGGCTATTTTGTGTTGGGGCTATTTTGACGGGGCTTTTTTGACGAGGCTCTTTTGACCGGGCTATTTTGACGGGTCACGGTCAAAACGTATTAAATGAAATAGTTTCGAGGATTAAGAAGTCAAAATATTATTCAGTTCATACCAATCGATTAACTGTGATATTTCGTTACATAGAAGGTTTCACTCCTGTTGAAAGGCTTACCATATTTTTGCCAAATCGCGGTCATAAAGCAGAAGCTATATTTAATTCTCTAATCACATTTTTGCAAGAACATGATATCGATTTGAAAAACTGCAGGAGACCGTCCTATGTTAATGCGTCAGTTATCAGTGGAAAATACAATGGTGTTCAGGCTGAAATTATAGAACAAAAAGGTACGTATCAATCCGTGGGTGCTCCGTGCTCGGTGTAGCTGCTGAAATGGATACGACATGCGCTCGGAGCACCCACGTATGGATACGTACCTTAATATCTTAGGAGTTGTGGATTCCTTGTGTCGCCCACTCTCTAAACTTAGTTTCAAAAGCTGCAACTGCAACTTAGAAAAACTAACTAGTATGTATTTTTCTCTTCTTCTACATATATATACAGCTTGTTAACAGCATTATCCAAAATTTCGGAAGACTATGAGCAACAATTTAGCACTCGTAGCATTGCAAAAGTTTGTACCTATAATCGAATTCGTTTACTGGAAACAGAGAGGATATTAGGGAGGACAAACAGCATAAGTCGTATTCTTCAAGATCCAAATATTGACCTTAATTCAGGAGTGGCAGTACTTAGATCACTTAAATAAATTATACAGTCAAGACGTGACAATTTCGAAAGATATGAGAACATCAGAGAAGTTTAGAACTCAAAATTTTATTGCTGTAATAGATCACTTATTACTTCATTACCTCTTTAAGTCAGAGGCTGTCTACTCATTCCAATTTTGGATTTTTACGTCATTTTGGAAAATTGGAAAATTTAACTCTCAATGAAATTGAAGCTCACTCACTTAAGCTTGCCAACATTTATAGCAATCATTTAGATAAAAACTTATGTGTCCATCTGGTACAGTTTGTAAGATTCTTCATTTTATTTAAAGAGGAAATCAGCTAATCAAATATAAGCAAAGAACTTCAAATGTACCAACTGTTAATAAAAGACAATATGAATGATGATTTTCCAAATGTTGAGGTGTTTTCTGATGCTAACTAACTGCAGTGGATAGAGATCATTCTCAAAATTTAAGTTAATTAAAAATCTACTTCGGTCTACGATGGGCCAAGAGTGTTTGAATCATCTCTCTATAATGAGCATTGGCAACGATGTCTTAATGCAACTAGATATGTCCCACATAATCAAGAAATTTTCAATTAAAATATCTCGAAAATTTCCCGGATTTTAACCATACATCTCACTATTATTTTTAATATTTTACTGTAGCAAGTTACAGCTCTTGTACTTTTTATTATTTAAAAATATATTTATAAAAGTAGATCAACATTTTTTTAATGGTAGGAGGTAGGGCCCCCACACCAATTCTGCCCAGGGCCCCCACTGCCTTAAATAGGCAGGTTTGTCGTACAAATAAGTTAAATGAGGCCGTTCCATGATAAAAAACAATATTTTAAATGCACTGAGTAAATAAGAACCTTATAGCATGAACAAAATCGAAACTAGCAGAATATTTACCTACTGCAATGTAATACCTATAGTTAGGGCTTACAATACCGGGATCCCGAATACCGGAATCCCGTACGATTTTTATCCGGTGTTAAAAACCGGTATTTATCTAATAATACCGGTATTTTGGTATTACATCAGTTGATAAAAATTTAATTTATGCACAATATAAATCTAACTTAAAATAATATTAATTATGTAATTACAAAAATTTTTTTGAAGATAAACAAACAATTTCGTTGTATTAAAATCTATATCAGGCATATTTTTTATTACACATACCGAGCCAAGTATGGCACCATCGAGAAGCGGCGGTGTCGGCAATATAAAGCGATTGTTTATGTTTTACGTCTACTACCCAATGCCACATCTTTTTCGAAATGCCACATTTTGCAAGAAAAATTAACCCGATGGAATTTTCAAAAAAATACAAATCCACTTTCCCTGACCTTCATTGTTTGGCTATAAAATATTATTTGCCAATACCTGCCACATCAGTACCTTCCGAAAGAATATTTTCAAAGGCTGGGCAGTTAACAAACCTAAGTATTTTTTAGAAATTAGACTAGACATTAGAATACCGGTTTTAACACCGGTATCCCGATATTTCAAATTTCAAATATCAAAAAATACCGGTATTCAGATTTTAGTTCGGTATTGTAAGCCCTACCTATAGTTTGTTCCTCTGCTGTAAAAAGCTTTGTCAATTATTGGTTATCACTTTTTCCGTTACGTTTTACTCACAAACATCTACAGGATGAGCGACTGTATTTTAATTGAAATTAAATGATAACGTGAATTAATTTTTATTAATTTTATTATGTTATAAAACTTATTTATTTTAATTTTTAGGATATCTATTAAAACGTATTCTTGATGATACTCGGTCAAAAATTGATGGTAAATTATCGGCCAAAAAAATGTTTATATGGTCCGGTAATGAGAATAATCTCGTATGTCTTCTACGTGTTATGAATCTTTTGAAAGACGATACGATTCCTAACTACGGAAGTTTTATTGCACTTGAGCTTCATAATATAAATTCCACTTATGGTTTTAAGGTTAGTATAAAAATAAATATGTTTAAAAAATTTATGTAGTTGTTCCATTTTATTTTTGCCCAAACGTCATGATTCATTGTCAAACAAGTTAAATCAAAACATTAAGAGTAAACAGTAGCGATCAACAGGTAGCAACAAAATATAACTTCGAGAGATAGTATCATAAACTTTGGCAACAGTGGTAATCTTTGACATCATCTAAGATTAATATTTTGACAATATCATAGTTGCGCTAAATGGAAGTAATAGAAAACGATTTTATTAATAAATAGATATTTATAAAAATAAACCAAAATGGGTGAACATTTTATGTTGATAGGTATTTAGAAAGGTATTTGCATAAAATATCTAATAATAAAATAATAATAAATAATCATTTTTTGTTGTGAAGCAAAAAAATTTCGATTTTCGCATAATTTTGGCACGGTTTTTAATGGACTTTTTCTTGGAAGGTTTCACTTTATTTTCCGTTTGATTTACTTTTTCAATTTTGTTAAACTATTGATAATATTTTTAGAATAGAAATCCTCCTAAAACTTTATATACTCGCATTAGAATTCGAAATATTTTTACGTAAAATATACTGACCTACCTATATATAACTAAAACTCACAATTAACATATTTTGTCGAGATATTTGGCACACATATTCGTAATATAATAAAGAATGGCGGTACAGAGAACAATTTGAAAAATATATTAATATGTGGAAATTACTCTGTAATTAAATAAAATATTAAAAAAACGAGCCTGTACCGCCATTAAAAAGAACAAAAAAAATATACTTTCTTTAAATAAACTTTTTTATCCGATGCCTAGGTTGTATGTCATTTTGGAACTACTAAAAATTTTTATTTCATTAGTAGTTCCAAAATGACACAAAATCTAGGCATCTGATAAAAAAGTTTATTTGAAGAAAGTGTATTTTTTTGTTCTTCTTAATGGCTGTACAGGCTCGTTTTTTTAATATTGTATTTAATTACAGAGTAATTTCCACATATTAATATATTTTTCAAATTGGGCTCTGTACCGCCATTCTTTATTTTTATTAGATATATTACAAATACGTGTGCCAAATATCTCGAAAAAATATTCAAAATTACAGCCGAAATCTTGGAACGCGTTTTGGCTACCTGTTGATCGCTACTATATCACCTTATCAAATAAGGGTCAAAAATGGCAGTTTTTTCATTTAAATCGCTACAGGTAAAAATAGGGTAATTAAATATCTTATTTATAATATTCTTCTTTTTGTAGATGAGCCAAGGTTTAAAATGGCACTATTTGAATTTTGGTCCGATACTTTTTTGTTTCGGAAAGTGCAAAATAAGGCTACAATTTCAAAAATAAAAAATGTGCTATATCTTTTGCGAAAATGGCCTTAAGACTTTCATATTGCACAAAAAGTTGAGTCAAACATTCCATATAATGCACAAAAAATTTTAAGACGATTCGTCAATTAGTTTAAATTTTATTCAATTTGTTTATAGCAAAGAGCTTTTTTTTCGCAATGTTATTGTTCAGAAAATAATAATGACATAGCAGTTCTGTGGAAACCACATGCAAGACTAATAGTTATATTTTGAAAATATTGAAAAAAATCATTAAAAAGTCGTTTTTATCATTACGAAAAAAGTTTAGTAAAATAGGCAACCTAGGCAAAAACTTTTTGCCTAGGTTAATTAGGTTCAAAGTTAGCCACTTTTATTATTTAATTCGCAGTTACTTCTATATACATCAAATTCTCCTGTAACAGTGTTAGTTACCATACTACTCCGAAACGGCTTGGCCGATTTTTATAAAATTTTACACGTTTATCCTGTAGGACTTTGTAGAGGTTCTAATCTATTTTTTATACCCATAAGTTATAAGGAGGGTTGACCCCCTGAAATTTTTTTTATTTTTTTTTGGACAAAATTATCTACCTTAATTTTATATGATGTAGAATTAAAAAATACATACAACTCTTAATTTTCACTCTTCTATCACCAACCCCTATTTGTTAATAGCCATCTATATATTTACATCTATAAAATTCTCCTGTCACCGTGTTAGTTTCCATACTCATCCGAGACCGCTTGACCGATTTTTATGAAATTAGAAATTATATATGTATATATTAGGTAGGTCTTAGAATCGGTCGTAATCTATTTTTCATATTCCTGAGTAATAAGGGGAGTTCCCCCTAACATTTTGTAATGTTAGGTGGGGTTGTGTGTACATAACGTACTCTATAAGACTACGAGTACATACAAATTAAAAAAATTATGATCAAAATCCATCAACAAGTTCCAGCGATATTAATCGCAACATATGTTTGCAGAATCAGTTTCATTTTTTGAGTGCACGTATTTTAGTAATTCCCCTCCACCGACCACGAATTAATTCCGTGCGGACGCCATTTTTAAAGCTTTATTAACCACTCTGTTGAGGTTCAAAGTTTACGCAAACTTTTACACATAACCTATATATCTTCAACTTCAAAATGGCTCTAGTTAGGTTGCTTAATTGTTATAAACAAAGTAGCCGTCAATTAAATAAAAATAGTGGCTAACTTTGACCGGAATTAACCTAAGCGAAAAGTTTTTCTTTGAAAATTCGTATAAAAATACCAGTTTTTTAAATTCCATTATGTTTAGCTTACGCCCTACAGTCAATATTAACAAAGTTATTCAAATTGTTTATAAGCCAAAAATGACTCTATTTTAGTAAAATGTTTTCTGAGTGATAAAAATGATTTTTTTAAATGCGTTGGAAATATGACTATTCTTCTTTCATGTTGTTTTCACAGAATTGCTGTATCATTATTATTTTCTGAACAATAACATTGCGAAAAAAAGCACTTTGGGATAAAAAAATTGAATAAAATTTAAACTAATTGACACATCGTCTTAACCCTTAAGTACTAACACACCGTCTCTCAGACGGCATCGTTTGTTGAAAGTGGGATATTTCCATTCCTAGAAAAATTTGAAGGTCATCCGTTTATGACTTTTCAAGTTAAGCGTCGTTTAAACACAACGATAAGTCACAGCAACTAGTTGTGATGACAAGTTGAAACGCTGTTTAGACGCTGCGATTCAATGCGATACCACCTTCAACCCAACTCCAACTTTGATAAGTTGTGCGATGCACCGTTTACACACAATGATAAGTTGCAACAACTCGATTGACCTTGATAAGTTGTTTGATTTATCGCTGTGTTTAAACGATCCTTTAAGGATCGTTTAAACACAGCGATAAATCAAACAACTTATCAAGGTCAATCGAGTTGTTGCAACTTATCATTGTGTGTAAACGGTGCATCGCACAACTTATCAAAGTTGGAGTTGGGTTGAAGGTGATATCGCATTGAATCGCAGCGTCTAAACAGCGTTTCAACTTATCATCACAACTAGTTCCTGTGACTTATCGTTGTGTTTAAACGACGCTTTATGTTGTTATTTACTAGTATTGAATTCGGCAATTTGCTGCAGGTTGTTATTCGAAAGATATTTAGACTCAAAGTGTGATTTCCGTCTAATAGACGGGGTGTTAGTGTTTGTGCCCAGTTCGTCATTAAACATAATGTGCCCCAGTTCGTCAAAAAGTTCAAATAAGGGGATAAAGACTATGAGGAAACTCTTTTGAAATGACTTGATGAGGTAGAAGACGACGTAAGCGAAGTGGGATCAATTTGTGATGAAAATGTTGCCACTGACTACCATTGTTACACTGTACAAATTTTAGTGCCTGTCAGTTTTTTTTTGTTTTAATATTTTTTAAAATTTTTTTTATTTTCATGTTTATTACTCTTTGTTTAACTCGATTATAAATTTTTATCAAGATTCTTTAATTTGTTTCATTTTTATCACACTTTTTTTCAGGAATAAAAAGTCGCACAGACAATCCTTCCATTCTTGTTATAATGTTTTGTATTTTAATAAATACAGAAAAACTAGATCAATTACTGTGTTTTTTAGATAAGTAATACTTTCAGTAAGTCATCGAAATATTTTTTTGCATTATAATATTTAACAAAAGAAAAATAACCAGTAAAATGTGAAACCCGTCTGTCAGGCGGTTAGTTAGTGTTTGCGCCATTGATTTAAGATGTTAGTACTTAAGGGTTAAAAATGTTTGTGCATTGTATGGTTATTTGATTCAACTTTTCATGTAATATGAAAGTCCTAAATTCATTTTCGCAAAAGTTATAGCAAATTTTTTATTTTTGAAATTTTAGTTTTATTTTGCAATATCCGAAGCAACAAATAATAGAACCAAAATTCAGAAAACACTATTTTAAACCTTGGCTCATCTACTAAAAGAAAAATATTATAAATTAGACATTTAATTACCCTGTTTTTACCTGTAGCGATTTAAACGAAAAAACTGCCATTTTTGACACTTATTTGTTAATAACTAAATTTCTCGTCCAAACTGTGACGGGCATTTTTGTATTTATAATGTATTAGGTATATAGTACCCAAAAAACTCATTTGCAACCTGGCTGCTCAAGTGTCCCGAACATGGTAAATTTTTGCCTTATTTCTCTGGTGTATTACTTGAAACAGGGTTAAAGATGTAAATGGCGCCGGTACCTGTCCGAAAGGATATCCCCGGCAAAAATACCATACGATATTATTATTATTATTAACATAAAACTACTAAAACAATCGGACATTGTTAGCTTCTAATCATTTTCTTTGATTATGTAATGTTAAAATCAGTTAGGCCACTCTGTCTCTCATGACCTCAAATAACATTTGGTCAAAAGTTGACATGGGAATGAATTAAAAAATCCATTAGATTCAGTAAATAAAAAGGTACACGTGAGCAAAAAATCCTGAATCCAAAACAACTTATTGAAAATTCGAGAGAAATTTTAAGTACCAATGAAAATATACATGAAAATATATAGGAATACAGCAAAACAGAACACATGCTAACAATAAAAATACTCATTGCTAATGAGTACAGAATACCGCTATATATTACTGTTGTAGATTTTGAAAAGGCCTTTGACAGTATAAAACACTGGGTCATACAATCTTCGCGAATAAATGGAAGAATCGACTATCACAGAAATGTTGAAAAGCATATACGAAAAAGCAAGAATCCCAATAAAACACCCACACCAAAACAGCAAACCAATAAAAATAAATAGAGGAATTAGGCAAGGGGACACAATATTCCCAAAATATTTACTCAAGCACTAGAAGATATTTTTAAAAAACTTGAATGGCACAACAAAGAAATCAACATCAATGGACTACTGCTGAATAACCGGAGATATGCGGATGACATAGCGGTGATATCAGACAATATGAAAGATGCTAACGAAGTGATGACACAATTGGACAAGGAAGCAAACGAGATAGGTCTAAGATAAACTACACAAAAACTAAATATATGACAAACGTAGAAGAGGACAAGGAAACCATACAAATAGGAACAAGTACAATAAAGAAAGTCAAGGAGTACATATACTTAGGGCAAATAATGAAACTGAGTAAAGAAAATCAAACAGCAGAAATAAAAAAGGAGAATAAGATTCGCATGGGTGGCATTCGGAAAAATGAGCTACATATATCCTGAAAAACCAGAAATAAGCCCAATACCTCCGCACAAAAGTATATCGCACCCTCAGTGCAAGAATGCAGTAAGTCAAAATAAGTAAGTTTCGAGATAAAGACGATTTTGTTTATTTTCGTGCTAATATCGGTGAAATAAGACACACATTTTAAGAAAAATTAACATTTAATTATGATTTTGCATGCTTTTCAGCCTATATTACATTAACCAGAAATAGAAATTTAAATAAAATAATATTAACGCAAAAAAAATTAGGAATTTCAAAGTTACAACACTTTTGCACGGAAAAAATTGTTAATCACTACACATTTAGTATTAGAATTTCAAAGTTACAACAGTTTTGCACGGAGAAAATTGTAAAAAGCGTAGACACATTTACTTTTACAGTAAAACCTGTGTTACCGGCCACCTGCCAATAACGGCCACCTGTACTAACGGCCAGTTTAAAAATTACCCAAACCAATTATGTACAGTAAAACCTGTGTTAACGGATACCTGTCAAAACCGGCCACCTTAACTTGCCGGCCAGCTTCAAAGTTCCCCAAACCAAAATTTTTGGACTACAAAACCTGGTATTAGCGGCCACCTTTTTATATCGGCCAATAGTTCTGTCATTTTTAGTGACCGTTATTGACAGGTTTTACTGTATATCTAGACTACAAAAACTGGCATTACCGGCCACCTTTCTATATCGGCCAATAGTTCTTTCATTTTTAGTGGCCGTTGCTGACAGGTTTTACCGTAGTTGTTGTCCTCTTCTCGTACATCATCTTGTGCCAAAATATTTTTATAAAAACTATGGTGGGCTTCTGGTATCATACCCGAATGGCATAAGTATACCAAATCTTTTTCTTTTTGGCCATTTGAATTTTTGGCTGTTCTTTGGCAAGTTTTCTGAGAATAGATATTTTTGACCTCTCAGTATTGTCAATACACAAGTTTTAAGATAACTGTTTTTCCTTTTAAAATATTATGGAAAATTAATATAATATTACACAAAGGACATAAAATTTACATGAATAGATTGGTCTCGAAAATCTTTGTTTATTGTCTCAGCCGTTAATGGATTACGTAGACGATATGTATATTAAAATTAAACACCACAGATATAGATATTAAAATAACAAATATCTTACTTTTTTCATTGCATGTTATCGAATCCGTTGCAATGTTCCGTGCAAAACTGTTGTAACTCTGTTACATTAGAGTTACAACAGTTTTGCACGGAACTTCAAATACGCATGTTCAAAAACGCAAAATAATTAAACTGTTGTTGTTGTAATATTTAGCCCATTAAGCATTTGAAAGTTACTAAAGTTTTACAGGGGATAGATATGCATGTTTACAATCGAATTCCATGATTACTTCATTTTCATAAAATTTTGAGTTACTGCAGTCTTGCACTGAGGGTGCGATATGATTAATGTGTCCTACCAGCCGGCCCGCCGAGAGGGCGGTACAGCCGGTACATTTTACCAGGGCCCGGCTATGTAAGGGGCCCGGCATCGACCAGGCCAAAGAAGTAATTTTTCCCGTTTTTTTTTGCTCATCAGAAAAATCAAAATTCATGGTCTTCCTTCTTCTTCTCTTCTTATACTTGTTGTAGACCTGTCGATCTGTTAATTCCGACGTTGAAGTATTTCTTGAGAGGTAGGCTGCCAGCTATCTCTCCATCTTTTTGGTGGTCTCCCCGGTGGACGCTTACCTACTGGTTTTCCTTCTAGCGCAATTCTTGGTAGTCTGTGCTCCTCCATTCTTTTTACATGACTGAACCATTCTCTTCGTCTTTGCCTGCCCCATCTGACTACATCTTGCACGCCACATTGTTCCCTGATTGTTGTTTCGTATTCTATCTCTTCTTGTCTTCCCTGCTATTGCTCTTAGTGTCTTCATTTCGGCTGTTCGTAGCATGCTTTTGATTTTATTTGTCTCTTCTCTTGATTCAATGCCATAGGTCATAACAGGTCTGATGCAAGTTTTCTAAATTCTAACTTTGCTGTCCATTCTCATATATGGGTTATTCCAGACCACATCTCTCAAACATCCGGACAAGACAGCGGCCTTGTGAATTTGTCCTCTTAGGTCTCTGGCTGGGTCATGATAACTTGATAACTCTACGCCTAGATATTTGAACTGGTTTAGCTGTTCTATGGGTTTCCCCTCTACCACTAGCTTGCATCTAATTGGGTCTTTCGCAATGGTTATGCATTTTGTTTTCTGCGTGGATATGTTCATGTTGAGTCGTCGACATGCTTGATAGAATCGATAAAGTTGTCTTTGTAGGTCATCCTCGCCCTCTGCAATCAGGGCTGCGTCATCCGCATAGCACACTATACTGATTCTACTGTGGCCGAGTCTGTATCCTAGTTGTAGCGATTCCACATCTTCTATTATTCATGGTCTTCCATTGTTGAAAAATCTAAATTAGTTGCCAGCAATTATACAATAAGGCCAGAATTTACATCAGATAAGAAAAAACGACGCAAGAAGCCTGCGAGATTTTTTGATGATTTGCCTAGTCCTAGAATTGATGCGACTGATAATTTAGTCCGAGTCCGACGCAACATTTCTCCGCGAAATATTTAATATTGTCAAAGATTGTATAATAACTTAATAACCAATTTAACCAGAAGATTTAATGCAGCAAAATTCGCTATTTAACATTTTATGGGCATTACGAGATGAAGATGACGACAATATTGAGAGAAAAATTAATATATTGCGTGAGGTTTATAAAGAAAACATCAGTGAAAAACTCATAGATGAAATTCGTAAACAAACATGCAACTAAACCAGTTAAATAGGGTAACAGTACGACCAAACCAGAAGTTGTCAAGCCAATTCAGAGCAGAGAGAGGGGTCAGACAATGATGCGTTTTGTCACCTGACGTTCAATATTTATGGTAAACATGTCATGAGGATAGCTTTAGAAGGATGGTCGGTGGAGTAACTGTGGCTGGTAAAAAATCTCCAATTTAAGATTTACTGAATACACTAGACTTTACAGTAAATGAACAAGAGATGCTAGATCTTATGCAAGGCGTTAAGTGGGAAAGCAATGAAGGTGTTTTTAAAATTAATAAAGGCAATTCGAAAATAATGGTGGTAGATAGATTAAACACTGTTCAGCTGTTTAACCACTTGTAGGAATATCAGATAGTAGACAGCTTAAACTATCTCCTATAGTATAACTAACGATGGCAACTGCTACGCAGAAGTTCGGAGATGCATTGGTATGGCAAAAATTCAGGTGAGTCGCCTTATAAAACTTAGGTTTGAAAAGAAAAATCTGTCTCAAGAAATCAAGATGAGACTAGTAAATGTACTTATACAGGGTGTTTGGTAACGAATGGGCCATAGCTTAATCTCAGATTCCTGAGATTAAAATAGGTAGTTTTAAGCTAACTTACCTTAGTATAAAAGTTGATATTAACCGAAATACAGGGTGTCAAAGTTAAACTTTTATTTTATTTATTCTTGAATATTTCCTAACAGGCATGGGATAATAATACCAAATTTGGTATGCAGGGGTTTTTTGGGACAAGAAATTTAAATTCGCCACTAAAAATGATGTCTTACCCAGAGGGCGCCAGATACGCCTTTCAGAGCTCATTTAATAGGTTCAATTTTTTTATTACCCACTCTACATACTTTGCGAATCAAAAATTTTATTTTCTTATTTAAAAAGGTATACTACATTCATCTCCCTAAACTCAGCCGTTTTCGAAATAAACGCATTTTAAATCTGCGAGGCAACATAATTTTTTAGCATAATATCATTGTAGTTACACCCGAAAAATAACTTAAAAAACAATTTCCAAAAAGGTATCGCAGATTTCTTTTAATGGAATTTGTGATGCAATGACATAAATATGAGAACTGGCACAATTATTATGGTTTTAAGTTTATTTTTCGGGTGTATTACACCCGATAAGGGTGGCCCTTAAAATATGTGAGAAAATTTAAATTTTGAAATTTCAACCTCTCAGCCCCTAAAAGTGTTCCATTATACATCAAAGTTAAACGTGGGAAATTTCATGAAAATCGGTGAACGTTTAGAGGTGGCCCTGGATCTGGTCGTATATTCATTATTCAAGTTAATATACATATTTATGTATTGTCATTATAAAATAATGGCATATTATATAAAATAATTTTAATAATTTATTATTAAAAATATATAATTTTTATGATCTTTAACACTTATAAGAAAAGTTCACTATAGTTCTTACTTCTTATGTTGTTTTGTTTTCAAGATTTCGGTTTTTGTAGAGCCCGGAAACATTTTTCGATGCTCGCAACTACTTGCAAGAGGTATTGTAGCTGTTCTTCCTTATTAGTGAGTTTTTTTCTTGAGGTGTTCACTTCAATTAGTTTAACTCCCGTTTCTGCCCTATCATTTGCCGTCACTATCCTTTCCTCCCGTTTCTGCCCTATCATTTCATCATCTTTCGATTGAACCGGATATCTTTTCAAAAAGTCATCAGGAAGTGAAAGCATGCTGAAGAACTGTTTGGAGTTTACAGTAAAAAACTGCTCCAGATCTCTGCTCTCCAAAAATGCAGAAGATTTCATATCGGTAGCATGTTTTGGAGGGTATTCAGGAGCTTCTTTCCCCAAAACTGCAACCATTAATCTTTTTGATTCTGGAAGTATCCTGGAATTAAAAAGGCTCATCGGGATGGGGTGTTCAGATAGATACCATAAGTGTTTTTGAAGTTTTTGGCTCGTTACAGTAGTAATTCTTTGGTTCAAGTAGTTAAGGAGTCGTTGCATAAGCCGAAAATCACTGAATGGCGCTTCAATAGCCACCGATGCTTTTATTCAGGCCTTCAAGTATACGCTGACTGAGAATACCGCTAAATTACAAATTCCGTTCAGGTACGAAGCTATCAACTTAAATTGGCTGCGAAACTAACATCGTTATAGCATATATAACTTTAAACTTCCATCTCACCCTATGCATGGCTCCAGGATAATAGAAGCAAACCCTTTCTTTTCAGCTTTACCTAGAAAAATTATTGATAACTCTAAGAATTCTTTGTAGTCATCTCTTGGTTGAACTCCGTGCAAATGTTCCATGGCAAAATTTAACATGTCTTTTCGATTTTTTGAAATCACAGTTTCAACAGCAGGATCTGTGGAAGCCAGTTCAAAGGTACTTTTGTCTATAATTGCCCAGCTGTCTTGAAATCTTTCGAAAATACTTATTTGGGGGCACAGATCCAACTATGAGTTCCAAAATGTGGTGGCGGCAGGCTAAAAAAGCAAGTCCTTTCCCAACTTATACTCAAGAATGGTACATGTTCCAGACTTCGGCCCTGTGCTGCATGCAGTAGTATCGAAACATAGAGCAGCAACTTGATAAACAATACCCCATTCCTGCAAACATTCCAAAATGGCATTTGCATGAGCAATTTCCGTTTCATTGTGTAATTTTGGAACACCCCGCAGCTGTTTATATCCACCATTGACATTTGACATAAGAACGGAAGGCAATCTACATGTTTCTTGGAAGTTAAGACCTCCATTAGCAGAAATTAAAAAGTCCTTTTTAATTTTGTTACATCTTTTCTCGAATTATATCTCTCTCTCACGCTAAATAGAGGTTGCGATTGATGCCTAACGAGCTTACATCACGACCAAGACTGGATGCTACCTCACTAATAATAACTGTGGCTTTCGTGGACGATACTTGGGTTCTATCGAGGACAGACGAAAGTGCATAAGTCATGATTTTGATTCGTGCTCTTTTAGGTAAGGTTTCACCTTCAGAAGTCGCAGCCGCACCAACGTTAGCATTATCGTTGTTGTTCAAGTCAATTTCACCTCACCTTCACTAATTTTAATCTTTTTATTCCTGTACTTAATTGTAACTGATAAGCGATTAATTATTGATATTTTTTACATTATTGGCAGAAATTCGTATTACACGACTAATTTCAATTGCATGGGGCCTCAGGGGCCCGGGGCCACCTTTAAATATTTTCAGATCTCAATAAAAATTTATATTTTTAAGTTTCTCCATAAATGGAACAATTTTAGGGGGTGAGAGGTGAAAATTTTTAAATTTCATTTTTAAGGGCCACCCTAAAATGATATTATGCAAAAAATTATGTTGTATCGCAGATTTAAAATGCGTGTATCTCGAAAACATTTGAGTTTAGCGAGATCAATGTAGTATATCTTTGTTAAGTAAAAATATTAAGAGAATAAAAGTTTTGATTCAAAAGGTATGTAGAGTGGGGGATAAAAAAAATTGAACGTATTAAATGAGCGCTGAAAGACGTATGTGGCGCCCTTTGGGTAATACATCATTTTTGGTGGCGAATTTAGATTTATCATCCCAAAAACCCTCGCTTACCCAATTTCGTGTTGTCAGGAAATATTCTCAAGAATAAATAAAATAAAAATGTAACTTTGACACCCTGTATTTAGGTTATTATCAACTTTCCTACTAAGGTAAGTTAGATTAAATCGACCTATTTTAAGCTCAGGAATCTCAGGTTAAGCTATTGCCCATTCTTTACCAAACACCCTGTATGTTTGCAGACACTTACCCCCTTCGCGCACAGCAGAACCAAAAATTGATACCTTTGAGATGTGATGTTGGAGGAAAATGCTGCGCTTGGATAGCTCATGAGATAAACGTTTTCATTCTTAACCAAATTTACATTAAAAAAAATCTGTTCGCATTGTGTCTGCAGTGAATTCTACAGTTATTTAATCACGTGGGTCGCAGATGTGACAATAATTTAGAGAGATTAATTGTTTCTGGAAACGTTCCGTGGAAAAGACCAAGAGGACGGCCGCCAACCCTGTGGTCCGACCACATTCAGACTTTAGCGGACCACTCAGTCTGCGAATCCTTAGAGTAGCTGAAGATAGAGACAAATGTAGAACATTTATTATGGAGAATTCTCACGACGAGGTCGAGGCGCGTGTTGAAGCGAGATTCAAGTGGGTCCTAATTTAAACGTCGGCAAAGAGAGATATAATGTATATAATAGTGGAAAAGAAAGAGAACGCAGATACCCTACAAGACGGTAAAATTAGTAATATTTACACTTTGTGATAAAATGTCCCGAATATGTCCCGAAGAATACAGGCAACCAAAAAGTTGACCGCTCTCAGTGGTGGAGATAAAAATATTAGTTGGTTTTTTTAATTCTCACAATGATAAAAATTAGAACGAAACGTACTTTGACCATAAAATTACCACGCCACTGATCATACCCTCGTCTGACGAGACATCCACACTATCTACAGGCTAATAAATTTTAGCATTTGGTGTTATTTTAAGGGTCATAAATACCAAATTTTGACAGAAATTTCTCTATCTCTTCTTACGTTTAATCTTTTTCACGTTGGGTTGAATTCCGTCTTCAGTTTTTATCTTTTTCTGTTACATTTTTTTATTTCACTCATAATGTCGCAACACGCTCTGTCAGTTTTCCTCTTTAGGAGTATTGGATAACACTAAACACAGATTACTGAAGGTAATCCTTCAAGGTAAAGTATTCGGAAAGCGAGGAATTGGGAGAAGAAGAATATCATGGTTAAAGAACCTGAGGAAATGGTTCTACATGTTACAATATACAACGTTAAAAGTAGATGTTTCTCTATAGTTGTACATACTCTATGTAATGACAGTTTAGAAGTTGTAATGTAATGTCAAGAAAATAAGAAAATATAATGTCAGTCATATTCAAGTAAAATGTTTTCCTATTGTCCTATATGTATATATATATATATATATATATATATAATATATATATAATTGAGTGTCCTTAATATTATTATATATATATATATATATATATATATATATATATATATATATATATATATATATATATATATATGTCCTATATATATATATAATTGAGTGAATTATAATCGTTGTTGGTCATTTAGTCAGTTCACCTAACTTAATTTATAACAGGTTATGGGCCCAGCTCACGTGGAAACTGAACAGGTGAAAAAATATGGCGACCAGCAATAACGATTATAAAATTCAAGTCGACAAACTTGAGGTTCCTGAAGACTGGACCAAATGGAAATGGCACGTTTCGATGTTATTACGAGCGTATGCACTTGAAGACATTGTGAACGGTATGTGTAAGTGTCCCGAGGTTACTGAAAATTCAACTTCATTGGAAGTAGAGAAGCATCAACAATGGTTAAAAGACGATGCAAAAGCGGCAAGTTTGTTAGCAGGTACGCTAGGAAAAACTGTTGCCGAGCTCGTGTTGACATGTACTCACGCTAGTGAAATATGGGACAAATTACGTGCGAAATTTGAACGTAGTAGTACGCAACGGTTAAACATGTTAATTGAAGCCTTCTTTAGAGTCCAGCGTGATAAAAAAGAAGATATTAGTACACATGTTGCGAAGTTGCAGAAACTGTTTGTAGATTTGAATGATGAATTGCAGAGGCATGATGAAAATGTTTTATCCGAAAGAATGTTAAATGGCCGGATCTTATCAACTTTGGGTAAGGACTTTGGTAATTTCAAAGATTTGTGGGACAGGATACCATCAAAGAATCAAACTTTGAACTTATTGATTGAGAAATTGTGTGCCATTGAATTATGTGACCAAAGTACTACATAATCTTTTGCGTTTGTTGCACCACGCAATAGCCCGACAGAAAAATACAAACAGAGCCATAGTACAACTACTACGAAGTCAAAGAGAAATGTACATCGTGCAAAAGAGAAATTTCCATGTCACAAATGCAAGAAATTAGGCCATTGGGCGAGGGAGTGTCCATTAAAAAAATCTGCTGAGAATTTAGATAAGAATAAAAGTATAGATACTGTTTTTTTGTCCGTTGTTTAATTGCCTCATCTAACAATTGTGTTAAAGCTAAAAAATGGTATTGTGACAGTGGAGCCACAAATCATATCACTACAGATAAGCAATATTTCTCATCTTATACAGAATTTGCTGAATCCGAAAATATATCACTTGGTAAGAAGGGTGTATGTATGTTAGCCCAAGGACAAGGAACGGTGAAAATTCAAACGGGTCTGAATAATAAATGGAAAGATGCTGAATTGAAGAATGTTTTTTATGTTCCTGAAGCAAGCGCTTATTTGTTTTCTGTGAAAGCTGCTGCGCAAAGGGGGTTCATTACAGTACTCGACGAAAAAGGTGTAAATCTACATGATAAAAATACTCTTGAATCTGTAATGACTGGGTACTTTAGTAATGGCCTGTATGCACTTGATATACGTGTTATGAAACCGACCAACTCCATTCAAGCAAACTTAGTAGAGTCAACAGATATGTTACAAGTATATCATGAAAGACTTGGTCATCAGCATAAGCAACACGTAAAGAGGGTCTTGAAGGAAATGAATATAGACATTGATGGATGCAAAGAAAGCTTTTGCGATGGATGTGCAATTGGAAAAATGCATAGATTGCCATTTAAATCTAGGATCAATCGGCCACAAGTCACTGGTGAGCAGATCCATGCAGATGTGGATGGACCCATGTCTATAGAATCACTAGGAAGAGCACGTTATTACGTATGTTTTAAAGATGACTTTAGTAAGTTTCGGAAAGTTTTCTTTATGAAACACAAAAGTGAAGTATGTACCTTCTTAGAAAAATTTTTAAATGAAGCAAACACAAATGGCCATGTAGTAAAGCAACTGAGATGTGATGGAGGGAGAGAGTTTGACAACAGAAAGGTATCTGAACTTCTTGCAAGTAGAGGTATAGAGCATTGTATCACTCCACCCTATACACCTCAGCAAAATGGTGTTGCTGAAAGGGAAAACCGTACCATTGTAGAGTGTGCTCGTTCCATGTTAAACTCATGCAACTTGTCCAAAGAATTGTGGGCAGAAGCATGCAATACTGCAGTGTATCTTCTGAATCGCACAGGAAAGTCATCAATTGAGAATAAAAGTCCCTACGAATTGTGGTATGGAAAGCCAGTTGGGAGTTTGAAACATTTAAGAATATTTTGGCACTGAATTTTATGTTCAAAACAAAAATTTTCGCAGTAAATTTGATGACAAGGCGATACATGGTTGTTAAGTTGGTTACGTGAATGACAGGGATGGTTTCAGAATATGGATTCCATCTGAAAGAAGAATCGTATCGAGCCACGACGTACGATTTAAACCTGAGGTTATATGCAATTTGCAAATTTTTGAAGATAAAGCCGAATCAGTGAACCAGAATCAGTGGGAATGTTTTAGTGTAAATGAAAACTCCGAAGAAGTGAAAAATGGTATCAATGAAATTGTGAAATCTGAGAATATGGAAAGTGCAGAAAGTACGAGTGAAAATCAAGAAGTTAATAGAGAAGAAAGAAGCGATGATGGTGTTCAAGAATATAAGCGTTACAATATACGTGTTAGAAAGAAACCAAAATTGTTTGGCTTATCTACTTTTCACGTTGAGGGAGAGTGTTACAATATACAACGTTAAAAGTAGATGTTGCTCTATAGTTGTACATACTCTATGTAATGACAGTTTAGAAGTAGTAATGTAATGTCAAGAAAATAAGAAAATATAATGTCAGTCATATTAGTCACACTAGCGTCTAATACCTTTAATTATCGCATTATTTGCATTAGAAATATGCAATAGTGTGACACCAGCATAAGGATTTACATTTATATTTAAGCTTAAGGTACGTCTTAAGCTTAATATCTGTTGGTGCAACCATGCATTAATCCTGTTACAAAGTTATTTGTATTTGAGTAGTCTCGTTAAATTTCGAGAGGTAGGTATACATATTGAAGAGCAGGTATAATAATCAAAAGAACAAGAGATTAACAATAGATTACTTTCTACCTGTACCGAAAACTTAACCACACGACGACACCACTCAAAATACAAATGACTTTGTAATAAGTTTAAGATTAAAGTTTATTGAAATATCTTGATGGCAACTATACTAGGCGGCATTTTCCTGCAAATAGTTTTTTTTTTAAATTAAGTTATGTTTTGTTTTTAGATTTATTTTAAGAACGATAATAATGAACCAGAATTGTTAACGGTACCAAATTGTGACAGCTTTTGTCCCTTGGAAAAGTTCGAAGATTTAGTCAAGGAAGATATTCCAGAAAGTATCTCACTCTGTAGGGGAACCAAGCGTAAGTTTTAATATTTGTTATTAACAATCCCATCGCAATAAGTTTCTTTTAAAGTAGGATGTGAAATTTAAATATACCTTTTGGTTGGATGCTTTTGTCACCTTGCAGAATAATAGGTACTCGTATTTGTTATTGTAACAAAAGAATACTTTTGACCGACCCTCGTATAACAGGTCCCATCTCCACACAGACCGATCGACATCATTGACTGCGTTCACCAGATGCAAACACATTCACAAATGTTTGCGCTTTGATTCTAAACTTGTTGACAGCGAACTGAACGGATGGTTGTTTAGGTTAAAATTTGACATTTTGCTTGCTTGGTTTGAACGTAACCTAAAATAAATTTTCTCAATAAATACGTTTTTGAATTTATTTTTTTTATTAAAGGAAAAAAAAATTTATTTAATAGATAATAACGTAGCAGAATGTCTTCAGTAGCCTTTATTTTATATATAAAACCCTTATCAATATATTTTACAATATATACAATTTAAATTCCCGCCATATTTCAACACGTTTGCAAAGTTCAACTTAAATATGTTATGTTTGCAAAAATGGCGACCGCTTTCCAAACATGTTTGACGTTAGCAAGTCGTTCAGAACCATAAAGCGCAAACTGATTGCCAACGTTTGCATCTGGTGAACGCGCCCAATGATTCTGGATAAGAAATCAGCGGCGGGGGAGACGTGCGATTGACCGAATGCCGCGCCTAACTAGAGATGGGCAGAACATTCTAGAAATAAGGGACGAATGTATGTATAACGGACGAATTTTGTAAATAGAGTTAGTTATAAGATAGAATTCGTAATATAAACTTGTATAACTGCACCAAAGCAGATTCTAGATATTCGAACTTTAAACTCAGCAGACGCAGAGAGTGAACACAAACTAGTCCTAGCAAAAATTAGAATGAGAATAACACCGAAACATTTTCTACAGGAAATCACCGATGAAAAATTCAATGTAGAATCACTGTGGAACGACTCTACAAGAGAAATGAACCAAAGGAGGCTAGCACAGAAGATACAGCTGCAACAAATAGATGACATCAAAGATATAAAAGCGAGCTAGAAGAAAATTAAAAACCACATTGAAGAGGCAGCAACAGAAGCTTTAGGAAAACGCAAAGTTATTCTAAACAAAAGAAACAACAACATTACACCATGGTTCAGAAAATAAATAAAACAGAAATTTAAAGTCAAACGAGAGGCCTACATGAAGTATAAAACATTAAATACTCCAGAATCCAGAGATACCTATAGAAGAATACGAAATGAAACAAAGCAGTTGGTAAGAAGAACAAAAAATGAACACTAGGAACAGTTTACAGAAAGGATGGAAAGCGACTTCTAAGGTACACAAAAACAAATATGGAGATTCATAAGAAACCAACAGAAAGAAATGGCAGAATTGAAGGACTACAATAACATACCAGCAAACGAATGGGAAAGATACTTGACGGAACTGTTTAAGGGAAAGGAAAATAATAATCAACACAAAATAATAATCAACACAATAACGTACCTAAATTAAGACACAAGATAGAAATCAGTTTTCAGGAAGTAGAGATAGCCATAAACTCGCTCAAAAATAGAAAGTCACCAGGACCTCGATTTTTGACCCTTCGCTTCGTTATCGAATGTATTCGCTTAACGAAGAACGAAGCGAAGGGTTAAAAGTCGAGGTCCAGGACCAGACGGAATAACCAACGAGCTTCTAAAATACGGAGGAGAAAGTATAACCCAAGATATGACAAAACTTATACAAAAATTAATATTGCACTGTAAGATACCAGACGCATGGAGAAACAGTATAATAATACCAATGTTCAAGAAAGGAGACAAAGAAGACCCCAACAATTACAGAGGTTTAAATCTACTGTACACCGTACTTAAGCTAACCACAAAAGTCCTAACCAACAAAATCAATAAACTAACAACTTTATCACATGAACAACAAGGATTCAGATCCGGAAGATCCTGCGTAGATGCCGTATTTGTACTGAGACAAATCACAGAAAAGGCCATCGAGTACAATAAATCAGCAACTCTATGTTTTATAGACCTCTCAAAGGCTTTCGATCGCATCCAAGTCGAAGACGTCTTACACTTACTCTATAGAAGAAACATACCAGTCAATATTTTACAAACCATCGAAAACATCTACTTCCATAATCGAATACAGGCAAAGATAAATGGAAAACTAACACAGTTTATACCAGTACAAAGGAAATCAGACAAGGTGACTCGTTAAGCCCACTTCTCTTTAATATAATAATGGACGAAATAATAGAAGCAGTACGTAAAGGTCATGGTTACAGAATGGGGAAAAAGAAATCCAAATATTATGTTATGCAGACGACGCCGACAGAAGACGATCTCCAAAGATTAATACACATATTCAATACAACAGCTAAGAAATAAAATATGATAATATCAGCAGAAAAAACCAAATGCATGACAACATCTAAATACCCACTACGATGTAGAATCGAAATTGATGGGAAAATAATAAAGCAGGAAGCAAGGTTTAGATATCGGGGAATAGATATAACCAGTTACTGAGATGTTGAATAGGAAGTACGACAACAAAGCTTAAAAGCAAGTAAAGTGTCGGGATCTCTTAATGACACAATCTGGAAGAACAAACACCTAACAAAAGACACAAAAGCAAGAATCTACAAAGCAGCAATTAGACCTATATTGACATATACGGCGGAGACAAGACCTGACACATCTAAAACGAGACGACTACTAGAAACAACAGAGATGAAAATACTTCGACGAACATCAGGGGAAAGTCTGTTGGATAGGGAAAGAAGCCAAAACATAAGAAGATCATGCAATGTAGAAGACATAAATGGATGGGTGACAAAACGGAAACAGGAGTGGAACGAACACATTAGTAGAATGGCAGAGGATAGGATAGTACGAATAGGAGGAGATAAGTCACCAAATGGACGAAGATGTGTTGGCAGACCAAAAAAAAAGATAGTGCGATAATTTAAACAATTTAGGAGGCTAATATTGAAGAAGAGACAGGCTTTAAAGCCTACATACAAGAAGGAAGAAGATAAGAAGATTGTATAAGTAAATAGTCAAATAGTATAAACCTTAAAATTTATTAAGAAGACAAGATAATTCATACATTATCGAAATAGTAACCACAATTTAGGTAGTGATGATGAAATAAGTAGCCATTTATCAAATGAATGTGTTCCGGAAAGCTCTCGGTCGATGTCATGTCGTGTATTGTGCATCTCCAAAGATCTCTGTCACTGGTCATTTCTTTTAACTCATGCATAGACATTTTGCATATTCCTGTAATTTGATCGATCCATCTTGTTGGGAATCTTCCTCGTGATCTTCGGCCTTCCACATTTATTAGTATAATGAGTCTTTCCATGTTTTCTGTGTTTGATCTCATAACATGTCCAAAGTATTTTAATTGTTGTAGATGGACTTTACTGGAGAGTCGTTGGCTAACTTTTAGATCTCTTAAAACTGAATTATTTGTCCTACGGTCGGTTCAAGGAATTCGTAACATTGGTCTCCAACAGAACGTTTCAGCGGTGTCTATCTTTCTTCTTTCTGATTGTCTTAGGGTCCAAGTTTCATATCCGTAGGTCAGTATTAAGAATATTAAGCAGTTGATCAACCTCATCTTTAACGCTCTTGAAATTTGATAGTCCTTCCATATTTCGGTCATTTTTGCTGTGGCAACGTTTGCTAGATCACATTTACGCTACGTTTAACATCTTCTTGTAATGACCCTGTGTTTGTGATTAATGATCCCAGATATAAGTATAAGCTCACAACCTCAAACAGGTCAATTGTGGTTATGTGTGGATGATTGTTCTGTAGTCTATCCACTATCATGATCTTTGTCTTTGATATATTAATTGAAGACCAAATATTTGACTTTTATTTTCGACCAGTCGTATAAGATCAATCAGCTCTGCTTAAGACTATTTGCCAAAAGAGCTGTGTCATCTGCGAAACGTAGGTTGTTTATTTTATGACCATTTATTAAGATGCCCTTTTCTCATTCTTCAAGTGCTCTTTTCATAATATGCTCCCCATATATTGAATATTTGTGGAGATAGTATACATCTTTGTCTGACACCCCGTTCTGGATGAAATTCGTTTGAAAGTGCGTATAATTCAGTTATAAGCGAAATTAGGTGTTGTGGTTCTCCTACTTCTTTTAGTATTCGCCATAAGTGTCTCCGTTTGACCCTGTCGAACGCTTCACGATAATCTGTAACACATAATTTATAGTGGAATATTGAATTTCATAGATTTTTCGATTATCAGATTATCAGATCATTTTTCGATTATATTTAACAGGTGTTCTCGAGTGCCTCTACTTTTGGTAAATCCAGTTTGCCCTTGTGGAATTTCTCTTTGAAGGAAAGTTTTCAGCCTGTGATTGATTATAAACATAGCATTATCTTGCTGGCATGATATATAAGAGAAACAGTTCTTTATGTCGCATTTATGGAAGCTGCCTTTTTTATGTATTGTCGTTATTGTAGATTTTGTCCAGTCTTTAGACCGTGTTGCTTGGAATGCCATATTTGGTTACAGAGTAGATGAAGTAATTTTACGCTGGTTTCTTCTGTGACTTTGAGCATTTCTGCTGTTGTCATATCTGGACCTGGAGTCTTACTTTATTTTCGAGTATATTAGGCTCTTCTTTAACCTCGTCAGGGATTTGGTTAACAAGTTCGTGGTGTTGATCATTTTTATATAGGTCCCTAGTTCCGGAAAGCAAATGACCAAAAGTACAACATAATTTACAAAATGTATCTTCAACATTACAAAACTCAAGAAAAGTAGACTACACCATCGAAAAAATTATTTCTTCTAAGTTCTTCAGGGGAGGATGATTTTGCGATTGATCATGACTTGATATGGACGAATATAGATAGCCAGAACTTAAGAAATACTACATTCAGTGTTCAAAACTTGGATATCAGAACGAAGTATTTTTTGAGATGGATGTTAAAAGGTCGTTTGATTATTATTAACTCTATTTTTGAATGGCGTTGAGTGGTTTGGGCAAGAAAATAATTGATAATCACATCAGAAAATGAATATTGGTGGTCACCGCAAAAATCTAGAATTCGTTATATAGTGGGTGGATAAATATAGAAGAATTAATGACATTTTTGGCTCTATTCTTGTGTGAATGTGATTGCAAAGATTACCAAAATTGTATTCATATTGGTCAAAAAATCCATTATACAAAAACAAAATAGCTGGTATTAAAGAGAAGCTTGTATCAAATTCTTGAACATTAATTTTTATTTTAGTTAGTAAAATCTTAAAAAACCTTATCAACGGATATCTAATTTAACTCTTTTGTTTATCTGTTGCAGCATCCAGTGCTTCTCAGATGTCCTATCAGGTTAATTATATGGTTTTACTATTGCTTACTTATCTTTTATTGTAAACATACTTGTATTTAAATAAACAATTGCAACCTGAAATATATTTTACTGTTATATGGTTCTATTGACGCTATTATGGAATGTCGCCTTAATAGTTGTAGTCGAAGCAGTAGCGTACTGATAGATCAGCAGTGGGACTCTATAACTTTTATAGCGAAAGCGTAAGCAAGTACTAGAGTCTGTAGCACCAAACAAAAAGAAATTTCGCAAGGCTATGATTGGCCACAAAATCCCGGCTTGCGATTGGTTAGAAAGCTGACTGTGATCATAAGATAATATAACCTAGAATTTAAATTTTATTTGACAGTTGTTTGTTGTTTTAATGTCTGTGCAATATTCAACAAAATAAACAAAATATAGAACAATAATAATAATAATTATAATGATTTATGATTTCCTAAAGAAATATATGCTTTAGAAAGATGTAACATATTTAAATAGAAAATGAGATGTAAAATCTTGAGAACCCAAGAGCTGCATATGTCTGAAAGCAAAATAAATGAAACTGAGGGCATAGATAGATAACATTTTACTGGTAAGTAATGAAATATTTTAGAGGTATAAAGAATTTATAAAGCCTGTCACATTAAAAAATAATTGCTTGAAATACAGAAATTGCTACAGAAATGTTAATTTTCTAATCAGATATACTATTTTTAGAAAGACAATGAATAAAATATCACTGAATATGAGAAGATAGTTCATCAAAAGTTGGGGATGTTTAAGAAGAATTTTGCTGCATCGAACAATCATAATCGCTGCTGTCAGTCATACAAAGTAAAAAGTAAACTGCGAAAGTTTAGTCCTATCAAAATTTAACTATGGTGATGTTGTGTATGGGCCATTCCACAAATATACGTCTGTTCCAGACCATCGCGACAACAAATATTTTAGTGTGCAACATAAGAAGTACGAAAGTAAATGGCTCTAAAAATTATTACAATAAACAAGAATGTAATTTGCAATTTAGTTTCGTACTTCTTATGTTGCACACTAACATTCGTTGTCGCGATGGTCTGGAACAGACGTATATTCGTGGAATGGACATTGTATTCGATCAGATGACAGAGGAAGAATTCGGGGGGTTCAAAAGATACCAGCCTATTTGTCACAAATTTATATATATATATATAATGTTCTTGAACTCCTAATTTAACAAATTTAAAACATGTAAAATGGTTGAGCATGGAAAAGAGAAGATTTCTACATGCTGCTTGTCTGTTCCACAAAATTATCAACAACTCACTACCAACATATCTTTTTAAAAAAGTTATACAGTGATGAGCGCCCTAATAACCGGCAAAATAACGCAAAGGTAGGAAACATTAAGTTGTGAGATAACAGAAATGAAACTAGTGGAGGTGGGAGATTTAGCGATAAAAACTTATAAGTTTACATTTTACTTATTGTTTCCCACCTTCAGACGTATCAGATGAGTATTTCAACTAAAACTGTCACAGTCGCAGTTGCCAAACTCGTCCGATACATCTAAAGGTGGAAAACAATAAATATAATATAAATGTATAGGTTTGTATCGCTAAATTTTCCACCTACACTAGTTTTATTTCTTTTTATCTCACAACTTAATTTATTACACTCATCACTGTTTATAGAACTGACATAAGAGGCACAGAGCAACAGTGGCCTAACACCAAAAAAACGAAGTTTTGAGATAAATGCAATCTTTTCATTCATATTTACATTGTGCTTATGGGATGATGCTACAAATTATGTAACGATATTTATCCAAATATACAGGTAGGTTGTGTAGGCCCTTGTTAAGGCCGGCCGTTGTATGAAAGAGAGGTCCCCAAATGCCGGCGCAACAGAGAGAAAAGATTCTTTCCCGAGAGATGCTGCCTCTATCGGAGAAATAACGCAATAGATATCTAAGCGAGGCCACAAACGGCAGAATTTTTAGTGAGTCGATAGTTTAGTTAAGTACAGAGAGTATGCAGGTGCGGCCTCGCTAAGATGACTCGAAATCGTTTTATATATCAGGTGCGAACTTTTAATTTTTTAGTAGGCGGTTTAAGGACGGGGTCTCGCTGAAAATTTTACTTGGATAAATACTGTGCTCGTATCTCGTGGTAAAATCTAAACCAAAAGTATTGGAGAAATCTATTTTAGTCCATGTGGTGAGACCGCTCCCGTCTGGGAAAATTTCTGATTCGGTTTCTTTGTGGATTCCTATTCAAACATGTCCCCTCTAAACAAATCTGAAGGGTGCCGGGCGGAATTTTTGGGCAGAAACTGTTTAAACAATTTTTATAAACAAATAGAAAAGATCACGTTTTTTTGCCCCGGAACATATATTTTTAAGTTTAGTGGGTCATTCTAAACAAGAAAGGTATCTTGTAATTTTTTTCAAAAATTGATAGTTTTCGAGTTATAGGCGATTTAAAATCTGAAAAGTGCGAAAATGCTCATTTACGAGGCCTAAAAACTCATATTTAAATTAGAACTTTTGAGGTTGCCAGATTCTTAAATTGAAGTTTAAACATTCAGCTTGAAGATTCTAAAGAGTGATTGTGTCTAACCCTAATTTAAACCGTCGTGTTTTAATTGTTAAATATACATGTCCATCCGATTTTTTTGTCGGTGCGGCGCGCTCTATTTCAAAAATCTCCAGTTTTCCTCCAAAAAATATTTTTTCTAGATTTTTTGGGACATTTTAAATAAAATAAGTTTCTTGACATTTTTCTCAAAAGTTAACAGTTTTAAAGTTATAAGCGATTTAAAATCCAAAAATGCGTTTTGGCATTTTTCGGATTTAAATCGCTTATAACTTTAAAACCATTAACTTTGGAGAAAAATGTCAAGAAACTTATTTTATTTAGAATATCACAAAAAATCTAGAAAAAATATTATTTGGAGGAAACTAGAAGATTTTTGAAATAGAGCTCGCCGTACCTGCAAAAAAATCGGATAAACATGCATATAACAACTAAAAAAAAACGGTATAAATTAAGGTTAGACGCGATCACTCATATGTGGACCATATAGAACAATTTGGTGTTGCAGGAAAACTTTTACTTCGGATGTCTGGGTTAGGCCTTTTTTGGACCAATTATAACATACTACCTCCGTAACTTTGGAACCGTTCATTTTAGAAGGGTTATGCATAGGACCTTTTTTGTTTCAAATTTAATGTAGAACAATTTTGTATAGAAGGTTGTTCATGCTAAATCGCATAGTTTTAGAAATATTGACGAAAAACGTAAAAAACTACGAATTTACCGATTTCTCCCCCCTCCCCCCCCCAAACCCGACGCTCAAAATGGTGTGACTTTTTTCTGAACATTATGTGGACCATATAGAACAATTTGGTGTTGGAGGATAACTTTCACTTTGGATGTCTGGGTATGGGTCTAACTATACCATACTATATTCCCTAAAATAAAATGTTTCATCATAACGGCTGACCTGAGTAAAAATCACTTATTTATAAGTTAAATTTGAATTATAGGCTTGGATCTCGCGTACAAAAAAGAAGTTGATTAATAACAAGCTGAAAATTTTTAACTTAACTGTGTCTAGTCGGACAAACTTTGATGTACGGGAACACTGAAACAGGCGAAGCTTTAATTGTGGAACAGGTTAAAAATTTGGAACATCAGACTACGAAAACGTTCCATGTATTTTGTCTGACAGAACTTCCAACTGATTTGTTACGATTTCATTAAACTCTTATGCAAAAATCAGACTGGTATTATCACCAACTGGGCATTTTAATAAGTTTAACACGAAGAACATGTCAAATGGCAGGAATTATATTTTTGATAAATAGCAATATGATTTTTGCATGAGAGTTTAATGAAACAGTAACAAATCAATTGGAAGTTCTGTTCGAAAAAATACATGGAGCGTTTTCGTAATCTGACGTTCCAAATTTTTAAACTGTTCTACAATTAAAACTTCTCCTATTCTTCTCCTGAAAAAACTTCTCCTGAAAACTTAGTGAAAACAGAGAAAATTTAGTGAATTGCAAATATTTAATTCAAAAGAAACTTTTTATTTATTCTAAGGGACTGTCGGCCCTCGGCAATAACGTTTTCTTTCATTCTGCGTTTAATTTTTTTAAAAATACTTATTAGTTTTCTCAGTATTCGAAAAAAATGAACACATTTAAAACACAGGAAAATTTTGAGAGGCGACATTTTGCGTCTTTCCCCTTAAATTTTTTTGCAACATGAATGAAGCACCCTGTGTATTAAATTAAAAATATACATTCAAGTAAATAAACAATAATATTTTGTTATATCAAAGTTTTCAAACAAATTTTATATAGGGTGTCTGCATAACTAGCAACCATATGGTTTCATATTAATTTTATTAATTATTAATTTTAATTATTATTAATACATTATTAATTTTACGGGAAAAGGTAATACCCAAGTTAAATACATAATCATAATTCATAGAGTATGTGTTTACTTAAGGGTAATTATCATTAGAGTAAAAGATTCACTTTATAGGAGTAAAACTGCTAAGTTGCGTTATGGGTACTAATTTATGTTTCTAGTCGTCAAGGAGTGTGATTTGATGTTTGATTTTCATATGGCAAGCGTAATTCAATCTATCTACATACTTCAAAGAAAAAAATTAGGAAGGGACAATAAAATGTAATATATTTTAGACGGAGTACGTTCAACATTTCAGGACGGGAATAATAATCATTTTTTCAGTAATAACACAATATTTGATTTTTGAGATTTCTCTAGCTGTTCATGAAATAAATAAAATTGTATATAAAAAATGATTATCTCATTTAAAATAAATATTTCTTATTTACCAATCCTTCGGTTTGGCGCCCCATTGGGGTTACGCACGCGTGCACCGCACGCGTTGCACGCCCGGTTACGGGGCCCTGATATTATTCCAAGTACGCAATAATGAACCACCCGCATCCCTCAAAACGGTATTACTCTCTATACAGTACCGAAATTTCCAAAGGAAAGTTTCAAACGGGCCATACCGCTCCTGAATTTTGCACATGTATATAATATTTTTCTAGCGACATCTTATACATAATGGCTACATTAACAGAGCTTAGATTCTTACAGATTCCTATACTGTATTCGTATTATATGTCGAATATTTACGTTTCACATGCCAATTTCTATTAATTTCAGAAATTTATTTTAAAAGTACACCACGCAAAAAGTACTTTATTAATTCACATTTTTTTAACGTTATATCCTTCCATTACTTCTACTGTAGTGCTAAACGGAATTTTATCATGAAATTCATTTAAATACTTAAGCAATTTAGATATAAACGCTCTTATATTTATTGAGAAAAAAGCAAAACTTTCACATTTTTTTATAAACAATACACAACAGGTAGGATAACAAAAATATGGCTGGAACTAGCGACATATATTGTTAGTAGGTTAAGCATTTTTCGGTATACATATATGCTCTAGATTATGAGTGGTGTACTTTATAAAGGTGATGGGATCGGCTATACTTATAACATTACCAATGGCCGGCCTTAATCTGAAGATTTACGCCCGGTTTCATAATCAACTTAAAGTGAACATTAACTAAAGTTCACTTTAACGTTGACATTTACCCATATTAATTGCATTGACAGGGGTACCAACTTAAAACTTAAAGTCCACTTTAACTGATTATGAAACCGGGCGTTAATGTTGCTACTTTTATTGATGTATTAATCTAAAAATGCTCAATTTGTGCTTTTTTTCTCTTGCTTAAGATGAAAAGTCTAGGTGCTGATTTCTTGAAATCGGTACCAACTGATCTTCAGCATTTTTTCTTAGTATTTTGTGCATAGAGGTATATCGTCATCGTCAGAGCCAAACCTCATATGTACATTATTGACAAAATCCACTATTTTTTTATTTATAATTAAAACATAATACAGTCGAACCTCGATTATCTGTCTCTCCATTAACCGTCACCTCTGTTAACCGTCAGGGTACATACAGAAGTTGTATCGACTACATAAGCAAAACTTTTAATGGAAAAAAACAAAAAAAAATTAATTTGATTTGTGATGAGGACACAAACGGCTATCCATTGCTGACAGATAAAGAAATCGTTGAAATGGCAACAAAGGCGGACCAAACAGATTCAGAAGCTGACACAGACTTGGAATTTGACTGTAGCTATGTTGATGAACTTATTGTAACTGACAAAGATTTGCATAAATAATCTAGAGAAGCTGCATCGAATATGCAATAATTCATCAAGTGGTATTCTCAACAAGAAGCCAATAAAGTAGATTCCATGATCTTATGCCGATTAAGAAATTCAGCCGTCGCAAAATGTGAAGCAACAGTAAAACAAACAAAAATTTCAGAATATCTTAAATCGATTCGATTGTACGAACACAAATCCGTCTTATATTGTCAAACAAACCATACAAATGAAATTTGAGAGTTGTACTGTGAATTTTTAATTTTTTTTAATATTCTGTTAACCGTCTTTTCGATTATCCGTCATACCATTGGTCCGGTGCCCTGACGGATAATCGAGGTTCTACTGTACTGATATAATCTTCTTAATATTATTTCTAAATTTAAAGAGTATAGTACTTTTTAACACATTTCAGCAAAATGATATTAATTCTGATAAAGATAAAAAATATATGAGTTTTTTTCTTTTCCTGAAAAATCTCACAACATGCACATATGTACAAGATTTGGCACTGAGGCCGACGATATATGAATATATTTTATCATGTTATATTTTGTGTATTGTTTGAATTTGAACAAAAAATGCAGACCTTTATTGTTATTATTAGATGCAGATATTTCCTCTTGTATAATATAGTAAGACAAAACATTGAATATAACAAGTGTTACCAAAATAGTTCAATTTCAAATTTTTATTTTATTATTGAATCCTATGCAGGAACAATGTTGTAAATGCCAAATCAGATTTTGTCGACAACTTGAGAAAAATATGCAAGTAGTAATGATTTGAAAAAAGGATCTTTATGAGGATAACATGATAGACTATAGGATGCATCAAGTAAAGTCTTTTAATATTCCCAATGCTCGGCAGTACATTATTTTGCACATGTAGAACTTTGTTCCTGGAAAACCAACATACAACTATTGTGGTTACGCAAACATTGTTCCAGCATGGGATTCAATTATTTTCATAGAAGACACAATTTTTTCAAGACATGACTACTATCTGATGTATCTCTTTTAATTTGAAAAATGCCAAATGTAATATTTAGTCAAATTCTTAGTGTTCTGCACACACATACACACACTTTGTCTAGATCTAGAGTGACCCGTAGCTATTTTTCCACTCTATTTATGAGTTAAAGATTAAGGACAGGTTGTTCTTCCAACATGTTTATTCTTTTCTTGAACCAAACGAATTGAGGTTTGTCAGGGTTGACAGCTATCTTCCACTACATAAACTTTGTTAAATTAAAAGCTTCATGTAGATTTGTCGCAGTACATACTTCATTTTGTATATTTGGCAGCTATTAATGTATTTCATACATACAGAATTGCAATAATCGTGGCAGTACTAGCTGTTCTCATGTTTTGAATAAATATTATAATTTCCAACTAATAACATATTAAAATAATATAATATCACCAGGGGTTTTCTGTAGCTTGTAGATTATAATAATATGTGTAAGTATTAAAGCACTATTTTCCATAGTTAAAAATATTATTTTATGTAAAGTTTTATGAAATAAAAGCACATACTTATCTAAAAGAAATTTATTTTATTTTACAAAATTTACAAAAAGTACATCTCAAGTATATTTTGAAATATTACATAGAATGAGTAGAGAATGAAAGAGCATATCTATTGGAGAATACACAGGAATACTGAGAACAAATAGAGAAGCAGGGATCTATATAAAGATGATCAACTCTAGGAACTCATTCACTAAACCCCTAACAAAACAGAAAACAACCTGATATACTTGAAAATTAAGTCAGACTGGTGATCAAACTCAAATTTAACAAACCACCAGGTCCAACAATTAAAATACTTTGAAGATGCTATAAGACCAGATACCTACAGAAAACATGGAAACACTCATAAAGAAACGTAACTAGAAAGCAACAGAAAATTTTAAATATTTGTTTACGAAAACTAAAGATTGGTTCCTACAAAATAAATTTGTGTACAATGAACAAAAGCAAATGTAATACTGTTTATAGAATAGAATATCTTTATTAATTCATTTAGATGACAGTGTGATATACCTACTGCCATAATTAGCGAAAACACCATATCTGCATAGACATCACATTTGAGTAAAATCGATTTTTGTTTAAGTATTTGTATACATTTACACAAGATACGGCATAAGATGCAGTGTGTTTAATGTGTTTTGGTTTAACTTACGTCATTTTTAGTAAGCAAATAAGATATATATGCACATTTGGGTTAGAAAGAAGTAAAAATTTAATTTTTGCAGATACAGTGTTTTCTCTAAGCACAGTAGTATAGGACAAGCCATATATGTAGTTATATAGAACATAATCAACAAGTCATACAGGACAATTATATAAAACATAATCAACAAACTATAAATTAATAAAAAAAGATATTATGCAATATAGAGCGTCTCTGAACCCGTCGGTCCTCATTCCTTGTAGTCTTTTATTAAGTCAAAGTAATCATTTAGGTTGTAAACACATAATTTGATCAAGCATGATTTTAATTTATTTTTGAATATTATTTTCATTTCTCATATCAAGTGGCAAACAATTGTAAAATTTAGATCCTGTAAAATCAGGACTAGTATCAAAAAGAGTTGTGAAATGTTTACACACACGCTTATCAACCTCCCGTGCCTTGTCGTGTAATTATGATAGACAGAGTTGAGAGTAAAATTTTGAAATTTAGTTTTAACATGAATAATGCACTTATAAATGTATAAAGCATGGAAAGTCAGTCTTTGTTCAATAAAATATTTACGACATGATTGTCTATTATCGATAGATATTAAATATCAATCTAAGAATTCTCTTTTTAGTTACAAAAACTCTAGAAGAGTTTCCCTACAAGACAACATTATAGGCTATAATATGACTCATATATTATATGAGTAAACCAATGCATAGTACACACTTATCAATTGATTGGTATTAAATAGAGTTTTCAACTGAAGGATCACATACTAACCCTTATTCATTTTTTTGCAGACTTTAGTAATGTTTTCATCCCATGTCATATTACTTTCTAGAATGCTACCAAGAAATACTGTTGTATCACTAAAAGGTATTTCCTCAGAACTAACTGTGATCTTATAATCATGGGATGGCTTACTGCACGAGTAGCACTGCATACAAATAGTTTTCTTTGCATATACATATACCATTAAAGAGTTCATTTTACACCAGGTTGTAAATTCCTGTGCTACCAAGTTAATTTTGGATATGAGTTCTGACTTCAGTTGAACAATAATTGTTGAATCATCTGCATAGAGACCTGTATGATCTGCAGTTAAAAAATTTATCAAATTCATCATTCTCTTTGCCTTATCCCTATGCGGGTCGGCTTCCTTAATAATCTATGTTCGGATTATTTGTGCTTTTCAATTATCCATGCTAGGTTCAGACATCATTTCATTCTGTGTTAGTAATTACTGTTTGTGTGCTGTGGTTATAACACATCTTTCTAAAGCATATATTTCTTTAGAAAATCATTATAATTATTATTATTATTGTTCTATATTTTGTTTATTTTTAGTGGATATTGCACAGACATTAAAACAACAAACAACTGTCAACTAAAATTTAAATTTTAGGTTATGGCCTTGGGCCCGCATATACAATTATTATTTATGACCACACCGTTGAAACTTTTTGTACTTGTTATTTGGGTGGAGTCGGACAAATTTTGAGCTTGGCGCATTATGGTAGTGGGGCGTTTGTCTGTCAAGCGGTGACGAAGTTGTCAATTTTATGCAAGAAAAAAATTTATTACCACATTGGTCATTCTATTTTAATCAATGGATTTTGTCATATAAACAACGAAAACAATTTTGTCGGACAAAAATATTGGGGCATATGACGCGTCGGACACGCTAAATATGTCAAATTTATGAAAATAATAAATTTATTACCACATCGATAATTTTAACGGTATCTATCATAAAACCTTTTTACAATAATGTGGTAACCTTGTCGGACAATTTTCACGGGGCATATGCGCAGTCGGACGCGCCAAAGATGTCAATTTCCTGAAAATTTTTTATTTATTACCACAGATGTCATTTTTATTTTGTACTGTTCTTTTACATGTGTAATGCATATTGGATCACTTGTCGGACAAAAATAATGGGGCGTTTTGGTACAATTAAAATAAAAAGTAATTTTTATGCATACAGGGTGTTTGGTAAAGAATGGGCCATAGCTTAACCTCAGGTCCCTGAGGTTAAAATAGACCGATTTAAGCTAACTTACCTTAGTACAAAGTTTATAATAGCCGAGATACAGGGTGACAAAGTTAAACTTTTTTTTTATTTATTATTGAATATTTCCTGATAGGTATGAGATAACAACATGAAATTTTATATCTGGGGGTTTCTTGGGTCGAGAAATCTATATTCCTTACCAAAAATTATGCATTGCCCAGAGGGCGCCACATATGCCTTTCAGCACTCATTTATTACGTTCAATTTTTTTATCCCTCACTCTGTATAATTTTGACATTAAAATTTTTATTTTCCTATTAGTTTTACTTAAAAAAGGTATACTTCTGTCATCTTCCTAAACTCAACCGTTTTCGAGATAAACGCATTTTAAATATGCGATACACCATCATTTTTAGCATAATATCATTGTAGTTACACCCGAAAAATAACTTAAAATTTATGAAAATAATAAATTTATTACCACATAGCTAATTTTAACGAAATCTACCATAAAACTTTTTACAATAATGTGGTAACCTTGTCGGACAATTTTCACGGGGCATATGCGCAGTCGGACGCGCTGAAAATGTCAATTTCCTGAAAATATTTTATTTATTACCACAGATGTTATTTTTATTTTGTACTGTTTTTTTACATGTGTAATGCATATTGGATCACTTGTCGGACAAAAATAATGGGGCGTTTTGGTACAATTTAAAAAAAAATTA
This sequence comes from Diabrotica virgifera virgifera, assembly GCF_917563875.1. Classification (NCBI taxonomy): domain Eukaryota; kingdom Metazoa; phylum Arthropoda; class Insecta; order Coleoptera; family Chrysomelidae; genus Diabrotica; species Diabrotica virgifera. Next base: position 57,267,075 of record NC_065449.1, on the reverse strand, counting down.
ATTTTTATACATTTTTGACTTCATATTAAATTACGTATTTTTCGGCTCATATTACCCGTATGCGCGCCAATGGTGAATATTAAATTCTTAACTGTAGTTAAAAAATGTAGTTAATAATGTAACTGTAGTTAATACCCAAAATTAATTTTGGGTACAACTCTAAGTCATCATCATCATCATCATCATTTGGCTCTACAACTCTATGTGAGTCTTGGCCGCGTTTACTATTTCCCTCCATTGTTGTCGGTCCTGAGCAGCTATTTCCTATTGCTGTACTCCCATTTTGCGTAGATCGCTGGCTACTGCGTCCTTCCATCTCTTTCTTGGGCGACCAACTGACCTTTTTCCATCGGGCCTTTCCCAGAATGTGGCGTTTAGAAGTCTTTCGTCACTTGATCTTAGTACGTGACCCGCCCATCGTATTCTGTTTGATTTAATGTAGCGTACTATGTTTTCATCTCCGTATATTGTCTGGAGTTCATCATTGTGTCTTCTTCTCCATTCTCCAAGTCATACCCTTTTAAATTTTTTACTTAATGTGTGTAACAATTTTCAGCTAAATCGATCTAAAAATAACCGAGAAAAACTGTTTTAAATTTTTTTTTGATAATACCTCCTCGTCGATAGCCTAAAATAATGAAGTTTTCTGTTCGTTTGCCCCAACATTTTTGTCAGACAGTTACATGTTTTGGTTAAGAATATAATTAGTTGTAACTTACTACTTTGTCGGAAAAATGGTTGTAAATATAAGGGATGCACGAACCCAGCATAATTTAAAAGTATAGTTTATTAATAAACATTAAATTTTTTGTCCGACTTTGGATTTGCCCCAATATTTTTGTCCGACACTTAGATTTTTTGATTTGGAATATAACTACTTATAACCCGATTTGTGTCGGAAATTTTTTTTATTTCGAGAAAAAAAACTACAGAACTATGTTTGTCGTTGTTCAAGGAGTATGTACGCAAATATCAGATAAAAATTTTTCTAAAATTTTCCCTCTTGTCGGAAATTTTTTTGGAAAAATTTTGAGTTTTTAAATGTTTTACTTAGTGTGTGTACCAATTTTGAGCTAAATCGATTCAAAAATAACCAAGAAAACTGTTTTAAAATTTTTTTTGATAATACCTTCTCGTCGATAGCCTAAAAGAATTAAGTTTTCTGTTCGTTTGCCCCAAGATTTTTGTCAGACAATTACATTTTTTGTTTAAGAATATAATTACTTGTAACTAACTACTTTTGTCGGAAAAATGGAGGTAAAGATAAGGGATACACGAACCCAGCATAGTTTAAAAGTATAGTTTATCAATAAAAATTAAATTTTTTGTACGAATTTGGATTTGCCCCAATATTTTTGTCGGACACTTAGATTTTTTTATTTGTAATATAACTACTTATAACCTGATACTTGTGTCGGAAATTTTTTTTATTTCGAGAATAAAAACTACAGAACCATGTTTGTCGTTGTTCAAAGAGTATGTACGCAAATATCATATCACAATTTTTCTAAAATTTTCCCTCTTGTCGGAAATTTTTTTGGGAAAATTTTGGGTACAGCTCTACGTCATACCCTTTTAAATGTTTTACTTAGTGTTTGTACCAATTTTCAGCTAAATTGATTCAAAAATAACCGAGAAAAACTGTTTTAAAATATTTTTGGATAATACCTCCTCGTCCATAGCCTAAAAGAGTTAAGTTTCCTGTTCGTTTGCCCCAACATTTTTGTCAGACAATTACATTTTTTGTTTAAGAGTATAATTACTTGTATCCTACTACTTTTGTCGGAAAAATGGTTGTAAAGATAAGGGATGCACGAACCCAGAATAGTTTAAAATTATAGTTTATTAATAAAAATTAAATTTTTTGTCCGACTTTGGATGTGCCCCACTATTTATGTCGGGCACTTAGATTTTTTGATTTGGAATATAACTACTTATAACCTGATACATGTGCTGAAATTTTTTTTTTAATACGAGAAAAAATACAGAACGATGTTTGTCGTTGTTCAAGGAGTATGTACACAAATTATCAGATCACAATTTTTCTAAAATTTTCCCTCTTGTCGGAAATTTTTTTTAGAAAATTTTGGGTTCCGACCCACGTCATACCCTTTTAAATGCTTTACTTAGTGTGTGTACCAATTTTCAGCTAAATCGATTCAAAAGTAACCGAGAAACACTGTTTTAAAATTTTTTTTTGATAATACCTCCTCGTCGATAGCCTAAAAGAATTAAGTTTTCTGTCCGTTTGCCCCAACATTTTTGTCAGACAATTACATTTTTTGTTTAAGAATATAATTACTTGTAACCTACTACTTTTGTCGGAAAAATGGTTGTAAAGATAAGGGATGCACGAACCCAGCATAATTTGAAAGTATAGTTTACTAATAAAAATTACATTTTTTGTCCGACCGTCGAGTTGCCCCAATATTTTTGTCCGACACTTTGATTTTTTGATTAAGAATATAATTACTTATAACCTAATAATGTTGTCGGAAAAATGGTTTTAAAGGTAAGGGTTGCACGAACCCAGTATTTTTTAAAAGACAGTTTATTAATAAAAATTAAATTTTTTGTCCGACTTTGGATTTGACCCAATATTTTTGTCGGACACTTAAATTTTTTGATTTAGAATATAACTACTTATAACCTGATACTTGTGTCGGAAATTTTTTTTAATTGGAAAAAAACTACAGAACGATGTTTGTCGTTGTTCAAGGAGTACGTAAGCAAATATCAGATCACAATTTTTCTAAAATTTTCCCTCTTTTCAGAAAATTTTTTAAGAAAGTTTTGGGTACAGCTCTACGTCATACCCTTTTAAATGTTTTACTTAGTGTGTGTACCAATTTTGAGCTAAATCGATTCAAAAATATCCGAGAAAACTCTTTTAAAATTTTTTGATATTACTTTCTGGTCGATAGGCTAAAAAATTAAGTTTTCTGTTCGTTTGCCCCAAGATTTTTGTCAAACAATTACATTTTTTGTTTAAGAATCTAATTACTTGTAACTTACTACCTTTGTCGGAAAAATGGTTGTAAAGATAAGGGGTACACGAACCCAGCATAATTTAAAAGTATAGTTTATCAATAAAAATTAAATTTTTTGTACGAATTTGGATTTGCCCCAATATTTTTGTCGGACACTTAGATTTTTTGATTTGGAATATAACTACTTATAACCTGATACTTGTGTCGGAAATTTTTTTTTATTTCGAGAAAAAAAACTACAGAGCGATGTTTGTCGTTGTTCAAGGAGTATGTACGCAAATATCAGATCACAATTTTTCTAAAATTTTCCCTCTTGTCCGAAATTTTTTTGGGAAAACTTTGGGTACAGCTCTACGTCATACCCTTTTAAATGTTTTACTTAGTGTGTGTACCAATTTTCAGCTAAATCGATTCAAAAATAACCGAGAAAAACTGTTTTAAAATATTTTTGGATAATACCTCCTCGTCCATAGCCTAAAACAATTAAGTTTCCTGTTCGTTTGCCCCAACATTTTTGTCAGACAATTATATTTTTTGTTTAAGAGTATAATTACTTGTATCCTACTACTTTTGTCGGAAAAATGGTTGTAAAGATAAGGGATGCACGAACCCAGCATAATTTAAAAGTATAGTTTATTAATAAAAATTAAATTTTTTGTCCGACTTTGGATGTGCCCCACTATTTATGTCGGGCACTTAGATTTTTTGATTTGGAATATAACTACTTATAACCTGATACATGTGCTGAAATTTTTTTTTAATTCGAGAAAAAAATACAGAACGATGTTTGTCGTTGTTCAAGGAGTATATACACACATTATCAGATCACAATTTTTCTAAAATTTTCCCTCTTGTCGGAAAATTTTTTAAGAAAATTTTGGGTTCCGACCTACGTCATACCCTTTTAAATGCTTTACTTAGTGTGTGTACCAATTTTCAGCTAAATCGATTCAAAAGTAACCGAGAAATTCTGTTTTAAAATTTTTTTTTTGATAATACCTCCTCGTCGATAGCCTAAAAGAATTAAGTTTTCTGTGCGTTTGCCCCAACATTTTTGTCAGACAATTACATTTTTTGTTTAAGAATATAATTACTTGTAACCTACTACATTTGTCGGAAAAATGGTTGTAAAATAAGGGATGCACGAACCCAGCATAATTGGAAAGTATAGTTTACTAATAAAAATTAAATTTTTTGTCCGACTGTCGAGTTGCCCCAATATTTTTGTCCGACACTTTGATTTTTTGATTAAGAATATAATTACTTATAACCTACTAATGTTGTCGGAAAAATGGTTGTAAATAAAAAAATTTCAGGAAATTGACATCTTCGGCGCGTCCGACTGCGCATATGCCCCGTGAAAATTGTCCGACAAGGTTACCACATTATTGTAAAAATGCTTTATGGTAGATACCGTTAAAATTATCCATGTGGTAATAAATTTATTATTTTCATAAATTTGACATATTTAGCGTGTCCGACGCGTCGTTTGCCCCAATATTTTTGTCCGACAAAATTGTTTTCGTTGTTTATATGATAAAATCCATTGATTAAAATAGAATGACCAATGTGGTAATAAATTTTTTTCTTGCATAAAGTTGACAACTTCGTCACCGCTTGACAGACAAACGCCCCACTACCATAATGCGCCAAGCTCAAAATTTGTCCGACTCCACCCAAATAACAAGTACAAAAAGTTTCAACGGTGTGGTCATAAATAATAATTGTATATGCGGGCCCAAGGCCTATATGTTATGATCACACTGAGCTTTCTAACCAATCGCAAGCCGGGATTTTGTAGCCAATCATAGCCTTGCGAAATTTCTTTTTGTTGGGTGCTACAGACTCTAGTTAAGCAAGTCGTAGCGAAGCGTAGCAAAGCAACGGTTCAGTTCGAATCGTACTCTGTATTGTGTGGCTTCGCTTCGCTATACTATCGCAATACTCTACGAACTGGACCGAATTGAAACGAACGATTGGGTAAAAATTAACGGCAACACAGCACGTCGTTTCAAGATTTTAGAGTTCTGTAATAATTGTCTTGTTCTATGCCATAGATAAACTCCGTCCTGTGGAAATGTGATGTGATTCTACATATTTGACAGATTTAACTAACCTATAATTCCAAAAAAGCATAAGGTAAACAAAAACAAGTGTTTATTGTTGAAATTAAATAAAATGTTGCCTATAAATTTAATAATTTTCGACGAACAAGAACGTAGGGATCAGTTACGGCTGCTTCGTGAAGAAGGTAGATTTTTAAGGGATAGAAGTGATTATTTTGGTTTGCCGGATTTAGTACGATTCATAGAGTTGTTTAGATTAAATAAAGATTTATTCCATTACCTTTTTAATGAATTGCAACCGTTGATGTATAACATTATATATATTTCTATGTTAAAAAAATGTACCTATTTGTGAAAACTGAAAACTCAAGTACACTATGTATTTGTAAACAACAACGGCCAAAAAAACGAAACGTGGTAAAAAACAACCTCAAAACCAAGTAAAATTGTCAATTTCTTCTTTTAATACGTCACTCTAAGCGCTAAACGTGGTGAAACGAAACCACAAATAATCACGTTTCGCTTTACTTCCGAACTCCATTCGGTGTTGCCGGCGTCATCCGACAGCAGTTTACAGAGTATAACTTGATGAAAGCGTTCGGAAATCACGCTTACGCTTTCGCTATAAAAGTTACAGAGTCCCGGTAGCGGGCCCTAGTTTCAGTTTTGATGCGGGCCCCCTCCCAAAGCATTAAATATAAATCATCATATATCATTAAATATACTATTATCATTAAATATTAAATATATCATAAAAACTCAAGCTAATTTATAGTCCATTTACTCACGGTTTTTGTTGTACATTTTAAAGAACTGCTCGGTTTTAGATGAAATTTGCCATACACATAACTAACATGTCAAACAAAAAAAGTGATACCTATTGTGCCGATGTGCGCTTCTGCCCTAGGTATGTTTACCCCTTCTCGGGTGAAAAACATACGTTCAAGATATTTCCGGAATTGGATAAACTGACTAATTCTAAGCAACCTTTAAGTTCTATAGAGTTTCTTCACTAAGTCAATACTTTTCCAATTATTTGTGAGTGAATATGTTCATTTAAAAAAAAACACGTTTTGAGACGATTTTTCGCAAATACCCTCAAAAAGTAAGTATGTTATCGAAAAAAATATTTTTAGTAAAAATATAGCTTATAAAAAAAGTGAAAAATATGGTGTATATACGAAGTCTTTAAATCCAGAAGGTCATGAAATGTAGGTTCTTATTCGTCAAATTCCCAATCGAATATTTCAACGTGAAATAACTAAAAATGAATCAATTTTCGAGAAAAAGTCATCACAACTTTTTTAATATATTTTTGTCATTATTTAGTTTCTAGCATCAATAATAACTATGTAACGCTCAAAATAAAGTTGGACACTTTTTTTGGTAAACAAATCGTAAAAATCATCCCTTAATTAGCATCCTAAATGAAATTAATCGTTACCGCTTCACAAGTTACTTGATTTATGTATTAGTCCAGGAACCGAAGCTTTTCACCTCGCAATTTTTACAGAATGGATCGATTTGCTTGAAAATTTGAGAATAAGTAGTGGATAGTCCGAGGATCAAAATCTATATGATACCGAAAGGCGTTTTTACCATGGGGGTAATTGCTACCCCATCTCGGTGGTGGAAATTTTTTATTTTATTTTGACCGCAAAAGTTGATAAATATATTCATTTTAAGTAAAAATTCTATGTATTTTTTTGATAAAATTAATAGTTTTCGATTTATTCACTATTGAAAGTGTTAGTTTTATATCGAAAAAATTAGTCAAAAATCATTACTCGGGGGGTTTTTGGGGTCGCTAACGACGAATATGACATCGGCAGTGTTCTACAAAATACCTGGTGCCCAGGGTACCTACTTCTTCTGGAGTTTTCGGCAAATTCATTAAAAAATTAGCCAAAAATCATTACTTGAAGGTTTTTGGGTCGCTGACGACGAAAATGACATCGGAAGTGATCTACGGAGTACCTGGTACCCAAGGTACCCACTGTTTACCTTGTTTTCTGGAGTTTTGGGCAAATTAATTAAAACATTAGTCAAAATTCATTACTCGGGGGCTTTTGGGGTCTCTGACGACGAATATGATATCGGAAGTGTCCTCCGGGGTACCTGGTGCCCAGGGTACCTACTGTTTATCTCGTGACTAATGATTTTTGACTAATTTTTTAATGAATTTGCCTAAAACTCTAGAAGACGAGGTAAACAGTGGGTACCCTGGGCACCAGGTATTCCGGAGATCATTTCCTATGTCATATTCGTCGTTAAAGATCCCAAAACCCCCCGAGTAATGAATTTTGACTAATTTTTTAATAAAATTACCAAAAACTCCAGAAAACGAGGTAAACAATAGATTCCCTGGCTACCAGGTACTCCGTAGATCACTTCCGATGTCATATTCGTCGTTAGCGACCCCAAAAACCCCCGAGTAATTATTTTTTACTAATTTTTTAATAAATTCTTTGCCGAAAACTCCACAAGACGAGGTAAACAGTAGGTACCCTGTGCACCAAGTACTCCGGAAATCACTTCCGATGTAATATCCGTCATTAGCGACCCCAAAAACCCCCCAAGTAATGATTTTTGACTAATGTTTTAATGGATTTGCCGAAAACTCCATAAGACGAGGTAAACAGTTAGTAGGTACCCTGGGCACCAGGTACTCCGGAGATCACTTTCTACGTCATATTCGTTTTCAGCGACCTCAAAAGCCACCGAGTAACAAAATTGAACTCATTTCCGCCGATAATTGACTAGTTTTGAATTTTTTTTATTGTGTGTTTGAGATGCACTTTAAGAATGCATTTTTTGTATGCAGTTTTTCAATATTATATCATGACTCTGGGTCACAAAGTTTCCTGTCGCATTTACGAATCGAATGTAAAAAGAATTATTAAGATCCGTCATGTCGTTTTTTTTTTCGGAGGTAAGGTCGGTTTTAGTGCTTTATTGCTTCGCCTATTGTGGAATAAATACTTTTTACGGATCAAGTCACAATACATCATTTGAAGAGTACAGGGGAAAAACAAGGAATGTCACTTTTTCATTAATTTTGGTTTTTCTCGCCATGTTGTAGCAAAAACTGAGTACTATCGACTTGTATATCGATTCGGGACAATAAACAGAAAGATCAGTCTATATAAATTTTCTAAGAATTTTTATCCAGGCGAAGGACCAGGATGGTCCGCACGCCACTGAACAAAAATAAGGAATGTTAGCAGTTTTTTGGTGCATTAATAAATTAATAAGTTAATATAGATTCATATTATATTAAGATAATGGAGTAAGAATTGTTAGAATTCTGCTGAGAATCTCCTAAGTAGTTTTTAGATATCATAAAAATTAAGCCTTTATTGGTGTTTATCTCAATATGTATAAAATGTGACATTCCTTGTTTTTCCCCTGTACTCTTCATTTGTTCCTTTATGGATTTATGGATTAAATCACCCGTGTTGAGCTGGCCCCCCCCACTTGCAAAAATTAAAAAACAAATAGCCCTGATTTATGAGCTATTTATGAGCTCTCATATTCCGCAAACTAAAAATTTTGAGCTCGTTCCACTGAGCAGGAATTTAATACCCTAGTGGGGGGGGCTGAGTCAGCCCCCCCCACTACTTAAAAATAGGAATATTGAATCGGTTTTTGCGGCAGAATTACGAGCTATTTATGAGCTCTTGAAATTATATAGTTTCGATTTTTGAGCTCATCCCCTTCACCCCCAAACAACCCTTTAATTGATTTAACTTAAGAGAAAGATGCTGAGAAAACTTAAAATATATCGTATTGCGAATATAATTCCTATAGCTTATATACTCTAAGAATAAACTATTATATCAAGAGCATTTCGATTATTGAGCTACAACCCCTTCGCCAGAAAACCACCCTATCTTCCCGGCTTAAGAGAAAGTTGTACTTAAAATGCGTTAAACTAATTATTTGGCGACTACATATCATTTAATAATTTATAAGCTTCCAAATTACGCGCATTTAGATCAGTAAATTGCAATTTATTTTGTATAGTGCAGTCACTGAAGGTAAAAATAAACGATTACCTTCAATTTCGGTGAACCTTCATCGATTTTCACGAAAATTGGTCAGTGGTTAGAGGATACGTCAAGAAACAAAGGTGACATGGTACCACCTTGCGCCTTTACCCTGAGGGTGGATACCGCTCCTTCTCGGGGGGGAAAATTATTTTATAAAAAATAACTGCACAAATCAATAAAAGAACAAATTAAAAGCAAAATTTATTATATAAAGTTAATAAAATAGTAAATACTTTTTAAGTTATTAAAGATCAAAGATTTTAATTATTTGTGAAAAAAATGCATGTTTTGAAGAGGTTTTTTGTAAATCACTAAAAAACTGTAAGTTTTTACAAAAAAGTTAATAGTAGTTTAATTCGTATAGCTTATATTCTAAAAATAAACTCTAAAATCATGCGCCCCTCGATTATTGAACTACAACCCCTTCGCAAGAAAACCATCCCATATTCCCGGCTTAAGAGAGGGTTGTACTTAAAATAATTTAAATTAATTATTTGTCGACTATATATTGTTTAATAATTTATGAGCTCGCAAAATATACGCATCTCAATTATTGAATTGCCATTTTCTTTCTATAGTGCAATCACTGAAGGTAAAAATCAACTATGACCTTCGATTTCGGTAAATCTCCATTCATTTTCACGAAAATTTTTGAGCGGATTTTGATACTATCAACTTTTTCTGGATCTTATTTTTCATAGGTATTTCTAAGTACTTCGACAAGTATTTAGTACCTAAGTGTTATAAAATGCATCTCTTTCCCGTTATTTAAGCTTGAACCCTTAGATTTGAACAGTCGCGGAAAAAAATATACATTTAATTACCAATAACTTATTTTAAATTAACATTAAAGGGTTTTTCAAGTAAGCAATTTATTATATTTTTTATTAGCTTCAATTTTAGTGATGAAAACTTTTTTGTAAAAACTTACAGTTTTTGAGTCATTTATGAAAAATCGCTCTAAAGCATGCATTTTCTTTCCAAAAATTAAAATATTTGATCTTTAATAACTCAAAAAGTATTGATTTATTTTAATCACATTATATAACAAATTTTGCTTACAATTTGTCCCTCTCTCGATTTGTGGGGTTATTTTTAATAAAGTAATTTTCACTCCCGAGAAGGGGTGACATATACCCCAGGCTAAAACCCCAAGTTGTTATTGTCAATTCGTGAAAATAAATGGCGATTTACCGAAATCGAAGGTAATAGTTGATTTTTACCTTCAGTGACTGCACTATAGAAAGAAAATGGCAATTCAATAATTGAGATGCGTATATTTTGCAAGCTCATAAATTATTAAACGATATGTAGTCGAAAAATAATTAATTTAAATTATTTTAAGAACAACTCTCTCTTAAGCCGGGAATATGGGGTCGTTTTCTTGCGAAGGGGTTGTAGCTCTATAATCGAAAGACGCGTGATTTAAGAGTTTATTCTTAGAATATAAGCTATACGAATTAAACTATTATTAACTTTTTTGTAAAAACTTAAAGTTTTTCAGTGATTTACAAAAAACCTCTCCAAAACATGCATTTTTTCACAAATAATTAAAATCTTTGATCTTTAATAACTTAAAAAGTATTGACTTATTTTATTAACTTTATATAATGAATTTTGCTTTTAATTTGTTCTTTTATTGATTTGTGCATTTATTTTTTATAAAATAATTTTCACCCCCGAGAAGGGGCGGTATCCACCCTCAGGGTAAAGGCGCAAGGTGGTACCATGTCACCTTTGTTTCTTGACGTATCCTCTAACTACTGACCAATTTTTGTGAAAATCGATGAAGGTTCACCGAAATTGAAGGTAATCGTTGATTTTTACCTTCAGTGACTGCACTATACAAAATAAATTGCAATTTACTGATCTAAATGCGCGTAATTTGGAAGCTTATAAATTATTAAATGATATGTAGTCGCCAAATAATTAGTTTAATGCATTTTAAGTAAAACTTTCTCTTAAGCCGGGAAGATAGGGTGGTTTTCTTGCGAAGGGGTTGTAGCTCAATAATCGAAATGCTCTTGATTTAATAGTTTATTCTTAGAGTATATAAGCTATATGAATTATATCCGCAATACGATATATTTTAAGTTTTCTCAGCATCTTTCTCTTAAGTTAAATCAATTAAAGGGTTGTTTGGGGGTGAAGGGGATGAGCTCAAAAATCGAAAGTATATAATTTCAAGAGCTCATAAATAGCTCGTAATTCTGCCGCAAAAACCGATTCAATATTCCTATTTTTAAGTAGTGGGGGGGGCTGACTCAGCCCCCCCCACTAGGGTATTAAATTCCTGCTCAGTGGAACGAGCTCAAAATTTTTAGTTTGCGGAATATGAGAGCTCATAAATAGCTCATAAATCAGGGCTATTTGTTTTTTAATTTTTGCAAGTGGGGGGGGGCCAGCTCAACACGGGTGATTAAATCACATTATTAATTAAGTACATCGAAGAAAATTAAATATATTAATAAAAGTTTCTAGGGCTATTTTTGACCATGTCGAGAGGCATACCTTAGCCCCAAGGTCACCTATAAATAGCTATAGGCTACTTTTTAAGGTACAATAATATACTAAAATTTGGTACAAATCCGCGGATCACCCACGAAAGTCGTCGAAAATTAAAAATATTGCTCAAATATAATATATTTGAAACCATTTGTTTGTTAAACCAACAACTATCCTTGAAATTGACTATGTTTATCAATATTGTTTGGATATTACAGAAATATAAAAACTTATCTTTTGGCTATTGCAAATTGGAAAACGTAATTAGTTTGATACAGAAGTTGTTAATGTTCAAGTATTTTTATCACTACAATTTAATATTTCCACTTGTCGCCATCCTTCACCGTCGTCAATATGTGATTAAAATATATAGATGATATGAACAACTATTATCTATAAGTGTGATCAAAAAGTGTTTAGGAATTCTTAGGAAATCAAATTTTTAAATATAGTATTAATTATTGTTAAACTATATTTAATAGTTCTGCCTTCCATCATGATTTTAACAGTTATATTCTTGGGTCTTCTTTATTTGGTACAAGCAAATGATGACAGTCTTGTAGCAGTACATTTGGTAAGTATGTCTACAATAAATTATTCATTCATATTATCAGTTTCACTATTAGTAGAGGATCCGATATAAGAACGACCTTCACCTTTAATCACCATCTGTTAATGGATAAAAATTATTTGGTATGTAATTAAGGTGATACAGTAGCGATCAACAGGTAGCCAAAACGCGTTCCAATATTGCGGATGTAATTTTGAATATTTTTTCGAGATATTTGGCACACGTATTCGTAATATAATAAAGAATGGCGGTACAGAGCCCAATTTGAAAAATATATTAATTTGTGGAAATTACTCTGTAATTAAATACAATATTAAAAAACGAGCCTGTACCGCCATTAAGAAGAACAAAAAAATACACTTTCTTCAAATAAACTTTTTTATCCGATGTCTAGATTTTGTGTCATTTTGGAACTACTAATGAAATAAAACATTTTAGTAGTTCCAAAATGGCACAAAATCTAGGCATCGGATAAAAAAAATTATTTGAAGAAAGTGTATTTTTTTGTTCTTCTTAATGGCGGTACAGGCTCGTTTTTTTAATATTGTATTTAATTACAGAGTAATTCCCACATATTAATATATTTTTCAAATTGGGCTCTGTACCGCCATTCTTTATTATATGACGAATACGTTTGCCAAATATCTCGAAAAAATATTCAAAATTACAGCCGCAATCTTGGAACGCGTTTTCGCTACCTGTTGATCGCTACTGTTTCCTCTTAAGTAGGTATGTTAAAAATTATAAAAAAAAGGGTGTCAGGTAAAATTTTGTCCAGACTATAATTAATTAATAATTTTGTTTATAAATTCTACTAATATTTTTTCGACTCGGGCAGATATTATTTTAGATTTTTTGGATCATTCGAAACAAAAAAGGTCTTTTGTAATTTTTCTCGTAAATCTTAAGTTTTTTGAGTTACAAACAATTTAAAACTGAAAATAGAACTAAAATGTGACAAATTGCCTTCAAGGCTCAAAAAAACAATTAAAAATATTATTTTTGTAATAAATGTATAATGTATTGTCCCTCTGGGGCTCAGTGGAGAACGTTGTTCAGATGGAAACACCAATAGCGATAAAGGAATTTATTTATAGAACCGACACTAGGGTAATTTTACCCCGGGAGAACTTTTCAACACTGATTGGTTACTGGTACGCGTTTAGTTGAAGACTGATGAAGACTCTATTGAAGTTACATCTTGACGGCTTGAATTGATTCTTGAGAATGATTCTAAATGTGTATACTTTCTCAGCGGTGGCACTTAGTATTGGTGTCAAGCCACGCGCTGAGTATATTTACAAATATTGAGAACAAAGAAATATATTTGATCATCAAATTAAATAATGCAATTGCCCGAATTATTGTTTACAGTTTACAATTCGTGAACTAAATTAGAGACCCGTACATGTAATCATATAATAACAAATTGGTTCATGTCATATACGGGGTGATAAAAATATACTGTTCAATATCGAATATGAATAATGAATGTTTGATATTGGACAATAAACGAGTACCCAAATTCAAGTTAAAACCGTCTTTTATCAGGGAATTTTTGCTATATATTATTCTAAAATATATTTTTTAATTGTTAATGACGAAGGTTCATTATAAGAAAACGGGCGATGGAGCTACATTAACAATCGAAATCGATGTAAAAGCAAAACCAGATCGGTGAAGGTCGTTCTTATATCGGATGATGTCTGAGACTATGTCAAACTATAGGTAATTATAGTACTGTAAATAAAATTTGTTGGACAACTTTTTATAAAACTAAAAACTATAAAACGAAAATGTCCACAAAACTCTGTTTTGTAAATAAACTTGCTCGCATAGAAATCGGCCCACTTGAAACTTGATTTAAACTACACTTTTTCTGAAACTAATTGCTTCCACTAAAAAGGGATATACTTTTTGAAAGATTATTTCATTCATATGAGATTTTAACCAATAGAAAGCTACAGAAATAAAAATTACAGCGACTATTTTTTAATGATTTTAAAATCGTGTAGTAAGATTTTTCATCACGCGTTTAATTCTGCCCAATCAGATTATTATTACATCGGTAATGTTCTACTGTACAAAATTACAGTGAGAACTTTTTTAAGTAGATTGTTTCTGTTAAATTGCATCCAGTTCCTTAGTTGTGACAACTGTCACATTTAAAAAAATATCCATAATAAACTCTTAGTTCTGCATCTAGTTAAATTGTCACGAGGAGAACACAGATCGGCAAATTTAAGCGCTCGAGTTACTTCGATAAGATTATTTCATGAATACAACTGTATTTATAAATAATTCTTCGACTAATTCTAATATATTCATCTAAATATTTGCTAAACTATGCTGTTCACTTTGACAGGTTGAAAAATGTGTGTCACATTAATGGACCGTGGACCATTTGTGTAATCATTTTTAGTTTTATTTTGTTTTAACCATCATCTGCACATTTTTTCAAAAGACACAAACCTTGTTAGTCGTATCAATCATATTGCTTTTAATTTTATAAATATTCTTACACAAAACCAAGAATTTACACACTACATAGTACTTACTGCGTTTCTTCAGGTTCTTAACCAGTCCTATTTGGAAATATGATGGCAAATATAATACGAGCATTGATTACAATCACAGGTACCCAACACATTACCATTTTGTAAAAAATTAAACATCCTACAAGCAATATATTCCAATTATATAAAAAAAAAACAAACACCACGTGTGAATTTTTGCTTTGTTTGGAAACATTTCCAGAGTAGCCCACATTGATTTGACGTCACGACTATCACGGTCCATTGCATTGGGATCAACGTCACTGAATGTTTTTATACAAAGACTTGAATTTTATATGTAAATATTAATAAATTAAAAAATAAGCTTACGAATATCACACGACAGTAAGAATAAATAAGCAAATAATGCTCCACTTTTTCTCAAACTGGTTGTCATTGAGCAATAGCCACTCGAGCCCTGCGGGCTCTTGTATCTTTTATAGTTTGACTACTGTCAATTTATTCTTATTCTCTTGTGATATTAATGTCAAGCATTACGTCAGATGCCTTTCGTTACTACGTAAAACTGAATATTCATTGACATTAATGACAATTAATGTTTTACAACTTATCATAGAGAACACCAAGAAACAGGTTTAGCAAATATACAGGGGAATATATCAATAAAATATTAGTTAAAATGATTTAAAAAGACAGACCTTTATTCATGAAATAACCTCAGCGAATTACACTCGATCTCTCAAATTATTATCGACTTGTTGCCCTCGTGACACTTTGACATAATTTCACTCTCCTTCGGGTCGTGAGATTAAAACTGTCAAAGTGTCACTCGGGAAACAAATCGATAATTTTAGAGCTCTCGTGCAATTACTACTGATAATTTAATAGGCTTTAATATGAGTATAAATTTGTGATGAATTGCTTATCATTTATATGCCTGGAAGCTGGCTACCAATAAATATAGAAACGAATTTAGGTATTTGACGTTTATAACGGTAATTTAGAAATTTGACAATATTTGTTATTATTGCCTATGCAACTAACAATTACATATTGTTTGCTTTTCATAATAGACCAGGGCACATCTGTAAAAATATTAGGATTTGGATGTTGAGAGGTGACTCATATTTCTTTGCAGAAATTGCTTGAAAATAACTCATATAATAATATTTGAGTTATCCTCCCAGTCAAAAAGGTCCGGAACATTGTTTAAATAATCAAAATGTCAAAAAATGAAGGAAAAATTCGATTTTTTTCTTCGTTTTTTGATTATAACTTTAAAAGTATTCATTTCCGAGAAAAGTTGCCCTATTATAAAAGTTACGTAATTAAATTTCCTATAATATAGGACTAGTTAAAAATTTTAAAAATTTTCCTCCTTGTTGCAAAATAGCAATAATTTCAAAAAAAAACATAAAAACAAATATTCGCATTTTATGTTTTTCAACCATTTATGCTACACGTAGGACCTTCATATTTCACCCAAAAAAACTTTATGATATAGTAAAACAATACTGTAAATTTCATTAAGATCGGTTTAACAGGATTGGCAAAATAAATTTTGCAATCCAGCTTTCAGCTAATTTTTGGGTTTTTTTTTTAATGTGAAGTTCACTGTGTAGTGACTGTACATATTACACAGTCACAGTCTCACCAAATTGTAATCTGTCAGACATCACTCGATCATTTCCGTCAAATAAGTAATACTTCATTCTGCTTCCACTTTGCAAAAATGTAGAACCTTACCAGCCACTTAAATTTATCTGTTTTGTCCTTTGTTAAGTCTGTATTTATATGTTAATTTAAGTTGCCACCAAACTACTTTATATTAGATGACATTCGAGGATAATACCTTCTTTTTATTGACGAAGTAAGTAAGAAACGTTATTGTACTTTTTATCACATCATCTTCGATTTTTTGCCGAAGTTTCTAACTTTTTCTTCCTGTTACAATGGCGTTTTCTTTACTTATTTCAGATGCCCCTGAAGATGCTCTAGATAGCGAAAGTATACTTGGGCAAGATTAAATAAATTCAGTGCTCGATATCTGCCTTTTATTTCCGTAAAAATTAATTTTTGGTGCTACGCGCAGGACAGCGGATAGGGCATTCCAATGACCTTTGATAATGATCGATAAATTTTAATTTTTAGTACATTTCGATATAAATAAATAAATTTGTTTATTGCAAAATAAAAACACATACGCTGTCCTTTGAACTAACACTTTTTTAGCAAAAACTTTCTTTATTCATATATTTTAACTTAGAGAATAAAAGTTTATTATTTTTAAACATATGCAATTGTTTAAACAATATTTCACAAACAATAACCAAATTAGTTTGATTTTTGTGGAATTAACATATTAAAATACAATAAAATATATAGTAAGCAAATAATATATTAGATAAAGATTGGAAGACATTTTGGTGGAAATCAACTTGTGTGAATCGAAAACCGCTGTCCTGCACGTAGCACCAAAAATTAATGTTTATTTTAAAAAATTCCTGACGCCGTGGTAGTTAACCGACTTTAATTTTGCAAATTGCAAATGAAAGGCAAAGTATTCTTCTATATGCAAAAAAAAATTCAACTTGCTATCTGCTTTATTTTTAGTCCTGGGACATTTTGAAAAAATTAATTTTTTTTGCGAAACCTGGATTGCAAAATTTATTTTGCAAAATCTATTAAACCGATCTTAATGAAATTTACAGTATTGTTTCACTATATCATAAAGTTTTTCTGGATAAAATAGAAGGTCCTAAGTGCAGCACAAATGGTTGAAAAACGTAAAATGCCAATACTTGTTTTTTTATGTTTTTTTTTTCTCAATTATTGCTATTTTGCAACAAGGGTGACAATTTTTAAAATGTTTAACCAATCCTATATTATAGGAAATTTAATTACTCAACTTTCATGATGGTTTAACTTTTCTCGGAAGTGCATACTTGTAAAGTTATAATCAAAAAACGAAGAAAAAAATCGAATTTTTCGTTCATTTTTTGACATTGTGATTATTTAAACAATGTTCCGGACCTTTTTGAGTGGAAGGATAACTCAATTATTATTATATGAGTTAATTCCAAGCAATTTCTGCAAAAAATATGAGTCAGCTCTCAACGTCCATCTCAAAACAGATGCGCCCTGGACTATAATTAATTAGTGTTCCGCAGAGAAAGCCGCCCAAGTTACTGCATTAATAGAAAATGCACTTAGCCAGGGAGCTGTTGCTGTACAACTGGTATAATACTCGCCGTGGTTCGAAGGGTGTTCCAACGTTATCGTCACCTTAAACTTAGTCGTCACAATAAAGTCATTCAAGTGCAAAAACAGCTCCGTGAAGTAAGAGGAATGGTTATTACTATTATTCAGTGGGGAGTAAGACGAAGACTGGTGGAAAATAATCTGACTCCTCGAGTATCTGTCAAAAAAATTGGTCAAAAATTTACTGCAGCTCATCGTCAAGCTTGCGTGCGTTTTGCACAGGATCATCTGAACTGGATGTTGGAACAATGGGATTCTGTTCTCTACCAGAATGAGACCAGAATATTTCTCTATCGTCTATCGTAGCTACCGAAGAAGGAAAGTGTACCGAAGACAAGCAGAGCGATTTGCAGAATGCTGCATTTAAGGGCGGAGTCCTTATGGAGGTGGTTCGTGCATGATCTGGGGTACAATTCCTAGGGGTATGAACCGACCTTGTTTTCACTCGTAGGGTAACCGTCTTCACGAGCGAGGAGGTTTAACAGGTGCTAGATACATCGAGGAGATTTTAGTAATAAATATGGTACCTTACGTTGACTACATTGGAGACGAATTTATTTTTATGCCGGTCAATGCAAGGCGCATACCTCAGAAATTTTACAAAATAAATTACCAAACTCGGTTTTCGGGTCGTGAAATGGCCAGCGTACAGTCCAGACCTCAATTCCATAGAACATTTATGGGATGAGCTAAAACAAAGAATTCGAGGGAGCTACCCGAAACTCGATCCCAGAGCTTATTGTCACAATAGAAGAAGAGTGCCTTAACATCCCAAAAGAAACAATAGTGCAATTGATTAGATCTATGTCTAATCGTATCAGAGGAGTTATTAATGTAAGAGGAAGTCATACCCATTACTAAAGCATTAATTGTTAAATTTTTAATTGTCAAATATTCTTTTTGTGGTGGCAGTTAAAAAAAGTTAATTTGCTTGGTACAGTTATTTTTCAATGTTAAACTTATAACCGAAATTTATGCTCATATTAAAGCATAATATATTAAATTATCTTTCAAATAGTAAATATGATTTAGATTTGATTACAGAACAGGGCCTCTGCGTTAGAGATGTTGAAAAAGTATGTATTCGTTACAAAGTACTCGTTACTTACGAATACCGAAAGTAACGATTACTATACAGAGAGTCAAATCGTTAGTTTGATTACTCTGATTACTTCTTTACTTCGTACCAATCGTATCAGAGCGAGTAACGACTATTGCATCTACTTTGATTACTTTGGTTACTCTGATTACTTCGTACCAATCGTATCAGAGCGAGTAACTACTATTGTATCTACAACCAGTACACTTGATTACGTTCTACCAATCGTATCCCAGCGAGTAACGGGCGGGACCGGTATTTTACGAGTGTTATCGATGATCGTTATCTGTATGAAGCATTTTAAGGGTGTGAGCCTCAGAGCCTCACACTGTGAGGGTGAGGAGAAGATAGAAGATGAAACAGAGGGAGGTATAATGGAGCTAAACTAGGAATGTATGTCATTAAAAAAGATCGAATGCGAGAACCCTATATTTTTATCCAGATCTATATCCTATACCTATACAAAATACAAAATACCTACCTACTGAGAAATACGATTCTCGATAGGATTACCGGTACTCAAATACAAAAGTAATCATAGTAATCAAAGTAACGAATACTGTAAATGATTACTTTATACAAAAGTACAGATTTGTAACGAATACTTGAAAGTAACTGTAATCAACATCACTACTCTGCGCGTGTTTCGGCTTTATATATTTTGTGGGTATAAAAGGATAAAAGGAACTAGTTCGTTAAAGATTGTTATCATGGTGAACGAACGACGAGTAGTACCTATGTATGTAATTATAGATTCCCTTGTCAACTAATTCACCACTCTGTTGTGATTTTTATTTATTTTCCATCTGAAAAAGCGCAGAGGATAACAATTCTAATTTTAGTTCCTGCCTCTTTTGACTTACTATTCGTAGATGGTGCTAGTTGCATCTTTCGTAATTATTTTAGTAATTACACCAAAGAAATGAACATATTTGATCCATTGAAGCTAAGTTAAAGCCGAAATACGTATAAGCACATAGTAGAGGCACTTATGTAGTCCAGGGTAATAAGGTTTTTTCCATGACACTTCAACAGCCAGGGTACTGAAGCGTTTTTTCGACAGGTAATATCTATAAGAACAAATTGTAACTATTTCCTGCGTATGATCTGGCTGCCATTTTTATTTATAAACAATTTAGTATCAAAAAACGGCCTCTTTTCTTTTTTTTTCAAATCAATGAAAAACAGTAAAACTTTCGTCGTTTTTTTAGTACAAACATCTTCGACGAGAGCATGGAAAAAGCTTTAAAATGGCGTATTACAAAGTTTGATATACCTATTTATTGTTAATATAATTTCGAAAAAAAAAGTAGACATTGCCAGAAAATTAATTTTGCAATCACTGTTGTAAAAATGAATGTACAGCTTTGAAATTTTTGTCTAATGAGGATTCTTTGGTGCTTAATATGTGACAAAAATTTCAAAGCGATTCATTCAATTGTTTAAATTTTATTCAAAATGTTTATCCGAGAGAGCTTTTTTTTAATAACAAGTCAACAAAAAATTATGCTTCTACAGGTGTCAAATGAAAGAGCATAAGCTGAATTTTCTAATTGGTTTAAAAAAACTGAATAAAAAGTGCATTTATTAGTAATAAATAATTAAGAAAAACTATCGTTAACTTTTCCTTATAAACTTTTTATTTTTTTATTAAAAAATTATATATATTTATTACAATTTTTTATCAATTATTATATACATAACATTACTTCGTAGTTGTGCACCTAAAACAAAGTAAACAAATAGATTTTTTTGAAAAAAGTCATTCAAAAAGTTTATAAGGAAAAATTGACGATACTCCTGTATAATTATTTATTACTAATAAATGCATTTTTTATTCACTTTTTTTAAACCAATTTGAAAGTTTAGCTCATGCTCTCTCATATGACACCTGTAAAATCATTTTTTTCATTTTAAAACACCTGGTTCTAAAATTATTTTTTTCTGACTTATGTTATTGCAAAAAAAATGGTCTCTGGGAAAAACAATTTAAATAAAATTTAAACAATTGAATGAATTGCTTTGAAATTTTTATCACATATTAAGCACCAAAAGGCACCACTCATTTGGCAAAAATTTCAAAGCTGTACACCGCTTTTTAGAATAGTTATTACGAAATTATTTTTTTTTGCAATTTTGATCTTTTTTCGCAATTATATTAACAATAAATGAGTATATTAACCTTTATAATAGGCCATTTTAAAGCTTTTCCCATGCTCTCGAAGATGTTTGTACTAAAAAAAAAACCATAAGTTTCACTGTTTTCTATTGGTTTGAAAAAAAAGGAAAAAAGGCTGTTTTTTGACACTAAAATGTTTATAAATAAAAATGGCCGCCAGATCCTACGCTGGAAATAGTTACGATTTGCTCTCAGAGGTATTACTTGTCGAAAAAACGCTTCAGTACCCTGGCTGTTGAAGTGTCACGAACAGGGTATATTTTTGTCTTATTACCCTGGTCTAACTGTTTTGTAATCAAATCTGAATCATTTTACTTTAATTTTATTTGTATTCACTTTTGTGGGTATAAAAGGAAATAGTTCGCTGAAGATTATCTAATTCACCACTCTGTTCTGCTTTGTATTTTCCATCTAAAAAGAGCAGAGGATAACAGTTCGAATTTTAGTTCCTGTCTGTTTTGACTTACTTTTTTTATATATTTTTTTTCATTTTTAGCTCTTCCGACATGGAGACAGAACTCCTGAAATTGAAAATTTGTACAAATCTAGCCCATATTATAATGGTTCCTCTTTTAAACCTTTCGGATTTGGTCAACTAACTAATGTAAGTTACAGTTTTGTGAATTTCAAATTGATTTAGTACGTTTTCTAATGTATTTCTAAATATGTTTTTAATTAATTAAACAGCCTTATAATTGATAGGGGTTTTTAATTGATTAATAAACATTAAAAACACAAAGACATTACATTCTGAACTGTCAAATTGAACAATACGAAAAGAAACACGATACAAACTTCTACACAAGTGTAGAAGACAGAACCGGACACAGAATATTAGACGTCAATGAACAGTTAAACGAGTGGAAAAACTACATTTCTGAATTATTTGAAGATGGGAGAGAGTAAAACACTATAAACTGTTTCATATAATATCTACTCTAACAGACTATAACGGACTTTATGTACTATAACTAGTGTTTCCCAAAATCGGTCTTGGTCTTGCAGTTTTGGTCTTGTTCTTGCGTTTTCGCAAGACCAAGAGCGCCTAATTTTAGCAAGACCAAGACTGACCGTGCAAGATTTGAGCAAGAATAAGACTAAGCCTGTGAAACTCTTGCGTCTTGCAGTTGAGACTGAGTGTCATTTTAGGTATAAGTATATCATTAGTATAGTAGTTCGAGTATATGCTTAGAGGTGCAAAAAATATGTAACAAAAATTTGGAAAATTAGAATGCCCATTAGGAACAATAGCATAAACATACATAAGGAATCAAAATATTAAAGGAACACTTGATACACTTGACACGTACTCAGAGATCATAATTTACAATGTAAAAATAAAATATTTTGTACATTCCTTCCCAGTAGACGACTTCTTCGCTCTGAAATTAATTAATCGTATCGAAAGTTTTTAAAAATTTGTCACATTAGCTGATAAAAAATATAACAAGGTTAGCATACCTACCGTTAGGGACACCCACTCAATAACTATTTTTTTCCTTATTAGTACGAATCTACCACAAATCTTATCGGCCTAAGACTCAACATCGTTTTTGTTAAGTATGAGATTAGATCATTCGGTTCGAATTCGAAATTCGAACAAAATTTGCTGAAAGAGAGCGGCTAATATTCAAAAGTAACGGGACAAATTAATAATTGATAATGCCGGCTAAAGCAATGATGTAGAAAATCGACTACATCGATATTCAGAGCTACTGTCAATAAAGTCACGATAGCGAATATGGTATCCAACACGATCTCCAACGAGCGTTAACGGCCATGGAACTATAGAGGAACAGTTGATTCATTTGAGTTCTCAATTAGCACGGTATTCGTCAAAATCAACTTAATTGAACTGTCACGTTACCAGATGTCAAGGAACCCTATAGGTATAGACTCTAATATGAAATGGGTTGTGTATTCAGTAGACCCTTTATTAGTTACAGTGGAACCCCGATAATTCGGCCTACGATAACCCGGAAAACCAGCTAACCCGGACCGATTTTCATCAGACAAAACAAACATTTTTTCATCACTTTGACTAAGTTTTTTAGCAAGAAATAAACAATACTGTATACAACTGTACGTAATTTATATGTATTGTGCATATGTATTTCTTGTTTTTGCAATTATAATGTGTATTTGTTTATTATTTATATGTATTTTATTAATTTTTACCACATTTTCCGGATAACCCGGATCGACCGCGGTCCCGATTAATCCGACTTATCGAGGTTCCAGCACTGTACTTATAAACTTCTCTGCACCTTTAACTACGATAAAATACGTCTTTCTTGCTCATCATGAGTATTTTGGTATTTATATGTATATTATTATACATTACATTTCATATAATAATAAAACGTCTTTTAAAATTAAGTTTATGTATATCTAATCCGATACTCTAGTTTGTCCTCTTGGTTTTAGGAAGGAAAACTAAAAGTTTATAATTTAGGAAAGGAAATTCGCCAACGTTATTCGGGGTTTTTGGACGAAGAGTACAGCATTGATGTAATCAATGCACGAAGTAGTGATTTTAATAGAACCAAGGCATCATTACAATTAATGCTGGCAGGATTATTTCCACCTACCAAGGATCTAACTTGGTTACCTGGTTTGAACTGGCAGCCTACACCATACGAATACGTTGGAAGACATTCAGACCAGGTAATAATAATGCTATATTCTGCAGATGACTTAAAGTCATCGATGGTGATGTTCTGTTTGATTCTGTCTCTGTTTGGGTTATTGCGGCTCTAAAAAACACAATTAATATCAAAAGACTAAGTTTTCAATCTAATAGCACATAAAACAACACCAAAAAATGTTACTCTACATCCTACCAGATTGAAAACAATGGGAACCTTCTCTGGTAACACCTCCGAGGCTTCTACAATAATTTGCAAGCCTTAACGGATGCTGAGACTAAGGAAGATGAGGGAATTTTACAATTTATAATTCACGTCCTATCTGCTCAGCGCGGTAAAGTTCCAACGAGAATGGTTCCCTTCGTACTCCAATCAGAGTAAACATGTACATAAATCAAAAATGAATAACCATTTTCAATTTCGTTGCAACACGAAACTACAGCCGCATCATTATTCCAATTCAATCAAAGAGTGCAGCAAGCACCTCTACCGGTTTCGAAACTTATTAGTCTCTCATCAGGAGGCACATATGCTGCTCTCTCTGACCCAACTAGGACAAACCTCGGCGTGCAGTTACGGATTGCAACGAACGGAATGGCAGGGATGGCCTAGCGGTAACTGCTAGCAATCGTTTTCGTTCGTTACAATGCGTGAATGCACGCCGAGGTTTGTCCTAGTTGGGTCAGAGAGAGCAGCATATGTGCCTTCTGATGAGAGACTATAATAATAATATAATAGTAAGGCTGTAGTTTCGTGTTGCAACGAAATTGAAAATGGTTATTCATTTTTTATTTACATGTTTACTCTGATTGGAGTATACGGAGGGAACCATTCTCGTTGGAACTTTACGGCGCTGAGCAGATGGGACGTGAAACGGGACTTGAATTATAAATTGTGAAATTCCCTCATCTTCCTTAGTCTCAGCATCCGTTATGGCTTACAAATTGTAGAAGCCTCGGTGGTGTTACCAGAGAAGGTCCCCATTGTTTTCAATCTGGTAGGATGTAGAGTAACATTTTTTGGTGTAGTTTTATGTGCTATTAGATTGAAAACTTAGTCTTTTGCTAGCAGTTGCCGCTAGGGCATCCCTGCCATTTCGTTCGTTGCAATCCGTGACTGCACGCCGGGGTTTGTCCTAGTTGGGTCAGAGAGAGCAGCATATGTGCCTCCTGATGAGAGACTAATAAGTTTCGAAACCGGTAGAGGTGCTTGCTGCACTCTCTGATTGAACTGGAATAATGATGCGGCTGTAGTTTCGTGTTGCAACGAAATTGAAAATGGTTATTCATTTTTTAAAATTAATATCCCTTGATGATTTAAGATAACGCATTATTCAAGTTTGTAGAGATATAAAAAAGGAAAACATTTCAAAAAGTCTGACACTTTAAACACATGATTTAATAATTGAATATATTTAAACTCCTGGACAAAATTAACGCACCACTCATATTTTTCTCAATAATCTTTTTTTACTGATAATTTACTGTACGACAAGTTGCCTATGGACCTTGTTTGACAGTGACAGTTGTTATGTAAGCTAATAGTAGTCTTGTTTTAACAATAATTTGTATCAAACTTCGTTTTAGACTAAAAGCGAGTTAAACTTTTCATAAAAAGTGCCGATTAAAGCAAATTGTGCCGATTAAAGATTGTGACAAACAAGCTATTTATTGTGATATTTTTCATCACATGCATGTTTGGTAGTTCATTTGCATAAAAATCAAATACAAAAATGAACCGCCAAACAAATTTGCCAATGGAGGAGGCAGTGCGAGCATCGACTCTCCCAGATGAAGGATATTCAATGCGATACGTTGCAGGTAAGACATCATTCCAGCATCAGTCGCAAGGTGAGGCGATATAATGAAACAGGGTCGTACCATCGAAGACCAGGGCAAGGGTGAAAACGTTGCACTAATCAAATTGATGATCGTTTTTTGAGACAACGGGCTCTCAGAGATAGGAGAGTCACCAGCAATTTGCTAAAAAATGAACTAGCAGATGTTCGAAATGTCGCGATATTGTCTCGAACAGTTAGAAGACGTTTACATGAAGCAGAATTGAGCAACAGGAAACCGGTCAAAAAACCCTTGCTTACCAGAGAACACAAGGTTCAGAGATCGAATTTTGCAATATTGCATCAAAATTGGACCGTCGATGATTGGAAACGAGTTCTTTTCTCCGATAAGACTATAGTAAGCCTAAAAGCTCTAGATGGGCGTGAGCGTATCTGGCGAAGGAGAGGAGAAAGGTTTGCTAACTGCAATATCTTTCCTAAAGTACCTTTTGGTGGTGGCTCTAAAATGTTTTGGGGAGGAATTTGTTTTGAAGCTCGTACGGAGTTGATACCCATACGTACGAGGTCTATGAATGCCCATTATTACTTAGCCATCATTATTGTCGAACATGTAATGCCTTTTGCTCCGTTTCTTGGACCTAATTTTTTATTCCTGCAAGACAACGCTCGACCTCATGTGGCTCGACAGGTTATTGGCTACCTAAATGATGTTGATATTCCATTATTAGAGTGACCACCTAACAGTCCGGACATGAATCCTATAGAGCGTCTATGGGACTATCTCAAAAAAAAAAAGATTTGAAGTCCCCCTATTGGCAATAGACCCCCTATTGCCAATCACAACCAACTCATTGAGGCCGTTATTGAAGAATGGGAGAATATTCCGCAAGCTTTCGTTGAACATTTGATATCAAGCATGCCTCGACGCATAAATGCAGTCATAAGAAGTAGAGGAGGGCCTACACGGTATTAGTGTTGAACCAGATGCATTTTATTGTGTTATTTTACTGATTTTTGTCGTTTTGTAATTTGGAGTTATGCTAGCTTATTTACGCATTTCCGGCAAAAACAAATCTTTAAAGAAACAATAAGGCAAATTAAGGTCATGATAAAGTCATGTTGGACTTATTTGTAGGTGTTTATTATTATTTCAATGTAACTTAGTTTTATTTTGTGTTGATATTGTAAATATTTAGATTAATTACAGTGGTGCGTTGATTTTGTCCAGGAGTTTATTATTAACACTTCTTATCTTTTAACTTTATTTGTCTTTTTTTATAATATCCTTTAAAGAGTCTTTCTGTCCTAATATAATACGGGGAGATATGAAAAGTTTAAAACGAGCCAAACAACGGTTAATTAACAATGGAGGTTGGTTTTCTCCTTCATGTGCCTCATCCTTAAGTAGCTATCATCATGGCCCATTTAGTTCTGTCTGCAGCAGTTCTGAAGAGTTCTATTGTTGTTTTCCGACTCCACTGCTTTAAATTTTTTAATTAGCTTATTTTTCCAGTTGCGCCCATAATTGTCCAGGCTTCAACTTCATATAAAAGGACAAAGACTACGTAACATCTCCAGGGCCGTAACTACGATGTTGGGGGCCCCGGGGCAAATGTGATCTGGGGGCCCCCTACCAGGAGGTCTGGGGAATTTATCCCCAGCGCAAGGTGGGTCTGGAAAAATGTTTGATATTTAACCCCTTGAAAGCGCATTTTTCCTCCTATGTGAACATCACACTCCCTTCTTTCTTTTTTTTCAGCATGTCCTTCAATAACTATAAAATTAGTAGCGCTAATGATTACAACTTCATCTGTATCTGACAGTGCGGACGGATTATCTACGAATGCGTTCGTTCGCTACAATGTAAATGGTCTTACTTTGTACCGAACGAATAACCACGCGAACACCTACGAATTCGTTCCTTCGTTCGTGTTCACTTTGATTTAAAGCACCTTAAGGTGCCTTAAGCTACTGCAGTGTGAGCCAAGCACACTCAGTGAAGCTGGTCAGTGTACTGGTGGGACTGATCCTAATGTGCTTATTTTATCTTATGTATACCTTTCTTTTCAATATGTAGTTCCTTTCACGTACCAAGATGTGGTCTGGGGTAAATTGATTAAGACATATTAGCTGGGACCTGGGGTCCCTATTCCGGTTGCATTTTAGTTTTTATTTCGCCAAAATAACTAATTTCCTCAGTCACAATTTATATGTTTACGAAAGGTCTCGGGGGCCCCAGCTTAGCCCGGGCGCCACTCTTACAATGGCATTTTGGGTTTTATTACGCCGAAAAGACTAATATCTTAAGTAATAATTTAAATTTTTATGTTAAGGTCTCGGGGGCCCCAGCTTAGCTCAGGCCTCAGGGGCCCTGTTCTGTTCCAATTGCATTTTAGTCTAAAAGACTAATTTCCCCAGTGAAAAATTAAAACTATGTTGCGGTCTTTTTAAAATTGTGTCATTTGAAAATAGTTCGCTGGGATCGGCTTTTAAAATACATATGTATTTTTATTTTCCTCGTTTATTATGCACGGGGCTCCCTTGGTCGGGGGCCCCCGGGCACTGCCCCGGTTGCCCCAATGGTAGTTACGGCCCTGAACATCTCAATACTCTAGTTCTAATTTCTATCAGTTTTCCATTGCGTAATACCGATTTTATTTTATTGAAAGCGCTTCTGGTCGGGCAGATTGCAATTGCGCGCAGCGGTCTGAAAGGATGAAGACCTAACAACCCTTCGGTCCAAACCTAACTTACGGGTATTAGAGTGAGAGAACCGCAGGAGGTATTTGACCGCTGCGCGCAATCACAATACGTCGTTTTATTTCAAGGCTGCGGTTCAAAATTTGCAGCCCTTCTTTCTCTGCTGTCTGCAAGGAGTACTTGCCAGGAGTATTGTATCGTTTGCATATCTGAGATTATTCACTAGTGTTCCGTTAATTGATACGCTTTCATTGATTTCTTCTATTGTGTTTTCAAAACCAGTAGCGTACTGATAGATCCGCGGGCCCTGGTTCCAGTTGAGATGCGGCCCCTCCCCATTAATCCGCCGCCCCCCCAATAATGTGGGCCCCCGCCCAATAAAAACACACATTGTATATTAAAAGTTTTTATTAAACATTAAATATAAATCATCATATATTTATAAAAACTCAGCTAATTTAAAACAATAAATTAATATTAATCCTATCGTTTTTCATACTAACATAATTATTGATTACTTTACTTCAGCAGTTTTTATAAATAATGAAAATCAAAAATTTTCTACATCTAAATCTCAAGTCATAATTAAAAACATTAATGTCGAATAACTAAAACAGCTTTTAAAAAATGAATATTAGAATGCAAATTTCAGGTATCTAGAATTATTACTTAAAAGTCGAGGGTTTAGTGTCAAACAACGTTGTCTAAATTTTTTGTGAAATTGAGATATTTCTATAATCGAGTTCACCGTTTTCGACTTCATTTAGTAACAAAAACCTGTATCTCTATCTGCAGCAGGTTACAAAATACATTAAACGTTAACTACCAATTGTGAAAAAATTGTTTATGTCAAAAACATCTAAGGGGTGATAACGTTATTTCACAGTGAATTTCGTGATACATCAAAGACAGTTATCGACTGTTAACGTTTATTGACACTAATATTTTAAGCTGTAATTGTAGACAGCGGTATTATTTATAATTCCTATTTGTTTGAAAAACGTCATTTTGATACTGGATAGCTAAATACATTTGTTTATTTTCGATATTGTTCGATTCTACCATCTGATTACTCATTACATGATTATATGATTACAATAATCTGATTACTCATTACATTTTTTAGTTTTGCCGAAGTTAAAAGAAAACATATATGTTATTTTCTTATTGTCGGTTACGAATATATTTGTCGTAATTATTTAATATTTTGATTTTGTCAGTGTTTAACAGAAAAATGTCCAGTCGTAGCACAAAACTTTGTATGACACGAAGCACTAGCGGGTCGTGGATCTTCCGAGGTAGCCTCTTGCCTTACAAATACAATGAAAAGTGAAGTTACTGGGAAAGACTTCGCTTTTATGTCTGAAAGTTGTTCGGGCCAAAATGTTTCTGTTTGCTGTTGAAACACTAAATATTTCAAAAATCGACCAGTTATTTTTTGAGCCCGGATATTCCCAAATGGAAAGTGATATGGTCCATGCCCACATCGAAAACGCGAGTAAAGGCTTGGAAATTTATGATCCATCGGGATGGTATATGTACAGTGATTAAAATTGCTTTAAAGAAATCAAAATACGAAGTAGTTGAAATAGATCAGGAAGACATTTTGAATTTTAAAGAACTTTAAATTCAAATGATTAAAAATAAAAAAACTGACATTGAAGGAAACGGTTTCAAATGGTTGAACATAGTTTGGCTACAATATACATATTATAAAAGAAGACACTGCACACAGTTATTTCAAATACAATTTTAAATCAGACAACTTTACGAAATTAAAAATACAGAGAATACAATTTCGAACATTTTCAATTAACAAACTTGTGCCAAGAAGAAAATATGACAAACCGTTAATAAAAAGTTAAAAGGTTTAGTAGAACACTGTGAGCAAAAATCAAAGACTAATATCACTTCTTTTACTAGAATCTTCAAGGAAGGGGTGATGATCATAATGAAAATGTTTCAGAAGATGAAGACGTTTAAAGATGGTACCTATAAGTATTTAGACATTTCATAAGTTTAATATTTGTATGCTATTAGAAAAATAAAGTTTTTTATTTAAATACACTTATAACATTTTTTATAATACAGGGTTAGTGCTGCATTGGATATCCTGAAAATTTTGAAAATATCACTGAATTTAAGTTAAAGGATATCCTGAAAAAAGGGGAAATATCAGTGAAATTTTCTCAACATTTTAGGGAAATTACATTTTTACATTTTCAACCAGCAGTGCTAACCCTGTAGTAAAACTATTATTATCAGGTGCGACGTTAACGGTTAGAAAAAATATATATCGGTAATATCAAAAAGCGTTATCAGGTCATTATTAGAAAAAAATTCTATTTTTTTCTCTGTAGAATAACAATAACCTGTAATAATTTCTACCATATGTCAAAGAAACCATAATAATAGTATATAAATTTACAGATTTATATTCTAATGTATTTTGCCTCCGTAATCACAAATTTGTTGGCCGATATTACGTTTCAAAACAGTTTTTCGCATTTTCTGCCACTTTATGTTTTTGTAGTTAACGTTGTTTGATACTAAACCCTCAAAGTAAAAGTAAAGAATGATGATGCTATAAATACAAACAAAAGAAGGATTTTTCGTCGAGTTTATTGTTTTGGGATTAGGTATTTTTAAAACACTCCTCAATACAAGTATAAAACTTGCAATGACTGTGTCAATTTGCAAAATTTTACAACTTTCTAGTTTACGACTAATCCATGAAACGTGGTAATATAAATATAAGTTTTTGAGTTAGAAGGTACCTACAGGCGGTAATTCTTTACATGTGTTGAAACCAGAAATTGGGTTCTAGTCAGTTTTAGTAGATAAAACAAGTACAGGACCTTCCAAAAGTTTTCCTTGTGTCTAATAATAAATTTTGTTTTCATTTTTTTTATAAATAGGTATTCTTCGTTTTAATTTATAAGTACCTACACAAAAATAAAAATTTATTATGAAGTTACATTTTCTATTGTGTACTTGTGTAGTGCAAAATGTCCCCATCAAATTAGAAAAAAAAGCAAAGAGCACACTAGAGCGGACCCCAGTGGGGCCCGGGCCCTGGTTCCGCGGAGCCCGCGGAACCATGCTCAGTACGCCACTGTTCAAAACACCGGATGTTAGTATCAAAGGTAAAATAATATCATTGAATTGGCTATGGATTATGTACTATAGAAAGGAACTACAACGTTAACTGGGTTTTATTATTTTATATGGTCAATGAATCTCTATATATGAAAAAACCGCGGAGTGCTACCATTTAAAGGGCTGCGTTTTTGACAAATGAGTGAATTATTCCCTGGGCACAGGTTATATTAGGGTGAGTTCTATGCACTTTTGGTACAAACACGTCTACATAAAAATTGTTCCTGGTTAAATTTCCTATCTAAATATAACTTTTTAAAGTCAAAGATACTTTTTTTTACAAAAATATATTCAAAAGAAAAAGCACAAAGAACCCCAAAAGAAAGAAATTTTGTTTTTTGTCCCATAACTTTTGTCCACGGGGATATAGGTATAGACATTGCTTCACAGAAAAAAACTTACATATTTTCTCTTTAAAATGATGTTTGGTAGAGGTCATTAGGATTTACAGTTTTCAAAATATGATTTTTCAAAATTCGCCACTCACAGCAATTTTGGGCAATTTTCCTTGTTATTTCGCAAATATTGTTCTGTAACTTTTTTCTACGTAACTTCAGGCATATGCAATGGTACGTGTAAGATGAATAGAAATCAATTACCTTTAAAATGTTCTACTGTATAATGTTGTACGACTTCTTTTAAGAATTTATACTTTTAACGAGTTTTTATATGTTTTACGATTATTTTTTAAATTTACCATTATAACTTTTTTTTCTACATTTAGGTATTTATTATATAATAAAAAAGAAAGCTTATTCTGTTTACTTTAACACTGAACCAAAAAAGTACGTAAATAGAATGAAAAAAACATTGATTCAAAAACGGGGAGCATTAATTTTCGTCCAAAGATCAGTATCGTTGGTCCAATGTAAGTAGATACATTAACTAATGCTTAAAAACATTAACTTCTATGAATTAGTACGTTCATTCAATGTACTTTCTAGTTAAGAATTAATGTACCGATCCATTGATTCAATGTACCGATACATTGATTCAATGTACCGATACATTGATTCAATGTACCGATACATTGATTCTTTACTAGAATGTACATTGAATCAATGGATCGGTACATTGAATCAATGTATCGGTACATTAATTCTTAACTAGAAAGTACATTGAATGAACGTACTAGTTCATAGAATTTAATGTTTTTGAGCATTAGTTAATGTATCTACTTACATTGGACCAACGATACTAATCTTTGGACGAAAATTAATGCTCCCCGTTTTTGAATCAATGTTTTTTTCATTATATTTACGTACTTTTTTGGTTCAGTGTAGATACTGCCGACTGCAATATTTTTCAATTATTTACGGTTTATTCATCTAAAGATTTAATTTACTAATCTTTTTTAAGATTATACCATTTAGAAATATTTTCAAATGGTTCCTATTTTATTTTACCTATTTGAATCGCTTATTTATGAAAGGCCTCGTGTCACTTTTTTTCAAATTTAAGTTTAACTTAGAAAATGCTAACCCATATATTCGCACATCGTTTACTTATGAAAAGCCTCATGTCGATGACAAGGGACTTTTCATAAATAAAAGCACTGTTGGCAACATAGTGTTTCAGAAGAAAGTAAAATTGAGAAAAACAAAAAAAAAAAGGAAATGTTAACTATTTCTTCCTACTATGAATTTACTTGCGAAAGATTTAAAAAAAGGAGTGGTTGTTGTACCTGATTTTATAGGTGAATTTCTTAGCAAAACCTTTAAGCCATCTTCCCCTTCGTCATTAGCAAGGAAAATTCATGAATCAAAGGTACCAACTCATCAAGAAAAAATTAATCACCTGAAGAAACTTTTGCAGTACGTCCTTCAAGAACACAAGTGGTTTTACAATGAACTTGCCCTATGGCCTACAGTTGCAACCAAAAAATGAGCAAAAATATATAAAATGGCATTTAATTTTAGCTAATTGTATTGTCCTAGAACTGTTTTAATAAAGTAATATTAATTATAAATAAACACGGTCTAAATTCAGCCACCAATCAAAATTTTCCCGTAAAACAAGACTTTTGTTTATTAAAGGCCTTTTGTCAGCTATTCTCAATAATAAAAAAATACAGTATTGATTTTAAAAAGTGTAACTAACATGATTTATTTTGAGTTTCAAGGTCCTTAAAATGTTTCGAAAAATCAGAAAAGTATAAAATCGTTTTTTATAAAACTAAACAGTTTTTTCTTGTTTCCCAAAATTTACATTTTGTGACAAGAGGCCTTTCATAAATAAGCAATTCATTTGTCGAATTAGCTTTTCAAAAAATTTACAGAGAACAAAAATTAATTACTCACCGGAGGGACCGCAGACGTTCGGATACAATTAGCGTCTCTTTGCAAAGACAATGACGTCGACTTTGCAAAGTAATAAGACACTTACTCAACACACACACTACACATGACACTGGATACCTGACTGAAAAAATGCACCGTACCTACCATGCCAATGGCCATTAGTTGTCGAGGCATCAGGTAAATAAAAAAAAAATTAATTAATGCTAGATATGTAAGATTGAATAATGAAATAGGTACTTACATTCCGTAATGTCTTCATGGGCAGGTAATCTTTTCAAATAAAAATTTATTTGTTTTATCCTTGATATGACTTTCACACTGAAGAAAGGAGATAATTCTTTCGAAATTGCTGTCCCATCCATCAATAAGTCCATTTCCAAATGCCACTCCAAAGTCCATATCAATCTGAAAAAGTGGAAATAGAAGTACAACTTTTTTTTATAGAAATCCAACAAAATAATTTATAAATAGTTAAAAATATATGTAAATACTTACCTTAGAAAAACCAACCAAATCACTAGTGCCAAACACCTCTCTTCAGAGTCTGCAGCTGCAGGGTAACTGTCTGCTAGGAGATTACAACTGTTGTCACGTGATTTTTTACACCAATAAAAACACTTAAAGAGTTTTAAGAAATGTATCGGTTTATGTACAAGATTGTTGTTACAACGTATTAATCATTGATTCAGGTATATTACGTTAAAACAATGATTGCGTTACATCAAAACAATGTATAGAGTTATTAATCAAAGTCGAAAACATTAATTTAATGTACGAAAACATTGATTCAATAAACGAGTTCGTAATTGAATGAACACTGTACATTAGTGCAACGCTTTATATTCATTAATTTAACCGCATAATCCTGATGCATAGTTTCGTATAGACAATGAACAAATTATTAGTATTATGAAAAAAGTCATTGGATAGATAAAACGATTCGTTGAATTAATGATTCTATTCATTATTTTTTAATGAATAGAATTACATTGTAATAATGAATATGGTCATTACATAATGACTACGTGTTTATAGTATTAACGAAATTTTCATTGAATCAATGTAAAAAAATTCAATGATTGGCGTTCATTGGTACTATGTACAATATTTTTTTCAGTGAAAATGGTGTATTATAAAAAATTCTAGGATTATTTTTGAATAAGATATGCTTTTTAAAAATGTAATAAGTACTTGCAACGATTTTTGATTTTAGGATTATTTTTAAATTTGTCATTATAACTTTTTTATGTGATTGTGTGTTATGATTGAATCTTATTTTTATAGGTAATACTTTGGATCCACTTGACTCGACCAAGAAAACTTCAAAATATGGATTAATTCCAATATTTACTGTCAAAGCTCCTGCACCACAAACTTTGCTTGAAAAAATAGCATGTAAATGTACCAAAGGATGTACAAAAAACTGAAGTTGTAGGAAGATAGGAATAGGGAACTTGCACTAAAAAATTTTTTTGGACAAAAATTGTTAATTTATGTTTTAAAATGTTATATTCAAAATATTACGTCTTAACAATGAATAGTGTACGTACAACATCTGATCAAATTTCCGCGCCTAAAATTTCCGTTTCAAACAACTTCAAAAGCGAGAGCTGGGGTCTGACGTCATAGGTCACTCGTATCGTTTGCCCGTTCGGTGGGCTATTGCATTTAATGCAGTTTGCCCATAGATAAATAATACAGTTGAAATATCTTGTTTTACGCTGTGGCAAAAATGATTTTTTCTGTGACAGGCAAAATATTAACATTTTATCTCTGTTGACATGTATCAAAAAGTTCTTTTTTATGAAATTACTTTTGTCGTTTCTTGTGTTGAAGAACAAAGAAGAAACAAGTAACTTAAAAATAAACAAAACTTTTAGTAATAAAAGTAAGAGTAACTAAATAGTATTGGTGCTACTATAGTATGCGGTCTACAGTCGGGTTTCTCCTATAGCTTGCGGTCTACCGAGGGATGCGGTGTAAGTATAAGCTGAGATGATAAAGATATTAACTAGTAAAATTACAATAATGATTCTTCTTATTTATGCGTATTATTAACTTTGTAAAGAAGGATTTTGTTGGCTATG
This sequence comes from Diabrotica virgifera virgifera, assembly GCF_917563875.1. NCBI lineage: Eukaryota > Metazoa > Arthropoda > Insecta > Coleoptera > Chrysomelidae > Diabrotica > Diabrotica virgifera. The sequence continues at coordinate 57,231,144 of NC_065449.1, read as the reverse complement.
TACACGTTCTATCGGTACGTCTGCTAATCACCATAATCTTTTCTCAGAAGGCTTTGAACACAATAATGAAAGGCTCTACTAGGTACTAATAAACATTACAATAAACTATAATCTTTATTATAATGCAAATTACACCGTAATCTTTACCAGGATATACGAAATCCTTCGATTAGAGGTAGGTAGATCAAACCCACGGGGTAAACCGTATACTATAATATAATGGTACCAAACTATTGTTATAAACGGATTTGCCTTGACACCTCGCATTTCTCCAATAGAATAGCTTTCACTACTTTTTATAAAAGTTGCCACCATGAAGACATCAACGGTAGGTAAGTTGTCAGACTTACCCTCGTCCGTCATATTATGCGTTTTAAACTCTTTACAAAGTAGCACTCAACTTTATTAATTTCAATTTAAAACTAAGCTGATTGGGGAACTACTTATTACAATATATAAGATGAACATAAATAATACCTAGGAATTTTCCATTAAAGACGATTAAAATGTAATATACCCGTGATACCTACCTTAATCGCGTTGTTTCCGACTGCTAGCCCGGTTGACCGTGACCCGTGACGTCGGACCAATAGAAGGACGTTCAAGAGCCTCCTAAGATATTTAAATTTTATAGCATTTTCAAAGCTTCGTAATTAGCGTACGGGTTAAAAATATTTGTTTTTTTCGCATGCAAGCGTTTTAAGATCATGTTACCTTATGTTTTTTAATATCATTTTAATATTTAAAAATTTATGCAAGTTCCCTATTAGTTGTCCAATATTCTGCCAAGGGTGCATGTGCATGGGTACTAAATAATTGTGGGAACTCTGATAACTGAGGTGTTAGAGGAAGATATTGAAGCTAATGCTAACAAAGAGATGGACTTTGATTTTGAAAATTTTTTAAATGTTAACGTTTAAATAATTTTTAATAAACTAAAGTGATGTTTTCTAAGACTAATGTTTATGTATTGGAAAAGACTGTAATGTTTATGTAATTTTTGTAAAAAAAAATAATTTTAAATAATACAGGTAAAAAAGTATCAAAGAATCACTCGGTTTCCATTATTTAAATATAGATGATATACCATTTTAAAGAACAGAATGTAAGCCCTCTTTATTGAGCAATATATAGTATATTCATGTACAAGAAAAAAAAAATGTGTGTGTACTTTTTACGCACGTAAGAAATTATACTTCTATTATATGATTTCTTAAAAATAAATATACTTTAAACAGTTTGTTTTAATTTTTTTAAACACCAAACTAATCTTGTGCTTACCGCTTTCAAAAAATTTAAAAAAAGTATAGGATTGCACTGGATTCGAACTCACGACCTCTCGATCTCTGGCCGAATTAGTCGAGGCTTTGAAGCACAGAAAAAGGCCTTACTCTCGATTTTTGGCGCAGTAAGACGGATTTTAATGCAGTTTGGTGCGTTGGATTCGTGAGAATGTCAGGAAATTTTGTGAACTATTGTAATGAATAAGAAATCTGAACTTGCATTTGTGCATAAGAAAAATTCATTTCAAAAGTGCATTTTGAAATAGGCAATTATTATAAATTTGCAACCCGGTAAATAGTTGGGCAATATCCCGATTAATTATTTTAATTATTTTTAATCATTTATATGTCCATATAATAATAGTCTAAGATGTCAATAACCATTAATAATAAACAAAAAAAATTTCCTTATGTGGGAATCGAACCAAGTACTAACAGGTCCGTAGCTAAATACACATACCGCTAATCTACGCAGACACTTGCTAGACAACGGCGATATTAGGTATAAACAAAACAAATTGGTAAGTAAAAATTGTAAAGAAAATTACTACATATTTAAATGTATTATAAAATTAATATATATATATATTCCTAAATTTTAGAAGAAACATTCGTAAATAGGTAATATTAATATCTATTAATGTTACTAAATGAAATATAAATATTTTGACGTTTCACAATTTGACAAGTGCCTTAAAATTTTTAAAGCACCGGTGCTTTAAAGTAGCATTTTTAACGCTCCTATGGAGTGCTATAAATTGCATTTTTAACACTTTTTTAGAAAAATATATTTAAAAACACTAATATATTCTTTCCACACCTTTTCTGGACTGAGAAATACATAAATTAAAACATTTAGTAACGAACTCCATACTGCCTGTGTGCGCAGATTACTAAAATTTCACCCTCAATGAAATCGCGCCTAAAGAAGTATAACTTCAAAAAGGCAGTATAACGATTAACTAACCTTTGCTTGTTGTTTCTCTTCCCACAAATTTTAAAACGCAACAACCATACATATCCAAACCGTCAACCGTCCACACCACAGCTGTGCTACAGCTGCCATATTGGATAATTTTTGACATGCCATTTGAACATCCAATCAGAACAAAGTTATAATGCGCATGCACCCGGATCGTAGGTTTTAACATATAAAAATTCACCCTCATATCGCGCGTAAAGAAGGATAACTTCAAAATGTTATAATGAGAAATTTAAAAAATAATCCTAAAATCAAAAATCGTTGCAAGTACTTATTACATTTTGAAAAATAATATCTTATTCAAAAATAATCGTAAAAAATGTAAAAAATAATATTTTTTTATATTAGGTATTATATAATATTATATAATATATAATATATTATATAATAATATTATTTTATTTTTATATTATATTATAAAAAATCGTTAAAATTATAAAAACTTGAAAAACCATAATCCCTTTTAAAAAAAGTCGTACAAAGTTATACGGTTATACGGTCGACCATTTTAAAGGTAATTGATTTATATTCCTATTACGTGCACCATTGCATATATGTACCTAAAGTTACGTAGAAAAAGTTACAGAACAATATTTGCGAAATAACAAGGAAAATTGCCCAAAATTGCTGTGAGTGGACAACTTTGAAAAATCATATTTCGAAAACTGTAAATCCTAATTACCTCTACCAAACATTATTTTAAAGAGAAAATATTTAATTTTTTTTTCTATGAAGCAGTGTCTATACCTATATCCTCGTGGACAAAAGTTATGGGACAAAAAACAAAATTTCTTTCTTTTGGGTTTGTTTGTGCTTTTTCTTTTGAATATATTTTTGTAAAAAAAAGTATCATTGACTTTAAAAAGTGATATTTGGATAGGAAATTTAACCAGGAATAATTTTTATGTAGATATGTTTGTACCAAAAGTGCATAGAACTCACCCTAATGTAACCCGTGCCCAGGGACTAATTCACCCATTTCTCAAAAACGCACCCCTTTAAATAGTAGCACTACGCGGTTTTTTGAAGTTATACTTCTTTAGACGCGATTGAGAGTAAAATTTCATAATACTGCGCGCATGCGCACACAGACAGTATGGCGTTTAGTTGCTATCTTTCAAGTTATGTATAAATATATCAGTGCAAGAAAAGGTGTGAAAAGAATATACTAGTGTTTTTAGTAAATATATTTATTATAATTTTTGTGTCTTTGGATTTGTCTTCCTCAGGAGTAAGATGAGTATTATTAAAACATTTTATTGTATATTTATTATACTTCACCTTACCTGTTTGTTACCGTGAATTGTCATTAGCTACGTCCGAACCGATACAGACACAGTCCTCGTAGCGTATTTGGTATAGCATTCGGCCAAAGATCGAGAGGTCTTGAGTTCGAATCCGGAGCAATCCTATACTTTATTTTTTTATTTTTTTGAAAGTGGTAAGCACAAAATTAGTTTGGTGTTTAAAAAAATTAAAACAAGCTGTTTAAAATATATTTATTTTTAAGAAATCATATAATAGAAGTATAACTTCTTACGTGCGTACAAAGTACACACACATTCTTTTTTTTATATATATAGATGTCCATTGACCATATGAAATAATAAAACCCCGTTAACGTTGTAGTTCATTTTAGTTATCTTATTTTGAATATATTATTCAATAGCCTAGAATACAGATTTACCAGACCTGTTAAATTAGATACGACTTAATAACTTAGCCATTAAAAAAAATAGGCTAAGCTTATTTCCTTTCATTCTTTACAGTTAGGACTAATAAATGAATCAATATTTTTTTGTATCTAATATTTTTTATTTATTTCAGGAATTATTCGGTTTTGGATGTGAAAGATGGGATCCGATATTCCAAGACTTCTTAGCATCAAACGATCTTAGCAAATATGACAAGCTACTAGCAACTCTTACTAATAAAACAGGAGAACCCTGTAACTCTCTCTTAAGAGGTTATCTTTTATATTTTGGATTTCAAATTTTGGTAAGACCAATAGATAGATCTCGAACCTATAATGACTAAATTTTGTGATGAGTGCTCTAATAACCGGCAAAATTCAGAATACGTAAATGACGGAAAACATAATACGTTGTAAAATAAAAAGAGATGAAACTAGAAGAGGTGGAAAATTTAGGGATATAAACCTTTAAAGTACCCCCGCACAAACCTTGTGGAAATTAGGTCCCAGTGGATTTCGTTCATACTTTGGGCAAATACTCTGAAACATCCTGATAAAAAGTTCTCATGGGCACAACTCAATCGTATTAAGGGTTTTCAAGATATATAGGCACAAACTCGGAAAATTATAAAATTTACTGGGTATTCTAATTCCCTGAGTTGCTGGTTATCTGGCAACTTGTAGAAGTTTGGATCAAAGAAAAGTACTAGTAGTCTAGGATTTTTTCCTGGCTATCCAATGGCGACCTTTACTTTAACCTTGACCTTCAACGGACGTCATCTTCTAGAATTTCGAGGGTTTTCATCATTAAATTGATATAAATAGATTACTCATGGGTTATTGGGATCGCTCAACACGAATATGCCATCAGAATTGACTTCCGGAGGACGTGGTGACCAGGATCACTGCAAGGGACGTCATTTTCTAAAGTTTCGATGGTTTTCGGCATTTAATTGATGCAAATGAATTACTGGAGGGTTTTTTGAGGTCGCTAAACACGAATATGCCACCAGATCCGACTCCCGGAGCACCTGGTTTCCAAGGTCAATGAAAGGGGTTCCTGAAATTTCGAGGGTCTTTGGTACTACATTAATGCAAACGGATTAGTTATAGGTTTTTGGGGTTGCTGAACACGAATACGTGATCAGCACAGACACAGGAGCACCTGCTGCCTAAGACAAGTTATCTTCTGGAGTTTCAGAGCAATCAAATGGAAGAATCAAATGAATTACTCTTAGGTTTTTAACTCCAGAAGATAACCTGTGTTAGGCACCAGGTGCTCCTGTGACTGTGATGATCACGTATTCGTGTTCAGCAACCCCAAAAACCTATAGCTAATCCGTTTGCATTAACATCCGTTAGTAACAAAGACCCTAGAAACTCCAGGAGCGCCTTTCATTGACCTTGGAAACCAGGTGCTTCGGGAGTCGGTTCTGGTAATATATTCGTATTTAGCGACCTCAAAAAAATCCTCCAGTAATTCATTTGCATCAATTAAATCCCGAAAACCATCAAAACTCTAGAAGATGACGTCCCTTGCAGTGGCCCTGGCCACCACGTCTTCCGGAGGTCAATTCTGATGGCATATTCGTGTTTAGCGATCCCAAAAACCCATGAGTAATCTGTTTATATCAATTTAATGCTGAAAACCCTCGAAACTCTAGAGATGACTTCCGTTGAAGGTCAAGGTCAAAATAAAGGTCCTCATTGGATAGCCAAGAAAAAATCCTAGACTACCAGTACTTTTCCTTGATCCAAACTTCTACATGTTGCCAGATAACCAGTAACTCAGGGAATTGGAATACCCAGTAAATCTTATAATTTTCCGAGTTTGTGCCTCTATATCTTGAAAATCCTTCATACGATTCAGTTGTGCCCATGGGAACTTTTTATCAGGATGCTTCAAAGAGTATTTCCCAAAATATGAACGAAATCCACTGGGACCTAATTTACATAAGGTTTGTGCGGGTTACTTTACATTAGATTTATAGTTTCCCATCTTTAGACGTATCGGATGATTTTGGTAACTACCATTGTGACAGTGGCAGTTTTAATTGACATACTCCTCTGATACTCCCAGAGGTGGGAAGCTATCAATATAATGTAAATTTATAGGTTTCTATCCCTAAATTTTCCACCTCTACTACACTCACTACCACAAAATTCCGTCATTAAAAATTTTTGGTTTGCCAACTTATAACTTTATTATTGTTGTACTCCAATTTTCAATATTCTTGCATCCGTTTGTAGGTACATGTATTGATATCGTTTGTTATTCCGGCAACAAAAAAAATTTGTTTAGATTAGGCATTTTACGGGGCTGAGTGGAAGCGTTGTGTTTTCTCCTAACTAAAAAATTTTGTGGAAAAATTGAAGAGCCGATTGTGTTTCATAGTCCTTTCGTATTATCCCGGAGGCATTAACCCGGAGCATCCCAAATAAAAACACTGATTGACTCATAAACATAAATATTTTAAATAGAGGTTGGATTGAAAATAGCTACTCGCCATCATCCTAGGCCTCCAAAAAATTTGGTACAGTTATGACCCTGGCAGAGGAATATCGGCCTGTTCCCCAGGCAATAATAACACATCTTATTTATTCGATGCGGAACAGATTGCGAGCAGTCGTTGTTGCGAGAGGTGGACATACCCTCTATTGAATTGTTTTGTTTTGTTGTTAATTTTGTTTTGTTAATTTTAGTGCGTTTATATTTCTAATTAAATAAAACTTCAAAGCACTGTTTTTATTTGCAGCTTTTACAAGAAAAGAGATATTCGGATAATTTAACAAACAAAATCTAAGGGATGCGTCCGGGATAATACGAAAGGAGTATATATAATACGAAACAAAATCAGCCCTTTCATTTTTCCACAGAATTTTTTAAAGTTAGTAGAAAATACAACACTTCCATTCACTCCCGTATAATGCCATTTAAGCAAAAATCTTTTTTCTACAACCGTATTAAAAATGCAATTTTAGCACTCCATACGAGCGTTAAAAATGCTACTTTAAGGCACTAGTGCTTTAAAATTTTTAAGGCACGGCAGTTCGTATTGACCGTATAGGCCATTTTGATGTAATGTCAAAAAAATATAAAAATGGAGTGTCAGTCAAGTTCAAGTAAAAGTTTTTGTAAATATTGTCCTGTAATTACGTTTGTAGAAAAAATGTTGTATGATATGCGTGTTAAAAAGTACATTTTTAAGGCACTCATGTGAATTGCAGAACTCGCTTTCGCTCATTCAGCAAACTTTCACATGCGTGCCTTAAACGTGTACTTTTAAGACTTATGTCATAAATAACTATTATTACTGGAATAATAACAAACGATATTAATACATAATACCTACAAACTGATGCTAGAATCTTAAAAATCGGAGTACAAAATAAAAAGTTATAAATTGTCAAACGTAATCAAATATTTTTAGCGGCGAAATTTTGTGCCGGTGAGTGTAGTTTCATCTCTTTTTATTTCACAAAGTATTATGTTTACCGCCTTATACGTTATTTTGCAGGTTATGAGCGCACTCATCACTGTATATTTGATTGCATAATTTATAGTCATATAGTTTCTGAACCAAATAAAAAGTAGCCTCAAAAAATAGGTGATTTCATTAGTGGAAACTTACAGCTATTCGTATTACCTCCTATTTGTGTAATAAATAGCTTGCTTTTTTGATATCTCCTCCGGTTCGTGCGTGTCCATGGTGGGGGTACCCTGAAACGATGCCAGCGTGATTAGCGGCGAAATATGACAATTTTGGAGCTCTCTATGTAATGTCATTGTCATTGTTTGTATAAAATTGTTTATCAAAAATGGTAAATAAATGTTGCGTATTTAATTGTGCTAATAATAGCTAAAATAATAAGTGTAGTTTTTATAAATCTGCAATAATTACATGTAAATTAGAGAAAAGATTTAAACTAGGAGGAATAAACTCAATAGACTGATTCACAACCAATAATGTCACTCATCTTCTTTTTTTGGTTGACCATGTTTGCCTTCGACATTAATCCAGTAATCAGTATCTGACAAATTATAGACTAATAAAAATAATACGTCGCTATAACAGTTTTAAAAACGACAGTTATTTTTAACCTTTAACTACCCGCGCATCAAGTTATAACATAACTACACGTGTGGCGTACTTTATACGCCACAAGAAAATACACTTAAAAACAGCGGATTTGTTTATGTTTTTTTAAATACACTTAGTTGTTTGTTATAAACCTTATTCGGAATCAGCGAATACTTGGAGTTCCTTCTCAGTAAGCCAATTGGGATTTATAACTGGAATCTGATTCCATAATAAATAAAATTACTAATAAAAATTTTTTTAAATGTGATTTTTTACATGAGAGAAAGTATTGTTTATAAAGAAAAATATATTTTGTGCCATAATGACTAAAAAACAATTGAAAGATGTAAGTACTTATATATTACTACTTATATTAGAGTCCTTTTCATGAGCATTTTTCAGTGCGTCACAAATTATAGAAAAAAAGGTAAGTCCGTGATAATACACATTTATGACATTTATTCTAACATGACATTTCAGTTAAATCTGACAGTTGTCACATTTTATTTGCAATTGATTGGTATTTTCATTGATTTGTATAGTCTTATAAATTGTACAGAATATATTCGTAGATATATTATATAATTCGTAAATAATTTTTTCTTTGATTATTGCGCCATCTATCGACAACTAGAATAACTAGAATAAATATTATAAATGTCTGTAATCACAGACGTGCCTTTTTTCTGTCACATACAATTTAATGCGTTAGAAAGAAATCGAAAAACTGTGACGCACTGAAAATTGCTCATGAAAAGGACTCTACTATAATTGTGGCGTATATTGTCCACCACCGCAAACAACAAATAATAAACTGTAAATTACGAGCTTCCCAGAACACCGATTATAACGAAACTATAACCAGTTGTAAAGCACATTCCAGTGATAGGTTAGATAGATAAACAAAGTAAAAAATTAAATTTTTAAACATATTTGCAGTAGAACTCTTATATGTATCTGGCGTACAAAATTCGCCAGCGCGTGTAGTTAAACGTTAAATAAAGGCAGACTAAAAAATCTAAAAATTAAAGGAATAACTCAGGAAACACAAAAAATCGCCGAATAATATTAATGAACCCACGAATTTTAAATAGTAATAGAGTCAAAATTGCATACGTTAATAGTGTCAAAATTTCATAATTTAGGTAATGGAGTAAACTTGTTTGCGGTTGGACCAATTGCAAACAAGCATTATAGCCTGGTAGATTTGAATTACTCTTCCTTTGTAGGTGTCGTATCAGTCATGCATGGAGCGATAATAGATATATCGGACTTTGCCACAAACGTGGATCACCCTATTTACGTGAAAAAATATTTGATTTACATTTACTTATACTTTACTTATACTTATAGTTTATACTTTGTATTAGCTTATGCAAGCTAATTTGAATAATATTTTTCGAAAATATGTAAGTCAGTATATAAATTCCAGGAAGAGTAAGTTTTTTTTTGAAAAATGGCTTTGGCAGAGCCAATTAGCCAGACTTGTTTGTGACTGATTGCAGATTCATAGTCATACATTTCTTATTTCATAACATAAGTACATACTACAGTATTATTTTTAGATACATAGGTACATTGTGTTGCTTTTTTTTTATTTTGTTTTTTTTTTAAATATTTTACTGTTTTTTTTAATATATATTTTAATTTGTGCTAAACACTTTTTTTACTTTCTTTTTTTTATTGTTCTTTTCATTTTTATTTTTTTTTACTTTTTTGTTATTTTTTTTATTTTTTTTATTATTTTACTAGGTATGTGTTTTTTATATATATTTTTTTCCTTATTTTTTTTTTTCAAACCACATTAACAAATTATGCCTAGTTAGTAGGTATATATTACATTTACAACTTGTATTTACATAATTTAACATATTTATAAATGAGATGAATAATTTCCATATCATTTGTAAATATTAAAATATTAAGGTTTATTGGGTAAGAAGGTTTATTGAAGAGTAAGTTTTTGTTAAATAAAAGAATGTGTATGTATTTTGTACGCACCTAAGAAGTTAAGATACTTAACTTCATATTATGATTTCAACGAAATCAATATCATATCTACTTTAAACAGTTTTTTGTATTGTTTTTAAATATTAAACTAATCTTAGAAAGAACAAAAAGATTACCAAAAATTAAAAAAAGGATATGACTTTGTCCGGATTTGAACAGGGGACCTCTCGATACCTAGGCGAATGCTTTACCGATCAGCTACCACCGTTTTTGTATTCAGTCGATCATTTCTCTGACATAATTACAATCACGGTGACAGATACATTAATTGAAAATAAAAATTTTCAATAATAGTTATTAGGAAGAAGACAAATCCACAGACATAAAAATGATAATAAATATATTTACTAAAAACACTAATAATATATTCTTTTCACGCACACCTTATTTGCGCTACATAAATTAAAAGATATAGCGACTAATACCATACTGTCGGTGTGCGCATGCGCCAGGGAATGTAAAAATTCACCCTCGTGCCTAAAGAAGTATAACTTCAAAAATAACGTTAAAAGCATAGAATAGCTGGTTAAATTACCTAAATTAAATATAGGTAATGGATTTTGGTAAGAGCTTGACTTTAAAAATTTCACATAAACTTGTGTACCAAATCGGCATAATTCATAGCTTGTGTCAAAATCCAATACTTTAATAATATAACTAAATATTTTCGATTCTAAAATATTGTAAATGACTTTAAAGAGTCTGAGTAAGAAAGGAGATATTTACAGTGGATCCCAAACCTTTTTTTCAGTTCGTAATTAAGAATGTCGCAAATCATTACATGGCATTTTAATTGAATCTGACAGTTGTCAGAATATTAATATTTAAAATATTCTAATGTAAGAATAAATATATAAAATCAAATTTCACTATACAATGTCAGAATATACCGATGACATAAAATATTTATATTTACGTCGCTGAAAAATACTAACCTAGAAATTAAAATTGTTAAAAGCCGAAAGAGAAAGCAACTACAGAGTGGTGTGTACAAACTAACTTGTGGTGACTGTCCGAAAACTTACATCGGTCAAACTGGCAGAACTTTTGACAAACGGATAGCAGAACACAAAAGGGCTTTCAACAATAGAAAAACAGACACTTCTACATACGCACTTCACCTTCTAGATCATAATCATTCTTTCAATGAAGAGTTTCAAATTCTACATATTCAAAATAAAGGCCTTAAGCTATCACTTTTAGAATCAATGGAAATTAATAAATTGAAAAATACAGATATAATTCTGAATGACCAACTCGAGACAAACAGCTCCCCACTCCTCAACCTCTTCAGTGAAAGACTTAAAAAGACAAACACATTGTAAAATATATCACTTGAGAAAGGCACTTTGCCGAAACAGCTGTAGTAATAACATAGTTGTAATAACTTTTGTGGAAGTATAGAAAACAAACGTTTTTCAGTGTTTTATTGTGAGATAAAATGAACTTCCATCAAGTAACGGTCGAATCCATCAATTAATTAAAATTGTCATTTTACCGTATGATATTGAAAATACTGTCACTATCGATTACTTCTGTGTCAAATTATCTTTATTCGCTTCATTGATTGATTATCTATTTAGAGTACTGTAATCGCCAACCTATTAAATATCTATAATTTAGAATACATAATTTTCCAAGTTCAATGTATAATAATCTTAGAGGTACGTTTTTTTTGCCACTTCCAACTGTAATGCGTTAGAGAGAATTCGAAAATCTGTGACGCATTGAAAAAAGGGTTTGGGATAATCTGTAGTTATATTCTTTGTGACATTTTCAAGGTCATAGCTCTTCCCAAAATTCATTACGTATATTTTATTTTACTATATTCTCTTTATACTTTATTTTCAGACTGAACTTAATTACACCCTACCAGATTGGGCAAATGAGGTTTATCCATACCCATTAACGAATCTGACACTGGATTACTATGCTATGATTACAGGATCAACAACACTACGACAAATGTGTGGAGGTAAAAATAAAATAAAAATAATGCATTAGTTACATGTATTTTTACAGAAATTAATTTTGTTTTAAATTACATATGTATATAAATTACATATTTATTTAAAAAATTTATCTTTGGTTGAGCCTTTTTTAAATTTCAAGTTTACTTGAAACGTCCTGCCTAATTTCATTAGGTATGTACTTATATTTATTTTTTTAGGATATCTATTAAAACATATTCTTGATGACACTCAGTCAAAAATTGAGGATAAATTTCCAGCCAAAAAAATGTTTATATGGTCCGGCCATGAAAATAATATCGTTTGCCTTCTACGTGTTATGAATCTTTTGAAACATGATATGTTTCCAAATTATGGAAGTTTTGTTGCACTTGAGCTTCATAAAATAAACTCTACTTACGGATTTAAGGTTAGTATAATAGAAATATTTATAAAAAATCTATTTGAATTGGTTTGTCTTCACATTTTATGGCTCCAGTACACGTTGGACCTACCATTGGCCAATGAGTTGGGCCAATAAGTTTGGCCAAGTACGAACAGTGATTGTGATTACACGTTGGTGGTGTTCCTCAGTCTGAATTTAGGGCAGTCAATGAGGGTATGTGGCTCCGAATTCCATCCTACTATATCGATTTACGTGATATTTTCACAGTAAGTAGGGAATAGCCCAAGAAACAAAGTCTACCCTATGCCGATGTGTGCTTTTGTCTTGGGGGCGGTTCCCACCCCTTCTCGTGGGTGGAAAATTTTTGGCTTAAATAACTACGGAAGTTGCTAGAGAACCTAATACTAAGCAAAAACTGTTCTATAATTTTTTTTCGAAAACTCAATACTTTTTGAGTTATTCCTGGTTGAAAATTGGCCATTTTCATTGAAACAGAACACCTTTTCAAACGGTTTTTCGAGAATACCTTAAAAACTATGCATCTAACTAAAAAAACTATATAAAACATTTTTGTAGCTGATAAAATAACAAAGAGATTCTTTCCTTTATAAATCTTCTAGTTATAACACAAAAAGAGATGGTAAGTGAAAAAACTTGTTTTCTTGGTGCATGCTCAAATCAGTGTATTTAACTTGAAATAACAGAGAAACAGTCGATTTTAGGTGTATAATGCTGCCAATAACTTTTGTTGTGCTTGAAAATACCTATAAATTAAGCAATATTAAATGTCGATTACATTCAAACTATGATGACTAACGTATTTTAAGAAAAAAATGAGAAGTATATTTAACCCCTCATCCACAAGAATTTAAATGCATGGTTTTCCTTCTACAATACATTTTACTATAGTGTTCTTTTTATGTTCAAAAAGTTGGGCGGGTTTAAAATGAATGGTTTTTGAAAAAAATAAGATCAAATTATTGAGCCCATTTTTAAATTTTCTTAAAAATCTTCCTATTTCTCCATGTAACTCGAAAATGATAAGAGATGCCAAAAAATATGCCATACAAAAATGTAGGTTTCGCGTAGATAAACATTTTGATTTTATTTTTATAAAAGTATCTCTTATCATTTTCAAGTTACATGGAGAAAAAGGAAGATTTTTAAGAAAATTTAAATATGCCCTCTATAAGTTGATCTTATTTTTTTTTAAAAACCATTCATTTTAAACCCGCTCAACTTTTTGAACATAAAAATAACACTGTAGTAAAATGTATTGTAGAAGGAAAACGATGCATTTAAATTCTTGTGGATGAGGGGTTAAATATATTTCTCAATTTTTTTCTTAAAATTCGTTAGTCATCAATTTTTTGCAGCATATCTCGCTTAGTTTGAAAGTAATCGACATTTAATATTACATATTTGAAAGGACTTTTCAAGCACAATAAAAGGTATTGGTATACACCTAAAATCGACCGTTTCTCTGTTATTTCAAGTTGAATACACTGATTTGAGCATGCACCAAAAAAATAAACTTTTTTACCTACCATATCTCTTTTTGTGTTATAACTAGAAGATTGAAGAAGGAACAAATCTCTTTGATTTTTTATGAGCTACAAAAATGTTTTATATAATTCTTTTAGCTAGATGCATTGTTTTTAAAGTATTCGCAAAAAACCGTTTGAAAAGGTGTTATATTTCAATGAAAATGGCCAATTTTCAACCACGAATAACTCAAAAAGTATTGAGTTTTCGAAAAAAAATTATAGAACAGTTTTTGCTTAGAATTAAGTTCTCTAGCAACTTTTGTAGTTGTTTAACCAAAAAATTTTCCACCCCGAGAAGGGGTGGGAACCGCCCCCAAGACAAAAACACACATCGGCATAGGGTAGACTTTGAATAAGGAGATATTTTCAGGCTATTCCTAAAATTTCATTAAAATCCATGCAGTAGGATAGAATTTGGAGGTAATAACCTGTTCTTCCTCTCATTGACTGCCCTAATTAGGCTTTCAGAGTTTTGCTACCTATATAAAATATTAAAACAGTACGTGAGAAAACAAATAACACAACGACCAACATGTTAATCACCAACCGTGACCAACTGTTGTTTGGCAGATCGTACAAAAATCATTTCATATGTCCAAGAAAAACCGACAACATTCGGTTTGTAGAACAACGCTGACCGCCAATCCCAAATTTATGCCAAGTGGTTCTGCACACGTTGGCCCAACGATATGTAAATATTTAGTATGTTAAGAATTATAAAAAACAAGGGGTGCACGATATAATTTTGTCCAGGATTAATTAATAATTAAAACATTACCTTTTTGGATAAAATCTAAATATGGCGTAGAAACATGGATCATGGCCGAAAAGACGATAAACCTTATTAAGAGGGTAGGTGCAAAATCTTGGAACAAAGTTATTTAAATGCATCCATTTTTTTCGAATCCTGAGACTAATAAATATTTTTCGAAACTAATAAATATTTTTGAAAAATTTAAACGCACAATGAAAGATTACATTATTACCGAGGGCCGAAAGTCCCTTAGAATAAACAAAAAGTTTCTTTTGGATCAAATATTTAAAATTAAAATCACACTAAATTTTCATTTTTTTCACACCTGTAACTTATTAAAGTAAACATTATGGAAGTATGGAAGTTTTCGGGGACTTTTGTCCCTCGGTAATACTATTTCATTCTGTGTGTTCTGTCTATTGTTTTCACCCATTCTCTCTCTCTCTCTCTCTGGTATATTTTTATAAATACCATATTTCACCATCATTATTTGCGGTGGCACACAAAACGCAAAAACAGCCAAAATCAGCACCACAATTATTATAGGTATTTAGATTACCCATACTATACTATTTCAGTTAGGTGGTAACAAAAATAATAAAAAGTATTTTGTGGCACATGACTCAAAAAGACTGAGAATTACTGATCTAGACATTTGACACCGGGTGGGGTTTGAACCCACGATCTAAGTGATCCGTGCCTATGTTCTAACTAACTAAAGTTTATTAGAAATTTATTTATTTTACTATCCAATTTAAGCGAATGAATAAAGAAATATAATGTAAAGAAAATATGAGGCTATCGTTTAAATTTCAGTATTTTATAAATGCTAGAATATTCCACAGAGTGATGCTAGCTCTGAGAAAAAACACAGTTTGATTGGTACCTACACCCGGTGTACAATGACAATAATTGATTTGTCTAGCAACAATACAGCGATATTTATAAAAATAAGCCAACATATTAAAAAATCACTTAAATCGGACAACAGGTTTAGCAAATTTGAGACATTAACAATGACCCGTTTATAAGGTGGTGCGTAAATTTTTTGGAGAAGTGTATATCGTTATTAAATAATATTTCGGTATTTTGTTAGGGTATCCGGCATTATCTGTTCTTTTGTCTGAATATCATACTTTTAAACATTATATTTCGGCAAATTTTGTTTAACCAAGTGACCTCATAGCACTTTCAGGAAAAACAATACAGACTTAATAGTCTTACTATTCTATATACCGAAAATATTTGTGCTGTTTAAATTCCTAGAAAACGAATAATGAAAAAAATTAATTAATTATTAGGTATATTTTTTATCAGCTACTTGAAATGTGAATGGGTGAAAACAATATTATGCTAGTTTGCTATATGAGTTTTGTGGCGTATATTCTGTCCCGTGTAAATTTTTTTCTTTTAGTTTCTAAGTAACTCCTTGTGTAGTGGGATCTTGGGGTAAAATATGGTATTTACCCTTTTTTGCCTTAACAATTAGTTTAGATTATCAAAATGTCTTGTGTTCTCAAGAATTTTAATGGAAATACTACCTTAAATATACTTAAATTATTTTTTGTTTTTAGATTTATCTTAAGAACGATGATAATGAACCAAATTTGTTAACAATACCAAATTGCGACAGCTTTTGTCCCTTAGAAAAATTTAAAAGTTTAGTACACGAAAATATTCCAGAAGATATATCATTCTGCAGAGGAAATAAAAGTAAGTTTTAATATTTCTTAAAAAAAATTTCCTTTAAAATGGGTTGTGAAATTTGATATTTTTTATTGGATGCTTTTGCCATTTTCACAGAATATATCTTTCTCACTCCAATGGCGCTACAGCCCAGGTCGGGCCCTGGTCTCCCCCAGTGTCAATCTGTAAGCATCCCTTTTCCCGACTGCTCGCCTACAGAGTTATACCACAGTAAATAGAGGTTCCACAGTAAAATCACTCTTCTGTCGGCGCTTTGATCTCAGGAAGTAATACCGACAGTACGCAATTGGTAATTCACCAGTGGTGGATGCGGGTTTACCTTGTTAAAATGCGTACGTTTCTATGCGACTAGCAATGCGAGAGTGGGGCAAAAGCGACTGCCAACATTGCGCGGTCGCCATGCGCGACTACAGATTTTACTTCCAATTTTTCGGAGAGTGGTTCTACTGTCCCTCTTTATACTGTGGTTATACATCCTCAATATAATATCTCTCGCATTCGTTCTCACTTTCGCACCATAGCACTTCTAATCGTTCTACTACGAGTTCTGTTATTATTCGTTCTTAAAAAGTCACCTGCTCAGCGCAATCTTTGTACGTTTGCATAATTTTCTAAAGAGGTATATTTCAGCTCCGTGAAGTTAGCCCGAAAAAGTCGGGAAAAAAAATGCGATTGATGCCATTCGTTTGTCCATTGATTGTCCACGTTTGTCCACCATTTTATTTCGTTAGTCCACCCATCAATTCTTTTTTATAAACAAAAATTTTTTTTCGGGCTAACTTCACAAATCCACAAATTTTCGAAAATTTAAAAAAACTCTTGCTATATTGTTTGTCCATCGTTTGTCCATGTTTGTCCACCACATAATTTTTTTTGTCCACCCTCTGAAACAACCCCCTGTTAATTGTAATTATTTTTTTATTTCTTAATTCGGGCTAACTTCACGTTCTCTTAAATGGGCATTTAAACGTTAATTCGGGTGCAGAATCACAACTAAGCGTTTGTCCGCCCCTTTGCAGCATTTGTCCAATCCCTTAAAGTGCGAAACAACCCCCCTGTTAATTGTATTTATTTTTTTATTTCTTAATTCGGGCTAACTTCACGTTCGTTTAAACGTGCATTTTAAAGTTAAATCGGGTGAAAAATCACAACTACCCGTTTGTCCACCCCTTCGCAGCGTTTGTCCAGCCTCTTAAAGTGCGAAACAACCCCCTCGTTAATTGTAATTATTTTTTTATTTCTTAATTCGGTCTAACTTCACGTCCATTTAAACGTGTATTTTAAAGTTAAATCGGGTGAAAAATCACAACTACCCGTTTGTCCACCCCTTCGCAGCGTTTGTCCAGCCCCTTAAAGTGCGAAACAACCCCCTCGTCACTTGTAATTATTTTTTTATTTCTTCATTCGGGCTAACTTCACGTTCTCTTAAATGAGCATTTAAACGTTAATTCGGGTGCAGAATCACAACTAAGCGTTTGTCCACCCCTTTGCAGCGTTTGTCCAACCCCTTAAAGTGCGAAACAACCCCCCTGTTAATTGTAATTATTTTTTTATTTCTTAATTCAGGCTAACTTCCCGTCCGTTTAAACGTGTATTTTAAAGTTAATTCGGGTGAAGAATCACAACTACCCGTTTGTCCACCCCTTCGCAGCGTTTGTCCAGCCCCTTAAAGTGCGAAACAACCCCCTCGTTAATTGTAATTATTTTTTTAATTCTTAATTCGGGCTAACTTCAAGTTCTCTTATATAGGTATTTAAACGTTAATTCGGGTGCAGAATCACAAATATCCGTTTGTCCACTCCTTCGCAGCGTTTGTCCAACCCCTTAAAGTGCGAAACAACCCCCTCGTCAATTGCAATTATTTTTTTATTTCTTAATTCGTGCTAGCTTTTAAATGCTTATTTAAGGGAACGTGAAGCTAGCCCGAATTAACAAATAAAAAAATAATTACAATTAACAGGGGGGTTGTTTCGCACTTTAAGGGGTTGGACAAACGCTGCGAAGGGGTAGTTGTGATTCTGCATCCGAATTAACGTTTAAATGTCCATTTAAAAGAACGTGAAGTTAGCCCGAATAAAGAAATGAAAAAATAATTACAATTAACTATGGGGTTGTTTCGCACTTTAAGGGGCTGGACAAACGCTGCGAAGGGGTGGACAAACGGGTAGTTGTGATTCTTCACCCGAATTAAGTTTAAAATATGCGTTTAAACGGACATGAAGTTAGCCCGAATTAAGAAATAAAAAAATAATTACAATTAACGGGGGGGTTGTTTCGCACTTTAAGGGGTTGGACAAACGTTGCGAAGGGGTGGACAAACGGGTAGTTGTGATTCTGCACCCGAATTAACGTTTAAATGCCCATTTAAGAGAACGTGAAGTTAGCCCGAATAAAGAAATAAAAAAATAATTACAATTAACGAGAGGGTTGTTTTGCACTTTAAGGGGTTGGACAAACGCTGCGAAGGTGTGGACAAACGGGTAGTTGTGATTCTGCACCCGAATTAACGTTTAAATGCCCATTTAAGGGAACGTTAAGCTAGCCCGAATTAAGAAATAAAAAAATAATTACAATTGACAGGGGGGTTGTTCCGCACTTTAAGGGGTTGGACAAACGCTGCAAAGGGGTGGACAAATGGGTAGTTGTGATTCTGCACCCGAATTAACGTTTAAATGCCCATTTAAGGGAACGTTAAGCTAGCCCGAATTGAGAAATAAAAAAATAATTACAATTAACAGGGGGGTTGTTTCGCACTTTAAGGGGTTGGACAAACGCTGCGAAGGGGTGGACAAACGGGTAGTTGTGATTCTGCACCCGAATTAACGTTTAAATGCCCATTTAAGGGAACGTTAAGCTAGCCCGAATTAAGAAATAAAAAAATAATTACAATTAACAGGGGGGGTTGTTTCACACTTTAAGGGGTTGGACAAACGCTGCGAAGGGGTGGACAAACGGGTAGTTGTGATTCTGCACCCGAATTAACGTTTAAATGTCCATTTAAGAGAACGTGAAGTTAGCCCGAATAAAGAAATAAAAAAATAATTACAATTAACGAGGGGGTTGTTTCGCACTTTAAGGGGTTGGACAAACGCTGCGAAGGGGTGGACAAACGAGTAGTTGTGATTCTGCACCCGAATTAACGCTTAAATGCCCAGTTAAGGGAACCTGAAGCTAGCCCGAATTAAGAAATAAAAAAATAATTGCAATTAACAGGGGGGTTGTTTCGCACTTTAAGGGGTTGGACAAACGCTGCGAAGGGGTGGACAAACGGGTAGTTGTGATTCTGCACCCGAAATAACTTTAAAATACGCGTTTAAACGGACGTGAAGTTAGCCCGAATTAAGAAATAAAAAATAATTACAATTAACAGGGGGGTTGTTTCGCACTTTAAGGGGTTGGAAAAACGCTGCGAAGGGGTGGACAAACGAGTAGTTGTGATTCTGCACCCGAATTAACGCTTAAATGCCCAGTTAAGGGAACCTGAAGCTAGCCCGAATTAAGAAATAAAAAAATAATTGCAATTAACAGGGGGGTTGTTTCGCACTTTAAGGGGTTGGACAAACGCTGCGAAGGGGTGGACAAACGGGTAGTTGTGATTCTGCACCCGAATTAACGTTTAAATGCCCATTTAAGAGAACGTGAAGTTAGCCCGAATAAAGAAATAAAAAAATAATTACAATTAACGAGGGGGTTATTTCGCACTTTAAGGGGTTGGACAAACGCTGCGAAGGGGTGGACAAAAGGGTAGTTGTGATTCTTCACCCGATTTAACTTTAAAATACACGTTTAAACGGACGTGAAGTTAGCCCGTATTAAGAAATAAAAAAATAATTACAATTAACAGGGGGGTTGTTTCGCACTTTAAGGGGTTGGACAAATGCTCCAAAGGGGTGGACAAACGCTTAGTTGTGATTCTGCACCCGAATTAACGTTTAAATGCCCATATAAGAGAACGTGAAGTTAGCCCGAATTAAGAAATAAAAAAATAATTACAATTAACAGGGGGTTGTTTCAGAGGGTGGACAAAAAAAATTATGTGGTGGACAAACATGGACAAACGATGGACAAACAAGATAGCAAGAGTTTTTTTAAATTTTCGAAAATTTGTGGATTTGTGAAGTTAGCCCGAAAAAAAATTTTTGTTTATAAAAAAGAATTGATGGGTGGACTAACGAAATAAAATGGTGGACAAACGTGGACAATCAATGGACAAACGAATGGCACCAATCGCATTTTTTTCCCGACTTTTTCGGGCTAAGTTCACGGACCTGTATATTTCTAATATTGATTTAACTCGTGGTTGTATCTTATTCTCCACATACCCTTGTAAGTGGATCTTAATATCTAATAAAGTCATCTGTCTACATATCTCTCGTTCCATCCCTCCTTGTGGAGTATTGCGCGCTTATGCGTTTCTTGGCCAAAAGTGTAAAATTGATGTCTGGCCGGGACACCGCATCTTCTTTCGTTTTTATTCTCTGGATTAATTATGAACTAATTCCCTCCACTCTCTTCTATCTTTTGCTCTCTTTTTGACTTCGCCCCATCTTAGTCCAATTTTTTCGTGTTGTCTCGTTTTTGTTCTTTTCCAGCTGTTGTCTGGTCTGCCTCTCTTTCTTTTCCCCTCTGGTTGGTATTCAAGTGCTCGTCTTGCTATGCTGCTTTGGTCTTTCCTCAAAGTGTGGCCGATCCATTTCCATTTTTTTTCCTTGACTGTTGTAGATATGTTAGTTTGCTTTGTCCTTTCCCATAGTTCTATATTAGTTATTTTGTTTGGCCAGTATATTTTCAGGATTTTTCTTAGATATTTGTTTACAAATGTTTGTAGTTTTCTACTTTTATTTTCGTCCTGTTTCCATGTTTCTGCTCCATAGAACAGTATACTTTTAATGCGTCTATTAAAGATTTTAATTTTTGCTGTTTTCGATATTTCATTTGTTTGCCAAATTCTATTTAAAGCGTTGAATGCGTGTTGAGCCTTTGTTATTCTCGTCTGTATATCCTTTTTATACCCCCCGCTCCTTTCCATGACAGATCCCAGATATTATGTGAACTTGTCTACCTCTTCTACTTCTTTACCGTTTATCATTATTTTATTATTTGGATGGTTATTATTTTTTAGAAGTTTAGTTTTCTCTGTGTTTATTCGAAGTCCGATCGTGTCGGAGTACTGTGCCAATTTGTCAACTTTGGCTTGCATATGATTTCGGTGTTCAGTTATCAGGCAGATGTCATCTGCAAATTCGAGATCTTCTAACTGTTTAAATAGGTTCCACCTGATGCCTGTTCGATCGTCGATTACTTTTCTCATTACCTCCTAATCTATCATAATAAGGAATAGGCTAGGGCTATGGTTCTCAATCTGTGGTACATGTACCACTGGTGGAACATATCAATATTTGAGGTGGTACACAAAACGCAAAACCAACCAAAATCAGCACCACTATTATGGTTAATTAGATCACCTACACCGAGAAAAAAATTTTTGACATAAAGAAGCTTTATTAATATTTAAGAAAGATCGACTTGGCATATTGCCTAAGAAATATATCTTTGTATGTAAGATATAATTTTCTAAAATATTTCAAATAAATTTTAATATACCTAAAAAAATATATCTTAAACATGATTGAACTATCACTTTCTTTATTTATTTAATCAGTTAAGCCCATTCATACCTTT
Source organism: Diabrotica virgifera virgifera (assembly GCF_917563875.1). Classification (NCBI taxonomy): domain Eukaryota; kingdom Metazoa; phylum Arthropoda; class Insecta; order Coleoptera; family Chrysomelidae; genus Diabrotica; species Diabrotica virgifera. Next base: position 57,209,049 of record NC_065449.1, on the reverse strand, counting down.
CGGTGTTGGGCTGTTTACAACTAGTTCAATATCTACATTTCAATACATTTTAAAAATTATACAATACTTTTATTTTAACAATACAATTTTAATGAATATAAATTACTTATTTGACCCATCTTTCTGTCCATATGTTTTAATCTTGTGGTGCTTCTTTGAAACTTCTTTTCCATGCTGTTCTATTTTGAGCTAATTACTTTGCCATACTCCATGGCAGTCCTCTCTTCTCTGCTTCTTGTCTAACTTGTTCTTCCCATCTCATTCTTGGGCGACCTACTTTATTTTTCCCTTGTACACTGACTTCATATACTTTTTTCGTTATTCTTGTGTCGTTTAGTCTGTGGATGTGGCCCAACCATCCTAACTGTCGTTTCCCTATAATTGTCTCTATGGGTTTTATCTTTAGAGCTTGAGTTATTGTGTCGTTTCTTATTTTGTCTCTTCGTGTGACCGCTTATATTTTTCTCAAGAATCTTATCTCTGTAGCTTTGATTTTTCTTTTGTTGTTCTTTGTTAGCGTCCACGACTCACTCCCATAGACGATTGATGGTCGAACCACTTTTTGGTACACTTGTGTTTGACTTCTTTGGGTACCTCTTTCTTTCCAAAGAACGTATTTCTTAATGTATTATAAATTATCCCTGCTTTTCCTATTTTATTGTTTATTTCTTTGTCTATTTTACCATCTTCTTCAATAATTGTACCTAAGTAGTTGTAGCTGTTTACTTGTTCCAACACTTGTCCTTCTACCTTTATTTTTATCACTTTTTTTGTAGTTGCCATAACCATTGTTTTACTTTTATCGGTGTATATTTCCATGTTCATTTTTCTTAGTTCTTTTATATAAGTGTTTATTATTTGTTGCAGTTTCTTTTCCGTGTCAGCTAACAATACCATATCATCTGCAAATAGTAATTCTTGTATTTGTACATTGTTCATTTTCCATTTTCCCAGTATCATGTCTTTAGATTTCTCCTTGCATTGCTTTATTGCGTCATCTAGTACCATTAAGAAAAGTAATGGATTTAGTACGCAGCCTTGTTTTAGTCCTATCTTTGCCTGGAATTCATCAGATTCTTGATTGTGAGTCCTTATTTTTATTTTATTATTTTTATATAAGGCTTTAATTATTTCTATCATATCCTTTTCTATTCCATTTTTCTTTAAACATTTCCATATATCTTCCCTTCTTATTCTATCAAAAGCTTTTTTCAGATCAATAAAGCATATATGCATCTTTTTGCCTTTCATCAATAGTTTTTCTCCTATTTGTCTCAATATGAATATCAGATCTTGGGTACTCCTTCCTTTTCTGAAGCCATGCTGGGATCCTTCTAATTTTATTTCTAGTTTTTCCCTTAGCTTTTTTTCAATTATTCCATTGAATATTTTGGCAGGAACGCTTGTCAATGTAATACCCCTATAATTTTCGCAATTTCTTGCGTCTCCTTTCTTAAACAGTGGTACTATTATATCTGTTTTCCAGTCAGATGGTATTTCCTTTGCTGTGATTATTTCATATCGAAGTTCTCCGAATTTTTCTTTTGAATTTTCACTCATGTACTTTAGCATTTCCGCTGTGATTTCATCTTGGCCTGGAGCTTTTCCCAATTTTAATTTGTCAATGGCTTCTGCAATTTCCTCTTTTGTTATTTGTTGCATTTCCTCTGTATTTTAGATCATGTCTTCCTCTCTTTCATGTTGATATTGTTTCCATTCTGTTAGTTCTTCAAAGTACTGCTTCCACCTTTGCATTATTTCTCGTTCTGTAGTTAATATATTTCCTTCTTTATCTCTTATGTTTCTTAATCTATGTGTTTTCTTTTGTCTTAGCTGTTTCAATGTACCATAGAAAAATTTCTGGTTATTAAAATAGTTTTCATTCATTTTGTGTCCAAAATCTTCCCAAGACTTCTTTTTTGCCGTTTTAATTTCTTGTTTAATATCGTTTCTGGCCATTTTGTATTTTTCGAAATCGTCCTCCGATTTGGTTTTTAGATACTTTTTCCATACTACGAGTATTTTCTTTTCTTTCACTTTACGTTGTATTTCTGCTGTCCACCATTTACTTTTCTTCGAATGTATGTTTGTGATTTTAGTTGTTCCGCATACTTGTTTTGCTGTTTTCAATATGATTTCCTTAAATTGCTTTCATTTATTTTCTATTCCTGTGTTAATTGCCTTTATAGTCTCGAACTGTTTGGTTAACTTCTTCTGGTATTCCTCTTTACTATCTATTTCTCTTAATTTGTAGCTTTTTATTTCTTCTTTAGTTATCTTCTTTCTTTTTTCTGTTGTGTTATGTGTGTGCACCCTAGTTCCATTATAATCAAGTAATGGTCACTGCTTATTTCAGCCTCTTTTTACCTTTACGTCTTTTATCATCTTTAGGTCTTTTCTTTTTATTAGGAAATAGTCTATTATGGATTTTTCTTTTCTCGATGAGATTTCTCTAGTATATTTGTGTATGTCTTTGTGCATAAATTTTGAATTCGTTATAACCATATCATTTGCTATACATAGGTCTATGATTCTGTTTCCGTTATCATTTTTCATTTCTTCTCCATGTTGCCCTAAGTATCGTTCAATCCCATTATTGTCTCTTCCCACTCTACCATTTAGGTCTCCCATTAATATAATGTTTTCTCCTTCGTTATCCATCTCTGCTTGTAATATTTCAAAGAATTCATCTTTTTCCTCTTTTTTGGCATTATCATGTGGCCCATATGCTACGATTATGCTGGTTATATTTGTATTTTCTAGTTTTACTTCCACTACCAATAATCTTTCGTTTATATATCTTTCACCTATTATGTTATTTGTCTTTTCTGTTTTTACTATTAGGCCTACACCTCCCGCGCCCTATTCTTTTAAGTCAACTCCTGACCAATATAAGCGGTAATCCTCATTTAGATCTACTATTCCTCTACCTTTCTTTTTTATTTCAGTTACTCCCAAGTAGTCTATATTTTGTAGTTTCATCTCTTCAATTATTTCCTCTTCCTTACCGTTAATACCTCGCACGTTCCATGTAGCCATTTTTATGATTTCCTTTTCATTATTCTTATGTTCCGTATTTTTATATATCTCACCATTTTTGTTCCTCTCTATATTTGTAGCTTCATATATATTTTTATTCGTGTCCATTTTATTTGCCAGGTTCGTTGTGTTTGTTTTCATGTCGCTTTCAATTTCTGCTATTCGTTTTTTGGATTTATTACTTCTAGTTTTTCATAGTCTTATTCCATTTCCATATCTCGCCATTTATAGTTATTTTATTGTACCCAATTTTCACTTCATTTCCTTTTAATTCTTCTTCTTTTGCCATTTTTCTTATTTGCTTGTTCTTCTCACGCTCCTTTGTTGTCGTGTCATGATTTATGTAGACCTTTTCCTGCTGCAGTTCTTTTAATTTGTATTTGTTTTTCATGATTTGTTATTTTTCGTCTTCATTATTTATTTCAATTAAGCATACTTTTCTTCCTATTTTATGAGCTGTTTTTACATTAATATTTATCTGTAGAGTGTTTTTTATCATATTCTCCACGAATTGTTTAAGTTCTGTTTTATTTTCTGTCTCAATTTCAATTCCTGACATCACTATATTATTTTTCCTTTTCTCTTTCTCTAGCCATTCAATTCTATCATTTGTGTCCTCTAGCTTCTCTTTTATATCTTTATTTTCTTCTTTTAATTTTTGATTTTCTTGTGTCAATATCTTATTTTCTTCTCTTATCATTTTTATATCTTCACTGGTTTGGTTCACTCTGCTTTTTGAGCTCCAACACCATCTCTATTAATAGATCTAGTTTTTGTTCTTTACTATTTGTTTTAGATGGTGTTTGTGAGAGTTTTCTATTTTTTTATCTTTGAGTCGAATCATCCGGATCTATTTTCCTTTTGCTGTCGTCCCAACAGTCGTCGCTGTCCTCCATGTTCTTGTTTGTTTCGCTTTGTATTATTTTATTATCACCTTCCGCCATGTTCTTGTTTATTTCACGGTATCTTAGTTGGTATCTCAACGATAGGAACTTCGCCCAGATCGACTCTTCAAAAGCTAGGTTCCTCTTTGAGTCCTCAAACTAAGTAGTTTATTTTATTTTTCTTCGCTAAGTATTTTCATCACTTTCTTGCAAACTGCAAACCCATTTGTCAGAAAGAAATTATACTTGTCATAAGAATATACTTTCTTGGCATTACTCATTACAAAACTCTTCTTCTGAGCAATAATATTTCTTAGTAAGGAATATTGTTATCTTACCATTATTAATTAATGTATTTAATGTTAAGAAATATATTTCGCAGATATAAGTATATATTTAGAATTAAGTTACATTTCTTAAAAATAAAGTGATATTACATACGGCGAAATAAATCATTATATTAAGGTAAAATTATTCTTTATTAGATAATAAAAACAGGATATAAAACGTTAGATATTAATACATACAAATAATTTCTCCACTCTTAAACCACTGGCTTCTATACAATAATAAAAGGATGGTGAGGCAAATCCAACTTCCTTAATTTTTCCTTCTTTTTGTTAATAGCACTTTGTATATCAGCAATTACCTATAAAACAAAACCGTTATGTAGAAAGGGTAAACTTATTTTAATAAAAAATTTTTTATAAGGATATAAGTACATACTTATTTTGACAAAAGGAAATAAAAAAACAAATACACGGGCCCACATAAAAAATATTAATTTCTTGGTATACGAACTGTAGGTACCAGTAAAACAGTCTACAATCCAAAAACATTTCTTGGCATTTCAACAACTAATAATCAATCATATTTAGTTCAAACATGGCTTTATTTATCCTACCATCTTTGTTAATTTTTTTCTTTTTGTATATGGAATATTAATTATTTATCTGTATAATATTAAGTCACACAATAGACATTGTTTAGCTAAAACAAGAAGAAAAATACAACCAATGTAAAACATTGAAGCAGACATATATTGTAATTTTATTTATTTATATAATCCAAAAGATACAGCAAACCTAATCATTAAGAAATTTTGTTACGAGAAAGTATTATTAATTTACATTTTAAGTCATTTAATACATACTAACGAATTCGCGGTTTTCGACAATAACATTTCTTAACCGTTAAGATGTTTCTTTTAGACTAACTAATATTTCTTTATGACAAATAAAGCAGACGCCATGTTTGATATAACGTTGAATTGTAGGATTGTATAGAAGACTATACATTCAAGAAACATATTATAGTTTATACACAAGTATACACATTTTTATAAAGGAACTTACCTGTACACAGTTCTACCATTTATGGAAGCCCCTAGTTGGTTAATAGCTTCTTTCCATCTTGTTCTAAAGCTTTATAATATATTATTCTCTCCGAGATGGAAGTCGAAAAGTCAATAAAATCATTTTTTAAGTTAAATTGTGGCTTATTTCCCAGTTAGAATAAGATCCTTTCTTTCAGAGTTGTCCGTCATTATAGATTTCTAAAATGCATATAAATATACTATTATGTTTCTTTTAGAACTATCCCTTAGATTTTAAAGAAAACCAACAAATCCGAAATCCATCTATGAAAATGAACTAATGCCATGCACGCCATCTTGCCAAACACTGGGATTAAATGACAAATAATGAATAATGGTTACTGCGCAATTCTTTTGTGGCAGAAAATCTCTTTGCAAGTAGCATTTCGGCATTCATGATAAAGTTTTTATTTAATAACCACAGTTACTACAGAGAGTATTTCTGAAGAATTATTTCTTGTGGTTTAAAATATTTATTTGATTGCAGGAAAATTTCTTGTTCACAAATATAAATATGGATTAACTTAACATATATTTCTTATACTGCAAAATGTTTGTAGTTTTCAATTTAAGAAACAAAACCTTTAGGATAAGAAAATTAAAATGTAACCATTAATGCATTTCTTAGTATTGAAGAAATTATCTGTAAGAAATTATTGAGTTGTGTTTAAAAAACTCGTTTCTTTATATGTGAAGCGGTATGTTTAAGTTAATATGATATGGTAACTTTTAAGAAAGATAGCTTAAAGAAATCAGTGTGTTAGGAGAAAAGAAATTGTTCTCTCGGTGTAGATAGATAGGTATTTCAGTTAGGTGGTACCAAAAATAATAAAAAATATTTGGTATTACATGACTCAAAAAGATTGAGAACCTCTGGGGTAGGGGATAGTACACAACCCTGTTTGACTCCACTTTAACAACAGGACACAACATTATAGCCAGGCTAAAATGGAGCTTCACAGGTCATAACGCTAGACAAACGAACAATAGGTGGAATACCACGATCCAACAATGGAGACCATGGACAGGAATGAGAGCCCAGATGAGATGGAATACGACATTAAAAAGATAGGAGGAACGCACTGAAAACAGAAAGCACTAAACAGAAGCGAATGGAGGAAACTATGGGAAGCCAATGTTCAAAATTGGACGAATTTGAGGGCAAAAGAAGAAGAAGAAGAAGAAGAAGAAGAAGAGGAAGAAGAAGAAGAAGAAGAAGAAGAAAAAGAAAAAGAAGATGGAAAAGACCATGTCATCATTATGGGTATTTTGTTGGAAAATTCAGGCAATTTTTCTTTTCATATCGGCTTTGTGTTTGTGAACACGTACCTACCTATTTTTATTAAAAGTGTTACACACAAAAATCTCGAAACCTCCCTACGCCTCCGATATTTATAGATCTGGCGAAGGCTTATGATACTGTCCCTTTAAAATTTTTATTTATTGTCTTGATGAAAACTGTCCTCAGTATAACATTTATCTAAAATCACTACTGAACATTTATAAAATTTCTTAAAGCACGGTGAAAACAGGAAATACTTTTCGCCATGTATTATAGTCTTCCGTTTGGTATTAATGAAGTTTTGCTCTTGGCAAAATTGTAATAGACGGTCCCCTCTCTCATTGCGAATTACCAGACCATAGTTTCCTACACCCTTTCCGCCTTGCCCCTTTCCAATCTTGGCATTGAAATCACCTAGGAATATCATGATTTAATTAGTTTTTGCTTTTTTCAGTGCTTTTTCGATATGCTGGTAAAATAATTCTAGTTCTTCTTCATTGCCATTCATCATAGGAGCATATACTTGTATCAAGTTCAACGTGGCATCAGATGTTTGTAACTGTAATACCCTTACTGTTTCTGAGATGGGGAAAAAGACTTTCACTGCTCTATTTTATTTATTTAGATGTTTTATTAACAATTATTGCCACGCCGTGTCTATGTTGGTTGTGTCCTCTCCACTGGAATAATATATTGTGGCTTTGCCTGTTGAGAAGCAACCTGAGTTAGGCTACCTGGCTTCATTGATACCCAGTACATCAATATTCAACCTATTCATCTCTTTAACTATATTGTGCATCTTACCAGGCTGAAACATGCTCTAAACATTCCAAGTTCCAATTTTAGTGTTGGACAGTCTTATTCTCTCGCCTGTACACTTGTGACAAGGAGTTCGCTGATTAAAGACCTGAGAGGCCTTGTCTTTTCCTCCCCTGCCGGATCTTGGCTTCCGAGGACCATGATCAGTATCGCCGGTGTTGGCTTCTACCACCATGATGATTGTACTAGGAATATCCATAAGGATCTTTAATCTATCTAGTGGTTTCCTCTTGCCCTCTACATCCTTCTGCCGTTGACCATTATTTTGGTTCCTCCGCCTTTGGAGCCGATTTCTCAACGTCAAGACAAAAGGGTGCCCTGCCACTTTCTAACTCATCCGCCCAAGGTAGTTGGCCAGTAAGAGGGGGATTACTACTTATTCCGGCAATCATTCGGAGAATTACCTGTTGGTCCACGAGATGTATTTTATTTCCCTCCTACCCACCGGTAAACCGGGTCGGTATTTTTACCGACCCGGTAAATATTACCGATTTAAGGTGATACAGTAGCGATCAACAGGTAGCAAAAACGCGTTTCAAAATTGCGGCTGTAATTTTGAATATTTTTTCGAGATATTTGGCACACGTATTCGTAATATAATAAAGAATGGCGGTACAGAGCCCAATTTGAAAAATATATTAATATGTGAAAATTACTCTGTAATTAAATACAATATTAAAAAACGAGCCTGTACCGCCATTAAGAAGAACAAAAAAATACACTTTCTTCAAATAAACTTTTTTATCCGATGCCCAGACTTTGTGTCATTTTGGAACTACTAATGAAATGAAAAATTTTAGTAGTTCCAAAATGACACAAAATCTAGGCATCGGATAAAAAAGTTTATTTGAAGAAAGTGTATTTTTTTGTTCTTCTTAATGGCGGTACAGGCTCGTTTTTTTAATATTGTATTTAATTACAGAGTAATTTCCACATATTAACATATTTTTCAAATTGGGCTCTATACCGCCATTCTTTATTATATTACGAATACGTGTGCCAAATATCTCGAAAAAATATTCAAAATTACAACCGCAATCTTGGAACGCGTTTTCGCTACCTGTTGATCGCTACTGTTTCCTCTTAAATAATAAACATAAATTAAAAAACCTTAAGGCACTTATCCATTATGTTAGCTTTCCGCGCTCCTGCAACTGCTCTACATAGTGGATACTTTGGCGCTCCCGGACCGTGCTACAGTGCGCGCTTCTAATCGGTGGCGGTTTATATGTAGAGGCCTGTCGTATCGATTGGATCAGTTGCAGGGAGCGCGAAGGGCCAACGTAGTGGATACGTGCCTTTATGAAAGGATATCTAATCACCTTGTTTATTTGTTACAGCATCCAGTGGTTCCCAGATGTTCTCTCAAGTTAATTATATAGTTTTTTGTTTTTTATTTATATTTTTTTATAAACGTATTTATATTTAAATAAAACAGTGCAAGAGGTTCTGAAACAAAAGTTCAAAAGAGGACAACAATTTTTTCCACAGGTATCCCAGATTGTGCAACCGTGCTATTTTTGCCGGCTTCTGAAAATATAAAATATACTACAAAAAAGCTTTGTGTCTTCAAGTTTTTTAATTATTGACAAATAATTAGTTCCCTAAAATTTTAGTTGAAAATAAAGATTTTGTTGGGGGAACCCGGATTAACTATTAAATAACTTTTCCTTCTTTTTTCCCAATCTGTCCAGAGTATTTAGCAATAAAATAAATAGAATGGTCATAATATAATTTCCGATATTTCGCTCCATCACAGCAGTAAATTGGATTGTACGTGCCAGCCTATAAAATAATTCAGATTTGTTAGTTTACTGCCTAATTTTAAAAATTTTCAATTACAATTTTCACGCCCAATAAAAAACAAATTACATTGAGCATAACGAACATTTGGCTCTCATTCTAGAGTTATGTATCCGAAAATAACATCTGCTTATCTTTGAAGTTGATAGGTTCGGTACGCCCAGTTGAATAACATAATTATCAAGCATTTAATAGAACGAAATATTACAGTTGTTGTAGTTTAATGGCGGCTATTTCGTAGTTATTTGGGAAGATCCCGGAGATTGGTTAATTTGTTGTTAATAATGTCATTTCTTTGCCCTGTCATTACTATTGTATTTATATTTATATTAACCTAGTTAATGCCATGCGTTTAAAGCTTATGCATAGATACAAATATTTCCGGGTGTGGTTTAAATATCGAGTCAAAATGAATTCATTTGAAGTTGAGTTATGATTAGCATGTACAATGGATAACTATCTCTGAATACACCTTCTACATTAATATCTAGAATTTATTGTTATTTTTCTTTCTAACGTGGCGCACTTCTTCTTTGCATTCTGTCTTCTCTACTATTTAATGTCGATGCCGAACATATCATCAGAGCTTCTCTTGAGGATCGCCCTGAAGATGCCAGAGTCAATGGAATCATCATTAACAATCAAGTATATTCACATGGAAAATAAGCCACAATTTTACCTAAAAATGATTTTATTAACGTTTCGACGCCCAAGTCGGGTGTCGTTGTCAAAATACAAAATAATACTAAATAAACAAAAATGTTGTTGCTTAGTAAAAAATTCTTCTAATAATTTATTTAATCTGACTCATTTATATCGGCAAATCAGACACGTATTATACATTTTAAAGTAGACGACTTTAAAATGATATTGCCAATATTGATGAGTTGCGTTCCTGGGACGACTTTAAACAAAATTTAAAACCCACAGTATGGTGGAGATATGTAGATGATGTGTTTTCCATATGGCCTCATAGATCGGAATTGTTGGATACGTTCCTGAATATTATAAACGATCAAGAAGAGACAATAAAGTTTACAATGGAAAAGGAATACAGTAACACCCTACCTTTCCTCGATGTTTTGGTCTCAAAGAAGGATACTGGATATGAGACTCAAGTGTATAGAAAACCAACACACACCAACAGATATCTCAATTACAAATCAAATCATAACATCAACGTTAAAAAGGGAATCATTAAATCCTTATATGATAGAGCCAAAATTACTTGTTCTAACGAAAATTCATTTTTAGAAGAAAAACAATTGTTAACATCTGTTTTATTAAAAAATGATTATCCCATATCGTTTATAAATAAGGAATTGTCAAGATTGGATCGAATGGAACAAAACAACTTAGAACGGGATCCTACAACATTCACAAGAAATAATACGAGGAAAATATCAATACCATATGTAAAAGGACTATCCGAGAAACTTAAAACAATAGGAAATAAATTCAACATATCAACAATATTCAAAACAACAAACACATTGAGATCTATTCTATCTAAAACTAAACCTAACAGTGAACAAGAAAGAACAAAGAATTGTATTTATAAAATACCTTGTGAATGCGAACAATTTTATATAGGTGAAACGTCAAGACCATTAGACGATAGAGTAAATGAACATCAGTCTTATACAAAAAATAAAGAATTTGATAGATCTCAAATATGTCAACACGCATGGGATAATGAACATAGAGTTCAGTGGAGAGATTCAAGTATAGTCCTAAAAGAAGCAGATAGTAAAAAGAGAAAAATCAAAGAAGCGGCTCTAATTATGCTAAATGAAACCAATTGTGTCGCAAATTCCTCGGTAGAATGCAGTAGGATGTGGTTACCCATATTAAAGGAGGAAGTCAATAGAAAGAAAATACCACAATTAGTAATTCGGTAACATATCGAGTTAGTACATATTTAGTATTTTAGTATTATTTAAAATTTAAAATATCAAGTCAGAATTTGGTATTAGTTTTGAGAGTAAACTAAATGTAAACCCAAATACTTATGATGTCGGGATAGTATCACGAGGTTTTTCCTGGTTTTCCCTCGTGATTTACTATGGAATCTCTAACACGAGAATTTCAGTGCCACCGTTGCATTTGGTTGTCTTTTTAAAGACAGATCACATGCTATGATTTTTTGTGGCGGATATTCTTGAGTTGGGATTGATTTCATGTAATCAAATTAACTATCTTTTAGTAAAGTCGTCCCAGGAACGCAACTCATCAATATTGGCAATATCATTTTAAAGTCGTCTACTTTAAAATGTATAATACGTGTCTGATTTGCCGATATAAATGAGTCAGATTAAATAAATTATTAGAAGAATTTTTTACTAAGCAACAACATTTTTGTTTATTTAGTATTATTTTGTATTTTGACAACGACACCCGACTTGGGCGTCGAAACGTTAATAAAATCATTTTTAGGTAAAATTGTGGCTTATTTCCCATTTGAATATACTTGATTATAAAAATGCCACAAGAAAATAGCTTCAGAACAACATCATTAACAATGTAAGATATGCCGATGATAACGTAGTATTAGAGGAAACAGAAGACCAACTAAAAATATTGATGAACATATTATCAGAAGAAAGTCACAGGCTGGGCTTGGACATTAACCTTTCCAAAACTAAAATCATGGTATTCCACAAGAACCCCCATGAACAAATTACGCCCAACAGACAAATAAATGGTATCACTCTTCAGAGTTTCCAATGCTTTATATACCTAGGCGGGCAGAGAGCTAAATAGTCACCTAGAAAGTGATTCCCAACCAGGGGGCGATCTCCCCCCGGTGGGTGATTTGAGATTTTCAGGGGAGCGATTGAGCGAAGGGGGCGATATGGGGGTCGATAGAGAAAAGGTCCGGGAAACGAGAATTGGGTAAATGAAAAAAATACAATACTTTCGATCGGATATCTATAGGATAATAAAAGTAAATATGTATACCAATGCAGGTAATAATAACACAAACATCTCGTCTACTAATAGAGGGCTATGAATCATGACACAATTTGATTCGATAGGTATAGTCGCCTCGCAAATCAGCTAGAAAATTTAAACCGATTATAACAAAATTCAGTTTGGCGACATTGTGTAAATACCAAGTCCTTTGATATTAACAAAACCGTAATTTAGTCTAGACAAATTAATATATTTTTTTACCAACAAAAATGAGATGTTTTAACCAAATAATGTTTCAAATAAATATGATGTGCAAAATAATTTTTTTGTCCTTAAAAGTAGAAAAAACGTTTAATTTCTCTTGCGTAATAGTTATAGTCTAATTATTTAACTGTACTATGCGAATAATTAAATGAAATGATCCTGCAACTACAAGGGAAGAACATAAATATGGCCAAAGCGAAGGAAGAAGACGGAGCATTCATTGACAAACTATCAATTTTTGAAGAGAATTTGCAGAGAACAGATCTTAACAAATTCCCCAACAAGAAATTCTCTTGTGGTGATTCTGAGGATATAAAAACATATTGCCTCCACCTTCAAACATTGAAAGAAATCTGCAGTCCCGATTCCAAGATTTGACTAGTCTGAAAGTGCCAACTTGGTTTATCAACCCTTTCAGCGTGGAAGTTTTAGGCTTTGGCCACAGGGGCGATTTTTTACAGCGCCGTAAGAGCAGTAAGGCTTTGACCACACGGGCGTTTTTTTACTGCCGCGATAATTTACGGCGCTTACCGTGCCCATTGGTTTGACTACCTCCTCCACCAATTTTAGATGAAATGATGAGATGATGACAGACATAAAGAAATTATGTGAGGAACACCAGGCCCAAGGAAGCCATTAACAATTTTTTTACATAAAACCATTTATCATTTTACGAAATGTAAAAATAAATAAATACGAATACTTAACTTTTATATTGATTAATTATTTGTTTCAATTTATTTGGGGGAGGGGGCGATTGTAGTATTCACAACTGGTGAAACCTGTCTAAGGGGGCGATCATGGAAAAAAAGTTTGCACCACTGAGCTAGACCACTCAAAACAAATTAGTAGACGCATTGAAATGGCAAGATCTAGTTTTATGAACATGCATAAAATGCTCTGTAACCCCAAGCTACAGTCACAATAAGATTGAGAACACTAAAGTGTTATGTGTGGTCTTCTTCTTCAAGTGTTATCTCCGCTACGGAGGTTAGCAATCATCATAGCTATTTTAATTTTTGAGGCAATAGCTCTAAATAGTTGTTCTAAGCTGCATCCAAACATTCTCGTAGGTTCTTCAGGCATGAAATTCGTCTTCTTCCGATGCTTCTTCTGCCATATATCTTTCCTTGCATTATGAGTCGCAGGATGTCATACTTCTCTCCCCCATCACATGTCCGAGATACTGTAGTTTTCTTTTTTTAATTGTAAGTTCAACTTCCTTCTCTTTACCTATTCTTCTTAGTACTTCGTTGTTCGTAACTCTACCTACCCGGGAAACCCTCATAATTCAGGTAAAATTAGAAGGCAAAATCGAAGGTAAGAGGGGTATAGGAAGAAAGAAAAAATCCTGGCTCCGAAACATCAGAGATTGGACCCACACAACAGATAATGACTTAATTCATCAAGCCCAGAACAGAGATAAATTTGCCATATTGATCGCCAAACTCAATAGAGAAGGCACTTAGGAGGAGGAGGAGCTTGTTTTCAAGCGTTGGCTATCGTCGTAATAACAAGCTGATGAAATGTTTCTCGGTCGGCGAACAATTCCTCGACTGTTCAACCTGTCCACTGTCTAATGCTACGCAGCCAGGACAGTTGTTTTCTTCCTACCTAGCGCTTTCCTTTGATTTTGTCCTGAATAATCAACCGGAGTAAGCGATAGTTAGGTGGTCCTCTCATTATATGACCGAAGTATTGAACCTTTCTCATTTTTATGATGTTGATGAGTTCTTGCTCTTTGTGCATAGTGAATTGTCTCTAGCAGTGCCGGATTTAGGGTACTTGCGGCTCTAGGCCAAATTACCCCGAGCGGCCCCCGATAGCTTCACGAATATGTAATTAAAGCATTAAGCACATTTCATATTAATACATAAGGTTTATTTTAATTTTATTTTTTAAAATTGGTACAACGTACAAAGCATAACATAAATGAATAGACATTATCCATTCATAGATCGAAGACACGTCACTACAATTATTAGGTTACGTACAGATGGCACTGTCTAACGAAAGAAAACGTATAGGATGAACCTGACAGACAATCTCTATTGCGAATGTCCATAGAAAATCTTCATCGCATAGTTTTTGAATGCCCTATTAACTCCCTTCAAAACTGGTATATCTGCAATTCTTTGCCAATAACCACAATAACAATATATTCAATTTTACATAACATAAGTGAAGAATCAATCAAAGCAATTATGAAGTTTATTAGCAAAAATAGAATAAAACTGTAATGCTCAACTTGCCCTTATTTATTCCTAATTCACGCTTATTACTAATAGATTTTATTTGTTATTGCATAACTCCCATACGTTCGCTTACTAACTTTGTACAAAAAGTAAATATTTCTTCAATCACCATAGCCAATTAACTTAAAAAAAATCAAGAAGACATATTCGGCGGCCCAACATTGTCATGATCAAGTCAACGTCGTGACCTCCAACCTGATCTAACTGGCCAAATTGCATAAAGCAAGGCCAATAACCAAGCAAGCAACATTGACACTCATTCCACTCCATACTCATAATAAGTCTCATGTCTAAACTCTAAACACTCATATTTCTAGCTTTTTGGCTGCAAAATCTTTAACCAAATCGTTAAAGTCTAAGGCTTGAAAAAGCTCAGCATTTGAAACAAAACTAGCCAAACTAGACAAATAGAATCTTCGTCAGAAGTCGATGTTAAAAGAATATAAAAATGTAACGAGACTATAATGGAGTCTTCATCTTGGCTTCAAACTGACTATAATGGAGTCTCCATCTTGGCTTCAAATCTTGGGCAGTTTGAAGCCAAGATGAAGACTCCATTATAGTCTCATTACATTTTTATATTCTTTTAACATCGACATCGATTGTCGACATTGTTGTAGCCGAAATGGCCTAATTCTTGTAATACTTAAGGTCTTTCGACCTAACTATGTAGCTAGTTCCAACTACTTTGGATCTGAAGTTTTCAACCTGATGATGGATTGATTGGTCCGAAAACGTTTGTGTTTTTTGTACTAGTGATGTACCCACTTCAATACCCAATCCAATTTGGATCTTTTTAGATAAACATTTTTAATAAATTTATATACCATCTACCTACAAGTGAAGTTTTACTTCCTTAGTAAGTTTTTTATTATGGTATACAGCCAATGAGAGGAATCTTTTCCTTTATATTTTAGTTTTTGATTCTTTTCAACATGCTGAATGATCTTTCTCCAGATGCATTAGCTATCATCATGCAT
The DNA here is from genome assembly GCF_917563875.1 of Diabrotica virgifera virgifera. NCBI lineage: Eukaryota > Metazoa > Arthropoda > Insecta > Coleoptera > Chrysomelidae > Diabrotica > Diabrotica virgifera. The sequence goes on along the minus strand of NC_065449.1, from coordinate 57,193,432 downwards.
AGTAGAATGCGGAAAGTCGACAGCACTCTCAAAATAATGTAAACAAAATATAATAGCGGAGGGAAGGGGGGCGAACTTTCCACAAGCGACCTGCAGTTTGTTGCATCCTATTTATACCTTGATATGAACGTTGGCTATTTTAATTCGATTGTATTGTTTATATACAAAAGTAATATATTCGATTTACAGTAGCGGTAATTATTAATTAATTTTGGAAAATAAAAATTCAACTTTTTTACCAAAATTTTTTTTACAAAATGCTGCGACCCCCTTTTGGATTGCGGCCCTAGGCCGCGGCCTTGTCGGCCTAGTGGTAAATCCGGCACTGTAGGCGAATTCTATAATTTTCGTTATTATCGCGAAAGCTAAGCTAAACGATAGCGAAGTTGATTTATGTTCATATTCTATAAGGTTAGTTTTCGCTTTCGCTTCGTTATCATAGCGGCATACGATAATATACGAGTTTAAACGACGTATGAATAAATAATTACGGCAACATTGCAAATATACGTGCAGGGAGTAAAAAAAAGAAGTAAAGAAAGAAGAAGAGTAACTAGCAGTTACATGACGTATTTATATAACCTTATTGCCTTATAATCACAAGTTTGATTGAATTATTTCCTTGAATAACTATATTTTTATTATATTTTAATAAAAATGTTGCCGGTGCAATTTGTTCTATATTATGGAAAACTCGCGAAGAAACCATCTACGGTTAACGCGAGAGGAAAGCGGGTTCCTTCGAGATAGAAGTGACCCATTTGGTTTAACAAATATAAGGTTTATTGATATTTTTCGCAAAGAACTAGTTCGATTCCTTTTTGATGAGGTACAGGAACTTACGGAAGATATGGTGTAAGAGCATCACGAATTCATTATCAACAAAAAACACAGAATTCTTGTAGAATCAACAACAACGAACAACCCGCTTAGCGCTTGCGCTTGTGTACCACGTGAAAATGATCGACCAATCACTATCGAAAGCGAAACGAAACGCAAGCCAAAAGTTATCGCTTTCGCTTTGTAATCGGCTTCGTGATCTGCTTCTCCGGTTCTTCCCGAATGAGCTTACAGAATAGCAAACCGTCGGATAACGAACGTAATTGTTTCGCGTTGATCTTATAGAATCGGTCCACTGGTCTCTAGCACACGTTCGTTTCGTGTGCTGTCTACGGGATTCTGAACATGCGAAGGTAACACCAAAATTCGAATGATTCCAATCTGTTAAGATTTTTTTTGTTGTCCAGGTTTCACATCCATAGAACAAAACAGACCAGACGTAGCACTTCAATAGTCTTAGACGTGTGGTCAATGACATACTTCTACTGCACAATACAGAGTGCTAGCTAATAAAACTTTTTCTTGCAAGTTCCATTCTGGTCGAAATTTCCTCATCACTTTCAACCCTGCAGTCAATACAGCTACCCAGAGATCTAAAGTGTTCCACACTTTTCAGGATTTTGTTGTATTAATTTCCAGTACTGAGTCTTCGATATTAATTTTTCCGACCACCATCTATTTCGTTTTCTTTGAGTTGATTGTTGAGTCCTTTACAGTACCTACATTCGTTGTTTACAGCGTTCAATAGGGTTTGCAGGTCTTCTAGACTCTCTGCCATTATGGCGCTGCCATCTGCATATCTTTTATTAATAATTTCACCACCCATTGTAACACCTTCGCGACGATTGTTTAACGCTCTCTCAAAAATTGGTTTTTTGTAGGCATTAAACCATATCGGTGACATAACACATCCCTGTCTGACACCACGCTAAATAGATACTTTCAGGAACACCACAGGAAAGATCAGTTTTAATGAAACAAATTATAAGGAGGTCAATGTAAACAAAGGCGTGAAACAAGGTGACTCTACCTCTCCGACACTGTCTAACCATATGTTTTAAGTAATAATAAGAAGGACAAACTTTGTAAACAAAAACATTATTACAGATCAACTTCAACTAGTAGTGCAAATGCAGATGATCTAAATAGTAATACCTAATAGCGAAGACGAAGATGATACTTATTGGGACCGTGCAAGTTCGGAAAAGCGACATCTGGTTTCATAGCTCGGCAACATTTTTTGCACTTTTAATTATATTGGCCAATTATATTAGTCCTGGTTACTGGATAATTGTCAAGGCCTTAGCCCAAAAAAATTATAAGAAGAAAAAGTAATATTAAGGTTATGATATTAAAAGGTAAACAAAAGAGAATAGGACTAGAGTTAAACCACCACACAACAAAATATATGACGATAAGGAAATACGACACAACAATCCAGAAATATCTAATAACACACAACCATAAATTTGATACTGCATCCACTTTAGCTACTTGGGAGTAACAATAGAGAAAATCGAAAAAGAGAGGACAGAGGAAAGAATTCTGAAAGGCAAAAAAGCATATGGAATGAATAAAAATCTGCTGAGAAGCAAGACTTTAAGTAAGAGAACAAAGATAAACCTGTATAAGACCTGTTGTTACACATGAGATGGAAGCAACGACAATTGATAAGAAAGAGGAAGATAGTCTCCTGAATTTTGACAGAAAAAGAATGAGAATGATACTGGCCCACAATGTAACAAGAGAGGGAGAAAGAAGAATGGAAACAAATGCCGAAATTCAAGAAGGATTAAAGAGAGAAAATATAGTTAGATATTATATAAAATCTCTTCGGTATACAGAGACATCCACACTCAGATATGTTGAGAAGAATACTGGACACCACTATGGCCCAGATGTAGAGGAAGACTTAGGAGCAGTGGAGCACTCGGGGAGGTGGTTTTGGGGGTTAGGACCCCTTTTAGAGCATAAAGAATAGTAGAAAAATATATCTTGGCTTTCAAGAACAATACAAAAAAATTTCGGTGCCCAAGCCAACCATTCCTAAAGAAAGATTGGCTTGGGCTTGGAATAAAATTCTAGGTGCGCCACTGCCTAGAAGAAGATGGCTGGATAATGTAGAAGAAGACATACTTAAGAGCAACTAAGAGTGTTAACGACTAAAAGTTCAGTGCAAGGACAGGAAGAATGGGCAAGAATCACGACAGTAAGTCAGTAAGTTGTAATGCTTAATGAATGAATGAATCATAGATCACAGTTCTTATTGGTAAATTGACACGATATTCATGTATAGTGATGTGAGTTGTAAAATTACATAACTTACGTTACATAAATTACACGTAACTTACGGTAATATTACATGATACCCGTAACTTAATGTAATTTATGTAATTTTTGGAATTTACGTAATTTATGAAATTTAACGTAACTTATGATAAATTTACATAAATTACCGTAATTTATGTAATTACTGGTAAAATTACATATATTATGGCAACTTATGCGCGCGCAATTGTCGTAAGTGCGGTGCGCCGGTGCCGGCGCGCGCGAACCAGTGGGTGCTATTACGCTCGTCGCTCGTTAGTCGTTCCTTAGTCTGAGTCAGGCAGGTTATGTTTACATTTCTGTTATTGTATGTGTAATGTGTATGTATAAGTTAGTTTTCGACTGTTCTTTCTCTATTCATTCACGCAGCGTTGGTTACTTTACATTTATTTATAAGGAAGCACAGAAACTATAAGGTAAGAAATATATTATTTCTACAAACAGCAAAACACGTGCCGGTGATGTCCATAGCAACCTTAGATTGGGAAACACAGGGGCGGGCCTATCGCATATCGACTGTACGTTAAATCTAACGCGCGTCATTTTATATGTGGCTACAGTACTTAATTCTGAATTCGGTTTACCAAGTTTTATTCGATTTTTTAGATTAGTTTACTGTACAATAACTATAAGAATGATAGGAGCAACGGGGTACTTGTGCATGTAGCATGTGTAATTGAATTACACTGACATAACTTACTAAATAAAAAATTTTGATAACGTTGAGGGCAAAATAATGTAGTTGTCCGATCCAGTATTCTGCTTATTCGAATTTCATTAAATTGTTACACAGATTCAATTTTAATCTTTCTTCTATTTAAGGATGCCTAACAATTTTTTATGCCCTCGTGCCCATCAAATACTTTGAAAAATAATGTTTTTTCCCTTCTTAATGTTTAAGTCTACCTGAATATTTTTTTTAGGTCATAAAACATGGTGAAACGTAAGACAGATATCTGGCTTTATTTTGAAGTGTTACCTGCGGGTTCTTCTAATCAAAAGACCATAAATGTGAGGTGTAAATTTTGCAAGAGTGTACATGCAAAAAATGCTACAAGAATGAAATCTCATCTTCAACAATGCACTTATGTGCCGCATATGATAAAACTTAAATTCAATATTTTAACTCCAAAGTCAAAGGGGAATCACTCTAAATTTCCATTTGAAACATCCATGAAAAAGATCACATCGGCAAAATTGGATAACGATAACACTGATGCTGCTTGTACATCATCAACGGTTTCCACAGCATCAACATCTGCTTCTGATAACATTCATGTGGAAACACCTGTTTGCACAAAAATCAACAGAATACAATCATTTTGTGATCGAATGACACACGAACAAAATAACGAATTGAATATTTTGCTTGCTAGAGCTATTTACACCAGTTCAGCACCACATTCAATTACCGAGAATGAAGATTGGAAATTGTTTTTTAAAAAAATTAGACCTTCATACACCTTACCATCGAGATATATGTTATCAAATCGTCTCCTGACCGAAGAGTACGAGCGAGTTGAAGTTCAAGTTAATGATAAAATTAAGCAAGCTGACAATTTATCATTGCAATGCGATGGTTGGTCCAACTTGCGAAATGAAAGTGTAATTAATTTCATTGTTACAACACCCGAACCGTTATTTGTCAAATCAGTACTAACAAAAGCAGAGAAGCATACCGCAGAATATATAACAAAATTAATGGTTGAAGTTCTGGAGGAGTATGGACCTAAAAAATTTTTCGCTATTGTGACTGATAACGCAAAGAATATGAGGAAGGCTGTGAGACAATGTGAAGAGATGTATCCCCATCTTGTATCATACGGCTGTTTAGCGCACACATTACATTTATTGTGCAGCGATATTTTGAAATTATCTTCAATAGAGACACATTTGTCACATATTATACATATCGTTAAAACTATTAACCAGTGTCAAGTACTGAGAGCTCAATTCACAGAAATAAGAAATGAGATGAAGTGTGGAGTGTCTCTTAGCCTACCTGTAAAAACAAGATGGGGTTCACATGTAAAATGTCTTCAAGATCTGACTAAATGCAAGTCCGTCCTACAACGTCTAGCAATATCTCCAGATAAAACAATTCAAGATAGAATACGCAGCGCAAAAGCAAATTTACTTGATGAAGGATTCTGGATAAATTCTAGCGCTCTTGTTGAATTGCTTAAGCCAATTACTGAAGCAATAACACGTCTTGAAGGAGATTCTTCGTCAATTCATTTGGTTTGTGAAACTTTCGCGAAAATCGGTAGTAACATATCTACTCATTTAGAATGCGTGAAACTAACGGATTGCGAAAAAACAGAAGCGATGGATAAATTTATATCAAGGAAGGAATACGCCCTTCAACCGATCCATTTTGCCGCAGACTTACTAAACCCTCGGTCTGTTGGTGCAAATTTATCATCAGCCGAAAGGATTGAAGCGATGAAATACATTACTACTATGTCAACCACGACCACGATAGAGATTGGTGATGAAGGAGTGTCAAAGATTACTGAGGATTTAGGAAACTATTTAGCTAAAACAGACTTTTTTGGCGAAACATTTTTATGGAACATACTCGATAATGTCTCTTTGGTTACATGGTGGAAAGGATTTTGTGGACATTCATGCCTCTCCAAAGTTGCAGTCAGGATATTGACAATGCCGTGCACTTCTGCGGCAACAGAGAGAAGCTTTAGCTCCCAGAGCAGCATTCATACGAAGAGAAGAAATCGCCTAACAACTCAAAGGGCAGCAAATTTAAATTATATACAATATAATTCAAAATTGCTGAAACGTTCACGACAACATCACATACAAAGTCAATATCCTATAGAAGAGACTGTACAGAACAACGTTTCGATAGAAGGTAGAAACTTACAGAAGGAGATAGAAGTAATTGAAAACCATATTTCCGAAGAGGAAGAATTAGACGAGGTAATTTTAAATTTAGGCATTTTTTAGATATGTGATATGTGCATGTGATATATGCAGTTTGCTTCTTTTCCGATTTTCCAATGCATTCCACCGTTTTCGAATAAAAAATTATAAATCTTATGTTTTCAGACAATATCATCATGGCATTCAAATACAACAGGAAATGGAAATTCCGACGATGATTTTAATTTTGCTGACTTTGCAATGACCGATGATGAAATTGATCAAAGAATGGAAACTAGGGAACAGAGACCAGCACGCATTTTGAGACAAAGCAAAGTGAACATTTTAGAAAACGTCTTAATGAAATCGGTAAATTAGTGTAAACACATACATATTTATTGTTTATATTCCAAAATTATCAATTTCAGGGTAAAGGCACAGAACAACCCCAAAAAAAAACGGAAGTCGAGAAGGATACTTCAGATGCCGAAAACAAGGTAGTTAGATCTGTATATATTATATTATAAACCCATTATTTTTACTCTCTATGTTTACACTTTCCTATTTAATTTCAGGATGCAGTTCTGGATTTGCCGGAGATAAAAAAAATTACACAAGGCTCATTGGAAGAGCAAACAATTGAAACTTCGACGTTTTATAACAAGAAGGTCTCCAGTTGTCTGCGAAAAAGGAAGTTGTGATTTATAAAAGCCGCTTAAAACAAAACTAAAGAACCTATGTTTTCATTTCTTTATTATTTGTATGTATTTCTTATCCACTTTTCTTTATTTCATAAGTATGTAGTTACTTTGTGTTTATTATATTCAATATGAATGCAAACAATTGATTTTTTAATACAATGAACATAAATTACATAAGTTACATAAATTACATCTGGTTTGTAATTTTTGGGTAATTTTACACGTGTAACTTACAATTTCTGAAATTACACGTAATTTCACATCGCTATTCATGTATAACTATATTTCAATATTTACTTAAAAAACCTTACCACCGACTTCCTTTAATTCTAAACAATTGTACATCAAATATTTTTAGCTACATAATTACAAAATGTCATCTAACTATATTAATGATTATTGGCCATTTCTTCGGTTTCGTCAACACATGTCATTTCGTAGACTACAAAGCTGCTTTATGAGGAGGTACGGCCAAAAACATTTAGAAAACAAAAAATAAAGTGTTAGTGTTAGGAGCCCATATCGCCGCACATTTTGTTACCAGTTAACCAGATGACAATTAATGCTTTCGACAAATTATAATTACTTGTTCTGTATCATAGACGTAGAAAATAATAAACAAAAACAAAAAGTGGTCAACGAAAACACCATGGTTTACACAAGAGATTAAACAAGAATGTCACTAAAAACAGAATTCTTTCCTAAAATATAAGTTGTAGTAATAGGCCATGGTAAAGAAGAAGAGGCGTGACTTGGCACAATGAAGTTAGACATAGGTTAGAGAGTTAGAACTTAGAACATATAGCATGTCGTAACGTAAAGATTGTAAATCTACTTTTATTAAATATAATATTTAATAAATACCTGAGCATTATTATTACATGGCGCAGTCAGTACAAGAGCCAAAAGTACAGTTATCCAGAATGGAAGGAAAAGTGCCAGAATCCATGAAATTCGAGGGAAACCTTCATGAAAATTTTAGACGGTTTTACCAAAATTTTGAAATGTACCTTATTGCAACTGTGAAAGATGACAAAGCCGATAGAGTAAAAATTGCTTTGTTTTTAAATATGATTGGACCGGAAGGAGTTGATATATATATATATATATATATATATATATATATATATATATATATATATATACAAAATATGCATAAGATGGAATGCAACCACAGACACGTGTTTCTGACTTATTAGTCGTCATCAGTATGGTATATATATATATATATATATATATATATATATATATATATATATATAACATTCTCAAAATACCAGAACCTAATAAATTTGATAGTGTAATATCAGAATTTAATAAGTATTGTGCTCCCAGAAGAAATAAAACATATGAACGTTTTGTATTTAACAAAAGAATTCAAGCTGCAGATGAACCTTTTGATAGTTATCTTAGTGATCTAAAAAAGTTGATACAAAGCTGTAAATATGATACTCAGGAAGAGAGCATATTGACAGATAGTTTAGTTTTAGGAACAAATAGTCCATCAGTTCAAGAAAAATTATTAAATGCTCAAAAGTTAACGCTTGAAACAGCAATAGAGATATGCAGAAACTCTGAAATAACAAAAAGGCAGTTAGAATCTGTAAGAAACAATGAAAGTTTGGAAGTAAATGCAGTAAAAAATAGACAAGACAGTGGAAATACACAAAGTGAGTTAAAGTTTTTGTGTAAAAAGTGCAAACGTAAACATGTAGCTGCCCAGTGCCCAGCGTTTGGAAAAAATTGCTTTAAATGTGGTGGAGCAAATCACTTTAGTAATGCCTGTTTTGCTGAAATGTCCAATCAGAAAAGAGGTAAAAGGCGTAATGTTAAAAAAGTTAAAGAAATTAGAAGACATAATGAGAACATTGATGGCTATTCAACAGATGATGACATATGTGTACATACCGTGAAAGGAGTTGGAGCAATCAGTAGTAGAAATCGTAATCAATGGATCGAAGTAGTCAACATAAACAACCAAGACATTGAATTCAAGATGGACACTAAATCACAAGTAAATATATTACCTAGGGATATCTTAAATATCTTATTCAGAAACAGTAAGTACAAAATTGAAAAGTGTAATACTATGTTAGAAGCTTATGGAGGTACACGTTTGAAAACTTTAGGGAAAATTTCTCTAAATTGTAAGAGGTTAGATAGGAATTATAATTTAGAATTTGTAGTTGTAGATTTAAAAGTCCAGCCAATTTTGGGTTTAAAAACATGTTATTCTTTTGACTTAATTAAAGAAACACAGAGTGTGAATGTTGATGAGGAACATACTAATAAGGAACAATTATTACTAGAATATAAAGATGTATTTGAGGGAATGGGCACATTCACAGGTTTTTGTAAAATACAATTAAAAAATGATAGTATTCTAGTAGCTAGACCAGCTAGAAGAGTACCATTTACCATAAAAAATAAGCTAAAAGAGAAATTAAGTGAATTAGAAAGTAGAAATATTATATAAAGTAACAGAAGCATGTGAATGGGTTAATAATATAGTTATAGTTGAGAAGCCAGATGGTTCACTGCGTCTGTGCCTAGACCCTCAAGAGCTTAATAAATGTATTGTTAGGGAATATTTTGAAATACCTAGTTTAGAGGAAATAAGTTCGAAACTGTCAGGAAAAAAATATTTTTCAGTATTAGACTTTAAAGATGGCTTTTATCAAGTTAAGTTAGATGAAAAATCTAGTTCTTTAACAACATTTGCAACTCCATTTGGGTGTTACAAATTTCTTAGATTACCATTCGGTCTAAATCTGGCCCCAGAATATTTTCAAAAATTAAATTGTAAACATTTTGGTGACATTAAAAATGTTATAATATATTTTGATGATCTATTAATTGCATCTGATTCCATGGAGGAGCATGACAAAACACTTAAAAAAGTGTTTGATAGAGCTAGGGAAAAGGGTGTAAAGTTTAAGAAATCAAAATTTCAGTTTAGACAACTGACAGTGAAGTATATGGGACACATTTTTAGCGAGGGCTATAAATGAGCTAAAAAATCCGTCAAACAAGAAAGAGCTTCAAAAACTGCTGGGTGTGGTAAATTATGTACGAAAATTTGTTCCGAAATTGGGTGAGATTGCAAGCCCACTGTATCAGTTACTGAAAAAGAATGTTATTTTTCAGTGGCTTGGAGTTCACAGTAAAGCACTGGAAATGATAAAACAGGAACTTGCTAAAAATATATCTCTAAAGAATTTTGATTCTAGTAAAGATATTGTAATTCAAACAGATGCGTCCCAGTTTGGTTTGGGATGTTGTCTAATGCAAGATGGAAGGCCTGTTGCTTATGCTTCTAGAGGTTTAACAGGTACTGAGGAAAATTATGCTGTTATAGAGAAAGAGTTATTAGCTGTAGTATTTGCATGTCAAAAATTTCACAATTATATTTATGGTCGCTCTGTAAAATTCATAACAGATCACAAACCTAATGTAAGTATCATGAGTAAGCAAATAAGTCAAATTAGTTCTCCTAGGTTGCAACGGCTAAAACTGAAGCTACTGAAGTGTAATATACAAATTCAGTATGTACCTGGTAAATATTTACATATTGCTGATTATTTATCTAGAAACGTAAGTGATGAAAGTGCGGAGAATGATGCCGATATGAATGAAATGGTGCATTCATTAGAAAAGCATTTAAGAATGAGTGATACTAGAAAGATTCAGTTTAAAGCAGAAACAGTAAAAGATAATGTACTGAGTAAAGTCATTGAGTGTTATCTGAGAGGGTGGAAAAATACAAAGTATGAAGGAGAGATGAAAGTTTTTCACAAGTTAAGAACTGAGTTGTTTGTTAATGATAATCTTCTATTTTTCAATGATAGAATTGTTGTACCTAAAGTTTTGCGAAAAGAGATGCTTCAAATTGTACATGAAGGTCATTTTGGTATAAATCGTTCAAGAGATCGAGCAAAAGATGTCTTATTTTGGCCAGGGATGAGTGTGGATATTGCGAATGAGATACAGAGTTGCAAAATTTGTGAAAAGTATAGATATGCAAATAGTAAAGAGCCATTAATATCTTATGACGTCCCGGAATTGCCATTTCAAAAATTGGGTGCTGATATTATGGAACATGGTGGCAAAGCTTATTTGGTTGTTGCTGATTATTTAACGAAGTGGCTAGAAATAATCCCTATAAGAGGTAAACAATCGTCTGATGTTATAAATGCACTCAAGCAGATATTTGCAACACATGGTATACCAGATGTAATTATAGCTGATAATATGCCTTTTGGATCATATGAATGCAAAAAGTTTGCAGATAAATTTGAGTTTAAATTTCAAATTAGTAGCCCCCATTACCCTCGATCGAATGGTTTGGCTGAGAAGTTTGTACAGATATCTAAAAATATTATTAAAAAATCAGATGACATGTGGGTTGCTCTAATGAACTATCGTAATACTCCTATTACTGATCTCAAGAGGTCACCAGCTCAACTTTTATTTGGCAGAAAACTTAAAACTAAATTACCATTTGTTGAAAAGCAAAATGATAATATCAAAGAAGTTAGGTCAAAATTAGAAGAAAGAAATAATATTTATAAGGAATATTATGATAGGCAGACAAGAAATAGGCCCGAATATAAGCAAGGTGAAAATGTGGTGTACAAGGACAATAATCAATGGAGTCCGGCTGTTATTGTAAATAAACATGAGGCTCCAAGGTCTTATTTAATTGATAATGGTAAAAACATCTTAAGAAGAAACAGCTCTCACTTGAGTAAGTCAAAAATTGATCCTGATATTAGGCAAACTCAGAATTTAAGTGATGACAATAATGACACACCTAGTTGCAGTAAAGCTCAGAGTTCTGGCAGTTCAGAGTGTGATACTGATGTGAGCATGAGACCATCACGTACTATCATACAGCCTGCCAAGTATTCTGATTATATTTTATATTAGTATAGTTTACTCTGATTGTATTTTGTATTAGCATAGTTTTTTGTTTGATTAAAGTTTTGTAAAAAAAAAAGAGAAAAAGGGGAGATGTAGTAATAGGCCATGGTAAACAAGAAGAGGCGTGACGGCACAATGAAGTTAGACATAGGTTAGAGGGTTAGAACTTAGAACATATAACATGTCGTAACGTAAAGATTGTAAATCTACTTTTATTAAATATAATATTTAATAAATACCTGAGCATTATTATTACATAAGTCAGAAGAAACGAATGAATCATATGAAGACTATAAAAAGTAAGAACTGAAACTCATCAATTGGTAATAAAAACAAAAACATATTACTGAGAAAGATTCACAAAAGGACTAGATATGGATTTGTACGGACAACAGAAACAAGTATGGCGCTTCATAAGACAACAAAGAAGCGAAATGAAAGAACTACATAGTAGAAATAGAACACATAAAGAGGATACATGGATGGTCTTCCTGGCAGAAATGTTTAAAAAAGAAATCGCCAAAAATCGCCAGAAATCGCCGAAAGAAATCAGAAACGCCAAATATAATAACAACTCATGAAGAGACCCAAATCTCCTAAATAGATGTGTAACAAGGAATAAACAAATTAAAATATAGAAAGTTGCCATAGGAAGACCAAATATCAAATGAACTCTTAAAATATGGTGGTGATTACCTTGTACAACAACTGCAAATTCTTATTCATAAAATAATCACCACGAACAGAATACCAGATGAATGCGATCATGCTGATGTTCTTCAAGAAAGGAGATAGAGATAACCCCAATAATTATCGAGCAATAAATCTTTTGAATACAACACTCAAATTGACAACAAGAATTATAGCGACAAAGATAAACGAACGAATAACTCTGCAAGAGGAACAGCAAGGATTTCGAACAGGAGGATCATGCACGGATGCAGTCTTTGTAATAAGACAGATAAAAGAAAAGTCGCTGGAATACAACAAACCAGTATATTATGTGCCTGATAGATTTGAAGAAAGAGTTTGACAGAGTGAGAATTCGGGACGTAATACATTTATTATACGAAAAGGGAATATCACTGGATTTAGTAGATAAAAACCATTGAGAATATATTATATATGTTACAGTTCAAGTTGATTCTACAGTTGGAGTTGACTATTCCTAGTTCGAGTCAACTCAAACGGCTGGTTTCAGTAAAAGTTGATTATAAATATAAAATGAAGATTTTTATTCAACATTTACTAGTAAAAGTAGACTCCAACTAGTTAAAGTATACTAATGCCATTTAGTAAAAGTTGATTCACACAAACAACCGATTCTAGAAATTAAATAATGTTACTGGATATGAGGCCAGCAAATGAAGCATTTTGGACTTTTTTCGTCCAGCATGGATTTACTTGAAATTTTCACAGAAGGTAAGGAATAGCCCAAGGATCAGTTTCTATATCATGCCGCTGTACGCTAAAACCTTAGGGGTGGTTGCCACTCCATCTCGGGGGCGGAAATTTTTCATTACATTTTGACCATGGAAATCGATAAAAAATGTGAATCTAAGAAAGAAATGTCGTTTACGTTTTCTTCGTAAAACTAATAATTTTCGAGTTATTCGCGGTTGAAGGTATAATCGACGAGGAGATCGACTTTTTTAGAGGGTTTTTTGAGAATAACTCAAAAACTATACATTTAATCAAAAAACTGTAGCTTTCAAAATTGTATTTTTTAGAAACACAAACGCAAATTATGCATTTCGCCAAATGCATAATTTGAAATATTCAATGCCAAATAACGGAAAAACTTTGCATTTTCCCCATTTTGCAAACGGAATTAGACTTTAATACACATATTAAGTTTACAATGTTTTTATATAATTTTTAGGGTTATATAAACATAAGGGAACATAAGGGTTACTTTACACCACTAAAAATAATAAACGCTCTTGAGTATGATATAGAATATAAAGTACAAGTTGAGATGATCCTAATCCCAAATTTTTATACAAATCGATGGAAGCCGAAATCATTCTTTTAGGATAAATAAACTTTTTATATATAGCTCAAACAAGGGTGGTTTTAAGAGTTGAAATATGATATTATATCCTAAAGCATAAATAATCATTATTTAACTAATAAAAACCAAATGTTAACCATATTAAAGTTTAAAATGTTATTTTATAATTTTTTTGCAATTATGGGTAGTTATCACCCTTAAAAAACCAAAAGCGTACAACAGCTCAATATATAAAATGAACTAGAGGGTAAAATGAGCCTTATCCCAAATTTTTTGTACAAATCGATGCTGGACGAAAAAATTGCGAGGTTTTGCCATTTTTTCAGCTTCATTTCCTGGCCAATATGTGTCCAATACCTACCAAATATTCAGAATTAATATCCGATATTGAATATTATATATAATTTTATCACCCCGTAGATCTCACGAAATAATTTGTTTTTATATTTACACATGTGGACTACTAAATTTCGATAATAATTTGTCAATTGTAAACAATATCATTTGGAAATGGCACAAAAGTGCTGACGAAAGTAAAACTATTTACCTTTGTTAGATACACGAAACACGCGGTTCTCGTGTCAACGATGACCCAAATTTAGCTTCTATAAAACTATGATATCTCAGCTAGAGAAAGAGTCTTCAACTAAGTCGCTTACAAGCCACAAATCAGTACTCAACGTTCTCTCAGGGTAACTACCCTGGTGTCTACCGCTATCAATAAAATATCTAAGTGCTATTGGTGTTTCTATTACTGAAGATCATCCTCCACTGAGACCGAAGATTAGACAATGTGTTTAAATCATGATAAGTAGTTGAAACGGTCAAAACAAAGAGATGCACAGTCATCAAAAAAGCACGTGAGATTATACTCTTATAATCAACACAGTGCCGGATTTAGGATACTTGCGGCCCTAGGCCAAATTACCCCGAGCGGCCCCCGATAACTTCACGATAGCATAACATAAATGAAGAGAAATGCCACTAATGTTCTATTATTTGAATACGGTACCTAAATAGGCTGAAAAGTTGTATTCACTAATTGAATATTCTTGGTTTACAAATTTGGCTAAAATTCCAAAACAGCTTCAACAACAATTTCTATAATTTATAGAAAGTATATTATACCTAACTCAAAAAGTTAGCAACCAGCAGTTATTCGTAAAATATTAATATTGCTAAAATTATTATATTATACCTTTAATAGCCCAGTAAATGAACGGGAAATACGGCGATACCCGCTACCGTGGAATTTTTAGGGGCAACTCCGAATTGCATGAAAATTTGGATTTAGGTTCTACTTACCCTCCACTTCAAAGTTGAATTTGTGCGGTTAGTTGCTTTTACTTGGGGGGTGACAGTAACCCCTTCTCGGGGGTGAAAAAACATACGTTCAAGATAAGACCTTTTTCTTCTTCAGGTGCCATCTCCGCTACCTAAGTTGGCAATCATCATGGCCATTTTAATTTTTGAGGCAGTAGCTAAGATAAGACCGGAAATGGATGAATTGACTGATTATAAGCAACTTTCATTATACAGTCGAACCCGCTTATTGGAATAGCCTTCGTACCGTGCACAAGTATTTCTATCTTCTAATAACCGATCGTTGGTGGCTAATGTATAGTAACGTTCCGGGACCTCAAATTTTTATTCCTTTAAGCGGGATATTCCTATAAATGGTATTCTAATAAGCGGGTTCAACTGTATATAGTTTTTTTTATGTAAGTCAAAACTTTTTGAGATATTTGCGATTGAAAATGTTTATTTTTCGACAAAAAACTACGTTTTTACACGGTTTTTCGCGAGTAACTCAAAAAGTAAATATTTTATCGAAAAAACTATTTTTAGCAAAAGTGTAGCTTAGAAAAAAAACGAAAAGAGTTGTGTAGTCGTGAAGTGTATAGAGTAGATCCATCAAAAGCAAATTTGTAGCTCATGAAAAATACGTTTTTATTCGTCCAATTCCAAATCGAATATTTCATCGTGAAATAACCAACAAATTAAGCACTTTCAGGAAGAACCCATTCAAATTTTAAAACGGTGTTTAAAAAAAGCTTTATTTTAACTGTTTGCAAAAGTTTCTAGCGTTAACAATAAGCGAGTTACGCCCAAAATAAAGTTGGCCCCCTTTTGTGTGGTAAAAAAAAATCATGAAAATCCCCGTGTTTAGCTGGTGTTTTTTGAAGTTATACTTCTTTACCGGCGATAGAGGGTGATTTTTTTATACGTTAAAACCTATCTGCCCGGCGCATGCGCATTATAACTTTGTTCTGATTGGATGTTCAAATGACATGTCAAAAATTATCGGATATGGCAGCTGTGGTTTGGAGGTAAAAGTAAAGGTAAACAAATGTATAATATATTAGTTTTATTGTTGTGAGGACAGAAACAAAAAAGTTTATAATATTGTAGTGACTTTTAACTAGTTTTTAAAAGCAACAGGTACGTAATAATTGTTAATGTATCATGGGTATAAACCTACCTATTTGATCTGCCAAAATACATAGTATGTAATACTTTTGTTTATATAATTTGATTACCATCAAAATTTCTATCAATATTCACCTAATATATTGTTTTTTTACTTTATCTTTTGTTGTATTTTTTCAATTCTAAATCATTTCAATTCAAAATTAAAATAATTTGATCAATTTTCAAAATATCAAAATATCACAAGTTTAATCCGTTTAGTTAGTCGATCTTCGTAAATAATGACACATAGTGTCCGTGGCTAAGCGGAGAAGGCGAATGAATTCCAATACCAACCGCTCTTATCAGCGCTGGTTCGAGTCCCAATAGAAACTTTCTTTTTTGTTTTTTTTTTAATACATTTTATGATTGTAAGTATATTTATTATATAATTGTATTTTCAGAAAATACGTATTTAGTTAAAAAAAATTTCGACAATTAATGTTCAGACATCATTTGTGGCTTGTTTAATGTGTGTGTGTGTTTTATTCTTTTATTATTTTAATTTTTGGCACTGTTCTAATAAAAATGTTTGAGAAGTAGTAAGTATAAATTAGTTTAATATTTAAACAAAATATAAATAAAAAGTATATTAATTTCGTTTAAATCATATAATAGAAGTATAACTTCTTACGTGCGTACAAAGTACACACACATTCTTTTTTTATAATCTACACTTTTGCTAAGAATATTTTTTTCGATAAAATATTTACTTTTTGAGTTAGTCTGAAAACGTACATTTTTTGTCAAAAAATAAACATTTTCAATCGCAAAGAACTCGAACAGCATTGCCTTAGATAAAACAACTATAGAACGAAAGTTGCCTAGATTTAGTCAATTTATTCATTTCCGGGCTTATTTTAACCACGCGTTTTTTCACCCCCGAGAATTGTTGACTGTCACCCCCCAAGTAAAAGCAACCAACGGCACAAATTCAACTTTGAAGTGAAGGGTAAGTAGAACCTAAATCCAAATTTTTATGCAATTTGGAGTTGCCTCTGAAAATTACACTCCAAATCGGTCATTTACTGGGCTAAAATTAGGATTGCAGTTAATTGTTAAAGTTAAATAACATTTGTTTCATTCGATGGGGAAAAGTACAGGTGACAAAAAAAGACTAAAAAAAGCCGAGTTGAAAAGACGTTGTAAGTAAAAGAACAAAATATGAACTGTAGTAGTAATAGGCTACGGTACTCAAAAATAAAAATATTAAGAATACAAAAATTTAAATTAAATAAAAAAAAAAGTTTTGTTTACAAAACGCTGCGGCCCCTTTTTGCTTGCGGCCCTAGCTCGCGGCCTAGTCGGCCTAGTGGTAAATCCGGCACTGAATCAACATTTACTGAATCGATTCAGGAATAGTCAACTCAAACTAGTAAAAGTTGAATAAATTTTTTTCAAATCAACTTTTACTGGTCGTTTTAGTTGGAGTTGACTCGAACTAGGAATAGTCAACTCTACAGTCAACTCTAACTGAGAATCAACTTGAACTGTAACATATATTTTAAGATAACATAGCTATGGCAAGATGTAAAGGAAGTATGAAACTGGTATTAGAGAAGGAGATTCGCTGAGTCCATTAATATTTAATCTGATAATGGATGAAATCATAAAAAAAGTTAAAAAAAAGAAGAGGATATAGAATGGGAGAAAAGGAAATAAAGATACCTAATATGCTACGCCGACAACTTCATCATATCACCTGAACATGAAGATGACCTACAAAGATTAATTAAATAATTCGAAGACACGGCTCTCATATACAACATGGTGATCTCAACAGAGAAAACTAAATCGATAGTAATATCAGCGGAACCGAGACGATGTAAATTGGGCGTAAATAACAAAATAATAGAACAAGTGATGGAAACGGAATACTTGGGAATAAAACTGAACGGAATAAAAATACTGTCAAGCTACGGAAAAGTGGAAGAAGAAGTACAAAAACAAGTGAACATGGCGAACAGAGCAGCAGGATGTCTCATCAGCACAATCTGGAGAAACAAATACCTCACAACGGAAACGAAAACCAGGATATACAGGGTGTTTCATTGGGAAAGTAACATACGTTAACTGTAGAAAGAGGACACTTAGGCGATCTCAAAAATATCATATTTAATGGATCTTACTCCATTAATAACAAAGATACTGGGTGTTTTATCTATTTTGCCATTTTCTTAATTGGTTCATAACTTTTTAACCACACTGTATATTTATTTTATAATTGGCACGCAAATATCATTTAAAGTGTACAATAAATTAATTTATTTACAATTGTTAAAAATCCAGATCCGGATTAAAAAATATTGGAAAAATATTCCGACTCCAAAACAACACCCTGTACATTAAATTTTTTTAAAATGGATTTTTCAGTTGAAAAGAGGATAAAAACTAAATTCAGTGGTATTATTTGAATTTTCGGCAAAATGATTTTTCTGGTGAAATTTTGAATTTGAATTCGGAAATTAAGTGAATTGCGAGAGCTCTAAGTAGAAAAAAATTGAAATACAGTTTACAACTTGTCAACCTAACTGTATATTGATTTTATATTTAACACGCGAATATTCTTTTAGGTGTCCAATCAATTAATTTATTTACAATTATAAAAAATCCAGGTCCGGTTTAAAAAATATTGTGTAAATATTCCGACCCAAAAAAACACCTTGTATATTAATTTTCTGTAAAATGGATTTCGCATTTGAAAAGAGGATGAAAAACAAAATTAGTGGTATACTTTGAATTTTCGACAAAATGATTTTTCTGGTAAAATTTTGAATTTAAATTATGAAATTATGTCAATTGCGAGAGCTCTTGTAGAAAAAATTAAAATGCGACTTAATTTTAATTAATACCATTATTTAATCTAAATTGGTAAAATGTTAATATTTTAGTGTTTTTTATTATATGTGAAAAATAGTTTTTGGCGAATATTCATCTTCAAATAATGAATAAATAATAAAGGGTCAATAAAGAATACATCACTTTAATCAACAAAATAGCTAAAAATTATAACAAAACAGCGAAAATTTACAGCATAATCACTATTCAAAACTAAAGTACTTATTCAAAATTACCACTATCAAAAATAATTTTTTTTTATACGTAGGTACGGTAAATTTTTGTAGTTAGGTACCTAGCGTCATTTGTACTGTGTACTGTGTGTGTTGAGTAAGTGTCTTGTTACATTGCAAAGTCGACGTCATTGTCTTTGCAAAAAGACGCTAATTGTATCCGAACGTCTGCGGTCCCTTATGTGAGTACCGATCCCACAAGGACAGAAACTATTTTCATTTGTTATTTTATAATAAACGAAAAATTTCTGACCCTGGTGAGATTCGAACTCACGACCATTCGGACCTTTCGATCCAAAGGTAGGCGCTCTTACCACTGAGCCACAGAGGGGGTCATCAAAAATTATTGTTATGTGTGCAAATGTTAATATTTTACCAAATTAGATTAAATAATGGTATTAATTAAAATTAAGTCATATTTTAATTTATTTTACTTTGAGCTTCGCACTTCACATAATTTCAGAATTCAAATTCAAATTTTTACCAGAAAAATTATTTTGCCGAAAATTCAAAGTACACCACTAATTTTATTTTTCATACTCTTTTCAAATGCAAAATCCATTTTAAAAAAATTTAATATACAAGGTGTTTTTTTGGGTTGGAACATTTATACAATATTTTTTAATCCGGACCTGGATTTTTTACAATTGTAATTAAATTAATTGACTGGACACCTAAAAGAAAAAAAATACAATACAGTAAAATCAATATACAGTGTGGTTGACAAGTTTTAAGCTGTATTTCAATTTTTTTTTACTTAGAGCTCTCGCAATTCACTTAATTTCAGAATTCAAATTCCAAATTTCACCAGAAGAAAAAAAATCATTTTGCCGAAAATTCAAAGTATACCACTGAATTTAGTTTTTTATCCTCTTTTCAACTGAAAAATCCATTTTAAAATAATTTAATGTACATGGTGTTTTTTTGGGGTCGGAACATTTTTCCAATATTTTTTAAGCCGGACCTGGATTTTTTACAATTGTAAATAAATTAATTTATTGTACGCCTTAAAGGATATTTGCGTGCCAAATATAAAATAAATATACAGTGTGGTCAAAAAGTTATGAACCAATTAAGAAAATGGCAAAATAGATAAAACACCCAGTATCTTTGGTATTAATGGAGTAAGACCCATTAAGTATGGTATTTTTGAGACCGCCTAAGTATCCTCTTTCTACAGTTAACGTATGTTACTTTACCAATGAAACACCCTGTATAAATCAGCAATATGACCAATAATGACGTAAAGAGCGGAAACAAGAGCAGATACGGCGAAAACACAAAGATTGCTGGAAACATCGAAAATGAAAGTCTTACGAAAAATAACAAAACATACTCTAAAAGGCAGAGTAAGAAGTGAGGAAATACGAGCGAGATGTGGTATAGAAGAAATAAACATGTGGACCAAACAAATAGGATGGAATCAGCACATAGAAAGAATGGTAGAAAATAGAATAGTACGAATAGCAAGACAAATCGCCAAATGGAAGATCATTGGGACGACCGAGGAAAAGATGGTCAGATAACGAAATTGAGGCTAAAAACCGAAGTAAAACAGGCATTAAGCCTATTTATAAAGTGGAAAGAAGGAGATATATCCCTTACTTAAAATTTACCACCGACTTCCTTTAACTTTAAACAATTGTACATCAAACATTTTTAGGTAATTACAAAATGTCATCCAACTGTATATTAATGATTATTGGCCATTTCTTCGGTTTCGTCAACACATGTCATTTCGCAGACTACAAAGCTGCTTTATGAGGAGGTACGGCCAAAAACATTTAGAAAACAAAAAGTAAAGTGTTAGTGTTAGGAGCCCATGTCGCCGCACATTTTGTTACCAGTTAACCAGATGACAATTAATGCTTTCGACAAATTATAATTACTTGTTCTGCATCATAGACGTAGAAATCGAGGAGGCGAAATAATAAATTAATAATAGTTACAAATATAGTTTGTCAGCAGTTATAAATTGATCCAATATTGTACATTTTATTTTAGATTGAGGACACGTAAATGCAGTTTACAACCAAGTACATATACTTTAATAATATTATTATTAGCATCCAACACCTTAGGGTAGAAGGGTTAAAGATTAGATACATAAATCGTAGTGAAGTAAAATTCACTAACTACACTTTTCAAAAAGTGGAGAAACGTCTATTTAAATAAACAAATTATTTTTTAAATTCACATGACTGGAATATTGGAATTTTTTTAATGCAACTTTAAAGAGGAAATGAAAACAGATATTTTATACCATGTTTCGCCGCAGCAACTATAATTTATTAAACAATAAGTGATTCATTTAGAGGTACTTTTTTTGGCGGGGATTTGATGGGAGGTCGTGTATGAATCGTGTCATCTGACGTTGCGTTTTTGTTCAGTT
Source organism: Diabrotica virgifera virgifera (assembly GCF_917563875.1). Classification (NCBI taxonomy): domain Eukaryota; kingdom Metazoa; phylum Arthropoda; class Insecta; order Coleoptera; family Chrysomelidae; genus Diabrotica; species Diabrotica virgifera. The sequence goes on along the minus strand of NC_065449.1, from coordinate 57,171,811 downwards.
GCAGTATTGTTTGACATTTCATAATGGACAGACAGTCCAGCACAGCGACTAGAAATTATTCAGCTGTATTACGAAAATACGCTTTCTAAGAGGAATGTGTTTCGAGCCCTTAGAGCAACTTATGGTCCATATTATAGGCCTACCGAACACACAATTTAGACGGAGAGCTAGAGCCGAAAAATCATCGTCATAAGTAATATGAAGTTTTTCCTGTGAAATGTGTTCATTGTATATTGACAATTATGACCCCTTTCAGGGCCTAGATTCCGTGCACTGTAGATATATACATGTCGCTTTCTATCGATATTTGAATATCAAAATTTATGAATTTTTAGCTTTAATTGAATTATTTTCTAGTTTTGCTCTAGTTTATCAATTACAGTATAACCTAGCAAAACTAGAAAATAATTCAATTAAAGCTAAAAATTCAAATATTTTGATATTCAAATATCGATAGAAAGCGACATGTAGATATACAGTGCACGGAATCTTTCTGCAGGCTGACACCTCAGTGGATACAGGAAGTAGCAATAAGGGATGAAAGGAGAAAGTTAGTGTAGTCATTAAAGGTTTTCACTTCCTATTTTGTTAAACCTCCATCGATTTGCATGAAAATTGGTGACTAGTTAGAGCATACCTCAAGAAATAAAACTGATTTGGTGCCAACTTGCACTTTTACCCTGGTGGTGAATACCACCCCTTCCCGCGGGTGAAAACAATTTTATTAAAAATAACCCCACAAATTGATAGAGGGGCAAATTTTAAGTAAAATTTGTTATATCATGTTATTAAAATAAATCAATACTTTTTGAGTTATTAAATATCAATGATTTGTCTATTTAAGAGCACATGCGTGAAGTTACGGATGATAAAAATAACATATTAATTAATTGTATGTTAGTAAAATATTATTTTTATATTATTTCGATATTTAATTGAATTTTTTCTATCAATATAAACTGAATATGTCCAGAAACTGGGGGTGTCCAATAATGGGTACATTTGACATATTCGAATACACGTTTGCTAAATTTATAATATCGAAATAATATAAAAATAATATTTTAGTAACCTACAATTAATTAATATGTTCTTTTTATCATCTGTAACTTCACGCATGTGCTCTTAAACAGACAAATCTTTAATCTTTAATAACTCAAAAAGTATTGATTTATTTTAATAACATGATATAACAAATTTTACTCATAATTTGTCCCTCTATCGATTTCTGGCGTTATTTTTAATAAAATAGTTTTCACCCCCGAGAAGGGGTGGTATCCACGCCCAGGATAAAAGTGCAAGTTGGCACTAAATCATTTTTATTTCTTGGGGTATGCTCTAACGAGTTACCAATTTTCATGCAAATCGATGGAGGTTTAACAAAATAGGAAGTGAAAACTAAAGACTACACTAACTTTCCCCTTTCATCCCTTATTGCTACTTCCTGTATCCACTGAGGTGTCAGCCTAAAAGGGGTCATAATTATCAATATACAATAGACACATTTCACATGCCATCCTCCATATTACTTATGACGATGATTTTTCGGCTCTAGCTCTTAGACTAATTCGCCATATCATCGTAAATTCGAAACCCAGTTTTCATTATTGGATAAACGCGACCAAATAGATCACATTCAGCACGTACTCAAGAAAATATACATAGCGGCGGTGGCGGGTAGCGCACGCGACAATATTGAAGAATCGATCCGTCGACGTTGTCAACAGCTTGGCTTGTTGTATGCAACAACTTGGCGTATATTAGGTAAAGATCTTGGTGAAAAGCCTACAAAATTCAATTAGTGCAAGATCTAAGGCCGATCGACCTTCCGAGTCGTCACCGTTTTAGTCGATGGGCTATTTATAAGCTTGCAGAAGATCAACTGTTTCGAAAATCTTTTGTTTTCCGATGAGGCCCATTATTGTCTTAATGGGTACGTGAATAAACAAAATGCCCATATTTGGGGTGATCAGCAAGCCAAGGAGGTTTAAGAGTTGCCATTACATCCAAAAAACAACTGTTGTGTATGGCCGGTGGAATCGTCGGTCTATATTTCTTTAAAACAGGGGCCGGACAGTATGTTACTGTGAATGGAGACTGTTTTCTCACCATGAAAACGGACTATTCGGTGCCTGAAATTCAAGCTCGTGGTCTCGACACATTTGGTCCCAACAATATGGCGCCACTTCCCATACAGCTCATGAAAGAATTGCATTGCAAGCATTATTGCGGGAACGATTCGATGAACAATTTATTTTACGATTCGCACCAATATGATCCAGTATAGATGGCTTAGCTTTAGTTCTAACTGTTGGAGTTTAGTGAAAATATGTTTTTGCCATATTTTCACCTTTCTAGGTGGAATTCCAAGTATTTTACATCTTCGGCTTGAGGTAAATCGTTGTTGTTAAGTTGTACTGAGTACTGATGGACAAGTTTCTTTACGAAGTGTAAATGTTACATGTGTAGATTTTAGTTCATTCGCTTTCATGCGTAGCAGAGTATTTTTACTTCTTTGTTTCCCATTATATATCCTCTTAATTGGTTGACGCTTTTGATTATTTCATCCATGATTAAATTGAAAAGCATATGACTCAATGAGTCTCCCTTCCCTGTCTTATTCCGCTGACTATATCTATAGGTTCTGTAAGTTGTCCATCTATTCTGACTTCCATTTTGTTGTTTTGGTAGATGTTCTCAATAGTTTTTATGATATCTAGAGGGACTTCTCTATTATACAGAAGATGGATTACATCTTTGAGTCTTACTCTGTCAAATGCTTTCTTTAAGTTAATCAGACATAGAAGTGCTAGTGATTTTTCAGTAATTTGTTGTTCATCTGCTAAACTTATCCTCTGATTCATGCGTCTTGTAAGATTTTAGTTGTAAGTTTTAGGGTAGTATATAACAAGTTGATACCTCTGTAGTTTTCTGGCTGCTTTTTATCTCTTTTTTTGAATAGTAGAATTAGTTCTCTCGTTCTCCATTCTTCCGGTATTTTATTGTGTTTTATGATTTTGTTAATTAATATTGTTAATTGTTCTGTCATTGCTGCTCCACAATATTTCAGTAATTCGTTTGGTATTCCATCCTTACTTGCAGCTTTTCTCTTCTTCAGCTTTTCGAGTGTTTTTCGTACTTCCTGTGCACTTATATTAACATCTCCATTTGTGGTAATTTTTGGTGTTTCCGGTTCTAGCATCATTTGTTCTTTCTCTGCATAGAGCTTTTTTAGATAGTCAATCCATGTATCCTTTTCTATATGTTTTGGTTCTGTTAGTTCCTTTACTTCCGTTCTTTGACCTCTTATAAAGCGCCATATTTTCTTTTGGAGACCATAAAAATCATGTTCCATTTCTTTCGAAAAACCTTCCCAGTGATCATTTTTTAATCTTCGTACTACTGAATGTGCTTCGTTTCTTATAGTCTTATAATTATCGTATGCCTCTTGTGTTTTACACAAGAGGCACAATCCTGTTTCTATGAGCTATGGTTTTAACCTCTATCAGTAGGGTGCTAACCTGGCTGTAGACCCCCTCCTCCTTTATCCGGGCTTGGGACTGGCAACAGTTCTGTCGAGCTACTCGATCACACCAAACAAAACTGCATGAAGATGAAGATATTCTGCAAAGATTAGTCCATAGATTTAACATAAGAGCAAAAGAATTCAATATGACAATTTCATCTCAGAAAACCAAAACAATAGTAATCAGTAAAGAACCAATCAGATGCAAAATAGAAATTGATGGCATCAGTATTGAACAAGTAATGGAAGTAAATTACCTTGGATTGGAATTGCATTTTCAAGTTACGGAGACCTAGACAAAGAAGTGAGAAGTCAAATACAAAAAGCAAATAGATTGGCAGGATGCCTTAATAACACTATGTGGCGAAACCGACATATTAACACTGAGATGAAGTCAAGAATTTATAAAGCCAGTGTAAGACCAATAATGATATATGCATCAGAAACAAGACCCGATACAGCCACAACACAAAGACTACTGGAAACGGCAGAGATGAGAGTACTGAGAAGAATTACAGGAAATACACTGAGAGATCGAAAGAGGAGCGAAGATATTAGAAGACAATGTAACGTACAGTGTATAAACTAATGGACACTAAATAGAAAAAAAGAATGGAACAACCAGATAACCAGAATGGGGGAGACACGTGTGGTCAACATATCACGACGAGATAAATCACCAATCGGTAGAAGAAGTATCGGCCGACTTGGACAAAATTTCGGGAGATTGCATTTCATTTTTTGCTTCTTTTGCTATCACATTGCAAAAAAATGATACTTTAGGTACGAGTATTGAAAAATAAACGACATTCAACATCATATAATGATCAATAATCACCATTTATCCTAAAAATCATTCAAAGTTCAAAATCGGTATACCTTAAAAATGTATTTTCTCGGCCTTCTATTACTTCGACAACGAATATTTTACTGTGCAAAATAAGAAGAACGAAAGTAAATTGCAAATTACACTGTTGTTTATTGGAATAATTATTAGCGCCATCTACTTTCGTACTTCTTATTTTGCACAGTAAAATATTCGTTGTCGAAGTAATCCAAAACAGGCGTATGTTCGTAGAATGGCCCATATGCAATTTCCTTCATTTTTTGAATCCAAAGTAACTCGAGTAGAGCCGTCTAAATAACGCAATACTAAATATCAAGGATGCTTTAGTTTTGCTATAAGGAATTAATTTATTTATAATTAAATATAAATGTATATTTTTTCCTGTTGTAGACTTTTTAAAAAAACCTTACCACACGTGTACCTATTAACGTTCAAAATACAAATATTCTTATTTGAAAGCTGTATAATTGTTTTCCGCAAATCGCCAGGAAATTTTGACATTCCTGTCAAAATTTCTTGAAGAAAAAGTCAGGACTTCCTTACTGTAAGGAAATGTCATTTCCTTACTGTAAGGAAATGATATTTCCGTACAGTTGTTAGTTTGACAATTCAACCTCAATACGTTTCCATAGTAACCCAAGTAATTTTATTAGGAATTTCAAAGCACCATTTATTTGGGAATAAAATTATCGCGTTTTTTTTAAATCAATCAATATCTGTCGAATTTTAAACGATTTGCGGAAAAATAGTATGTTTACCTCGTAGGAAAAGCCACATTCCTGGACTCTGTGTTGCTAAGTCTCGGCTTGCGCCTCGACTTAGCAATCTTCACAGTCGTCCAGGAATGTTAAGCTTTTCCTACCCGGTAAACAATGTACTATTAAACACGTTTTTTGTTATAATAAATAATAGTTATTACAATTTATAAATTACTGCAAAAATACGGGTTTTTTGAAATTATCTCCAATTGTTTATGTATTTCAAATTAGAAATTATTAAGATCTAAAATATTTATTTGAAACATTTTTCTCTAAAATCTACAAGTAATGTTTTATAGGCAAAAACATGATTTTTTACGCTTTATAATCGTTTAAAAACAAAACAATGTAGGATATGGTGCGGTCCTGAACCTAGTTGATTAAGTACACCTAAATTTAGTCTCGAAGATTTTCATCGCTTTACCATAGTAAATCTTTAAATTAATTATAAGAAACATAACCAGTAGTTTAGTTATTAGTTGTGATTTGATTGCCGTAAGTATTTTTATCAATATATTTACGGTTTCATCAAAATCTTATAGAATTTCAATCCAGTCATACAGTTTTGTAAATTCAAAGGTGTTTAACAAAAACTTGTTTTTTGGCTTATCTTCGATAAGTTAAATACTTTGTAATTAACAGAGTCGTACTTACCCAATTACAATATAATGAAACGGAATAAGAAAATTAAAATAAAAAGTATTTAACAATTTTATTTGATGGCTGGTACTTCTGACTACAGGGGTCCTCCAATGTTACCCGATCAACAAACACCATCTTACTCTACAATTACCCAACAGAAAGCAGGTACATTCCCTTCGAAACTACAAGCCGTTATTATCCCAGCAGTAGACACACTAAAATTAGAAGACTACGTTACAGCAATAGGATCACTAGTACAACCCAAAAATGTACTTTTTCATCACGAATTTCTAACGGCAGAATCTGCATCTATCTTTCCAGCAAAGAAGTTGTTGACACTTTTTTAACAGACTACGGAGGTATAAAAATAGGAGATAATGTTATCAGAGCAAGAAGACTAGTCACTTCTGCTAAAAGGTTACTGCTGTCTAGTGTCTGTCCATCTATTCCTCATCACATTCTCGAAAAATATCTTGCCGAGAAGGGCTTTCATCTTCTTTCACCGATGTCTTTCTTAAGAGCGGGAATTCAAGATCCTCAATATAGTCACGTATTAAGCTTTCGTAGGCAGGTGTACTATACACCTGCCGACAATCTTGTTATTCCTGAATCAATTCTCATTGACTTCGATAATACATCTTACCGAATCTTTCTTTCTGATGGACTCACTTGCTATCTCTGTCATCAATCTGGTCAAATCGCCTCAACATGTACCTATATGGCCATCCAGTCAAACCCGTCCATACCTACATCCCAAACTGACCAAGACTCTATTTCTTCCTGTAATGCAACAGCTGAAGACAAAAATCACTCTGTCCAGAATCAAACAGAAAACACTGGTGAAGTAATGGACTCCCAAGAACTCCCTACAGAAATTACTATACCGAAACGTTCTCATTCTGAAATATCGTCTCCACTTGATACACCACCGGTAGAAAACACAGAAATAGATTTTACAAAACCTAAAGCAAGATCAACAAAAAAGCCAAGAGTCACTAAATCTGATACAAAAACTGGAGAAACAGTTTCTACTGAATCACTTATCCAACCTGCAAAGGAATTTATTGATAAAGCTTCAACCCTGTTTGAATTAAACTATACAGAGATAGTCAGCTTTCTGGATGATGCACACAGTTCCCCCAATCCATTAAGTATCGCACAAGAATACACGAAAAACATAACAGGACTATTGACAATGCTAACAGAAATCTACCCCAAACTCGAAGACAGACGCATTAAATCTAGAATTACACGAATAAAGAAGAAAATGCGTCGTCAACTAAATCTAGATAAAACTGAAGGTGATGACTCCGAAGATACAGATGTTTCCCAATAAAACCTCAATTAAAAAAATCAATAAATGTGCTACGGCTGTGACGCCAATATAGTTGTAGGTCACATTGTTATAGACTGTCCATTATATCATCTGCAAAGACAAGCTGGACTGGACTACCATGTGATATAAAGTGTGCGTTAAACAGTGCGGATTGTGATAAAATCATTAGGTTTTTAAAGGAAAATAAATTATATAACCAAATATGAGTACTACGTTTCAGAACAACCATAAATTAAAATCAACTTTGTAAAAACTCTGTAAAAAAAACACTTTGTAAAATAGTTTATATTTTGTATCAAATTAATATGTATCATTGTACCACCGCTAATAACCTTTTATGGTTGATGCGGGTTATTTCTAATAAAAACAAAAAGTAGGATATTGAAGCAATTGAGAACGAGAAAATTTTTTAATGTTCTTTAGTTATGTCGAAATACTGTAAGTTAAAAAGGTGCAAAATAAATTTCTCCTGTTTTAAGATTTTAATATAAATACTATTTTTAGTTTGAAATTATCTTCTCTATCAAAATGAGCCACAATCCACAGGATTAGGTAGATCGGTAGATTTGACAGGTATTCGGTAGATCTACCGAAAAATCAGCTGGGGCATAAGTGTATTTGAGGTAAGTCTGCCCCCCCTATTATGAATTTTTAGATCCGCGCCTGCCACTGTGTATTATTCACCATGAGTGATAATATCCAAGATCAGATTGAGTGCAGAGATATAAGAACGTGAAAAGAACGTATTTTGGAAGAGACTCACTACAATGACTTGTTGTGACCAAAAGCACATATTTTATAATAAACTAATATTCGCTAGGGCATATATGCCATTTCGTTCGTTGCGATCCGTGACTGCACGCCGGGGTGTGTTTTGGTTGGATCAGGGAGAGCAGCATATATGCCTCCTGATGAGAGACTAATAAGTTTCGAAACCGGTAGAGGTGCTTGCGGCACTCTCTGATTGGACTAGAATATCGCGCGGCTGTAGTTTCGTGTTGCAACGACATTGAAAATGGTTATTCATTTTTGATTTACTTTACTCTGTTTGGAGTACAAAGGGAACTAATCTCGTTGGAACTTTACCGCGCTGAGCAGATGGGACGTGAATTATATATTGTAAAATTCCCTCATCTTCCTTAGTCTCGGCATCCGTATGGCTTGCAAATTGTAGAAGCCTCGGAGGTGTAACCAGAGAAGGTTCCCATTGTTTTCATTCTGGTGGGGTGTAGAGTAGCATTATGTTGCTTTATATGCCATTAGAGTGAAAACTTAGACTTTTGATAGCAGTTGCCGCTAGGGCATCTATGCCATTTCATTCGTTGCGATCCGTGACTGCACGCCGGGGTTTGTTTTGGTTGGATCAGGGAGAGCAGCATATGTGCCTCCTGATGAGAGACTAATAAGTTTCGAAACCGGTAGAGGTGCTTGCGTCACTCTCTGATTGGACTAGAATATCGCGCGGCTGTAGTTTCGTGTTGCAACGACATTGAAAATGGTTATTCATTTTTAATATTCGAAGTATAAGATGCTGAACTGTCTGCCAAGAAAACACCATTACAAAATCGAAGACTAAAACGATTTAGAATTGTTGAAGTTGGCGAAATAAAAAAGTTAGCTTCTAAAATTGATCCCGTCAAATATTATGTACCTGCCGAAGATATTTTTGGAATAATTGAAGCAGCCCACGTTGCTATTGTTCATGGAGATCGGGATAGGTTGAAGACTGAAACCGCCAGGAAATAGGCAAATGTAACAATATAATTGATATGATCAATACTGTTATACCAATGTTTGAAACCTGCCAACGGAAGAAGAGTAAAAATATAACAGCGAAGAGGGGTCTTGTGTTGAAATATATATTGCATTCAGAAATGAATAGTCGCTGTCGGGTAGATTTGATCGATATGCAATCACAAGAGTGAAACTTCACTGAAATGATCTACTCTAAATGAAATCCGCTCGGGATTTCTAGTTTTAACTGAATTTAGCAGTCAAATCTAGTTTTTACTAGTTAAAACTAGAATTGTCTAAAGCGCATAGTTAAAACTAGTTTTTCCTAGTAAATTTGGGTTTTAACTGAAATCGGGTTTTAACGGTAACATATATGCATTGTAAATCCCAAATCATTGTAAATTATGATTCGGGAGTGCTCCTAGTAGCATTTAACGTGTCTTGGTTTGTTTATTTCTACTGCATCTTGATTGTAAATTTAGTATAGCTAGTTTTGATTAGCTGCGTGAAGGGACACTACTTGTGTACTTGGGAGCGGATTTGGATTTGAAGGTACATATATTGTGATGAGGTTGTTGCTTATATTACTCTGAAAGTGAAAATAAAAAGGATGAAAAGTGAAAATAGAAGTGATGATTACTAATCTGCTGAAAACAGACAGTACTTAAAGAAAAAGAAGATAATAAAAAAACAGTTGCTGAAATTCTGTATCCGCAAACAATTATCCTTTATTATGTTGTTTATGATCCGTCTATGATTACTAACGAGTCTTCAAAACGCCCCCTTTTAAAAATAACACTTCAACGTGCCTTAATAGAATCATTAATCAACAACTTTTATGCTGTTTTCTCGAGCGTAACATAAGTTATGTACCTCTAAAAGCGGAAAAACTTTAAATTGACCTTAAAATCTATATATATTCTTAGATTAATTATTGCTGTTGCAAATACATTACAGACGTTATTAATTTTTTTAAAACATAGTTAAATTCCTTTGTGAACGTTATATTTATAAAAATCCCCAAAAGAGTCTATATCACAGAACGTTTTAGGATCAATAAATCCATCATCAGTGCTTCTTACAGATTAATGTACATGCCTGAGCCACTAAGATATTTGGGTAAAAATCCTTTAAATGTCATAAAGTTTTTAAATTGTTTATATTATTTTGTTAAAAATATGTGATGTTTAAAATATTCTTGGATTTAACTTCAGGCATTGCACGGCAGGACTCTCCTCACGCGGTTTGCAATGTCCAGAGGGTAGAACCTCACATAAATTTTTTTTTAGTTTGTTTAAGCAATGATTGTTTGAGTAATTATAGAGCTCTCAAATGAGAATTTTTTTCTGTATTTTGAACGTTAAAACGAGGTAAGTTTTTCTAAAAAAAAGTCTACAACAGGAAAAAATATTTAGTTTTATTTTGTTAAAAATAAGTTAATTTGGTATAAAAAAACTAAAGCATCTTTGGCATTTAGGAATGCGTTAGTTAGATGGCTCTACTCGAGTTACTTCGGATTAAAAAAAATGAAGAAAATTGCTCAATGGGAAGTCGAGAAAATGCATTTTTTTAACGTTTTCCGATTTTGAACTTTGAAATTCTATTTTCTTCAACCTCGTTTTGATTTTTGTATTTTTCACGCGTAGTACCGATCGTTTTTATTATTATACATAATTATAATATGTCATGTGTCTATTTTATATAAGCGTCCTGCCGCGTGATGTCCAATACCGTTTTCTTACTTTATATTAATTTTATACTTTCCGAGATATTCTATTTGTTTTTAGGTCAAAAAATTGTTTTTAACTTTAAAACATTGCTGAGGCCGGTCAAATAGTCCAATTTGTGAGTGCATAGATGTTCTCAAAATACGAAAATCTTAGTTCATATTCTGGTGTATCATATCATATAAATCATATTCTGGTGTATCATAATTATTCTTGTTAATATTGTAATCGTCAATTTTTAATTAAGGGAAATCCGAGGAAGACATGATGGACCAAAGCCGTGATATATGTAGGCGAAAAGAGAGGCAGGACTATAATACTCTGGGCTAATTAGCAAAATACAAGGAAAAGTTATTTACCATCAATTTTATTGCTGGAATCGAATCTTATGATTGTATAGGTATGCAAAGTCCGCAGATAGTGTGCTACTTTTTTTATAAACAAATTTTTGCTCTATAACTTCAAAGATTTTAACTTTACACCAAAAACACCCAAGTAAAAATTCACCGTAATTAAATTTTGCATAGAGACCTGTATTTTCCGATTTACTTCGACAAAAGTTTTCCCAGGAAAATGCGGATTTTTCCAACAAAATCTTTAATTTTCAACTAAAATTTTAGATCAGTAATTGTTTATCAATAATTAAATAACTTGGTAATATAAAAGCTCTTTTTATATAGATTACAATTCCAGAAGTCGATGGAAATTTAATGAACAGTTTAGCAACAATTGAATTGTTAATTAAAAATTTACGGTCACTATAATACCGACAATAGTTACTGTACATAATAATAACTATGATTCTTGTATAAAAAGACACTGTACCTATCTAATGTACTTTACTGAATTAAAATTGAAATAGTTAAGCGGCCTCAGGAGTATTTTAAAATTATAAACAATTTTTTGGCTTATATACAAATAGAATATCTCGGGAAATATTAAATTAAATTTAATCATGAAAACGGTATTGAAAAAGAAAGAGGTAGGATGTTTCTTTTAAAAGAAAAAACGTTCACGAGTGGTTCCTGAGATACAACCGGTCAAAGTTGACCAGCATTTACGGCAAAGATATAAACAATAGGATCATAATTTTTAAACCGTCACCTTTTCATTTTGGTCCTCTTTCTCCACACCAATTTTCATATCTTTAAAATAATCATAACATATATTATTATAATAAAAACTATCGATATTACGAATGAAAATTGCCAAAAATAGCAAAATTCCAATCAAAAATTAGGTTGGAGAAAATGTAATCTCAAAGTTCAAAATCGGCATACGTTAAAAAAATGCATTTTCTCGACTTCCCATTGAGCAATTTTCTTCATTTTTTTTTTGTTCCCAAGTAACTCGAGTGGAGCCATCTAACTACCGCATTATTAAATGTAAAACTTGCTTTGGTTTTGTTATAATAGATTAATTTATTTATAAGAACGGAACCTACATATTTTTTCCAGTTGTAGACTTTTTTAGATAAACTTACTAAAAGTGTACCTTTTAACGTTAAAAATAGAAATATTCTCATTTGAATGCTGTATAATTATTTAAACAATTTTTATTTAAACAAATTAAAAAATTTTTTAAAAAGACAAAAGCCACTTTGACATTTAATAATGCGATAGTTAGATGGCTCTACTCGAGTTACTTGGGAACAAAAAAAGAATGAAGAAAATTGCTCCATGGGAAGCCGAGAAAATGAATTTTTTTAACGTAATCCGATTTTGAACTTTGAGATTACATTTTCTCCAACCTAATTTTTGATTAGAATTTTGTTATTTTTGGCAATTTTCACTCGTAATATCGATAGTTTTTATTATAATAATATATGTTATGAGTATTTTAAAGATATGAAAATTGGTGTGGAGAAAGAGGACCGAAATGAAAAGGTGATGGTTCGAAAATTATGATCCTATTGTTTATATCTTTGCCGTAAATGCTGGTCAACTTTGACCTGTTGTATCTCAGGAACCACTCATCGCAATTAAACGTTTTTTCTTTTAAAAGAAGCGTCCTGCCGCTTTTTTTCAATACCGTTTTCATGATTAAATTTAATTTAATATTTCCCGAGATATTCTGTTTGTATATAAGCCAAAAAATTGTTTATAATTTATAACAGTACAATAACTATTGTCGTTATTATAGCGACCGTAAATTTTTAATTAACAATTCAATTGTTAGAATTATAATCTATATGAAAAGAGCTTTTAGATTACCAAGTTATTTAATTATTGATAAACAATTACTTATCTAAAATTTTAGTTGAAAATTAAAGATTTTGTTGGAAAAATCCGCATTTTCCGGAGAAAATTTTCGTCGAAGTAAATCGGGAAAAACTCGTCTCTATGCAGAATTTATTTGCGGTGAATTTTTATTTGGGTGTTTTTGGTGTAAAGTTAAAATCTTTGAAGTTATAGAGCAAAAATTTGTTTATAAAAAAAGTAGCACACTATCTGCGGACTTTGCATACCTATACAATCATAAGATTCGATTCCAGCAATAAAATTGATGGTAAATAACTTTTCCTTGTATTTTGCTAATTAGCCCAGAGTATTATAGTCCTGCCTCTCTTTTCGCCTACATATATCACGGCTTTGGTCCATCATGTCTTCCTCGGATTTCCCTTAATTAAAAATTGACGATTACAATATTAACAAGAATAATTATGATACACCAGAATATGATTTATATGATATGATACACCAGAATATGAACTATGATTTTCGTATTTTGAGCACATCTAGGCACTCACAAATTGGACTATTTGACCGGCCTCAGCAATGTTTTAAAGTTAAAAACAATTTTTTGACCTAAAAACAAATAGAATATCTCGGAAAGTATAAAATTAATATAAATTAAGAAAACGGTATTGGACATCACGCGGCAGGACGCTTATATAAAATAGACACATGACATATTATAATTATGTATAATAATAAAAACGATCGGTACTACGCGTGAAAAATACAAAAATCAAAACGAGGTTGAAGAAAATAGAATTTCAAAGTTCAAAATCGGAAAACGTTAAAAAAATGCATTTTCTCGTGTTTGGCCACGTTTGCCAATGCCATGTTTGGCTTATGGCTATCTTTTATTATATTTTATAACGCGTGCCATTTGGGGATTAGATATAAGAATTCTATGAAGTTGGTCAATTCAAGGAAATATAAAATTTATTAGTAATTTCCTATATAGACGAAACTTATTCGAATAGATAACGTTCTTTTAGGCAGGCCGCACATCAAAGAAACATGAAACGTAAATTATGTTTCATAGAAATAAAACACTGCTAAACAAATATACGTTGGGCCATTTATGAAACTCTCCGAAAATAAAAATGTGTCATGAGCATGAATCACACTCGTTTCATTGGTAGGCGAACTTTGAGATTTGTTTAGCAGTGTTTTATTTTCATGAAACATGTTTCACGTTTCATGTTTCATGTTTTTCGTTTCATGTTTCTTTGGTGTGCGGCTTGCCTAAGACTCAAAAATCCAATTAAACGACATTCCTCAATGGTCTACTCGTTGCACTTTTCCTTATTGCCATCAATGACATCGCTAAATCACTTAACCCACTAGTCATTTAGAAATTAGAGAATTGGTCAAACACTGCTGGCCTAGAATTTTCTCCCACTAAAACGAAAACAATAATCTTCAGTAAAACTCCAAAGAAGCACATTATACTACCAAAAATCTGCCTAAAGAATTTCTTCTACTTTTTCTTTTATATAGGCAGTACTGCCTGTTTTTCTTCAACGGTGCCTTTCATTCTGTCCCTAAATTGTCATTACATCTTTTCCTTGGACGTCCTATACCTCTTCGGCCTAACGGTGACTTGTCCCTGGCTATTCTTATTATCCTTGATTCAGACATCCTGCTTATGTGTTGATTTCACTCTTCTTTTCTATTCTTTACCCAGGTATTTATATTGTCTATCCCACATATATGCATCTGATTTCCTCACTTCTTACCCTGTCCCGTAGTCCTTTTCCAGCAATCCTTCTTAAGATCTTCATTTTGTTGGTCTCCAGACGTCTTTGTATTTTGCTTGCATCTGGTCTTGTTTCGGCAGTGTAAGTCATAATTGGTCTAATAACTTCAGTCAAATGACTTATATATTCGGTCCTTTGTTTCCACTCTAAGGTGTTTGTTTTTCGAAATTGTGTCGTTTAGGCATCCGGCCGTTCTACTGGCTTTAATTATTAGTATTTAACCTCTTCTTCGGTATTATTGTCGGCTGATAGATTAATTCCCAGGTATTTTCTTTTATTGTCTAAGTCCAATTTGCATCTTATTGGTTCTTTGGATATTATTAAGCTTTTTGTTTTTCGGGCTGATATTTTCATATTCATTTCTTTTCGTTCATTCGTTCAGTAATCTTTGTAGGTCGTTTTCGCACTCTGCTACTAACACGGTGTCATCCGCGTAACAGAGTATTTTATATTCTTCATATGTTTGTCTCGTTCTTTTGAATTTGTATTTTAGCTAGATTTTCTTGGCATTTTATTTTTATTTCTTCACAGATCCATGGTGTTCTCCTTTTCTTTCGTATATGTTTACTTATCTTACGTTCTCCAAGTGCGTCCGTTGCTGATATTTTGATATTATCTCTAATCTTCCTCCAACTTTCTTCTATGTCTTCATCTGGTGTTATGTAGTTTTCGTTCAGTACTTTTTGCAGTCTTCTCTGGTATAGATCTCGTGTTGACAAGTCTTGTAGCTGTTCTACCTTTATTCTTGTCTCACATTCAATAGGGTCTTTTTTCCTGTTTTTTTTTTGTAGATGTGTTCTGATTTTTCCAAGTACTAGGTTGTGATCACTTCCGATATTAGCTGCACTTAAACATCTTATGTCTAGTACTTGAGAATGATGGATGTTTCTGTTTGTCAATATATAATCAATATCGGATCTGTGTGCTCTTGTATTTTTGAATGTATATTTTTGTTGATCTTTGTGTCTGAAGAACGTATTGTTTATTCGAAATTCGTTCTGAGAGCAAAAGTTAATAAGTAGTTCCTAAAGAGTTTACAATAAATTATTCAGAATTGATTAACTTCTTGGGAATAAAACTGGATAATCGTCTATCTTGATAAGACAATATACACTCACTCCGACTGTCAGCTCAAACGGGCTCAACTTAATGAAAAATATCTCTCATAAACAATGGGATATCGACTTCCAAACTCTTATGACTGTTCACTGAAATTTGGGTTTCAACCTGAGATACAATACGCTAAAATGTTACGTTTGGCTTGTTCTCTTGTATGGAATGAAAGCATGGATAATAAAGGCCAGCTCCACTAACAAACTTGAAGTCTTTGAAATGAGGTGCCTGCACCGAATGCTTAAAATATCATGGACATACTTAGGGCCATATTGCGAGGAGAACGATATACTTGTCGGCAACTGGAACTCGAAGGAAACATAGAGGGTAAGAGAGGTCTAGAAAAATATGTCATGGCTGGGTAATATTCGCCAAATGATATTAATGAAATTTCTCTTAATAGAATAATGTAATCGTGACTATCTAATATCTCACCTGACAATACAATGCATGGTGGACGCCTACGCAGAAATGCACGGCACCTTTAAGAAGTAAAGTTAATAATAAATAATTCAATAATTATACTTAGTCACTATTTTCCCCCTAACTCGGAGAATATCGACCGCACGAAAAAACTCGGAAGAAATTGTAGGAAATCGCGATTGCAACAATTTACGAGTCCTTACCATTTTTCTCTCGAAGAGTTTAAAGTGGCCGAGCGGGTTACTAAGTCGATATTACGGTTGCAATATCTCCAAACAAAATATACAATCATCAGAAGAGACTGTAATTAACGAAAATAACTACCTAATCTTTTATCGAGATTATGAGGCAAATAAGAAATGTACAATATCTAAAATCACCCAGTGAGTATTTTTCTCGTTAAATAAATTTTTTATTAAATCAATTATATTGTTATATAAAATTATTAAATAAACTTTAGAATAAGACTAAGTTTTCACTCTAATGGCATACAACATATCCCACCAGAATGAAAACAATGGGAACCTTCTCTGGTTACACCTCCGAGGCTTCTACAATTTGCAAGCCATACGGATGCTGAGACTAAGGAAGATGAGGGAATTCTACAATTTACAATTCACGTCACATCTGCTCAGCGCGGTAAAGTTCCAACGAGACTGGTTCCCTTCATACTCCACACAGAGTAAATGTAAAACAAAAATGAATAACCATTTTCAATTTCGTTGCAAAACGAAAATACAGCCGAACCATATTCCAGTCCAATCAGAGAGTGCTGCAAGCACCTCTACCGGTTTCGAAACTTATTAGTCTCTCATCAGGAGACACATATGCTGCTCTCCCTGATCCAACCAAAACAAACCCCAGCGTGCAGTCCCGAATTGCAACGAACGAAATGGCATAGATGCCCTAGCGGCAACTGCTAGCAAAAGACTAAGTTTTCACTCTAATGGCATACAACATATCCCACCAGAATGAAAACAATGGGAACCTTCTCTGGTTACACCTCCGAGGCTTCTACAATTTGCAAGCCATACGGATGCTGAGACTAAGGAAGATGAGGGAATTCTACAATTTACAATTCACGTCACATCTGCTCAGCGCGGTAAAGTTCCAACGAGACTGGTTCCCTTCATACTCCACACAGAGTAAATGTAAAACAAAAATGAATAACCATTTTCAATTTCGTTGCAAAACGAAAATACAGCCGAACCATATTCCAGTCCAATCAGAGAGTGCTGCAAGCACCTCTACCGGTTTCGAAACTTATTAGTCTCTCATCAGGAGGCACATATGCTGCTCTCCCTGATCCAACCAAAACAAACCCCAGCGTGCAGTCCCGAATTGCAACGAACGAAATGGCATAGATGCCCTAGCGGCAACTGCTAGCAAAAGACTAAGTTTTCACTCTAATGGCATACAACATATCCCACCAGAATGAAAACAATGGGAACCTTCTCTGGTTACACCTCCGAGGCTTCTACAATTTGCAAGCCATACGGATGCTGAGACTAAGGAAGATGAGGGAATTCTACAATTTACAATTCACGTCACATCTGCTCAGCGCGGTAAAGTTCCAACGAGACTGGTTCCCTTCATACTCCACACAGAGTAAATGTAAAACAAAAATGAATAACCATTTTCAATTTCGTTGCAAAACGAAAATACAGCCGAACCATATTCCAGTCCAATCAGAGAGTGCTGCAAGCACCTCTACCGGTTTCGAAACTTATTAGTCTCTCATCAGGAGGCACATATGCTGCTCTCCCTGATCCAACCAAAACAAACCCCAGCGTGCAGTCCCGAATTGCAACGAACGAAATGGCATAGATGCCCTAGCGGCAACTGCTAGCAAAAGACTAAGTTTTCACTCTAATGGCATACAACATATCCCACCAGAATGAAAACAATGGGAACCTTCTCTGGTTACACCTCCGAGGCTTCTACAATTTGCAAGCCATACGGATGCTGAGACTAAGGAAGATGAGGGAATTCTACAATTTACAATTCACGTCACATCTGCTCAGCGCGGTAAAGTTCCAACGAGACTGGTTCCCTTCATACTCCACACAGAGTAAATGTAAAACAAAAATGAATAACCATTTTCAATTTCGTTGCAAAACGAAAATACAGCCGAACCATATTCCAGTCCAATCAGAGAGTGCTGCAAGCACCTCTACCGGTTTCGAAACTTATTAGTCTCTCATCAGGAGGCACATATGCTGCTCTCCCTGATCCAACCAAAACAAACCCCAGCGTGCAGTCCCGAATTGCAACGAACGAAATGGCATAGATGCCCTAGCGGCAACTGCTAGCAAAAGACTAAGTTTTCACTCTAATGGCATACAACATATCCCACCAGAATGAAAACAATGGGAACCTTCTCTGGTTACACCTCCGAGGCTTCTACAATTTGCAAGCCATACGGATGCTGAGACTAAGGAAGATGAGGGAATTCTACAATTTACAATTCACGTCACATCTGCTCAGCGCGGTAAAGTTCCAACGAGACTGGTTCCCTTCATACTCCACACAGAGTAAATGTAAAACAAAAATGAATAACCATTTTCAATTTCGTTGCAAAACGAAAATACAGCCGAACCATATTCCAGTCCAATCAGAGAGTGCTGCAAGCACCTCTACCGGTTTCGAAACTTATTAGTCTCTCATCAGGAGACACATATGCTGCTCTCCCTGATCCAACCAAAACAAACCCCAGCGTGCAGTCCCGAATTGCAACGAACGAAATGGCATAGATGCCCTAGCGGCAACTGCTAGCAAAAGACTAAGTTTTCACTCTAATGGCATACAACATATCCCACCAGAATGAAAACAATGGGAACCTTCTCTGGTTACACCTCCGAGGCTTCTACAATTTGCAAGCCATACGGATGCTGAGACTAAGGAAGATGAGGGAATTCTACAATTTACAATTCACGTCACATCTGCTCAGCGCGGTAAAGTTCCAACGAGACTGGTTCCCTTCATACTCCACACAGAGTAAATGTAAAACAAAAATGAATAACCATTTTCAATTTCGTTGCAAAACGAAAATACAGCCGAACCATATTCCAGTCCAATCAGAGAGTGCTGCAAGCACCTCTACCGGTTTCGAAACTTATTAGTCTCTCATCAGGAGGCACATATGCTGCTCTCCCTGATCCAACCAAAACAAACCCCAGCGTGCAGTCCCGAATTGCAACGAACGAAATGGCATAGATGCCCTAGCGGCAACTGCTAGCAAAAGACTAAGTTTTCACTCTAATGGCATACAACATATCCCACCAGAATGAAAACAATGGGAACCTTCTCTGGTTACACCTCCGAGGCTTCTACAATTTGCAAGCCATACGGATGCTGAGACTAAGGAAGATGAGGGAATTCTACAATTTACAATTCACGTCACATCTGCTCAGCGCGGTAAAGTTCCAACGAGACTGGTTCCCTTCATACTCCACACAGAGTAAATGTAAAACAAAAATGAATAACCATTTTCAATTTCGTTGCAAAACGAAAATACAGCCGAACCATATTCCAGTCCAATCAGAGAGTGCTGCAAGCACCTCTACCGGTTTCGAAACTTATTAGTCTCTCATCAGGAGGCACATATGCTGCTCTCCCTGATCCAACCAAAACAAACCCCAGCGTGCAGTCCCGAATTGCAACGAACGAAATGGCATAGATGCCCTAGCGGCAACTGCTAGCAAAAGACTAAGTTTTCACTCTAATGGCATACAACATATCCCACCAGAATGAAAACAATGGGAACCTTCTCTGGTTACACCTCCGAGGCTTCTACAATTTGCAAGCCATACGGATGCTGAGACTAAGGAAGATGAGGGAATTCTACAATTTACAATTCACGTCACATCTGCTCAGCGCGGTAAAGTTCCAACGAGACTGGTTCCCTTCATACTCCACACAGAGTAAATGTAAAACAAAAATGAATAACCATTTTCAATTTCGTTGCAAAACGAAAATACAGCCGAACCATATTCCAGTCCAATCAGAGAGTGCTGCAAGCACCTCTACCGGTTTCGAAACTTATTAGTCTCTCATCAGGAGGCACATATGCTGCTCTCCCTGATCCAACCAAAACAAACCCCAGCGTGCAGTCCCGAATTGCAACGAACGAAATGGCATAGATGCCCTAGCGGCAACTGCTAGCAAAAGACTAAGTTTTCACTCTAATGGCATACAACATATCCCACCAGAATGAAAGGGAGAGCAGCATATGTGCCTCCTGATGAGAGACTAATAAGTTTCGAAACCGGTAGAGGTGCTTGCAGCACTCTCTGATTGGACTGGAATATGGTTCGGCTGTATTTTCGTTTTGCAACGAAATTGAAAATGGTTATTCATTTTTGTTTTACATTTACTCTGTGTGGAGTATGAAGGGAACCAGTCTCGTTGGAACTTTACCGCTCTGAGCAGATGTGACGTGAATTGTAAATTGTAGAATTCCCTCATCTTCCTTAGTCTCAGCATCCGTATGGCTTGCAAATTGTAGAAGCCTCGGAGGTGTAACCAGAGAAGGTTCCCATTGTTTTCATTCTGGTGGGATATGTTGTATGCCATTAGAGTGAAAACTTAGTCTTTTGCTAGCAGTTGCCGCTAGGGCATCTATGCCATTTCGTTCGTTGCAATTCGGGACTGCACGCTGGGGTTTGTTTTGGTTGGATCAGGGAGAGCAGCATATGTGCCTCCTGATGAGAGACTAATAAGTTTCGAAACCGGTAGAGGTGCTTGCAGCACTCTCTGATTGGACTGGAATATGGTTCGGCTGTATTTTCGTTTTGCAACGAAATTGAAAATGGTTATTCATTTTTGTTTTACATTTACTCTGTGTGGAGTATGAAGGGAACCAGTCTCGTTGGAACTTTACCGCGCTGAGCAGATGTGACGTGAATTGTAAATTGTAGAATTCCCTCATCTTCCTTAGTCTCAGCATCCGTATGGCTTGCAAATTGTAGAAGCCTCGGAGGTGTAACCAGAGAAGGTTCCCATTGTTTTCATTCTGGTGGGATATGTTGTATGCCATTAGAGTGAAAACTTAGTCTTTTGCTAGCAGTTGCCGCTAGGGCATCTATGCCATTTCGTTCGTTGCAATTCGGGACTGCACGCTGGGGTTTGTTTTGGTTGGATCAGGGAGAGCAGCATATGTGCCTCCTGATGAGAGACTAATAAGTTTCGAAACCGGTAGAGGTGCTTGCAGCACTCTCTGATTGGACTGGAATATGGTTCGGCTGTATTTTCGTTTTGCAACGAAATTGAAAATGGTTATTCATTTTTGTTTTACATTTACTCTGTGTGGAGTATGAAGGGAACCAGTCTCGTTGGAACTTTACCGCGCTGAGCAGATGTGACGTGAATTGTAAATTGTAGAATTCCCTCATCTTCCTTAGTCTCAGCATCCGTATGGCTTGCAAATTGTAGAAGCCTCGGAGGTGTAACCAGAGAAGGTTCCCATTGTTTTCATTCTGGTGGGATATGTTGTATGCCATTAGAGTGAAAACTTAGTCTTTTGCTAGCAGTTGCCGCTAGGGCATCTATGCCATTTCGTTCGTTGCAATTCGGGACTGCACGCTGGGGTTTGTTTTGGTTGGATCAGGGAGAGCAGCATATGTGCCTCCTGATGAGAGACTAATAAGTTTCGAAACCGGTAGAGGTGCTTGCAGCACTCTCTGATTGGACTGGAATATGGTTCGGCTGTATTTTCGTTTTGCAACGAAATTGAAAATGGTTATTCATTTTTGTTTTACATTTACTCTGTGTGGAGTATGAAGGGAACCAGTCTCGTTGGAACTTTACCGCGCTGAGCAGATGTGACGTGAATTGTAAATTGTAGAATTCCCTCATCTTCCTTAGTCTCAGCATCCGTATGGCTTGCAAATTGTAGAAGCCTCGGAGGTGTAACCAGAGAAGGTTCCCATTGTTTTCATTCTGGTGGGATATGTTGTATGCCATTAGAGTGAAAACTTAGTCTTTTGCTAGCAGTTGCCGCTAGGGCATCTATGCCATTTCGTTCGTTGCAATTCGGGACTGCACGCTGGGGTTTGTTTTGGTTGGATCAGGGAGAGCAGCATATGTGCCTCCTGATGAGAGACTAATAAGTTTCGAAACCGGTAGAGGTGCTTGCAGCACTCTCTGATTGGACTGGAATATGGTTCGGCTGTATTTTCGTTTTGCAACGAAATTGAAAATGGTTATTCATTTTTGTTTTACATTTACTCTGTGTGGAGTATGAAGGGAACCAGTCTCGTTGGAACTTTACCGCGCTGAGCAGATGTGACGTGAATTGTAAATTGTAGAATTCCCTCATCTTCCTTAGTCTCAGCATCCGTATGGCTTGCAAATTGTAGAAGCCTCGGAGGTGTAACCAGAGAAGGTTCCCATTGTTTTCATTCTGGTGGGATATGTTGTATGCCATTAGAGTGAAAACTTAGTCTTTTGCTAGCAGTTGCCGCTAGGGCATCTATGCCATTTCGTTCGTTGCAATTCGGGACTGCACGCTGGGGTTTGTTTTGGTTGGATCAGGGAGAGCAGCATATGTGCCTCCTGATGAGAGACTAATAAGTTTCGAAACCGGTAGAGGTGCTTGCAGCACTCTCTGATTGGACTGGAATATGGTTCGGCTGTAACGAAATTGAAAATGGTTATTCATTTTTGTTAAACTTTAGAATATTCAATGATTTGTTTCAAGAATTCAAATTAAAAGACAAATTACAACTACAATTATTCTTGCTAATTTAAAAACGAGTTTAGAAAGTAATACATAGGTACATTCCAATAATTATTTTAAAGATTGCCATTGTTATCGTTGAATGAGAACTCAAATTTAATTGCATCAAAAGAAATAAATAATTTTTATTATAAACCGATCGACCCGACCGACCCCAAATTCCGATAACCAAAGCTACCTGAATACGCCTCATCGTTGTCTCAGGTAAATTCAATCTCGTACCTAGAAAGCTGCTAACGCCATCTATTTCTAAAACCACTGGTGTCGTACATAAACGCTCATTTAGTTTCGTATCTTCCAGTATATTTATCAGTCAACGATTGAAGCTATATGTATATACATTTATCCATATCTTCATTTTTTAAATAAGATTTTTTGCATCTGATTTTGATAACACTTTAGAAAAAGTCACGCGTCGCCACTGGCTATTTGTCATCACATTTGTCATGCAATTTTTTATTCGATTTTTTTGTATCGTTATGAAAAGTTACTTCATATTGACAGTTGTCATTATGGTTTTAGTACAATATATTTTACCTTATAATTACCAAAGATTAATAATTTAATATTTCTTATATAAATTAATTTCATATTATGGATAATAATCGTAAGTAAAATTTATTGTAATGATTTTAAAATATAATAACTATATTAGAAAGGAGACGCAATTTTAAGCAGTGAGATCATTAATGGGTGAATGTGTACCTATCAATGAACTGTCAATACGGATGGAATAGGCAGGAAGACAATTAATGCAGCCACGATACAAGAGAGAGGTCCTAGAGAGAGACAGACAAGGTGCTGGAAACTTTGACAGGCCGTGTAATTTGAGTTGCCTATATCAACTTAAATCTGGGAAATATAAAAGTAAAATTCTAAATATAAAAGTAACATAAAAACATAATCAAGGACTACTTCTTCACTTTATACAAAACAGTCACTAATTTAGTATTTAAATAGTTTTAAAATTATTTAACTCCCAAATACCTTAGGAAAGTAGGTATTTGTTTTGATAAATACAAATAACAATTCTGAAAAGTATTTAAACTGATTTAAACACCAAGTATGGTACTCTGTACTTTGTTTACTCTGTAAATATAAAAAAGTATTTAAATTTTGAAATATGTACTACCAATCAGCCCTGAAAATTAAAATATGAGGTCCATTCAACGAACTGTCAATACTGATTCAATCGGGTCCATTTATATAGGCAACTCAAATTACACGGCCTGTCAAATTCTCCAGCACCTTGTCTGTTTCTCTCTAGAACCTCTCTCTTGTATGTTGGTGGCAATCTCGCTTCAATAGGGCTTTTCATTCACAGTCATTTGTTTCGAGCTTCTGTCATATGTCGTATAATCCGTGTATATTAATATTATTATAATATACACAGATTATACGACATATGACAGAAGCTCGAAACAAATGACAATCGATGAAAAGCCCTATATTTGAATGGGACAGGGCCATTCCATCCGTATTGACAGTTCATTGGTACCTATTCATGCATCAATCCAATTTAATAAACTCTCAATATCTCTCTGTCAATTTATCTGAAGTGTCACCTTTGCGCACCTTTTGCTGAGATCAGTAATACAAGATAACAGATTTTTTTTAGATACCACGTAATCATAATAGACTAATTATTGCCCTCCTAAAGATGACAATTAAAATACAAAAATTAAATCGCTTTCCCTTCCTAATCGCTCCTTTCTATTGTGGCAGTCTTTCTCTCTTAATTTCTTTCCTACATCGCCTTGGAGATGCCCTTTATGTAGTTGCTGGTCTTCCTCGTTTTCGTTTTTCTGTAGGGGTCCATTCTAACACTTTTTTGGGGATTCTCCTTTAGTCCATTCGTCTTACGTGTCCGTACCAAACTGGCTGTTGTCTTTCGATGTCATATATGATTGTTCTTTCTATTTCCATTTGTTGTCTAATGTCGTCGTTTCTTATGTGTTCTAATAGTCTACATAGATCTTTTTGCTGGCCTTCTCCAAAAATCCATCTCAGTGGTTAGTAATTTATCTTTGTACATTTTGGTTAATTGCCAGACTTCATCTCCATAGGGTAACACTGGTTTTATTATTGTGTTGTAAATTCGTTTTTTATTTTTTGTTCATATATTTTTTGCCACAGTACCGAATTCAGGGCTTCTATCACCTGTTGTCCCTGTACTATCCTTTCTTTAATATTTTATTCGTTTCGTCTTATACTAATTAGTTTTATTTCCTGATATATGTATTCATTGCAGCTTGTAGTTGTCTCCTGATCCAGATTTAGGTTCTCCGTTTCTTCACTTCCTATGCATAGATATTGTGTTTTTTTGGTATTCACCTCCAGACTCCATTTTCTATATTCCTCTATTAGTTTACTTGCCATATATTCATGATATTTCTTGTCCTGTGCAATTACAATTTGGTCATCTGCATAGTGCAGCGTGTAGAGTATCGTATCTCGTAGATCGGTAGTCCCATTCCATTGCAATTTTTCTTCCATTGTCGTCTTATAATAAGAATTGACTTTAAATTATCACAATTTATATGTGAGAGTACCTATAGGAAGTCTATTTTATCATTTCATCATTTAAACAATTTACTTATAAATCTACTTATGAGTTCTGATATTATTACTCCGTTTAAAAGTTTGGTAAATATGTATGTATATCATAATTTATTTAAAAAAAGTTTTCTTACACTTTACTATATAATATGTGATTTACTAGAAACTAAGAATAGTAACGAGTACCTACATTTTTAGCCCATGGACCTCACACAGAATATTTGTGGGCACTCAAATCATCTATAATTCAAAGTGCAGAAGCAGAAGAGTTTAGGAAAAGAAGAACTACACCTTCGATTACAGTGAAAAGAAGAGGTGAAACTAACGAAGACAATTATGTTGAAAGACACGTGAGGATTATGGCATCGTTAGTCCCAGACGAAATAATATATAATATTGGAGATTATTCTATGAAAGATTTAGACGCCTGTTTACTATTTGGAGATGTTTCTGGTAATATATTATATTATATTGTTCGTCCGCTATAACTGTTCCCATGTGTCACGATTAATTTTCAAACAAATTAAGTCAAAACATAACGTAAAACGAACGTTGATGTGTATACAGTGATGAGCGCGCTAATAATCGGCAAAATAGCTCAAAAAATGATTTTATTAACGTTTCGAAGCCCAAATCGGGTTTCGTTGTCAAAATACAAAAGATGGAAAACATAATACGTTGCAAAACAAAAAGAGATGAAACTAGTGGAGGTGGAAATTATCTTTATAAACGTCTAAAATAACATTAAATTACATATTTTCCCACCTTTAGACGTATCAGACGAGTATGACAACTGTCACTGTGACAGTAGAATTTTATAAAATACTCCTGTCACAGACGTATAAAGGTGGGAAACTTGTGCGTAAATCTTTCAGGTGAATATAGCCCAGGCAACCAAGTGACGTCAATTACGTCGAGGAAACGTCAGTTTTTGGTTGGATATATACACGTGTTTGAAAATTACGTCATATAGACGTATTTTGTAGGTGATTATAATTACGTAAGATTAATGACGTTAAAATACGTTTAAAAAACGTTTAATTTCAGACAGCCTAAGTCTGACGTCACAAAATTGGGAGGAGCTTAAAGACTTAAAGCTTATATTTGTTTAAATTGTCATAAGAAATTTTTCATTTATTGTTTACGTGCTTTGTGTGGTATAATAAAACTGTTCATTTAGATATTTAGTTGAAGAAACGTGTTAAGGGATTTTTATTAGTTTTTGCTCAGGTGAGTTAGTTTAATGCAGTAATGCAATAATTCTCCTTGAAAACCTTTAATTGTGTGTTATCGAGTTTAATTAAATTAATTTTTAGCCTTCTAAGATTGCTTTTGCAGTCTACATGATTAGCTATGAGATGGTGAAGAAAATGATGCTTTTATGTACTACTGCATACAGGTATTCCCGACTATGAGTTGTTCATCATCCTTTTTGATTTAATGGACAGCGTTAAATTAAGATATGCTGGATAATTTGGACCGCGTTTTGTAATAATGGATTAAGCGCCAAAATGTAGTTTTGAGATAAATCGGTTTAAAGATTTTAAATTTGTTTTTGGTACTATTTCTAAAATATAGTACTGACATGTTTCATATTTATGTGTACTGACATGTGTTTAAAATTTTTTAAAAATAAATTATATTTTAAATGTTATTCGATCAAATGTCGCTTAATTCGTTAATGATTTTTTAAGATATGCATGAGTTAAAATCCGAATACCGGATTAAGAGACATATTTGGCGCTTAATCTGATGTTACCTGACAAAAGATGTCTTTTAATTCGATATCTTAAACGTTAGTAAATATGTTATGTTTTGTAATAAAGAATTAACCGACTATTCGTGGCGCTTGATTCGTTATTACACTTAAAAAGATGCGGATTTTTGTTTATGACAGTGGATTATGTACCATTATTGGCGTTTAGTTCGATATTACAAATCCTAGTGTGAGATTTTTTTTAATAAAATAAAAAATGTCGCTTAATACAGGCATTTAAAAACAGCTTTTTTTAAATTTTTTTTACAAAAAACATATTTTTATACATAGATTTGCACCCTAGCTGCAAGATGGCACTATTATCTCGATTTTGGACTTTTGGCTGTTAATCCGTTATTACATAACGTGGTCCATTTGTTAATAAATTATTAGTTTATATGCTGTCTCAGTTTTGACACAGTAACTACATAAAGTGCATTTAGGGTATTATAATTCTATGCATTTTAGAGAGTCTTCCATTTGGTTTTACTTTTAGCCTATGGGCTAAATTTAAAACAGTTTAATGGAAAAATTGCATTACCAACAATGTTCATCATAAGAATTGTGTATTTTTTAAACCATAAAATGAAAAATAAATCTAAAAAACGACGTCAAAATCTACGTTTTTGATATTACGTATTTAAAACGTAATAAAAATGACTTCAATTGTGGTGAGACAAATTCACGTGACTTTAGACGTCGAAAAAACGTGATAAACTGACGTGGTTTGGTGATAAATATGACGTCTTTTCAACGTTTTGTAAACGTTATTTGGTTGCCTGAGAGGTAATACACATTGAGGTAAGTGTGGCAACTGCGCTT
Source organism: Diabrotica virgifera virgifera (assembly GCF_917563875.1). Lineage (NCBI taxonomy): Eukaryota > Metazoa > Arthropoda > Insecta > Coleoptera > Chrysomelidae > Diabrotica > Diabrotica virgifera. The sequence goes on along the minus strand of NC_065449.1, from coordinate 57,143,838 downwards.
TATCGAACCTTGGGCCGAGATAGTCGTGACGTCAAATCATACTACAAAAAATTATTCTTGATAAATAATTTAATTTTGAATTAAGAAAACTACAGTAGAGCGTCGATTATCCGAACGTCGCTCAACCGAACGACCGGTTATCCGAACTCCCGACTCCCGCGAACCGCACTCGAGTACTGAGCAAGCGTTAGTAATTAACGCTTAAAATATCTTCAATTTTTTTCAATTGTGTATCCAAAAATATGTTGTTGCAAAGACTGCACTTTTTTGTTTAATTGCTATTTGTCATTATCAAGGTATAAACAAATATACAGTTATATAAATATGGTTTTTATTAACTTGTGGATAAATATGTATGACAATCTCAATATAGTTCGATTATCCGAACAAATCGGTTTTCCGAACACCCATGTCCCCCAATTAGTTCGTATAATCGACGCTCTACTGTACTGTTACTGTTGTACTTTAACTGTTTCCATTTACATTTGCTTTATTGTGTTCAATCAGTTTTTACTTTATGTCATGTTAACGCCATACGTATAATTATGACTGAAGTCAACTAGCTCTCAGCTTAAGCTAACGTCTAAAGCTGAGAAACATTCGATAATGGTAATGTCTTCTTCAAGTGCCATCTCCGTGACGGAGGTCGGCAATCATCGTAGCTATTCGGACTTTAGAGACGGCTACTCTGAAAAGTTCATTTGATGTACATTTGGTGTACTGGGGACTACATGCTTTTAATATTTTTACTTGTAGATAGTTGTTTAGAAAATTATTATTAGAAATAATTTGTGTTTAAGGATTTACCGATCTCTGTGAAAAGTATAACACAACTGGCAAAGGTGGCCCCTCTCGCTTGACCCAAGTTCTAAATTCGTATATTGGAGCAATGGTTCAAGAAATTTTGTCCCATAGCGGCGACGTTTTAAAGTTTTCTGGTGATGCTTTTATAGCTATGTGGAAAGAAACAGAACATCTATCATTGCGAGATGCAGTCCATGAAGCGTTGGATTGTGCTCTAGTTATACAAAAGACTTATGGAACATATCTAACAGATGTCGACGTTGTCGTTAGAGGTAATTTTTAACTTATTGCAGTATTAGATATACAACTAAAGAAGGCTGCTATAATTAATGGTAATAAATAAGTAAATCTTATTCTTCCTTACGTATTATCTCCATTGGGATGATTGAAAGCGATATGGCGCTTTATCTTAAATGGCGTAGGCGCAAAATTCCGCGCCAATGTGTTTTAAATGCATTATTCATTTTTTTCGAATCCTGAGAAAACTAATATGTAATTATTTTTGAAAAGTTGGAACGCAGAATGAAACATCACATTATTATCGAGGGCCGAAAGTCTCTTAAAATAACCAAAAAGTTTCTTTTGAATGAGATATTTGCAATTAAAAATCACACTAAATTTTCTCTTTTTTTTCGTCCATATAACTTATTAAAATAAACATTTTAGAAGTTTTCAGGAACTTTCGGCCCTCGGTAATAATGCAATTTTTAATTCTGCCTTTAAACTTTTCAAAAATACGTATTTGTTTTCTCAGGATTCGAAAAAAAAAGCGAATGCATTTAAAACACATTGGCACGAAATTTTGCGCTTACGCCCTGAACTATGGAGAGGTTCTCATCAACTCCTAGAAAATTTAAGACGAGTGTGTTTAGTTTGCACATTCGTTCATAGAATTTGCGTTTTTGATTACAAATAAATAAATAAAAAAAAAGTTTTTTGCCAAACAATGTGGTTTCCTCTGAAATCTGGTTCACTACTTTTTGCGGAGTTTCTTTGTACTTTTTACATTGCATTTTATAGGCTTATTATCAACTAATGTTAAATAATGTAACTAAATGAAATAAATTAAGAGACGTCCTCACAATCAATTTATTATTTACTCCGGATGACTGGTTTCGCTGTCTACAATATGCACAGCATCATCAGGCACCGGTAACACTAAACTAAATGATGCCGATACAAGGAATGATTTCTGAAGTACCTATTTCCTTGTATAGGCATGATTTAGTTTACTATTATTTTTTAATTGTTAATTAAGTTTTAATTGTGGAACAAGTTAAAAATTTGGAACGTCAGACTACGAAAACGTCAGATATATTTTATCGGACAGAACTTCCAGTTGATTTGTTACCCTTTCATTAAACTCTCATGCAAAAAACAGACTGCTATTACTAACCAACATGATTCCTGTCATTAGATATGTTCTTCGTGGTCCACTTATTGAAATGTCCAGTTGGTAATAAACACCAGTCTGAGTTTTGCATGAGACTTTAATGAAAGGGCAACAAATCAATTGGAAGTTCTGTCCGACAAAATACATCTGACGTTTTCGTAGTCTGACGTTTCAAATTTTTAACCTGTTCCACCGTTAACACTTCTCCTGCTCCAGTGTTCCCATATATCCATAAGTTTGTCCGACTAGACACCGTTAAGCTATTAACAAATTTTCAGCTTGCTATTAATCAACTTTCTTTTCTTATTATTTTTTTGCTTTCTTTGCTTGCTGCTATTCTGAATAGTCTGGTTGTCGATGTATTAAACCACTTTCTCAGGTTTTAAAGTTAAGATGTTCTTCTTCTCCCAGGTCCTTTCTTTCCAAATACCTTGCCTTGAAGATTGAGTTGCAACAAGCCATATCTCTGTTCATTCCTCATAACATGGCCAAGATATTCTAGTTTGCGCTTTTTGATTGTGTTAATAATTTCGCATTCCTTGCCCATTCTACGTAGAACCTCAACATTAGTCACACGATCCACCCACGAAATTCTCAAAATGCGCCTATAACACCACATCTCGAATGCCTCGAGTTTTCTCAAAGAAGCCTCGGAAAGTGTCCATAGCATCTGATGCTAGAGATTTTGGTAGCAAGAAATAAATCATGACTTCTGAAAAGAGACTTCATTATTATGAATGCTGATCTCGCTTTTCCTATGCGTTGTTTTATTTCACTTGAGCGGTCCCACTGGCTGTTTATGTTGGTACCAAGGTATGTGTAGCTGTCGACCCTGTCAATTAGTTTTTGGTTAATCAAAAGCTGTGTATTTAATATTTCGCGCTTACTGACTACCATGTACTTTGTTTTTTTCGTATTGAGATCAAGTCCGTATTCTCTACTTATATCTGATATGCGCGACATTATTCTTTGCAAACCATCTAGACTGTCTGCAAAAACTACAGCGTCATCGGCATATCTAATGTTGTTCAGACGCACTCCATTGAATATAATACGCCTTCCTGTAGTTCTCCCAGCGCTTGCTCGAAGATACATTCAGAGTATATATTAAACAGCACCGGGGACAGGATGCATTCTTGCCTCACTCCTCTATCTATGGAGACTGCCTCTGTCAATTGGTCATCCACTTTAATATTGGCAGTTTGGTTGTAATACAAATTATATATAATTCTCAAATCTCTATCATCTACTCCCGCTTTTTTCAAGATATTTATGAGTTTATCATGCTTTACTCTATCAAACGCCTTTTTGTAGTCGATAAAACAAATATACACGTCACAGTCAACATCCCTGCCTCTTTGCATAAGCACTTGGACAGCGAATAGAGCCTCTCAGGTGCCTAAGGCATCGAGGAATCCAAACTGCGTCCATGATACCTGTTCTTCGCATTTTTTATATATTCTGCCGTGTATCACTTTCATTAACGTTTTGAGTAAGTGGCTCATTAAGCTAATTGTTCTGTAGTCTTCACATGTTTTGGCATTTACTTTTTTGGGTAAAGTTACGAAGATCGACTTTAACAAGCTTAGGGGTATTTTCCCAGTTACGTATATTTTGTTAAATACAGTTGTTATCCATTTTATTCCTTGTTCAACATTTTATTGTAACTAAATATATTTTTAGTGAAACTGGCAGTATCATGTGGCCATTTATTATTTTCTATAGTCGGCGATGAAAACAATTCGCATTATCTTACAGTAGGACAACCCATAGATGATATTAAAGCAGCTGAATCGAAAAGTTCTGCAGGTGAAATAGTTATTAGCGCCAGAGTTATCCATCACATAACTGCCAATGAATATTTAATAGATTTATTACCAGATGGAATTCACGCTAGAGTAAGTATATAGGAATATAGGTATGTACAAAATGTTTTGAATGGTATTTTTATTCACTCATTCATTAATAATTACAATGCCTAATATTTATAGCTAACGCCATGGGGTTCAAAATCCTATTCTTGTGTGAGGTGGATTACGTCTCTGTGATTTATAACTTGCTCTGTGTTTTTGCTGTTGTCGTGCCTCTTTTCCATTTCTTTCTGTCCTTGAACTGAACTTTCCAGTCTTTCATATTCATTTCTCTTATTTTTTGTTCTACATCATCCAGCCATCTTCTTCTAGGTCTTCCTCTACTTTATAAAAATAGAATCTTGATATTACTGTTATTTAGTACGACCCTATTTGTTTTTTTTTTATGTTTGATGGCCTTGGCCGAGCCAATTAGCCAGATATTTTCATATCTTAAAACAAACAAATTGTTTGCCATCAGAGAAATTTTTTTTGTATTTCTAACTCAGATTAACATACTACAATTTAGTATTATTTTGAATTCTTTTTTTTAATGAAATAAAAATGTATACCATTTTTATTCAGTTGCAATGTGAAGGCAAACTTGTCTTATTTTTAACTTAAGAGAGAGCGCAAACCAGCACTCTAAATCGACGATTTTCGACTCTATTTGTAGTCATCATCAGAGAGGCGTAGGTTTGCTGCTCTCTGCCCCAAGTGACGAAACTCCGAGAGCTTATCCCCGCATTGCATAAACGTCAATTGCAATGCGGGGATAAGCTCTCGTCACTTGTGGCAGAGAGCAGCAAACCTACGCCTCTCTGATGATGACTACAAATAGAGTCGAAAATCGTCGATTTAGAGTGCTGATTTGCGCTCTCTCTTAAGTGAAAAATAAGACAAGTTTGCCTTCACATTGCAACTGAATAAAAATGGTATACATTTTTATTTTTTTTTTATTTCATTTTATATTCGTTTTACTGCTTTGAGTAACTAGGCCCATCTTCCGTTGGAATTTACCAGCTGAACAGACGGGGTCGTGAATTGTAAGTTTTTGAATTCCCTCTTGTCTTCTTCGCTTCAGCATCCATCTGGCTTGCAATGTTTAGAAGCCATTAAGGTGTTACCAGCAAAATGGTCCAATAAGTTTTCAATTAAATATCTTTTAGAAATATTTTTAATATTTTTCAATGTTTTTAATATTTCTATTAGGTTGAAAACTTTAAAACTTTGACTTTATTTTTTTTTATGTTTGGCAATTTTTGTTTACTACCTTGCCTGTATATGTAATAGAGCAGAAGGTAATGGGATTTATATCTGATGGTGGTGCGAAGACTAATTTCAGGGTTTTCCTATGCAGTTTTTGGTTTAAAATTTTGTTTATGTTTTGTCCGCTTTCCCCATTATTTACTGCTATTTGCTTATTATTTATATTCAAGTCGTTAATTCTGGGATTTGACTGATCGGGCATAGGTAAATTGAGTCCCATATACCTGAATTAAGGGTCAAAATATTTAGATGGTCGAATTGAGTCCCGGGCATCCTAATCGTTCTAATTACCTTTTAATAGCTTTCTAATTTGTAAGTACTTTCTAATTTGTACTTAAGCATATTTAGAAATATTGTTATTACCTGGAATAACAATAAAGGAATGAAATGATTTTATTGGTTATGCATTTATGGTAATCAAATATAAAAAAGCAATATCCTACAAAATATTTAGTATGGTGCGATCTATCTGTATACGATATGGTGTTAAGTTGATTGCCAAAATGAGTTCAGTGAAAATTGTTCTTAGTGACAAAGGAAAACAATTGATTGTGTTAAATGGCTTCAAATATCGTTTTCACAAATCTTTAAAGAATAACGACAAGCGTTGGATATGTTGTGCGCAGACGAGAGAAAAATGTAAAGCATTTTTAAAAACCCAAGGTGACAACGTAGTGACACAAATTCGGGATGAACACAACCATAGCGAATTAAACGAAGATGCACTTAACCGTCAAATGTTAAGTAACTCCTTAAAACGAAAGGCCGTAGAAGACATCGGTGAAAGACCTATGAAAATTTTGCAAAAGGAATTACGAAATGGAGATATTAGTACCTTGACTACCAAAGACGTGGCATTGGTTCGAAAAAATATTTATAACGCCCGACGATCTCTTCTGCCTAAATTACCAAAAAGTATGGAGGAAACTCATGATATATTAAAAACATTTCCAGTGAAAACCAACAAAAACAAGGATTTTCTAATGGTGAACGACATAGAAAACCAAATTATTATGTTTTCCTGTAGCAGCAATTTAGAATTTTTAGCAGATTTGGACACCATTTATATAGATGGAACTTTTGAATATTGCCCAAAGTTTTTTAAGCAAATATTCTCCATCCATGGTCTAAAAGAAGATCATTATATACCTTTGGTTTTCTTCTTATTGCCAAATAAACAAAAACATACATATACACTGGCACTTAAATACCTAACAGAACAAAAGTTGAGAAATGCAATAAAAAACTCGCTTTAAGAACGGTATTTGCAGATTTTGAAGAAGCAATTCAGCAAAGTGTCGCTGAAGTTTGGACTAATGTTTCATTGAAGGGCTGCCGATTCCATTTAGGACAATCCTGGTAAGTAGTCATATTTGAATCCTTTTTTGAATGATGATGATATGTATGTGTGCTTTTTGTTTTTTGTTTTTTTTTCGTACTGATTTCCCATATGCCACGCTGTTGTAGTTTTCCTGGTCTTGATAAGTAGTCATATTTGACATATTTGAATCTTTTTTTTTGATGATGATGATGATGATGATGATGTGTATGTAAACTTTTTGTTTTTTGGTGTTTTTTACTGATTTCACATATGCCACGTTGTTGTAATTTTCCTGGTCCTGATAAGTAGTCATATTTAACATACGAGTATTTGAATTGTATTTTTGATGATGATGTGTATATATGCTTTTTGTTTTCCGGTGTTTTTTACTTATTTTCCATATGTCATACTGTTGTAATTCTAATGATGTTTTTTTCTTTTTTCATGTGGCGCAAAATTCAGGTTTAACATCCTTATACAAAGACAGTGATGTAGGAAAATATTTAACATACTGCTTTGGAATGCCATTTCTCAACACAGAAGATGTAGGAGATTGTTTTGTTGAAGCTTCATCATCAATATAGCCACAAAATCATAGAATAGTAGAATTTGCGGACTATCTGGTCGATAATTATGTCTCAGAATCGGCTTCCGAAAGTTTCCGCCAGAAATATGGGCGGAGATGTCAAGCAGTTTACAACGGACGACGAACGCATGTGAGAGTTTTCATTCCAGGTTCAACTCGTCATTTTATTTTGCTCATCCTCATATTTTTCAATTTTTAACAGTTTTAATAGACTTTCAAAGTAAAACGTATGTTAAAATTAGAAGTGTACAAAAAAAGTAAAAAAAAAAATTATTCTGCACAAACCCTGACATTAAAAAAATTTGTAGATGAACAAATTTTAAAATTAAATAATAGATTAATATCAAAATTTGATTACCTCAAAAGTGTAGGTGAAAAATTGAGAATAGTTAAATAAATGATTTAGCATGTAATTCTAGCTTATATTGCTTTTTATAAATATTGTAGGTATACATTTTTGTAATAAAATTATATGCTCTAAAATAAATTATTGTTTTCTAATTCCTAAAAATCATTACGTACACCGACTAAGCCCCAGGTAGACACGGGACTCAATTTACCCATCTTCGGGACTCAACTCGGCTATTAGAAATACGGATTATAAATTCTGGGACTCAACTAGGTTACTCCGGACTGATCTATTAAGGTGGCTCTGCTCGAGTTACTTCGAATATAAAAATAATGAAGAAAATTGCTCTATTTTTATACGTATACCGAATTTGAAGATTGAAATTCAAATGTCTGCAACTTAGTTTTTTTGGTATTTTTGGTATTTTTATACCAAATAATCGCAAAATACCGATCGTTTTTATTATTATAATATAATGTTATGATATGAGTGTCTTGAACATATGAAAATGTGTATGGATAAAAAGCATAAAAAGGAGAATGTAATGGCGTTAATTATTCAAAGATTACCATCCTATTGTTTATAATTTCTTCGCAAATACCAGCCAAATTTGACCAGTTGTGTCTCAGGAACTACTCGCAGTTTAATTTTTTCCTTTTAAAATAAGCGTCTTGCCGAGTCTTTTCCAGAGCCGTTTTCTGAATTTAATTTAATATAACATTTACTTAGATATGACATATCATTTGTATTTAAGCCATAAAAATTGTTTATAACTTTAAAACATTGCTGAGGCTGAAGCCGCCTAAATAATCCGATTTCAATTCTGTATGTAAAGTGTATTAGATAGGTATAGTGCCTCTTTATATGTAAAAAAATTAGCAAACTTCTAAATAGTCTAGCTTTTGTTCTAAAAGTTTTTAAAAAATTTCACCTTTTTAAAAATAAAATTAGATTGCAAAGTTATTTGGTAAGCAAAATCTATTAAGTCGATTTTAATGAAATTTGGTAGACGGTTGAAGGCCCGGTACTTTATGTCTCCGTTAACAGCCGGTTAGTTAACCGGGGTTTAATCGGGACCTCTTTAGGGTCTCTTGCGTTGTAATAAATGCATTTATAATTATTATTATACTTATTTATAATTATAATAATACTTACAATTGCATTTATTGCAACGCAAGAGACCCTAAAGAGGTCCCAATTAAACCCCGGTTAACTAACCGGCTGTTAACGGAGACATAAAGTACCGGGCCTAAGTATATTATAACAAGCTTCGAAGCGAATTATGAAGATCTAAGTGCAATCTATATGGTTGAAAAACATTGAATAATAACAGACAGAACTAAATTAAGACATTTTTAACCAGTCGTGTCTCATAGAAAATTTAATTACCTTTATTTTATTTTTTACGACTTTGCTCCAAAATGAATCTTTTTTAAGTTATAATCAAAGAAATAGAAAAAAAAACAATATTTTTAGTAATTTTTAAATATTTTTTCTACGAATTTTCCGGGCATATTTTAGAGGTAGCTTACATACGTCATTTATTATTATTGAAATCCTACCTTTTTCTGCAAAAATCCGAATGCCACCTCTCACATCCAAAAATAGACGCTGTTTCAATTAATATTATGTGCCCTAGTCTACAATAATAAGGGCAAATTTAACCAAAAGTTATAAAAATCCCATTGCTCGTACCATTAAGTTTATAGTAGTTAATTTATAATTTTGTCAGGTCTTAGGAGTTGGCCCAAATTGGAGAAACATTCAAAGACACTACGAAAAGACTGATTTTGTTGGTAAACCTTAGTCAAGCATATAGTATAAGTGTGTTATTAATGTATTTATTTTTAGAAATATACAGCCTTTTGAGCGATCTTCCTGAGGATCTAACTGATGATGTGGATCGTATAACTAACATTTCTGAGGACAGAAGTAGTATTGGACAGGAAGAGCCAACTCAAGCCTTAAACGCTTCAACGGATCAATATGCTTGTAGGTCCTATTAGTTTTAGCCAATTTAGCCACTTTTATTTTTATCATTATTAAAACACTAGTCATAGATATACAGAACTCTATTATATTTGTAAAATTGTTAAATTTTCATCTCTATTCTTCTTGTGGTTGTGGTGTCTCCCAATCGGAGGTTGGATATCATCATTATTATCTTACTTTATCTACCGGTGCTCTGAAGAGTTCTATTGAACTTCATTTAACCCTTTCACTATTTTTGTACATTACCATGTACCGGGTGTCCCAATAAGAATGGCTCTCGGCCATATCTCAGGAACCGTTTATACTACAGCTTCGAGAAAAAAAAATTTATAACAAAAGTTGCCCCTAGAAAAGCCTGGAAATTATTTTCATAATTGTGAGTCCACCGCTAGAGTGCGTAATTGAATATCCAAAATTAAAAAATCGAAATTTAACAAAATTTGCCAAATGAAAGGGCACTGGAAATCCAATCATCGTATTCTTCATACAATTCTGTGTCTGTGCATATTTTATTTCACAAGTTTAAGTCTACCTTTGCAAATAAGATGTGGGGGTGAGTGGGAACCTTGTTATGAAATAATCGCTCTAAGTCTGGTTCTGCTTAATCGATTTTTACAAACTTGGCCTTGTTGAAAACAGCTCTTTTTGGTCAATGTAATAGTTATAATTTGGAAACAGCTATTACGTAATATGCCGGCTAGAAGGCGCTATTTATTTTTTTTAGAAATCTAGTTTTCCTTGGAAAATATTAAATACAGGTATGTATTTTTTTTCCTGTATTACAAAATTAGACCAAATTAGCAACAGAATACCGAAAACCGCATGTCTATACCTTTTTTCTATCTCGAGATATCTTAAGAAACGTGTAAATTTTAAACATAACTGTTGCTGTCATATAAGTGGAAATAGAAGCACGTAGTGTGCTATGGAAAGAAAACAAAGGAACATTGTCCAGATGTCACCGTATATAATGAATCAAAACAACAATAAGACAAATAACACTATAAAATATAACAAAAAAAGAGTGTGTGTACTTTGTACGCGAGTAAGAAGTTATACTTCTATTATTATGATTTTAACGAAATAAATATATTTTAAACAGTTTAATTTTATTTTTATTTAAATATTACACTAATTTTAATACTTAAAATAATACCAAAAAATAGCGTTAATATGTAAATTTTTATGAATTTTTGCCTCTTGCATATACCTAAAGTTACGTAGAAAAAAGTTACAGAACAATATTTGCGAAATAACAAGGAAAATTGCCCAAAATTGCTGTGAGTGGCGAACTTTGAAAAATCATATTTCGAAAACTGTAAATCCTAATGACCTCTACCAAACATCATTTTAAAGAGAAAATATGTAAGTTTTTTTTCTGTGAAGCAATATCTATACCTATATCCCCGTGGACAAAAGTTATGGGACAAAAAACAAAATTTCTTTCTTTTGGGTTTCTTTGTGCTTTTTCTTTTGAATATATTTTTGTAAAAAAAAGTATCTTTGACTTTAAAAAGTTATATTTAGATAGGAAATTTAACCAGGAACAATTATTATGTAGACGTGTTTGTACCAAAAGTGCATAGAACTCACCCTAATGTAACCTGTGCCCAGGGACTAATTCACCCATTTTTTAAAAACGCACCCCTTTAAATGGTAGCACTCCGCGGTTTTTTCATATAGAGAGATTCATTGACCATATGAAATAATAAAACCCCGTTAACGTTGTAGTTCCTTTCTATAGTACATAATCAATAGCCTAATAGCAGTGCGTGAAGGGTTTAAAGTGTGCGTGAAGTAACACTTCATTTTAAATGGGATTTACTTTTTCGCACATTTTCAATGGGTTTTTTGGCACACTTTCATATAATCAAATATCCTTAACTTTCGGGTTGTCATAGTGATGACAATATGAGCAATGACTTACAACAAAATTTTTGACAGTTTTGTGGTTTGAAAGTAGTTAGGATTTTTAAATGTCAAAGTTCTAAAAATTATAGAATAGAAATGAATTCCAGTGACGAAGAGTTACAGTTTTTTTTATTTGTTCATGGTAGAGTAGATAAAATATTGTATGAAACTGTGCGTGAAGTACTTTTTGCGAACTTACACGATGTATAGCACTCGCTGCGTTGTCGCTCGTGCTCTAAAAATCGCGTGCGTTCGAAAAAAGCATACTTCACTAACTGTTTCATAAATAACTATTTTTAGATTCTTTGGGATATTCTAAATAAAAAAGGTTTCTAACCTAAAACTAAGCAGTTTTAGCCGCACCATTTTGTCTTTCCAACTATCCTTCTTAAATGTCTCATCTCCATTGCATTTATTCTGCTCTTATGTTTTTCCAGAATTGTCCAGTTTTCACTTGCATAGGGCACAGTCGGTATCACTATTGTGTTATATATGTTTATTTTTGTGTCTCTTGCAAGTTCTTTTTTTCCCAGTATCTACATGGTGTTCAGTAGTGTTATTAGTGTATAAATTGTTCAGATCACATTTGTCTCCCTTTTTGAATAGTAACACTATTAATTACTTCATTCCAGTTTTCTAATAAACCGTGTACTTGATAATTCAAAAACAGCCTATTTTAGTAAGACCGGCGGTAAATTTAGCTGTTAGACTTAATATATTGAATGAATTAAGACGGTTTATCATTGCTCCTGTCATGAATGGAATCGATGCTGAAGAACCAATTGAATATATGACGGAGATCAGACAAGTCTGTATACTTTTTATTAACATAAAAGTAAATGAAAATATTTCTTCTACTCAAGGAACAGAAGTTGCCAATAAAGTTTATATCTTGGTTTGCAAGTAAGTATATGAGTGTGCTAATATTTCACTTGCTTTTTTCAGTGACGTATATTTCTTTCTTAAAAGAATCAGACCATTACCCGTATGCGCGCCAGTGATGAATCTCAGAGGCGTAGCTATCCGATATTCAGGGGCCCCAGCGCGGTATGTCGAAAAAAAAGTTCCATTTAAAAAAATTTAACAAAATGTTCTACAACTTCACTATTAAAACGCTTTGAAACACTGTTTATTATTTGGATATCGAATTTCCTTATAGTGGGTCATCTATCTTATTATAAATTGTATGTAGATATGTACCTGTACCTATATACAGTGCTCTGGAATAAGTGTTACCCCTCCCTATTAACTTATTTATTTTTAGCACATAAGCAAAACGCTCGGACAGGTCGATTTCTAAAATAATCAGAGTATATTATAGCATCAATGTTTCGAACTTTACGCGATCTTTCTTCAGGCGACAGGCATACCTTTTATTTTTTTAAATGGGAAAGTACATCATGTGATACTTCATTTAAAAGCTTTTAAAATAGGTACAGATTACAAAAATGTATAATACTTTAATCCTTTTTGAGAGAGTAGGCGCAAAATTTCGGTCGAATTCTGTTTAAATGCATTCATTTTTTCCGAATACTGAGAAAATTAATAGGTATTTTTGAAAAATTTAAACGAAGAATGAAATGTTACAGTCTTATCGAGGGTTGAAAGACCCTGAGAACTTCTATAACGTTTATTTTAATAAGTCGCAGGGGTGAAAAAAGAGAAAATTTAGTCTAATTTTTAATTTCAAATATATCATTTAAAAGAAACTTTTTGTTTATTCTAAGGGACTATCAGCTCTCCATAATAATGTAATATTTTATTATACGTTTAAATTTTTCAAAAATATCTATTAGTTTTCTCAGGATTCGAAAAAAATTAATACTTACGTGTAAACAGAATTCGACCGAAATTTTGCGCTTACCCTCTCAAATAGGATTAAAGTGTTATACATTTTTGTAATCAGTATTTCAAAAACATTTAAATGAGGTGTCACATGATATACTTTCCCATTTAAAAAAAATCAAAGTTGTGTGTGTCACCTGAAGAGGGATCGCGTAAAGTTCGAAACATTGATGCTATAATATACTATGAATTTTAAAAATCGACCTGTCCGAGCGTTTTGCTTATGTCCTAAAAATAAATAAGTTAATAAGGGGGGGGTAACACTTATTCCAGCGCACTTTATGTATATCTATTTGCCGCCGCTCGCTGTTATTCCATAATAACAGAGCTTTTTTGTCTTCAAGCTACTTTTCATTGTCCATTCACCGTTGACTGTGAATGTAACTCTTTGTAAGCTTATTCCCTGTGGGGATAGCTACGCCACTAATGAATCTTCTTCTTATTGTGCCGTCTCCTTTCGAAGGTTGGCGATCCAAATGGCAACTGCAGCTTTGGAAACTGCTGCTTGAAAAATTTCTGCGAATGAGCGGTCCAACCATCTTCTCAGGTCCTTCAGCCTCGAGTTATGGCGTCTTCCTACTAATCTTTTGCCCTGTACTTTACCTTCCAATTTGATTTGGAGTAGTTCGTATCTTTCCCCTCTCAACACATGGCCCAAGTAGTTGAGAGAGAGATCTCTCTCTTTTCCTCCTCCTCCGTTGTTGTTGTTGAGAGAGATCTCTCTCTTTTCCTCCTCCTCCGTTGTTGTTGTTGAAGAGAGTGTATGTATATTTTCTATGGTCTGATTTAGTTTTTTTTTTTGAGTGAATTTGATGGCCTTGGCCGAGCCAATTAGCCAGTCATTTTGTTATTTTAAACAAATTTGATTTTTCAATCAGAGGAATTTTTTCTGTATTTCTATCTCTAAATACATAACAAACTAACATTATTATCTACAATTATTATCTAAATAATACTCTGTTTTGGTTGTTCATTTTTTTTTGTAAATTTTTATTTTTTTTTGTATTTTTTGTTGCATTTTTTTATGTTGTTAATTTGTTTTTTTTTTATTATTTTTTTTATTGTTATTTTTTATAAATTGTTTTTTTTACTACGCTAAGACGTAAATCCGATTCATCCTCGCGGAGGTTTACATCTTCTTAGTTTTTTTTTTCTTTTTTTTTTGTTGCTTTTTTTATTTTTTCTGTTTTTTTTTTTCTTTTCTTTTCTCTTTTTTTGTTCTTTTCTTTTTTCAATTATAATATACAATAATAACTTAAATCTACAGGGTTTAAAACAAAATAACAACAAAACAAACATGTCTGTTTTGTTTTAACAAACATGCGCTTTGTTTTAACAAAATTTCTTAAATACAGGGTAAATTTTATTGCTACAATCTATATTTACAGTGTTTGATATGTTCGTAAATTGTTTTTAATTTATTAATATCTTCAGAAAATATCAAATTGTTCAGGTAGACGGGAAGTGGAATTTTTAATATATTAAGATTATCATAAAATTTGTTTATATTTACTGATTGATGTGAACATTCGAGGAGAATATGTAGTAGATCACCTTCTTTTCCACACTCACAGTTAGGTGACTCTGTGAGACCCAAACTGTACATATGAAGGGGGGTAAGAGCATGATTACATCTCAATCTATTTATAACTCTTATGAAATGGCGATTTGGTACAGAATCAAACCATCCCATCTTTTAATGGGAATTTCAGGCTGCATTTGTTTGTAATTACTACCAGTTCTCGTGTTTCGATAATACCTTTGCCAATTTTCTTTTTGGTGTCGTCTACTAATAATATCAATATCCGAAATGGGTAGTAAGTTCATGGGAAGTTCTTCGCCTATTTCTAGAGCGGATTTGGCTAGCCTGTCTACTATTTCTTTACCCCTAATGCCTGCGTGTCCCTTTTTCCATGAAATAATGATGTTTTTTCCTAAATTTGCAATTTTATTATAAAGAGTCATAATTTCCAGTTTTATATATATGATATATATATATATATATATATATATATATATATATATATATATATATATATATATATATATAAACAGATGAAATAGAGAATGTGGAAAAATCCCCTTACGAACAATTCACACATCCACCATTTCGGGTTGGGAAAAATTTTTCGAATAGAATCAAAGATCCAAACACCAGTTCTCTTTGATTCTATTCGAAAAATTTTTCCCAACCCGAAATGGTGGATGTGTGAATTGTTCGTAAGGGGATTTTTCCACATTCTCTATTTCATCTGTTTGATTTCGTACGAGTGGTCGTCAAACCATTAACCTTGGATCCTTTGATCACTGAGTGTGTTTCAAGGATCTACATCTCATGTTTTTAAACATATATATATATATATATATATATATATATATATATATATATATATATATTCTATATTCTATATATATTCTATATATATTCCAGTTCTATATAAGTATATATATTCTGATTTAGTTTATAATGTTTATCTTCTTCTTTATGTGCCATCTTCTCTAAGAATTTTAACAACCACCATGGCAATTCGCACTTTCGATACCGCTGCTCTAAAAAATCAGCAGAAGTGCAGTAAAACCAAACTTTCAAATTGTTTAACCAGGAGATGCGTCTTCTTCCACGACTCCTTCTACCGTGTATTATTCCTTGTATTTTAATTGTAGCAAGTTAATACGCTCGCCCCTCATGGCATGTCTAAGATATTGCAGTTTTCTAACTTTAATTGTATTTAAAACCTCTTTACATTTTCCCATTCTTCTCAACACTTCGAGATTCGTGACTCTATCCACCCAACTTATTCTTAATATCCTTCTGTAGGTCCATAACTCGAAGGCTTCTAATCTGCCCGCAACATCTTTCTTTAATCTCCAAGCCTCCAACCCATAAAGTAATACGAAAAACACGTAGCATCTCAAAAGTCTTATCTTTAAAAAGACTAAGTTTTCACTCTAATGGCATATAAAACAACATAATGCTGTTCTACAGCCCACCAGAATGAAAACAATGGGAACCTTCTCTGGTTACACCTCCGAGGCTTCTACAATTTGCAAGCCATGCGGATGCTGAGACTAAGGAAGATGAGGGAATTCTACAATTTATAATTCACGTCCCATCTGCTCAGCGCGGTAAAGTTCCAACGAGAATGGTTCCCTTCATACTCCACACAGAGTAAATGTAAATCAAAAATGAATAACCATTTTCAATTTCGTTGCAAAACGAAAATACAGCCGAACCATATTCTAGTCCAATCAGAGAGTGCTGCAAGCACCCCTACCGGTTTCGAAACTTATTAGTCTCTCATCAGGAGGCACATGTGCTGCTCTCCCTGATCCAACCAAAACAAACCCCAGCGTGCAGTCCCGGATTGCAACGAACGAAATGGCATAGATGCCCTAGCGGCAACTGCTAGCAAAAAGACTAAGTTTTCACTCTAATGGCATATAAAACAACATAATGCTATTCTACACCCCACCAGAATGAAAACAATGGGAACCTTCTCTGGTTACACCTCCGAGGCTTCTACAATTTGCAAGCCATACGGATGCTGAGACTAAGGAAGATGAGGGAATTCTACAATTTACAATTCACGTCCCATCTGCTCAGCGCGGTAAAGTTCCAACGAGGTAAAGTTCCAACGAGAATGGTTCCCTTCATACTCCACACAGAGTAAATGTAAATCAAAAATGAATAACCATTTTCAATTTCGTTGCAAAACGAAAACACAGCCGAACCATATTCTAGTCCAATCAGAGAGTGCTGCAAGCACCCCTACCCGTTTCGAAACTTATTAGTCTCTCATCAGGAGGCACATATGCTGCTCTCCCTGATCCAACCAAGTTTCCAAGATCCCTTAGTCTCAGCATCCGTATGGCTTGCAAATTGTAGAAGCCTCGGAGGTGTAACCAGAGAAGGTTCCCATTGTTTTCATTCTGGTGGGGTGTAGAATAGCATTAAGTTGTTTTATATGCCATTAGAGTGAAAACTTAGTCTTTTTGCTAGCAGTTGCCGCTAGGGCATCTATGCCATTTCGTTCGTTGCAATCCGGGACTGCACGCTGGGGTTTGTTTTGGTTGGATCAGGGAGAGCAGCATATGTGCCTCCTAATGAGAGACTAATAAGTTTCGAAACCGATAGGGGTGCTTGCAGCACTCTCTGATTGGACTAGAATATGGTTCGGCTGTGTTTTCGTTTTGCAACGAAATTGAAAATGGTTATTCATTTTTGATTTACATTTACTCTGTGTGGAGTATGAAGGGAACCATTCTCGTTGGAACTTTACCGCGCTGAGCAGATGGGACGTGAGTTGTAAATTGTAGAATTCCCTCATCTTCCTTAGTCTCAGCATCCGTATGGCTTGCAAATTGTAGAAGCCTCGGAGGTGTAACCAGAGAAGGTTCCCATTGTTTTCATTCTGGTGGGGTGTAGAATAGCATTATGTTGTTTTATATGTCATTAAAGTGAAAACTTAGTTTTTTTGCTAGCAGTTGCCGCTAGGGCATCTATGCCATTTCGTTCGTTGCAATCCGCGACTCCACGCTGGGGTTTGTTTTGGTTGGATCAGGGAGAGCAGCATATGTGCCTCCTGATGAGAGACTAATAAGTTTCGAAACCGGTAGGGGTGCTTGCAGCACTCTCTGATTGGACTAGAATATGGTTCGGCTGTGTTTTCGTTTTGCAACGAAATTGAAAATGGT
Organism: Diabrotica virgifera virgifera; assembly: GCF_917563875.1. NCBI lineage: Eukaryota > Metazoa > Arthropoda > Insecta > Coleoptera > Chrysomelidae > Diabrotica > Diabrotica virgifera. The sequence continues at coordinate 57,125,823 of NC_065449.1, read as the reverse complement.
TATTCATTTTTGATTTACATTTACTCTATGTGGAGTATCAAGGGAACCATTCTCGTTGGAACTTTACGGCGCTGAGCAGATGGGACGTGAATTGTAAATTGTAGAATTCCCTCATCTTCCTTAGTCTCAGCATCCGTATGGCTTGCAAATTGTAGAAGCCTCGGAGGTGTAACCAGAGAAGGTTCCCATTGTTTTCATTCTGGTGGGGTGTAGAATAGCATTATGTTGTTTTATATGCCATTAGAGTGAAAACTTAGTCTTTTTGCTAGCAGTTGCCGCTAGGGCATCTATGCCATTTCGTTCGTTGCAATCCGCGACTGCACGCTGGGGTTTGTTTTGGTTGGATCAGGGAGAGCAGCATATGTGCCTCCTGATGAGAGACTAATAAGTTTCGAAACCGGTAGGGGTGCTTGCAGCACTCTCTGATTGGACTAGAATATGGTTCGGCTGTGTTTTCGTTTTGCAACGAAATTGAAAATGGTTATTCATTTCTTATTTTTAAATAAATTGTAATGCCCTGCTACAGAATACTATTTTCAGCTTGTTGAAAGCATTTCTTTCCTGTCCTATTCTTGCCTTAATCTCTTCTGTGTACTCATTATTTTCATTAATTATGATCCTTCGAGTCATAATAGAAGGGAAAGTGGAAGGAAAAAAGTTCCAGGAAGAAGAAAGTGCTCCCGGCTGAAGAACGTAAGAGACGGGACAGGCATAGACACACATTCAATGATATGAACAGCTCAAGATAGAGAGAAACTTGCTGAAGTTACAGGTTATAGCCAACCTTTAGTAACGGAAAAGGCACCTTAAGAAGAAGATCGTACCCAGATACCTATTTATATTTTTCAAGTTTTTTAATTTGTTCTCCATGTATTGTTATGCTTTCTTGGCGCTATTGGGCTTTTGTAATCACCATAAATTGTGTCTTTTTTGAGTTTAGGAACAATCCCTGTCGACAATCTGTTGTAAATCCTCAAGACATTTCGCTAATAAAATAATGTCGTCGGCAAACCGTATATTATTGACTGGTCGACCATTTACTTTTATTCCCGTATTTAGTTCTTCTAGTGCTTCTGGATTATTTTCTCTGAATACAAATTGAACAATGTAGGAGACAGGACACAGCCTTGCCTGATGCCTCTCTACATCTCGATTTCATTTGAAAAGACGTTGTTCTCTTTTACCACAGCACAGCGATACGATTGTAGTAGACAACACTAATGATCCTCATGTTTCTCATGTCTTAAATTTTTCTTTTCAAGTAATTCGATAAGGTGGTTATGGCTGACCTTATCGAAGGCTTTGTTTTAATCCAAGAAATACATATATTTATATACATATACTATCTGATTAAAATCCAGGCACCTTTTAGTATAGTATAGTTGATCCAAAAGATGGCATAACCCAGACATCCAAAGTGAAAGTTATCCTTCCACACCAAATTGTTCTATATGGTCCACACAATGTCCAGAAAAAAGTCACACCATTTTGAGCGTCGGGTTTGGGGGGAAGAGGGGGGAGAAATCGGTAAATTCGTAGTTTTTTAAGTTTTTCGCCAATATTTCTAAAACTATGCGGTTTAGCATGAACAACCGCCTATACAAAATTGTTCTACATTAAATTTGAAATAAAAAAGCCCTATGCATAATCTTTCTAAAATGAATGGTTTCAAAGTTACGGAGGTAGTATAGTATAACTGGTCCAAAAAAAGGCCTAACCCAAACATCCAAAGTAAAAGTTTTCCTCCAACACCAAAATGTTCTATATGGTCCACATATTGTTCAGTAAAAAGTTACACTATTTTGAGCGTCCGGTTTGGGAGGGAAATGGGAGAGAAGCCGGTAAATTAGTAGTTTTTTTTAAGTTTTTCGTCAATATTTCTAAAACTATGCTTTAGCGTAAATAATGTTAGACACCAAAATATTCTACATGAAATTTAAAACAAAAAATGTTCTATACATAATTGTTATAAAATCAACGGTTCCAGAGTTACGGAGGGTGAAAAGTCGAGGATTTCGATACTTTTTATATTTTTTGGGTAATATTTATGATATAACTATACCAAAAACCCAGACATCCAAAGTGTAAGTTATCCTCCAACACCAAATTGTTATATATGGTCCACATAATGTTCAGAAAAAAGTCACACCATTTTGAGCGTCGGGTTGGGGTGGGGGGAGAGGGGGGAGAAATCGGTAAATATAAAAAGTATCGAAAACCTCCACTTTTCACCCTCCGTAACTCTGGAACCGTTGATTTTATAACAATTAAGTATAGAACCTTTTTTGTTTTAAATTTTATGTAGAACATTTTTGTATAGAACACTCCTTACGCTAAAGTATAGTTTTAGAACTATTGACGAAAAACTTAAAAAACTACTAATTTACCGACTTCTCCCCCATCTGCCTCCCCCCCCCAAACCGGACGCTCAAAATGGTTACTGAACAATATGTGGACCATATATAACAATTTGGTGTTGAAGGAAAATTTTTACTTTGGATGTCTGGGTTAGGCCTTTTTTGGACCAATTATACTATACTACCTCCGTAACTTTATAACCGTTCATTTTAGAAGGGGTATGCATAGGGCCTTTTTTATTTCAAATTTAATGTAGAACAATTTTGTGTAGAGGGTTGTTCATGCTAAACCGCTTAGTTTTAGAAATATTGACGAAAAACGTAAAAAATTACGAATTTGCAGATTTCTCCTCCCTCTCCCCCCCAAACCCGACGCTCAAAATGGTGTGACTTTTTTCTGAACATTATGTGGACCATATAGAACAATTTGGTGTTGGAGGATAACTTTCACTTTGGATGTCTGGGTTTGGGTCTAACTATACCATACTATTTGTACAAGTTAATTTACACCGAACAGGGCTTCCCTCGTTCCCAGTCCATTTCTAAATCCAAATTGTGTGTCATTAATGTCTTCCTTTATTATCCGATGGTCTTGGCATTCTTTCGAATTAGTTTTATTTTTGGCAATTGTTATAAATGTTGACATCAGCCAATCTCTGAGAATGATTCCTGTACTGTATGTTGTATTAAATAAGCCGACCAATATTCCAATTTGCTGTTTTCTATAAACTGTATTATGTCTACCGATATTTGGTCAGGACCTGTTGCCTTGTTTTCTTTGCTTGTTCGTAATGTATGTACAAATAATTAAATTTCTAATTACAGTACTGTCAAAAATGGGAACGGATGCGTAAATAAAATAAGTAACTTTGATAAGGATCTCATGCTTCTGGTTATTTTTGGACTACGAGGATTTAAGCATGAATTGGAAAGTCAATTAGCCTTAAAATGTGCCATAGAATGTCATAATAAGTTAACAGCTCTTGATGATATTATGGGAGTAGCTGCAGGAGTTACTACAGGTAGGTCACCTATTAAAATTCGCAATAGCTCTATTATTGATAGTGGTTTAATACAATCGTAGCAAACTTGTTAAGGAGAAGACCATATAAAATAAAAATATCTATAAAATAATGAAAAGTACGAAAGCTATCTTTCAAATTTTCACACTAGTCCATTCCTTTTTCTACCATGAAATAGGTTCTTTCGTCTTTAAGACTCAAAATTCGTTCGAAAACCTTTCCTGTACTTGTCGTGTCCCTTTTTTAGGGACGAAAGGATCGGATTTCCAATGCATTCCAACTTAGATTTAACTCGTATTATTTTTCCGAGAAAAACATACGTATTCTTACTGGCACTTTAATACAGCTACGTACTACATAACTACAGATTGAGGTAGTCACTTTTCGCAAGGTTCACATTCTCCGTGACTAATCAATTATTGGCTACTTTATACCTTCTGCCAAACATAGACTTTGTATCAGTAGGTTCTGTTGATACAAGGCCACAGAACTGAGGAAACCAGAAATGCGCATAAACCCCTTACTAAGGACGAAAAAATGCTCTACTGGATAGGCCTCTTTGATAACGAGTAAACCTATAAACACGTGTCAGATGATGGTAACACACTCGAATTGAATTAAAACAAAATCGTCTACATTTATTCTGTTGCATGCTATGCTAGGTGAAGAGTAAAAAATGATAGCGGTTTATATGGGTAACTGTTGATGCATTCGTGGAATAGATTCCTAGCATCGCCCGATGGCATGGTTATACCTTGGATTCGCAGTTTACTTTAATCGTTATCGATACTCACTTTATATTTCCTGGTTAGAAGTATGCATTGGTATAATATTTTAATTCGCTCTGTGCAAGTACTTGGGGATACGAGAAACGATCGTGGGCGAGTCGCGGAGAAACCTTGCAACTTTCTAACATATTTCTTAAATATTTCATATTGTCAAATTTATGTATATTTCTGACATTGAAGAAAATGGGATTTCGCAAATTGTAAAAATTATACCTATGTTGCTCCACAATATTGACATGATATGAAATTATTAAAGTGAATTTAATTAATTGTATTTTGCTTGTAATAGTACTGCATTTTAACAATTGATTTTATTTACTACATACCTACAATGTTTACGTTTTAATAACATAACCTCAATCTTACGTTTTCTTTTTATTATATTTCTCCATGAAGAATTGGAAACTACTGAGCAAATAATAACAAACGACCTGGTTACCCTCGGGAGATATTTCCGTCACTGGAGATTACAGCCCAATACCTCCAAGACGGAAGTATCATGCTTTCATTTAAACAACAGATTGGCTAATTATCAATTAAAAATCCACTTTGAAGACAGACTTCTCAATCATACTAAATACCCAAAATATCTAGGTGTGACACTCGATAGAACGCTAAGCTTTAAAGAACATCTTAAAAAGACGACTGCAAAACTTAGAACACGCAACAATATTCTACAAAAGTTATGCGGTACCACATGGGGTTCCTCAGCGACTACACTTAGGTCGACAGCGCTGGGACTCGTGTATCCTGTTGCAGAGTACTGTGCACCTGTATGGGGGTGTGGCTCAACAGCCCACACACCAAACGTGTTGATGCCCAACTAAACCAGGCTTTGCGTATTTTATCAGATACAATCAAGGCCACGCCAACGTATTGGCTACAAGCACTAAGCCACATAGCCCCCTCACACATCCGTCGAGAACATGCCCTTGTCAGGGGGTATAGAAAAATTAACGCCGATCCTGTGCTCCGTTCTCACTTTGGTATTAACGACAGAGACATAAGTAGGCTTCGCTGAAGAAAAAACCCTCTGGATTCTGCAAGGATACTAATTGAAAGGAATTTCGAAATAACCGACCGTTGGCAAGAAGATTGGGAGACGAATACTCCACCTGACATCCGGAATATTCCATGTATTACAAGCAATCCAGAGGGTTTCAATCAATCCCTCTGGTTTTTATAGTACATTAGTGAGATTCTACTGAGTAACTCATTCGTTTAACACAAGATTATTTGTTTTCAAACAACACTACAGTAGACTATAACTGTTATACCTTAAAAACAGAATTTTATAGATTTCAGATAAACATATGTACAAACATTCACGAAATTAAACGAGAGCAGTCAAGAAGTTTAACAGAATTAGAATCAACTGTGGTAGGTGCTCTGATTCACTTTTTAGATGGGGAAAATACCTTCTCCAAATTGCGATTGCGATGCTGAGAGACAAACGATTAAGCATTTGGTGGAGGAATGCCCCATCGAGGCCCGGCCCCAGGGGTGGGCGAACTGGGCGGCTGCCCAGAGCGGCAAATTTAGGGGCGGCAAATTTTAGAGGACTTTTTGAAATCAGCAAAGTATTATATATAGTATAATTTTACATTGTAGACCTAATATTTCTGGGGTGGAACAAATGACTATTGTTGTACGTTTTGTCGATTTAGGTTCCTGTTTACAAAGTGTTAAAATTGCAGAAAATTTTCTTGGATTTGTGCCTGTACTGGAACCACTGGCTTGGGACTTACAGCAGTTATTTTGCAAAAACTTAATGAACTGGGAATACGTTTGGAAGATATGAGAGGACAAGGGTATTATAATGGGGAAACATGAAAGGGAAGAACTTGGGAGTTAAAAACAGAATTTTAAAAATGAATCCTAGATCAGTTTTTGTCCCATGTTCTAGCCATTCACTCAACTTAGTCGTGAACGATGCTGCTAAAGCCTCACAGTTTTACGACTTTACCTCAAAATTTACGACTTTTTCTCAGCATCTATTCGTCGTTGGGCTATAGTGAAAAATAATATTTCTAGCCTTACATTGAAACCTTTGCCCGAAACTAGATGGGAAAGTAGAATTGGTGCAATTACTCCCATCAGATACCAAATTGAAGAAATCTACCATGTTCTTGTAGAAATTACTGTCAATAAAAACAACGATAAAATGGTGGCTCATGGTCATGAGGCAAGCTGTTTGGCAAATCAAAGCCGTGATTTTACTTTTTTTTGCTTTGTGGTAACATGGCATGACATTTTACTTCACATCAATGTAGTCAACAAATCACTGCAAAGTATTGATATGGTGGTGTATCAAGCTGAGAGTTTATTAGAAAAAACCGAAATCCATTTTAAGTCTCTCAGAAGTGATTTAAAATTCTAGGGCTATTGAACAGACGCAAAAGAATCCATCAAGAAAGCCATCAAAGTTAGAAATTGAGAACCCGAAAATCGGGGGCACAGTAACAGCAATAAACAGGAAAGTGAAAAGACAATTTTGCTATGAGGCTGAAGATGAAAATATGGACGTATTAATTATTATATTAACGTTATATTTAAAAATTATGGATACAACCGTTAATACGTTAAGTGATAGATTTCAGCAAATTAAGAGCCAGAGTAAAATGTTTGAGCTTTTGTACGACATAAACCAAATTAAGGATATGACTGCTAGTGATTTATCAGATAGATGTTTTAGGCTATGTGATGCTTTAACTTTTGATGAGTCAAAAGATTTAAATTATGCTGATCTAAAACATGAACTTAAAGAATTTCCACGATTGTGAAGCCCAATAGTACACCTGTAGAGACCCTGAAAATGATTAAAGAGTTTGATTTTGATTTCGCATTCAATCTTAGGGTTGCTTTGAGGATTTTATTAACCCTACCAGTGACAGTGGTTTCTGAAGCAAGAAGCTCTTCAAAGCTAAATCTAATAAAAAATTACTAGGATCAACTCAGGAACTTTTGAGTGCTCTAGCGACAATCTCTAGTGAACACGAAATAGCTGAGTCACTGGATCTTGAAGAATTATTATTAAAAGACTTTTCCCGTGCCAAGGCAAGACGAGTGCTACTTACTTAGCATTTAATTTAGTACAAAGCACATATGAATAAAAATACAATCTTGATTAAAGTTGGCGATTGTTGAAAGAAGGTGGTAAATCAAGGGGGGGGGGCGATCGCAAGAAGGTGGTAAATCAAGGGGGGGGGCGATCGCCGAGCTTGCCCAGGGCGGCAAAATCCCTAGGGCCGGGCCTGGCCCCATCAGATCGTACAGTGGCAATCGGTAAGATTTTTTAGTGGCGACCAATGAGTCAATTGAATATATTTCCCAACTAAATTTTCGTTTATAAAAAATTTATTATTATTTATAATGTATTGTTATCTTTATTTGTATACAAAAACTGTGATATAGCCATACGCTAAATAAATAATTCTTATTTTTTTTTTGTTATGGCCATGACAATTATACAGTAACCAGGACTAATATAATTGGCCAATATAATTATAAGTGCTAAAAATGTTGCTGAGCTATGAAATCAGGTGTCGCTCTTCCGAACTTGCACGGTCCCAATACATTTATCAATCATTCGGTGCGTTTTGATTCAGTTCAGCCTTCTTACAAAGCCTCTCTGATAACGGGTAAAACTAGAAACACGTGCCAGAGGATGGTAAGAGGCTTGAATTGAATCAAAACGAAACCGTCTGTTTGCTTTTATTTTAGTTCATATACTTATTTTTAGGAAAGTGCTACTGTGGTGCCTTCGGTCATACTTTAAGGCGAGAATATACTGTAATCGGCTTAGTAGTAAACAAAGCAGCAAGATTAATGGTGGCTTATCCCGGTAAAGTTACTTGTGATAGGGAAACGTTTCTACACAGCAAACTCGAATCAAAAAATTTTATTCTACAAGAATACAAGTTTCTTAAAGGCATTGTTAATCCAGGAGCCATTTATGAATTTCAAGGAATTCAAATGTATGTAATTTATCTTATTATTAAACATAATAATTTTTTTGACTTTTTTTTTATTATAATCCGTTCAGACGCTCTAGACCTAGGATCTAGATCTAGAGTCTATAGCGTCTGAATCGTCTGAATGGATTAGAACGAGCGATTGACAATTATTTTCATCAAAGCTATCCGAGCAAAAAATTATGTATGTCTTGTTTTAATCTGAATTTGTATCATTGATTTATAAATTAATTTTGCGAAAGACAGTTTATGTCTACTGCCAGAAAGCAAGGGCGAATCCAAGAGGGGGCCATGGGGGCCATGGCCCCCTCCGAGAATTTAAAAAAATATAAATTGAAATATTGGCAGTTCAAATGTTCTTAGTTTCAAACACATATAATATGTATAAAACAGGGGATAAATATGTTTTCTGGACTAGAATTGAAAAGCAGTATAACAGAAGCTTCAAGAATGACATGTTGGATGATTTATAAATCAAAGTATAGATAAGTGCCAATGGTTAGAACGATCTTGGCAGCCATCAAAATCCTATCAATTTCCATATTCTATACACACAAAGAATAAAAAAGGAATGAAGCGTTACTTTCTTTACTTGGATCACCAGAACTTACAACAAAGGAGTTGTTTGGTATTTTCGAACAGTCAAAAGGAATTGTTTTACAAGTATTGAATTTTATTTTTCCAATGAAAAATATGGTCATAATAAAGGGATAACAGCCGAAAGCCTTGCCATGAAATCTTTAACATCTTTCGCCGAACTCATGGGCAAAGACGGAGCCATACAAATCCATGAAAAAACATTATATCACAAGGAGTGCGTTGAGGTTTAGGTGGATTTTCTACAAAGTTATCACAACCCGCAAAAGTCAGTCAAACCAGAAAGACTCTCAAAGGTCTAAACAGATACAAGAACATAAAGAAAAACTACGACCAATAGTAGAGTCTATAGTGTTCTTAGGTCGACAAAATATTCCTCTAAGAGGCTGTCGTTATGATGGCCTTCTGCTTCTGGACGAAGATGTTGGATCTAGCAATGAGGGGAATTGTTAAGATTTAAAATGTCATCAGGAGATAAAACACCTATCCGCAGCAACATACATTAGTAACACCAGTCAAAATCAATAATTAATAACATGTTGTGGTGAAGAAATAATTTAACAAAACATGAATCAGGTTCAAAGTGCAAATTACTACTCTGTCATATTTGACGAAATAACGGACGTATCCCACGTAGAACAGCTTTATCTAAATTTGAAATACACACACAATAACAACATTCGTGAAAACTTTGTCAAGTTAATTGACGGGTATGAGAACATAAAAAAATTATTAGTGAAAATCAAGAAATAGGGGAAGAACAAGACCTGACAGAGTGACAGGAGAAGCATTGGAAAAAATAGTATTAAACTTGTTGAAAGAACTGTACTTGGATCCGAAGAAATGTGGATGAATCGGTAACAACTTTAATGTTACTTTAATAACGATACCTTTTGAATGTCTTTATAGAACTCAAAAGTGTGTAAAAAATGTCTTCAAACTCACCATTTTAACCATAATTTTCAAAAATTACCCCCTGGCCTCCCGGTACACCTCCCCAAAAAAAGTTCATGGCCCCTCCCGAAAATCGGTCCTGGATCCGCTCTGGCCAGAAAGTAGTTCCACGACAAGTTTTCAGATTTATATTATTATTTATTATTTTTAATACATTTTGCATCTGGACTTTTCACCTTTTTTTGGGCTACCAGGAAATTTTTTTCTACCAGGACAACCTTCTTCCTTCGATTTTACCCTTCACGTTTTTCTTCTTTTAATGGTGGTCAAAAGTTCTCTGTCTCTTCCCATTATGTGCAACATCATTTTGTTCATAATATGATCGGTACATAGTATTTTAAAAATATTCTCCTAAAAAGCCACATCTCAAAAGCTTCCAGCTCTTTCAGGGGGTCGTCTAGTGTCTAGGCGGTATTTTTAACGCTTTGTTGGGAATTTTTTTTAAAGGATTTAAATAAAATAATCTATCATTTTTATATCATATTTACTAACATTTTAACAAACTTTATGAATTTTTTAAAGTCGATATAGTGTTTTTTTTAATTACATCGGCCAACAGGGACACATATAAAAAAAGTTTCTCAACTGCTGCCATGATTTCGGCTGTTCTGCTTATTTGAAATCAAAAAATCAAACACCATTTGAATTGTGAGACTTCAGGCTCTACATGGAACTAAAATAAAGTCGGTATTGCAAAAAATAATTTTTTTGTACACTTTACAAAAAAAATTCAATTTTTCCACTTTTTTGGAAGTCTATTTAGCTATTAAAAAAATCTAACAAAGCAATCTCAATTATTTTAGTTCACTGTATATATATGTTATAAAGATACTGTGAAAATTTAAGCAAAATCGGTTCAATAGTTTTTGAGATTTTATGGCAGCAAATTTAAAAAAAACTTGTTTCGAGAAAAATGCGTTTGAAAGTTATAATAATAAAAAAATGATCTCATCAATCTGCTATACCTGGACCATACAGTTCACCTTCTTCTTCAAAAAAGTCCTGCAAAGCCGTTTTATGTTCTCTCTTTAAAACCCGGGCTTCTTTTGCGAAATCGCTCAAGCGTCTCTCTGAACCAGTGATGTGGGAGAGAGAACCTCCCTCCCACATCTCTGCTCTGAACGGTCGATGCGAGAACTGTCACGTGACAGCGCTGACACGCCCGCTGAGCGAGCTCCCGTGCTATCCGTATACCTGCTCCGATATACGGTTGTACCTTTTAAACCACTTTCAATTTCGAAAAATCCTTTTACCCACGTCTTCTACACATATTTTAGATAATATTTATGCAAAAAAAATAAATCGATTTTTTTCACCCGAGACACTAGACAACCCCCTTAGTCAACATTAACAGTCCAAGCTTCGGCACCATAAAAAAGAATAGAGTGATTTTACCATCCGATATTGAATTTGCAGATTGAGTCTTTGGTTACCCAGAAATTTCCTCATCTTCAAAAGGCTGTTCTTGGTTGCTCTATTTTTGATCGAATTTCTGATTCCGGATTTAGATCTTCTGTAATCCACACTCCTGTATTTCATTTTGTCCACTTGTTCATGCAATATCTTTATGTTTTATTTGGATCCTTGTTATGACTTTACCCCTTTTACTGATAATAATTAGCCCTCATATAATTATATTTTAATATAATTATATTATATTATATAATTTATTAATTAATATAATTTATTAGAAAAGGACAATTGTTATACGAATTGTATAGATCTTTTAAATTTTTAATTAAAAGTTTCATTTAGAATCCAGGTTGACACGCCATTAGAAGATCCAAGTCCACTGTTAGGAAGAGATCAAGAAATATATCTATATAATAGTTTGCTACATAAAGCTAAAAAATATTGGGAAGACAAACGAGCTTACTCAAGTGTTATAAGTGTGTTAGTTTTCGAAGGAGCCTTCAGAGTTGGCAAAACGCGACTACTTGAAGAAATTATGTTTATTACAAAGGTTCCTGTCCAAAAGTTTATATTATCTGCCTTTGTTGTAGATGTAGTAGAGCCTGTAAGTACAGCCTTCTATTTTTATGCCATTAATAATTAAAACAATTTTTAAATCGCTGTAAAATTATTGTGTGCTTTAAAAATTATTATATTTCATACTGAGCCTCCACGGGAGACAAATTTACGCTAGCAGTAGCCGTAAAACGAACTTAAGGTTCCGCGGAACGGAATAGAAATAGCCGAACTGAACCAACTACGCACAAGTCCTGTAGTCGGTTCAATTCGGCTATTCCTATTAGGGGTCGACAAGACAAGAATTCTTGTCTTGATAACAACTTCTTGTCTTGTCTTGAGAAAAAGTCAAGAAATTTAAAAAAATCTTGTCTTGACGTTTTCTTGACATGTTATATCTTGTCTTGACTCAAGAAATTTCAAGATTTTGAAATTTCTTGATTACCTGGTTCGGTGATTCCCCGGCGGCCTTTTTATTGCAATGCGTGCTGACACGGCCTAATAAATCCCAAAATGACCTATAGAATACCAGAGTCAAAAAATACTTAAATGAGCCTAGGTCAGAAGATGCTGAGAATCTACTTGATTGGTAGAGAAAACACGAGCATGTCTACCCGTTATTATCGAAAATGGCCAAGGATTTTCTCAGAAGGCCAGCAACATCTGTACCCGCGGAAAGGCTATTTTCAATAGCAGCTTTAACAATAACAAAGTCAAGAAATCGGCTAGACGTTGACTCCATAATGCTGGGGTCACAGTAACGTCTAATGCCGTTACTGTGACCCCAGCATAAGAAGTATTATCTGCCTTAATTCATGGCTTATCAATTCCGATTTAAAAATTTATGTTACATTTACATGATTTACATTTACTCTGGGCTAATTAGCAAAATTCATGCAAAAGTTATTTACCAGCAATTTTATTGCTGGAATCGAATTATAAGATCCTATATATTAATAATATAGGTATGCAAAGTCCGCAGATAGTGTGCTACTTTTTTTATAAACAAAATGGCGCCCTAAAATCGTGTTTTTTTCAATTTTTGCTCTATAACTCCAAAGATTTTAACTCTACACCAAAAATACCCAAATAAAAATTCACCGCAATTAAATTCTGCATAGAGATATGTTTTTCCCGATTTGCATCCGACGAAAATTTTCCTCGGAAAATTCGGGTTTTCCCAACAAAATCTCTAATTTTCAAATAAAGTTTTAGGTAAGTAATTATTATACCAATAATTAAATAACTTAGTGACATCAAAGGTTTCTTGGTATATATTGTAATTCCAGAAGCCGGTGAAAATTAAACGTATATTTTAGCAACAATTCAATTGATAATTAACAATTTACGATCGCAATAATAACCAAAATAATCATGATACATTGATCAAACTTATAAAGATTATAAAGATGAGATGCTTATTTAATATTTTATCGACAAAATATAAATTTTTCGTTTTTTGCATAATCTTTAAATTAAAAAAAAATTAGTTAGACCAACGTATTGGTCTAATTAGTAAAGTACAAGGTTATTTACCAGCAATTTTATTGCTGCCATCGAATATTATGATCCTATATATATTAATAATATAGCTATGCAAAGTCCGCAGGTAGTGTGCTACTTTTTTTATTAACAAAATGGCGCCCCCAACCCCAAATCGTGTTGTTTACAATTATTGGTCTATAACTCCGAAAATTTTAACTTTACGCCAAAAACACTTAAATAAAAATTCACCTCAATTTAATTCTACATAGAGGCATGTTTTTCCCGAATTGCTCCGACGAAAATTTTCCTCGGAAAATGTGGGTTTTCCCAACAAAATCTAGAATTTTCAAACAAATTTTTTAGGCAAGTAATTATTTATCAAAAAATTAAATAACTTGGTGAAATAAAAGCTTTCTTGGTATAGATTATAACTGCAGAAGCCGGTGAAAATTAAACAAATATGTTAGCAACAATTCAATTGTTAATTAACAATTTACAGTCACAATAACAACTAAAATAATCATGAAACATTGATTAAACTTAGAAAGTTTATAAAGATGTGATGCCTATTTAATATTTTGTCGATAAAATATAAATTTGTCATATTTTTGCATAATCTTTAAATGTTTAACAAAAATAGTTATACACAAATTAATATTTCTCAGAAATATTAACCAAATGAATTTGTAACCACGTTGTGTTTTAATTTTTATCATTGTGTGAATTAACCAACTTACTATTATTTTTAACGGCCCCACTGGCACGGTGTAATAAATATTCTTGAGGATAGGATGTCCAACCCATGGGTCCGACCCATCTTATCACAAAGTAAATATTACTAATTTTACAGTACAGTGGGGTTGTACTGTGTTCTCTGTCGTTTTCACTATTATATATATATATATATATATATATATATATATATATATATATATATATATATATATATATATATATATATATATATTATTATCTCTCTTTGCCGACGTTAAAATAGTAAACACTTGACGCTTTTGCCACACGGGCGATTTTTTACGGCGCCCGTTGGTTTGACTACCTCCTCCACCAATTTCATCTAAAATTGGTGGAGGAGGTAGTCAAACCAATGGGAGCCGTAAATTACCGCGCCGTAAAAAATCGCCCGTGTGGCTGTGAAGCTCGCATCAACACGCGCTTCAACCTCGTCGTGGGATTCTCGCTTTAGAAAACACCTTTTACAACAAAATATATTTTCGGTGCGGTATATCACACCTCATGTCAATGGTTAACAGTTATATATTTAATTTTATTTATTTTTTGTTTTTTAAACGCCTTTCTTTACTTCAATAGTTTGCATCAAATCTTTAGACGTTAAATTGAATCACTTTTCTTCAATGCAAATGAATGAAAATTTGCAGACACATGCATTCGCGGGAACAATACACTAATAGCCAATAAAACATTTTTTTTTATGTTTATTAATTGTTTAAATAGAAAAAAAAACGATTTTAATGGAAAATGCTTAAATTCTCTTGTTTTTTACAATGTAGAAACTTGAAACTTTTACGGATTGTAGCTAATGATATGAATTATACATAATTTCACTTTTTACGTTAATTGTTTACGTTATGCTTCATAAATAAACAATAAAGTTTCAAATTTTAAACGCTCATATATTTGTTTATATATAAATCGGCGTTTATTCGTGTCAAATTTCAGTACAATACGAAACAAAACTTCAACCAAAACTTGAATTCAAAAAATTCGTGTGTTTATCGTAGTCTTAGAAAAACCACCGGTAGAGACGTTTTGTGCTACAATTAACATTAAAATTCGTTTTGTCGTATTAATTAATTAAAGATTTTCTTTAGTTTAATCGTTTGGGTCAAATCTTTGGACGTTAATTTGACTGCCTTTTCTTCAATGCAAATGACTAAAAATTTGCAGACATATGCATTCACGGGAACAATACACGAATAGTCAATAAAATTTTTTTTTATGTTTATTAATTGTTTAAATAAAAAAAACGATTTTAACGGAAAATGCTTAAATTATCTTGTTTTTTACAATGTAGAAACTTGAAACTTTTACGGATTGTAGCTAATGATATGAATTATACATAATTTCAATTTTTACGTTAATTGTTTACGTTATGCTTCATAAATAAACAATAAAATTTCAAATTTTAATCGCTCATATATTTGTTTATATATAAATCGGCGTTTATTCGTGTCAAATTTCAGTACGATACGAAACAAAACTTCAACCAAAACTCGAATTCAAAAAATTCGTGTGTTTATCGTAGTCTTAGAAAAACCACCAGTAGAGACGTTTTGTGCTACAATTAACATTAGAATTCGTTTTGTCGTATTAATTAATTAAACGATTTTCTTTAGTTTAATCGTTTGGGTCAAATCTTTGGACGTTAATTTGACTGCCTTTTCTTCAATGCAAATGACTAAAAATTTCCAGACATATGCATTCACGGGAACAATACACGAATAGTCAATAAAAATTTTTTTATGTTTATTAATTGTTTAAATAAAAAAAACGATTTTAATGGAAAATGCTTAAATTCTCTTGTTTTTTACAATGTAGAAACTTGAAACTTTTACGGATTGTAGCTAATGATATGAATTATACATAATTTCAATTTTTACGTTAATTGTTTACGTTATGCTTCATAAATAAACAATAAAATTTCAAATTTTAATCGCTCATATATTTGTTTATATATAAATCGGCGTTTATTCGTGTCAAATTTCAGTACGATACGAAACAAAACTTCAACCAAAACTCGAATTCAAAAAATTCGTGTGTTTATCGTAGTCTTAGAAAAACCACCAGTAGAGACGTTTTGTGCTACAATTAACATTAGAATTCGTTTTGTCGTATTAATTAATTAAACGATTTTCTTTAGTTTAATCGTTTGGGTCAAATCTTTGGACGTTAATTTGACTGCCTTTTCTTCAATGCAAATGACTAAAAATTTCCAGACATATGCATTCACGGGAACAATACACGAATAGTCAATAAATTTTTTTTTTATGTTTATTAATTGTTTAAATAAAAAAAAACGATTTTAATGGAAAATGCTTAAATTCTCTTGTTTTTTACAATGTAGAAACTTGAAACTTTTACGGATTGTAGCTAATGATATGAATTATACATAATTTCACTTTTTACGTTAATTGTTTACGTTATGCTTCATAAATAAACAATAAAATTTCAAATTTTGAACGCTCATATATTTGTTTATATATAAATCGGCGTTTATTCGTGTCAAATTTCAGTACGATACGAAACAAAACTTCAACCAAAACTCGAATTCAAAAAATTCGTGTGTTTATCGTAGTCTTAGAAAAACCACCGGTAGAGACGTTTTGTGCTACAATTAACATTAGAATTCGTTTTGTCGTATTAATTAAACGCTTTTCTTTAGTTTAATCGTTTGGGTCAAATCTTTGGACGTTAATTTGACTGCCTTTTCTTCAATGCAAATGACTAAAAATGTGCAGACATATGCATTCACGGGAACAATACACGAATAGTCAATATAAAAATTTTTTGTTTATTAATTTAAATAAAAAAAAAGATTTTAACGGAAAATGCATAAATTCTCTTGTTTTTTACAATGAAGAAACTTGAAACTTTTACAGATTGTAGGTAATTATATGAACTATACATTACTTCACTTTTTACGTTAATTGTTCACGTTATGCTTCATAAATAAACAATAAAGTTTCAAATTTTTTACCGATTCCGACTACTTTTCATGTTTGTACATCATAATATATTTTATACATATTTTAATAAACATGACGATATATTTTAATGTTTAAAAAGTGTAAGACTAAAAAGTAAAAAATAAAAAAAAAAAGAAAAAAAATATTTTTAAGAAACGCTTTTCTTTAGTTACGAGTGACTAAAATTAAACATATTATTATAAAACAACATTATAAAAAAATCAACTAAAAAGCAAAAAATAAAAAAAAATTGAAAAAATTTAACACATTCGTTAAAGAAAAGCGTGGTGTGAAAACCGTTTGTTCGATGAAGACGCGCCACGCTTTTCTTTGACGAAAGTGTTGATTTTTTCATTCTTTTTTATTTTTTGCTTTTTAGTTGATTTTTGAAGTAATACTTCTTTACGATCAAAAGTGAAATTTTATAATGCCGGGCGCATGCGCACACAGACAGTATGTATTTCATTGCTAATATTTCAAGATCTGTATGTATCAGCGCTGTCAGCGCAAATAAGTCATATTTTATCATATAAAATGATATATTAATGTTCGTAGTAAATGTATTATTTATTATAATTTTTGTGTCTTTGGATTTGTCTTCCTCGGGAATAAGATATTTTATAATAATAGTAAGTATATTTAAAGTATTTTTGCACACTTCACTTGGTCTATTAAATTTGTCAGTATGTATGAGAAATCTTGTAACCTATCAAAGCAAAAGGTATATAGCTCAGTGGTAGAGCGTGTGACCGGAGATCAAGAGGTCCCGGGTTCAAATCCCGGACGATTCATATTCTTTTTTTTTTATATTTTTGGTATCGTTTTAATAAAAAAAATTTAAAAGTTGTAGGTAAAGAAAGTTAGTTTAATATTTAAATAAAATACAAATAACCTGTTAAGTATATTAATTTCGTTGAAATCATAATAGAAGTATAACTTCTTACGTGCGTACAAAGTACACACACATTCAATATGTTTAATTTTAGTCACTCGTAACTAAAGAAAAGCGTTTCTTGAAAATATTTTTTTCATATTTTTTATTCAATTTTCTCTATTAAATTTTTAATTGTAGGTTCCGTACAAGACAATTCAGGTTCTTTTTAACCGATTTCTCAATATAGCTGACGATGAAACACCTGAACAAAAAGAGGAGAAAATAAAAGGTCATATAACTGATCCAGCATTACAACGATATCTTTGCGTTCTTAACGTTGTCTTCGATGTAACGTTTTTCCATACTGTTGAATATGAGGTTTTAACTGAGAAAAATAAATATCAACAATTGCAAGCTGTATTTAAGGAGTTATGTCAAAAGGTAATATTATGTTTAGTACAAGAAAAGGCAAACAATAAAGGTTGCACGTAATTTTCCCTTGTTGCTATATTCTAAATTTGAAAAAATATATAGGGAATAATCAGATTTTTTTACATGCTATTCGTATTACAGCGAGCATTTCATTGGCTAGAATTAGTGATGGGTTTATATGACGTCATTATTATATTCGGTGAGCTTGGAAATTATAATTGACATCTGTCATAATATTGGAGGTTAAATATAATGTCAAAATATTGTTTTCAAATTATAATCTTGAGAGACGAAATATAGATATATTATTATTTTAACCTTCGTCGGGCGGCATAGGGAGCGTTCAAGTATTACGTAACGTAGTAAGGGGGGGGGGGGTCAAAAATCTTCAAAAATTGCGTTACGCAATAGTTAAACGCCCATTACAGTGCGTTACGTAGGGGGGAGGGGGGTCAAAAATCTTCAAAAATCGCGTTACGTAATACTTGAACGCTCCCATAGGTACAATTGCAACTTTTGAGTTTTCAAATTGTGATAACTTTTTTTTTCAAAGAGTTAGAGACTTGAAATTTTTGTGACATCTCTACATTTATCCAGTAGATTATGTGAGCCAAATGGAACAAAAAAATCTTTATTCAGTTTCCAGAAGGAGGCTTAAATAGTTCCTACTCCCATAAAGGACGGCATATAGGTACATTTTACCTTTTACATTTTTTTAAATAAATAATTTTAAAAAACAATAACTTTTGTATTTAAATGACAGCTTATTTGAACAAAAAAAAAACAAAAATGAATGTTATTGTAGATTTTCGCAACACATACATATATCGTTTTAACCAAAGAATGTTCGTCACACACAGTAGAAAACAAAGTAAACACGTATTTCTCGTTTTACGCTGTTTTCCGTACGTTTCGACAAACATGACAACTTCCGGTTACTGGAGTAGATCCACGAATGCTATGAGATACTTGAGGAGGAGTATCTTCAGCAAATACATACAACAACGTTTTGACCAAGGACCACTTCTACAGCACTACGAAGAAAACGGCTCCTCATCATCAGTCGGTTTTTACTTTCGAAATTGAAATGAAGATGAATGAGACAATGAATTGAAAATTTTGAATTGAAAATGAAGGGTCAACGCAAAGTTTGACATAAAATGCTGGGTGAGTATACTGTCAAATACTCACCCAGCATTTTATCCAAGTTAACAATTCCGCTTTGGTTTTATTGTAATACTGAATTATTTCCGGCTTTGCTACTTCACTGTCTTCTACTTTTTCTGTCATATGCACTGACGAGAGTAGCACTACTGCTTTGTTTTTCTTTGGCACCTATAAGAAACTACAGTAGCATCATTATTGTATGCAAAATTTGTGGAAAACCAGCTCTTTCCTTGTTTGCTTGAGAAAATAAATAAGAAATCTCTTATTTTTTCTAACTGTGCCTACTAGCCCTACTAACGTTATGTGCCATGAATTCAAGAATTTAGCCAATTTAAAACTGGTAAAAAAGTTATTTGTGGTAACATTCTGCCCATAACCTTTATAAGACGTGACCAGATCCAAAACTGTTTGCCAACGTTAACTTTTCAGGAACCATATGCTGTTTTTCCAACATAAAGATGATCTTGTACGAGATAAGCGCTTGATGCATCATAAGCCAAAAATACTTTAATCCCATATTTAGCAAATTTGGAAGGTATTGTGTAAAATTTGTGCGGCCTCTAAATGGAAACAATTGTTCATCAGTGGTTATGTATTGGGATGGTTTGGAGCCTTGTTGCATCTCGCATGAGTGTAGCTTTATCGGTACGCAAACAATTGTTTGCGTTCTTCGTGGGTATTTTCGTTGTCAAATCATATAAATCTTAGCATGGTCTTGAAATGATTACAAGACATTGCTGCATACATTAGTGGCAGATACTCCATAATCCACACCTCACACAAGTTTTCTTAAAAAAAAATGCAAGATCCTTTGTAAAAGGTATATACCCCAATAAGGGTTACATCACAAAACAAAACGTTTTCGGAAAAATTGGTAATCCATCATTTTTCTTTTTATTTTTATGTAAGTACAAGTTTTCTTTTTCATTTCTATGTATACACCTCTTTTGTCGTAATTTCGGTAAACTAGACGTATAATCACTATTATTCATGATAATTTTTAGGTATACACGTATTGACAAACACCAAACAACTAAATGGGGAAAAGATCTATGTTTCCAAATACTACTCTTCCTACAATTTGTTTAGGACCACTATTTTCAAGTTTACTGTTGTAGTAATTTCAATAATTTACGATAGATAAGAGCGGTCACCTCGTAGTGGCTTCTGATTTTTGTTTGTAAATCCATACAAGAACAAATTACCGAATATTAATTTTTATTTATTGCAATATTCAACAATTTTTTACCAGTTAGGCCAATATCCAAAAATTTGAATCAAAATCAAATCGAGAAATTAAAGTAGCAGAATTTAGTGTGTAGACAGCTTCATAATGACAGTGTATATTTTAACCAAGTTCTCACCTATAAAGAAATCTTGCATAACCTTCTCTAGGACAACATGAGTTTGACACTTATGGTACAGATAGTTATCTTTGTTTCACACTCTTAAAGACATAGAGAAACAGTATGGCCGGTAGCTGCTGAAGTAAATAAATATATGTTTTTTTATTTGGCAACAGCGCTTTCCTGCTAAACGTAACAGTAGCGAAAAACTAATACAGTCGGAAAAATGAAAGAATACCCATGCGTCATCGATGATATGCATACGAATCAAATCAAAAATTTCTAGTAAAAACAAAGTCTAAACTAAATTAATAGTTCTTTTCATTCACAGTCATTTGTTTAGAGCTTATGTCATGTGTCATATAAAATTAATATATCTACATCATACGTTATTGGTATCCACCATTATACAAACCAAAGACGTATGACGTAGATATATTAATATTATGTGACACATGACAGAAGCTCGAAACAAATGACAATCGATGAAAAACCCTATACGCTCTGAGCTCCGCTGGTGTCGCTCCTAGCGGATTAGTAATGCAACTTTCACCGGTATCTTTTAAATTTATTATTTAATTGTTATAGCTTAATACTTACAACGCAAAAAAGTAATTAAATTGTAATCGATTTTTTTAAGATTTTGCTAATCATTTTGACGTTCTATTGATGGAATATTAATTTCTTACTTTGGATACTTTCACAATTATCGTGTAGATGGCGCTATTATAATTACATATTACGGAACATTAAAAAAACTTAAATTCAGTATTTAAAACGTAAGTATATTTAAGGTAAAAATATATACCACAGCTTTGACCAACTAATATTTTTTATAATTAATGTTTTTATTTTTAATTTTAAATTAATCACTTTGACATTTATGTCAAATTTCCAGTAAACGTTTACATACTTGTCACTACTGGCGCTCGCGAATTTTTAAATATCCCCTCTACGTACGAGCTCACAGCGTATACTGAAAATAAACGGATGTGACTACTACATCACCGTACGATTTTTCGCTATGTAAGAATGTGTCAAAAAATTTTTGTGATGTTATTCTTTTTCTGATAATATATATTTATTGGTGATAAATGTTACTATTACTACCGTAATTAATTATTTGATATATATTAATAATACAAAAATAATGAGTAAGCAAATATAGTATTATGAATTTCTCCATGTTAAAGTTCCCAGTAGACTTAAATAGTAACAGGAACTTAAAAAATGTCGTTTATGTCAGCTGCATTAAGTGATTAAAATGAAAGTAAACTTAATGAATTCAGATAATTAGGTTTCCAGATCATTTTCCAGACATTATCTGCAAATAAATGTACATTCGTAAAAATATAAAAACCTGTAATTTCATACACTATGATTGAAAAGTCAGAGTAATATGCACACGTTATGTAACTACGTTGAACAATTGTATCGCCGTCTCACTCTGTCAATTATAAATATATAACTGCGTATGTCTTGGATAAGGTTTTTGCTTTGTAGACAACACTTAATAATATATCTCTCTCGTTTTTTATTTATAGAAAAAGGCAGCAAATTCAAAATATGTGCTTGATATGATCGTTCATGGGTATTCTTTCATTTTTCCGACTGTATTTGAGGCAAAATGTGTTGAACTTGTTTGCCGTCAAGTTTGTACCAGTTGGTTTTGACGTCATTAAATCTATGACGTGCACGTCTAATTGTTTGAATTGGACCATATATGGTTAAGTTAGCCCGTTTTATGGTAAATTTTTCTTTATGCTTTAATTTTAACGGATATAATATAATTTATTTATTATTAGTAAACCAAAATTATTTAAATTTTCCCAAAAAGTCAAACATCAGGTGGTATTCATGATAATCTTAAAGCGGCAAATTATAAAATAAAAGAACTTTTGAAATCTAAGAATGATATAGAAATAGAAGGGATTAAATAAAATAAACAGAAGAATACTCCGTTTCAATATAATCAATACATAAATCCAAGAAAATAAAGTATTTATAATATAATAAGGGTTAATGGAGCCCTTGAAGAGGAGTAGTTAATTCAGGAACACACTTTTATATAGCCATATCACTATTTATTTGTTATTAGCTGAGGACGTACCGCGTTATATCTTCAACAGAGATCATCGCTCAAATTGCGGGTATCAAATTCTAATTATTATTGGCAGATTATTTCGCGTGCATTTATTTATAACAAAAAATTATTATGACACACACTCTCACTGGGTCAAGTTTGATTATATAATATGTGCATTATTGCTTAGGTAGCAGAAAAACAACTATGTCGTCAACGTGCACGTAGTAATACCGTTGGCGTTATGCTCTAATTTTGTAAGTAAACAAAGCCAACACAATGTTTTGTGTTTTTATAATATCTATAAATAAATGCAGTAGTCAGTTATTTCGTTATTAATAATTTAAATAAAAGCGAAAAGTCTCAAATACAGAATTCACCATTATATTAAAAATTAAAATGGTAAATAATAGGGCTTTTCATTGATTGTCATTTGTTTCGAGCTTCTGTCATGTGTCGTCTAATATCTATATCTACATCATACATTATTGGTATATACCAGCGTTTCCCAACCGGTGGGTCGCTACCCACTAGTGGGTCGCGGGCGGATTTCAGATAGGTCGCGGCGTGGCTCTTTCAGTAGCTGAGTAGCGTATAGTAACCGTGTTCCTTATTTTTTCCCATATGAATATGAAATCGAATATGTCGCGAATATGAAAAAACATCAGAAGGTGGGTCGCCTGACACAAAAGGTTGGGAACCACTGGTATATACCAATAATACAAACCAAGGACGTATGACATAGATATCTTAATATTATACGACACATGACAGAAGCTTGAAACAATAAATGACTGTGAATAAAAAGCCCTATTATTTAAATCTGAAAACTTTTCTTGTTGAAACTTATTTCTGGTACATCCTTAATCTGTGACTTTTACAATTTAGAAGACAACAGACGACGAATAAAGAAAGCGAAAAAAACTCTACGATATGCAGTCACATTCCGCTTTCATTCGTCTAGAAAAAACTAAAAGAACTTATATTTTGTAAAAGTATTCGTAAGATACTTATCTTACTACACAATGCTTCCAAAATAAAGTATTAGGGAACTTCTTCTAAGTTCTATACCCCTTGTTACTGCTGTAACAGTGATCTTCATAGAGACCTAGAGCTAACTTGCTTAATTATTTGTATATTTCTTTTGTACTAGATCTTTTTGATATATCAATACTGATGTTTTAATCTAATTTGTTTACTTATTTTTATATCCCTTTTGTTCTAGATCTTTCAAACTTTCCAAGTTCTCATTATTGACAATTCACAATGCATTGATGACGAATCTTGGTTACTTCTAGAGGTACTAATAGACATTAATACTGTATTTACTGTCGTAACTTTGGAAACTGAAACCACCATATCACCAGGAGCCTTAAAAATTTTTGAAAATCCTAAAGTTAAAGTAGTAACATTAAAGGCTATAGAAAAATGGTATCATGTAGGATTAGCATGCCAAATGTTAAAAGTGGATGGGATACCTCCTGAGCTTGAAAAGTAAGTATTACTTCTTAATAATAAGAGACTAAATAGTGTCATATTGGAAGGTAAAGTATATAATAATGGATTCCTACGGCTGTCGCCGCCTCTCCATACCCACCTTCCAATTTTTTCTATCGTAACACATATCTTCATCTAATTGCCTCGAATCCATTGCCTCCTGAATATTGTCCCTTCAGCTTCTCCGTGGTAGTCCTCTTTTTCTTCTCTCCGGTGGGACCCACTCTAATATTTTTCTCGGCCAGCGAGTCTCATTCATTCTTTTAACGTGACCGAACCATGTCAGCTGTCTCTTTTCAATATCATCTATTATAGTTTTTTCTACCATCATATGTTCTCTAATTGTTTCATTTCTTACATGTTCTAATCTCGAAACCTGACAAACCTCTCCCCAAAAAGTCCATTTCTGTACTAAGTGGATTCTTTTTATTTCTTGCACTTATATCCCAAACTTCTGCACCGTAAATTGTAGCGCTCTTCATTATACTTTCATATATTATTCTCATTGTTTCCTTCATGATATCTTTGTCCCATAAAATTGAATTGAGGGATCTAGCGATGCTTCTACCTTTATTGATCCTATGTTGTATTTCATCTTCACTATTTTCTCGTTTGTTAAATATAGCTCCCAAATATTTGCATTGTTTCACACCAACAATATGTCCTTGTTCCAATGGTAGGTTTTCAATGCCTTCGTTTCCCACTATGAAGTATTCTGTCTTGTCCATATTTATTACTAATCCTGCCTGTTGGTAATGTTCATTTAACTTCCGTATCATATAGCTTAAGTCATCTTGATCTTGGGCTATAACAACTTGGTCGTCCGCAAAATATAATGTAAATAGGGAGTCGTCTCCCACTTTCAGTCCCATCGGTTTTACTGCTTTTATCCACCTCTGTAAGGATTGGTCAAGGTATATTTTAAAGAGAGTGGGAAATAGACAACATCCTTGTCGGAGGTCTTTTGAAGTATTAAATGGCTCAGTGAAATTTTTGCCGTTTTTGATTCTGGTGTTAGTGGAAGGTAAAGTACAGGGCTAAATATCAGTAGGTTAGAACTCGTGGCTGAAGGACCTGAGAAGATGGTTTGGCCGCTCATCCACAGAAATTTTTCGTGCAGCAGTTTACAAAGCTACAGTTGCCATTTGGATCGCAACCTTCGAAAGGAGACGGCTCAATAAGAAGAAGTGTCATTAGTAGTAGTGCTCCAGTCTGTTTTGATTACACTCAACGAAAAAGGTACGTAATATTAATAAAAATGTTAATTCAGACAACAAAAGCAATACTTAAAATTTGTCCAATTCTTGGTTTTATTGGAACAGCAAAGCGATGTTCATCAATTCATTATGTTCGTTAGTTGATCCAATGTATTACGTTTATTGAATGGATGAACATCCATTTATTAATATTACGAACACTGTTCACTGAGCCAACGAACACCATTCATTGAAACAACAACGTCGTTAATTGACCGACGAAGACTATTCGTTGTGTCAAAAACAGTGTTATTTATCCTAACGTATTTCGTTTATTTCTGCAATTATTTCCGTTTATTCTTACAATTAATTCCGTTCACTCCCTCAATAAATACGGTTATTCTTACAATCAATTCTATTCATCCCTACAATCAGTTTCGTTCAGTCCTACTATGAACGTATTTAATTTTGATAATTACTGAATGCATTAGCTCAATGTATGATATTAATTGATTAATAATTTTGCAAATCCCCCTTTTTTGTCCTAAACCTAATGGACTTTACACTGTGTGATTTCTCATATGATTTCACTTATACAGTGCGCTGGAAAAGTGTTGCCCCCTTATTAACTTATTTATTTTTAGCACATAAGCAAAACGCTCGCACAGGTTGATTTTTTAAATAATCAAAGTATATTATAACATCAATGTTTCGAACTTTACGCGATCTCTCTTCAGGTGAGAGCCACAACTTTGGTTTGTTTAAATGAGAAAGTACATCATGTGACAGCTCATTTATTAAAAGCGTTTAAAATAGTGATTCCAAAAATGAATAACACTTTAATCCTTTTGGAAAGCGCAGGTGCAAAATTTCGATCGAATTCTTTTTAAACACATTCATTTTCTTTGGAATCCTGAAAAAAATAATAAGTATTTTTGAAAAATTTGAACGCAGAATAAAAGATTACATTATTATCGAGGGCTGAAAGTCCCTTAGAATAAACAAAAAGTTTTTTTTGATTAGTATATTTGAAATTAAAAATCATACTAAATTTTTTTTCGCCCCTATGACTTATTAAAATAATCATTATAGAAGTTCTCAGGGACTTCAGACCCTCGATAATACTTTTCTCTCCCTTACTTTTTCTTTCAAATAAAATAAAATAAAATTTATTTTCAGAACAATCCAGTTAAAAAGTAGTGGTAATCCAGGATGGATAGAAAGCTTTTTAGTTAGTTTGATGCAATCTGGTGGTTTATCAATTAAAAAGATTTCAAGAATTCAGGCTTACAATCATGGTATTGTCATTGCCCCCTTATATATGACGAAGAGGTGAGTAATGAAGTATATCTCTATAATAGGTAAATCTATTAATAAATCTTAAATTTTTTTTTTGCAGAAAATTAAATATTTATATATACGAGGGTGGTCTTTTCAGTTTTGCATATAGCCATAATGACAAAAAATATATAGACTTAAAGCACTTTATCGCTTTTTAAAATATGTCCCACCAAGATCGATACACTTTTTCATACGTTCAAACCAATCGGTAAAACAGTTAAAAGGATAGATGGCTTCTTCTGGCGACTGAAATCGCTGCCCACGCATTGCATTCTTGGTCCTTTGGGAAGATGAAGAAGTCTTTGGGGCTTAGGTCGGGGTTATACGGTGTATGATGTACTTTGTCGGAATTTCGCGATAACTTCTGGTGAACAAACGGTTAAATACCAATCAGAAGTAACCATTTTGATACAACCATTTTCCTTTTCCATTTCCGACCATTTTCTTTGACAAGCTTCGAGAACTGATCACTTTTGTTGGTTTTTCCTCATCGTGAAACACCCACAAAGTCTATTTTCCGGTTTGTAGGAGTAAATCCAAGATTTATCGCCAATAATTATACTATAAACGTTTTTGGAGCTTCCCCTGGTTGAACCGTTCCAATGTTTTTCGACACCAATTGACGCGAACCGCTCTTTGCTCTTCAGTGAACAGATGAGGGATCCAACGGGAAACCAACTTCGTAACAATCAGTTCTTCATACAGAATCTGTTGGATCGAGGCCTTTGAAATGGCCCAAGATGCTTCTATCTCCTAGTATGTTACACGGAGGTCATCCTTAATTAGCTGACGAACCGCATCAATGTTCTGCTGTGTGACTACCGTTTTGGGTGGACCTGGCCTGGATTCGTCGTTGAGAGTGGAGCGATCACGTTGAAATTCGCAATACTAGTGATAAATAATTGACTGGTCTGATGCTCCATTCCAAAACATAGAAACAATTTCAGCGAGACATTTCTGTTGCGATAATTCTCTCCGAAAATTGTAAAAAATTATTGCTCGAAAATGTTACCGGCTAAAATCCATTTTTTGACCGACATACTAGTTTCAAAAATTCGCTGTATCTACATGACTTGTTATATCGCATTATATGTATTACCTCGTAATATAATATATAAACTTTAACTCACTTTATATACTTAAGGTGTGTTATTGACACGTTGGTTTTTTTAGATTGACCAGAGCTGAAAAAGCCCGTTGGGTTGAGATTATGGAAGAAAAAGAACTAGGTGGAAAAGATGATAAAATGACCACAAGATGGAAAATGTTTCTAGATAGTTGTCGGGTAAGTAAAAATTAAAAGAGACTAATCGTAATAAAGTTTTATGTTCATAATTGGTAAGTTATAAAACCCTTTAGAAAAACCCTCTTCGGTCATGTTAAGAAATTGTCTTAACAAAAACACTCAAATATTATGAAATATATAGTGCACAGCAACTATCTAAAGATTTAAACTAAGATACACCATCAAATGACTACAACAAGTAGACGAATATTACACGTAATGAATTAATGGCACGGACCTTGAACATTTTTAACTTTATGACGTCACGTCCAATGATATTGGACTGGCTGCTATAATTCAAATTTTCTCTCGATTTTAATCATTTTTAGGGGCCAAACGAAAGAAAAAATCAACTTTTTTTTCCTTGATATATATTTTAAATTATGTTCTGTTGTGATTTATTGCATTTTTTTTTCGAATTTAAAATTTTATGCAAGTTCCCTATTGTTGATATACCTAAATACCTACTCCTTTAGACATTTAATTATTGATATACTATTTTAGACATTTAATTTAGCTACAAAAGCAAATAATTAAACAATTTTCAGGAAAGTTTCCCAGACCTAACAGCAGTTACTGACAAAATTAAACAAGAGGATAAAATACGCATAGGAATTGTTCGCAAAACATTTAATTTGGAAGATGTTGATCCTGAACTGGCAATAGATGTAATCATTTTAAAAACTTTCGACGCTCTAACATCTTACGAACAACTTTTACTAAAGTGTAGTGCAGTTTTGGGTGATACGTTTCCCATGGATATGTTGCTTTATATAATGTCTTCATCTGCAATACGAACTACTGCTTTGGGTGAGTGCTATACAGGGTGTCCAAAAACTCTCCCGACAAACGAAAACTGGAGATTCACCTAGTCCGAAAATGCTTCCTAAGGGAGATAGAGCTCTTTAAAAATGGCGTCTTGGAATTAGTTTTTCTTAAATATCCCCAGAACGCTTCCATTTAGAAAAACGAAAACTAGTACACTTATTTATCTTTCAGAGATAAATCATCTATATCAATTACGAATTTCTAGTACCGGTCATATGCGCCCATTCTAGGAAGGGCAACTGGTATTTTATCGTATAACTTTTTTATCTTTAACTTCTAAGCATTTTTTATACTGGATTATTAAATTGTAAGGTATTCTTATTCTAAAAGGTACTCTTGTTTTAAGTCGGTAAGATGCACCGTTTTCTAGAAAAATCGATTTTAAAATTTTTCGTTTGTTGAATTTGAAAAAAAATAAAAAAAAACCATTTAGAAAAACGAAAACTGGTGCATTTATTTATCTTCCACAGATAAATCGATTTCCTTAGTTGCGAAATTCTAGTACCGGTCATATGCGTCCGTTTTGGGTAGGTCAACGGTTATTTTATAGCATAACTTTTTTATCTTTATTTTTTAAGCATTTTTGACATTTGATGATTAAATTATGAGGTATTCTAGTACTAAAAGTTACTCTTGCTTTAAGTCGGTAGAATACGCAGTCTTTTTTTGAAAAAAATTTCATAATCTTTTTCAACTTCAATAAACGAAAAATTTTCAAATCGATTTTTCTAGAAAACGGTGTATTCTACCGCCTTAAAGTAAGAGTAGGTACCTTTTAGTACTAGAATACTTTACAATTTAATAATCCAATATCAAAAATGCTTAAAAGTTAAAGACAAAAAAGTTATGCTATAAAATACCAGTTGCCCTACCCAAAACGGGCGCTTATGACCGGTACTAGAAATTCGTAATTGATGGAATCGATTTATCTCTGGAAACTAAATAAGCGTACAAGTTTTCATTTTTCTAAATAACAGTGTTCTGAGATAGTTAAGAAAAACTACTTCCAAGACGCCATCTTCAAAGAGCTCTAGCTCCCTCAAGAAGCATTTTCGGACTAGGTGAATTGGGTTAGATTGTCTTAGAATTATCTAAAGAATCTCCGGTCTTCGTTTGTCGGGAGATTTTCTGGACACCCTGTATAATATAATAACGTAATTAACTATTCTAATTAAGAAATAAGCCACAATTTAATTTGAAAAAATAATTTTATTAACGTTTCGACTTCCTCATCGGAAGTCGTTTTCAAAATATTAATAGAACAAAAATGTTGTTGCTTAGTAAAAAATTCTTTTAATAATTTATTAAATCTGACTCATTTATATCGGTAAGTCAGACATAAGTATATTATACATTTAAAAGTAGAAGACTTTAAAATTATATTGCCAATATTTATGAATTGCAATCCTGGGACGACTTTATTGAAAGAGTTCATTCGCTTACATGAAATCAACTTTAACTCAAAAATATCCGTCACAAAAAAATCTATCTTTAAAAAGACAACCACATGCAAAAGTGACAGTAAAATTCTTGTGTTAGTGATTTCATAGTACATCACGAGGAAAACCCAGGAGAAAACCTCGTGATGCTATCCCTACATTGTAAGTATTTGGTCTTATATTTAGTTTACTCGCAAAACTAACACCAAATTTTGACTTTATATGTATGTTATTTTAAATTATAAATAATATTAATAATACATAGATATACAGAGAGAGTCAGTAACTTGGAATAAATTCAATATTTTTTTTTTATTTTTTTTTATTAAATTCAATATCTCAAATACTAATTGTTTTTTTGAAAAATGCTCAGACCCGTCGATTAGTATTTCAAATTGTCCTTTTTGACATATAATAATAATGTATACAGGGTGTCCCAATTTAGAGATATGACGTCATCGTTGATTTTCTTAAATGACAACATTGTATTTTGATAGCCATTTTCATAAGGTGTGTAAAGTTATACACAACTGCAAAATATCAAATTTTTAGTCTCTACCATTTACAAGATAATAAAAAATAACAAAGTTATGAAAAACAAGTAGTAATCAAATAATAATTGAATTTAATTATTTCAATTAAGCAAATGCTCATAACGTTGCCCATTGACAATTTGACAATAATTGAGGGCAACATTATGAGTATTTTCTTAATTGAAATAATTAAATTCAATTATTATTTGATTACTTGGTTTTCATAACTTTGTTATTTTTTATTATCTTGTAAATGGTAGGAAATAAAAATTTGAAATTTTGCAGTTGTGTATAACTTTACAAACCCTATCAAAATAACTATCAAAATGACAGTGTTGCTATTTAAGAAAATCAACGATGGGGTCATATCTCTTAATTCTGACACCCTGTATACATTACTATTGTATGTCAAAAATAACAATTTGAAATACTAATCGACGGGTCTGAGCATTTTTCAAAAAAACAATTAGTATTTTAATTATTGAATTTATTCCAAATTACAGACATAACTTTGTTATTTTCTATTATCTTGTAAATGGTAGAGAATAAAAATTTGATATTTTGCAGTTGTGTATAACTTTGCACACCCTATCAAAACAGCTATCAAAATGACAGTGTTGCCATTTAAGAAAATCAACGATGACGTCATATCTCTAAATTGGGACACCCTGTATACATTATTATTGTATGTCAAAAAGGACAATTTGAAATACTAATCGACGGGTCTGAGCATTTTTCAAAAAAACAATGAGTATTTGAGATATTGAATTTAATCCAAATTACAGACTCTCTCTGTATAAACGCAAACGCAGACTTCAAAACGCAAAAAATACAGGGTGTTCGATTTGAAATAATCAAATTTAAGCAAAATCTATAAAAATCGTTCTAGCATTTTCGATAAATTACCGTCCTTCCATACTTTTTCTCTACCCTGTATATATAATATTAGTGTTCTTTTACCAATGGCCATAGTTGTCGATGTACGTTATAAATAAAAATAAATATATTAAAAATAAAATTTCTTTATAGCTGTGATGAAGCTATTTGAAATTCAAGTTCTCAGCTGTGCGAAAGGTGATTTTATTGAAGGTGGTCTTAATTTTGAAGAAAGACTGAAAGACCCGAATGCTGATATGGACGTTCAATGTGGCTGCAAAGGATTAATAATTGATGGTAGGTTCTTCCTAATTCTAATTTTGTTTTTTTTTCTTCTTGTCATATTGGGATATTTGGTTGCGATTAGTGGATTAGATTAAAGGTTAAAGGCAAAATAAAATATATCTCTTTTACAAAATGTAACAAAATAGAAAATAGAAATTCTTCTTCTTCTTCAAAGATCAGACGAGACTCGTTAGCCTCTGGCACTTGGTCATAAGACCTCTGTACCATACTTTGTTTTTTTCCTTAAACTCCAATAAGTTCTGTGGCCTCAACGAAGGCCAACAGTTTTCTTATTGGTAGTTTTAGGATCGCTTCTGGTTCAAACCTCAGTTGTCCAGTGAATTCTTGGCTCACATCACTTAGCACACTGCAATGGCATAGTATATATTGTTATGATCTAATTTTGTTACTTTTATACCAATTAATCTTTATTTAATTACTCCAATTAATTATTTAATCAATTTTCCAATTGTCGTAAATCATACAACAAATTAAGAAAAAATCTCAGGGTGCCTTTTTATAATCTAAAAAAATATCTAAATTCTCTTATGTTATACTTATCTTCTCTCGTGGTGTCAGTATCTCTTAGTTGATCCTTATCGGGAGAAAAATAGAAAAGGGAAATAAATAGAAATACATAAATAAGCATACAGAAATATCTTTTATTATCAAAATCAATACTCTAAAAATCGATCAATTAAAACCTGTGGACATAGCTGTCCGAATGAAATTTTTACCACTTAAATTTATTCTAGTTCAAATAAAAATTTATCGGTTTGTTCCCGATAACTTTGATAAAACAAGCTAAACAAACAAATTTAGGTATTCGCAAAATTACTTATACTTCCTATTTAATTTTTGAAATATTGGAATCTTAATTCATATGCTTTTACTCAAAATTTTAGTTTCCGAACATAAAAAAATCTTTCACATAAATTGACTGACCTTTTGCTTCACTCACAATGATATCTCCTCTTGACCCAAACAGCTCTCCCTTGTTGACTATGTTAGGCTACCCACCAAAGCCCTCTTCGCTCTCAAGCTTCAATCCAGCAGCACACCAGCACTAATTCTCCAAAAAACAACGAGCCAGGCCTCTTTTAACCAGTACTCGATTCAAACAACTCCAAAATTCTCCCCTCTCCTTCTCACAATAATACAGAATCAAAGAGGTATTTCTTCTCAATTTGATCTGTCTCTCGTTCCACTTTTCAGCTCCAGTCTCCACTATCAAACAACCACTGGTACTTGCTTTTTAACTATCCACGAAAACTTTGACTACTCTTCCGGGATGCCGGTCACATAATAAATTCTCTTTCCAAAACTATCTGAAAATTCAACCTTCTCTCCTTCCCATTCCAAATTGCCAAACCAATCAGAGACATTTCTTCTTCTCCATTCTTTTTTTTATTCGGAAAAACCCACGCATTCTTTCAAAAATATTCCTACCATCATAATAATTACTTTCGGGAAATTCTACAAAATTTACTCGGGGTTAAACAAAAAGAGATTAAAATTCCAAACTTTCTTTTACATTATTTTCTAAAGATATCATTACCTGTGGCTTTTGGCCTCGTGCATAAAAAAGCACCATTATAATCTCCAAATACCCTGAACAATCATTGTCTATTCATATCACTTTCTTTCCTAATGTTTTTTATTTTTCAGGGAAAAAAACTTATTAACGATAACCCACTTTTTAAAAACGACTTATAATAAATAGTAACAAATCAATATACAGGACGTATCAAATTTATGTGCCCGCGTTATATTAAAATTAATAAAGTTTTTATTCTATCTTTGATTGATAAATTGATACACAGTAATATATATATATATATATATATATATATATATATATATATATATATATATATATATATATATATATATATATATATATATATATATTGTTATATTTCTATTTGATATGAAAATTAAATTTTGATAATTATAAACAAAATTCAATTTAATATAAAATATTTTCAATTTTCTCAACCACGGGCATATAAATTTAGAACAACCTGTATACAACAAATTGTTATATTTAATTTTAAGAAGTGATTAAATAAAACTCAAGTGAAATCGATAACAGGTCATTATCGTTGTTCGCGGAAGGTTCGATCATTAGCCGATGCTAAATAAGACTTAGTGGAAGTAGATAATAGATCATTAAATTTTGTAATTAGTAGAAAGTAATTTTAGAATGGGAATTAACTATTTTTCTTTTGAAATCCATTAAGCATATTTAGAAAGATTAAAAATTGGTTTTGAGGAATACTGCGAATGAGAGTTGGTGGTGGAAGTTTGATTTGTGAATCTGGAAGGGATATTTAGAAAGTAGGGGAATGAATGACAAATAGAGATCAGAATGTTTTGAGCTGTCGAGAAGTGAAGTCCAGTAGTAGACGGTAGTGTACGGAGAGGGAGAAAGCCGGTGTAGTTCCGTGAGTGTGGAGTATCTATCGTGGAACGAGAGGTAGGCCAGGTTGAGAGTAAAAGAACCTCCTTGAGCCAAGAGTTCCCGGTAGCTGATTGCAGTTTCGAAAAAGGTAGAACACAGCATCACGACAGAAGCAGGAAACGAGAGCTATACGAGCTAGTTTCAGAGGAGAACATTACTGGAAGCCAGGATGAGGTTTTGATTGCAGCCAAGGATAGCAGGAAACGGGTCTTGTGTGAAGACATTCTCAGTTCACCAGAAA
Organism: Diabrotica virgifera virgifera; assembly: GCF_917563875.1. NCBI lineage: Eukaryota > Metazoa > Arthropoda > Insecta > Coleoptera > Chrysomelidae > Diabrotica > Diabrotica virgifera. The sequence goes on along the minus strand of NC_065449.1, from coordinate 57,091,066 downwards.
AAAGTCAGTCTCATTTGTTTGGACATGAATGTATGGGTTTTTTCGTATTAAATACCACATTTAAAATTGAAGAAACATAATCAATAATATCAGAAAAGCTTCATCAAACTTAAATAGAATTGTTGCTAATAAATCATAATAGTTAAATGTTAATAAAAACTTTCAATTGGAAACCAAAAGGAAATAAGATTCCCATGTGTAAATGTTATGTTTAAGAATAATAAGATATAGCAAATATTAAGCAGTGATTGCCATTTAAATAAAATAAACAATATTTTGATTACAATTGTAACCCATATGTGTTATTATTTTACTTTTTTCTTTCCTATCCCGATTAGGAACCATTGAGAAATACTTAGAAGCCACGTATATAAGTAATTAATTTTATAAAAAGCCCTGAGATTGAAAACATATTGATATGTGATCTGGTAAATTAATTAGATTATTATTAATGCATTGATTAAATTAAATGACATATAAAAATATTATCTCATATCAATAATCAAGATCACATCTACTGTCGTCCAACGTGGAAAGCATTGTAAAGTATTTCTAGTGGCAAATTTGAAGGATAGAAAGAGTAAAGCCGGTATTTGAAAATTTATATGCCTGTGGTAAAAAGTGAGATACTTACATTTGATAACATAAAATTTTAGATCTCTTTAGGTACAAATTTTACATAACTGATTTAATATTTTATTTTTACGATATTTACATTTGATATATTTATTGACAATTTATAATATTTGGGTGAGAAAAAGTCGTCTTGGTAACATACTAATAAAATTTCATATTTGGCGGGGATAGTACTTCTTGAAAACAAATGTCTGTGACAAGAAGCCAAAGCAAAGACAACAAAAAACAAAAAGAACATTCAGACCAAGAAGATATTTTAGACACGACAATCATGGCATCAGAACAGCAAGAATTATCAGGAATAGATAAACTATTACAACTGATGCAACTCCAGTCACAAAAAATGGATGAAGCAAAAAGGACAATGGATAAAAATCAGGAAGAAACATCAAAGAAAATGGATAAAGTGGATCAAAAAATGGATGAATCACAACAAAAAATGGATCAAAAAATGGAGGAAACACAACGAAAAATGGATGAAACACAACAAAAATTGGATCAAAAAATGGATGAAACACAACAGAAAATGGATGAAACATAACAAAAAATGGATGAAACACAACAAAAATTGGATAAAAAAATGGATGAAACACAACAAAAAATGAAACAAGCAATAGAAGAGAACAACAAGAAAATGGAGGAACGCATAGAAAAGGAAGTAAAAGGATGTTTAACAACAATGAAAAACGAGATGAAAGAACAAGAAATGAAAATTCAAAATAAAATAAAGGAGATTACGAATTGCCAGAAAAAAGAAATGGAAAGTTTGGAAAACAAGTTGCAAAACGCTATTCAAGCAGACATAGAAGAAGTGGAAAGAAAGATTGCGAGAATCAATACGCAACAGAATGTCGGAGAAAGAAGAGAAATGGTTATACATAGCACAGATGACGTGAAGATAAGGTTTGGCGGGGATGTAAGAAGATTACACCCAGTGCCGTTCATAAATAGCCTGAAAAAGAAAATACAGCACATCGGAAATTTCGAAACAGCAAAAGAAACTATCAGAAACCATCTAAAATATGAAGCAAGCCTATGGTTCGATTGCAAAGAAGAAGAATTTGACAGTTGGCAACAATTTGAACAAAAAATTTTGAATTATTTCTGGGGAAAAGTCCAACAATTGGAAATTAACAAGGAATTGCAAAATGGGAAATACAATGATAGGATGGGTATATCAGAAAGGACATATGCATTACAAATTTACTATAACGCAAAACATTTACAATATAATTACTCATCGGAACAATTAGTCGAACTGATTGCAAGACATTTCGAAGAAACGCTGGAAGACCATATCACATTGCAAAACTACAAAGACATAGATAGTTTATGCCAATTCCTACAAATAAGAGAATCACGTTTAAGAGAAAGAAAATCAAGAAGGTCGCGAGAAGATTACAGGCCCCGAGAAACACAGGATTACAGAGATAGAAATCAAAATAGGAGGGACTATACAAGACGAGATATTAATCCCAGAAGGGAAAACGAAAATAGAGACAACGGAAGAGGAAATTATGAACAAAGAAATAGGCAATGGAATGAGGACAGAAATCGAGAATACCAGAATAGAAACACCACACTCGCAAATCAAGAAAACAGAAATAATGGTAGACAAAATGAACAGGGATATCGAGAAAACCGAAACAGAGCCGACAGACCAAGAGAAAATAGAAGAGAAGTAAATAATACCCAGACAGATGAATATGACGGAGAGAGACATTATGACGAAAATATAAACAACGATGAGCAACCGGCGTCTTTTCACGACGGCGCTCACTAAAAACCAAAAATCAAACAGGAATCTTTTGTAACACCAAGGAGTTTATTAAATTGGCAAGAAACAACGAAAAGAAAAATGGAGTTAATTTAAAATTTGTGGATGGATTTATCAACGAGAAACCAATTAAAATTATGATAGACACTGGATCTGAAATAACATTGGTCAACAGAAAACTAATAGAAGAAGTTAACTTAACAAATTTAATTTACAAAATACCTAGGGTAAATTTAGTGGGCGCAAACAAACGGACATTGGCAACTATAAATGAAGGCATACGAGTAATGGTACGACTGGGTAAGAAGATGTATGCACTACAATGTGTAATAATGCCAAACATGTCACATGACATGATAGTAGGAGTTGACGAATTGGCAGAAAAACATGTAGTGATAGATTTTAAAAATAATACGATGAATCTAACAGAAGAAAAAGAAGAAGAACAGGACAAGGAACAGGAGAAACAAAATACGGACGAATCAGGTAAAGAACAAACAGTGGAAATGAATTTGGCAACGAAGCAAGGACAAAGAAGAAAAGGGAGAAAAAGTCAGAAAAAGACAAAAGAAAATGAAACCTGTGGCTCCTCAAAAGAAGAGTTGAGCCCAGAAGAAGAAAAATTGAGAGTATCAAAAGCAAAAGAAAACTGGGATTCCTCAAAAGAAGAGATGAGCTCAGGAGAAGAAGAAATAAAGCTAACAAATGAAAGCGAAAAAGATATGATCGAAACAGTGGCATTTGAAGAGGAGGCATATGAAAACGAGGATGCAGAATACACGGTAAAAGTATGTGAAAAATCTGAGGAAAAAGACAGAAGATTGATATGGGAAAAAGGGAAAAACAACATAATAGCCGACACTCTAACACAGGATGAGGACACTGAAAATAAGGAAACAATTACTCTACAGGTGGGACTAATTAGAGTAATACAAGAAGAAGGGGTATAAGACGTAGATTAAAGTAAGGAAATATACAGGGAGTTGATTTTGCCTCGAGAAAATTTATTTAAAAAATGCAGATAAATTTTATCGAATACAAGGCGGGAATTTGTTATATTTCTATTTGATATGAAAATTAAATTTTGATAATTATAAACAAAATTCAATTTAATATAAAATATTTTCAATTTTCTCAACCACGGGCATATAAATTTAGAACAACCTGTATACAACAAATTGTTATATTTAATTTTAAGAAGTGATTAAATAAAACTCAAGTGAAATCGATAACAGGTCATTATCGTTGTTCGCGGAAGGTTCGATCATTAGCCGATGCTAAATAAGACTTAGTGGAAGTAGATAATAGATCATTAAATTTTGTAATTAGTAGAAAGTAATTTTAGAATGGGAATTAACTATTTTTCTTTTGAAATCCATTAAGCATATTTAGAAAGATTAAAAATTGGTTTTGAGGAATACTGCGAATGAGAGTTGGTGGTGGAAGTTTGATTTGTGAATCTGGAAGGGATATTTAGAAAGTAGGGGAATGAATGACAAATAGAGATCAGAATGTTTTGAGCTGTCGAGAAGTGAAGTCCAGTAGTAGACGGTAGTGTACGGAGAGGGAGAAAGCCGGTGTAGTTCCGTGAGTGTGGAGTATCTATCGTGGAACGAGAGGTAGGCCAGGTTGAGAGTAAAATAACCTCCTTGAGCCAAGAGTTCCCGGTAGCTGATTGCAGTTTCGAAAAAGGTAGAACACAGCATCACGACAGAAGCAGGAAACGAGAGCTATACGAGCTAGTTTCAGAGGAGAACATTACTGGAAGCCAGGATGAGGTTTTGATTGCAGCCAAGGATAGCAGGAAACGGGTCTTGTGTGAAGACATTCTCAGTTCACCAGAAAAAGGTCAGTCTCATTTGTTTGGACATGAATGTATGGGTTTTTTCGTATTAAATACCACATTTAAAATTGAAGAAACATAATCAATAATATCAGAAAAGCTTCATCAAACTTAAATAGAATTGTTGCTAATAAATCATAATAGTTAAATGTTAATAAAAACTTTCAATTGGAAACCAAAAGGAAATAAGATTCCCATGTGTAAATGTTATGTTTAAGAATAATAAGATATAGCAAATATTAAGCAGTGATTGCCATTTAAATAAAATAAACAATATTTTGATTACAATTGTAACCCATATGTGTTATTATTTTACTTTTTTCTTTCCTATCCCGATTAGGAACCATTGAGAAATACTTAGAAGCCACGTATGTAAGTAATTAATTTTATAAAAAGCCCTGAGATTGAAAACATATTGATATGTGATCTGGTAAATTAATTAGATTATTATTAATGCATTGATTAAATTAAATGACATATAAAAATATTATCTCATATCAATAATCAAGATCACATCAATATATATATATATATATATATATATATATGGCAGTCACTTCTTCCATATAGCACTTTCTGCACCATGATTCATTCACCTTGCCTTGTATAGGTGGTTTCTTGGCAATGCTTAGTCACCATTTCAGTGACCGTTTTGATCTCTCGTTTATTGAGATTCATCAAACTGTTCGAGAGTTTTCTGGACTGAATTTTCCATTGCGCGGCCGTCCATTTCTTTTAATGATTCCTTACATTGCCATTTCTGAACCTCATTTTTTGTAGCATCTTTAGTGACGCCACAGAAAGGTTCTGGGCCTTCAACAGTTTTTCTCGAGCCTTGTTTTGCCAACATATCTGCTCGTTCGTTCCCATGCACCCCTTCATGACCCAGCATCCATATTAGACACATTATTGTCTTTTGTCAGGTTGTTGAGGATATCTTAGCAGTTTCTCACCAGTTTTGATTTCGTGCGTGGGTTCTTTACTGACAAAATAGCTGCTTGGCTATCTCTGTAAATGTTGAGTCTCTTAGCTTTAGGGTCTTCAAAATAAAAATTATATAAAGCTCTTGTTTTTAATAAAATTGAGTTAAAATTATTGAGTTTGGGAATGGGTCTCGTTTTTTTTCGCGTCATACAAATGCATTCTAGGCATTTTGGACGCGTTTAATAATAGCTTTTTATTTTAATTTACTATTTGGGAATAAAGCCACATTTTTGACAAGCACTTTGGCATTTAGCAACTTCGTATGACACTGAGATTTTACAGTATTACAATGTCAATTCTTAGACTTTAATAATCCTCCATGTTTTGCAATTCATAGCTGTTCGGTTATTCGTTTTGATATTTTATTGCTTTTATTATTGCATTTTTATTTTTGTTTCTTTAAATTCACTCTTGTATTCACTATGTAACAGTATCTATGTTGTAAATTGCTAATTTTATTTTGTGGTCTCAATATACAGGGTGTAACAAAAATACAGGTCATAAATTTAATCGCATATTCTGGGACCAAAAATAGTTCGAATGAACCTATATCTTACCTTAGTACAAATATGTACATAAAAAAAGTTATAGCCCTTTGAAGTTACAAAATGAAAATCGATTTTTTCGAATATATCGAAAACTATTAGAGATTTTGTATTAAAAATGGATATGTGGCATTCTTATGGTAGGAGCATCTTAAAGAAAAATTATAGTGAAATTTGTGCACCCCATAAAAATTTTATGGGGTTTTGTTCCCTTAAACCCCCCAAACTTTTGTGTACGTCTCAATTAAATTATTATTGTGATACCATTAGTTAAATTTAATATACTTAAAACTTTTTTGCCTCTTAGTATTTTTTCGATAAGGCAGTTTTTATCGAGTTGAGGCTTATTTTTTATGTTTACATAAAAATTTTATGGGGGTTTTTTACTTTTAAACCCCCCAAATGTTTGTGTACGTTCCAATTAAAATATTGTTGCAGTACCATTAGTTAAACACAGTGTTTTTAAAACTTTTTTGCCTCTTTGTATTTTTTCGAGAAGGCACCTTTTATCGAGATATGGCTTCTTTTTTAATACGGTTCAAAATATACCTACAAATGTAAATCAAACATAAATTTTCATATTATTACAAAGTCTCCATAATCGTACCTCCATATACAAATATGTGGTGGATTTGACAAATATTCAAAATATCCCAATAAAAACTGACTTTTCGAGAAAAGTACTAGGAGCCAAAAAAGTTTTAAAAATAATGTGTTTAAGTAATGGTACTACAATAATAATTTAATTGGAACGTACACAAAAGTTTGGGGGGGGTTTAAAGGAACTAAACCCCCATAAAATATTTATAGGGTGTCCAAATTTCCCTATAATTTCTTCTTAAGATGCTACTGTCATAAAAATGCCATATGTCCATTTTCAATAAAAAATCTTTAATAGTTTTCGATATATTGGAAAAAATCGATTTTCATTTTGTAACTTCAAAGGGTTGTAACTTTTTTTATATGCACATTTGTACTAAAGTAAGTTAGGTTAAATCAAACTATTTTTGGTCCCAGAATATGTGATTAAATTTATGACCTGTATTTTCGTTACACCCTGTATATTATTACGTAATAATACATATTAATAATACGTATTTATTAAAGTTAAATGCTTATGCTTATACAATGACACTAAAAATTATTTTTTTAATGTTTAATATTTTAGAAGCATGCAGAGATCTACCAAAATATGCCTCTTGTGGCTACCTTAGATTTCGTTCATCTGAATTTAGAGAGACTACATACAATTTATTAACAGACAACCAAAAGAGAGAATTCCATGAAAGAGCTATACGATATTTAGAAAAAGAAACCAGAAGGTAACATAATGTACTAAAATTATCTTGTTAGTATTCATAAATAAAATATACAGAGTATAACAAAAAGGGTGGTCATAGAGTAAATCACCCGTGTTGAGCTGCCCCCCTACTTGCAAAAATTAAAAAGCAAATAGCTCTGATTTATGAGCTAATTAGAAGCTTTCATATTCCTCAAATTAAAAATTTTGAGCTCGTTACACTGAGCAGGAATTTATTATTTTATTGGGGGGCTGACTCAGCCCCCACTACTTAAAAATAGGGATATTGAATCGATCTTTGAGGCAGAATTACGAGCTATTTATGAGCTCTCGAAGTGATATAGTTTCGATTTTTGAGCTCATCGCCGTCACCCCCAAACAACCCTTTAATTGATTTAACTAAGAGAAAAATGCTGAGAAAATTAAAAATGTATCGCGGATATAATTCGTATATCTTATATACTCTACGAATAAACTCTTAAATCACGCGCATTTCAATTATTGAGCTACAATCCCTTCGCAAGAAAACCACCCCATCTTCCCGGCTTAAGAGAGAGTTGTTTTTAAAATGAATTAAATTAATTGTTTGGTGACTACATATCGTTTGATAATTTATGAGCTCCCAAAATACGCGCATTTAGATCATTAAATTGGATCACTGAAGGTAAAAATCAACTATTATCTTAAACTTCGGTGAACCTGCATCGATTTTCACGAAAATTGGTGAGTGGTTAAAAAATACCTCAAAAAACAAAGGTGGCATGGTGCCACCTTGCGCCTTTACCCTGAGGCTGGATACCACCCCTGCTCGGGGGTGAAAATTATTTTATTAAAAATAACTCCACAAATCGATACAAGCACAAATTATAAGCAAAATTTGTTATATAAAGTTATTAAAATAAATCAATACTTTTGAGTTAATAAAGATCAAAGATTTTAATTTTTCTTGAAATAAATGCATGTTTTAAAGCGGTTTTTCGTAAATCGCTCAAGAACTGTAAGTTTTTACAAAAAAGTAATCGTTACGAAAATTAAAGCTAATAAAACATTCAATAAACTAAAAAGTGAAAAATAAAACGTACACCATTTCCACAAAAATTAAAATCTTTAGTAATCCCTATAAGACTTTCTTTACTTTAGCATAAGTAATGACCTTAAACATTTTGACCGATTTAGAATGCATATTTTAAAAAATATATTTTTTATCATAACCTATATGACTAACTCCAACAATACTCGATACACGTAAAAAATGATAGAGAACGAAATTAGAGTTTTTTTATTAGCAAAGATTTTACTTGTCTTTTTATTTCTATATGAATCAAAATAACCAAGATAGAAACGTTTAGGAATAAATTTTACTGCGAGAACAATGTACCTGAAGCCCTTTAACCTATTATCCTAAAAAAATAAAGTATTTGAAAGATTAAATGTAATACAGTTTCATAGCTCTTGAAATTACCTATCAAATAATTGGATGTGCCTGATATAAAAATTATGGTTCATTCCACCAATATACGACTGTTTTGGATTATCGCGACAACGAATATTTCAATGTGCAACATAAGAAGTACGAAAGTAAACGGCTCTAATAATTAGTCCAATAAACAGCAATGTAATTTGCAATTTATTTTCGTTCTTCATATTTTGCACAATAAAATATTCGTTGTCGAAATAATCCAACACAGTCGTATATTCGTGGAATAGGGTATAACAGAGTTATTTTAAAAACACCACAATAACATTTTTTTGGAAAAATTTTTGGAGTATAAATGTTGATGCTATCAACTTTTTCTGGAGCTCATTTGATAGGTATTTCTATGTATTTTGACAAGTATTTAGTAAGTATATGTTATAAAATGCATCGTTTTCCCGTTATTTAAGATTGGATCCTTAGATTTGATTACTCGCAGAAAAAATATACATTCAATTACATAACTTACTTTAATTTAAAGTTTTTGCCAGTAAGGAATTTATTATATTTTTCATTAGCTTCAATTTTGCTAATGAAAACTTTTTTGTAAAAACTTTCAGTTTTTGAGTTATTTATGAAAAATCGCTTTAAAGCATGCATTTTTTTCACGAAAATTAAAATATTTGATCTTTAATAACTCAAAAGGTATTGATTTATTTTAATAATTTTATATAACAAATTTTGCTTATAATTTGTCCTTCTATGGATTTGTGGATTTATTTTTAATAAAATAATTTTCACCCCCGAGAAGGGGTGGTATCCACTCTCAGGGTAAAGGCGCAAGGTGGCACCATGTCATCTTTGTTTCTTGAGGTATTCTCTAACCACTAATTTTCGTGAAAATCGATGAAGGTTCACCGAAATTTAAGGTAATGTAATAGTTGATTTTTAACACTGACTGCACTATACAAAAGTAATTGCAATTTAATGATCTGAATGCGCGTATTTTGGGAGCTCATAAATTATTAAACGACATGTTGTAGTCGCCAAATAATTAATTTAATTCATTTTAAAAACAACTCTCTCTTAAGCCGGGAAGATGGGGTGGTTTTCTTGCGAAGGGGTTGTATGTAGCTCAATAATCAAAATGATTATTATCTTAGGAATCTGTAGTTTTATTAAACTGTTGCTGCAATAAAACGATTTTATTTTTTTATGAGTTGTGACACTGTTTGAACGGAGGTGCGATATGTTGGCTATGAAACGACTGAGATAAATTAAATAGTTTGAGTGAGCGAAGGTAGTGCACACTATAATTTATTATTCTTGTGCTATATTTGTAGTAATTTATTATGTTACTAAACGTTCTCACTGGTAAATTTTTACGTCCGTATTGAACTAATGGTTCGTCGCAAGAATTTACGTTGCAAATTTAACTACTCGACCATCAAAAGTTTGTTTATCATTCGTTCACACTACAAACTGTATGCGACGCGAATCCTTTGATCTTCGCTCAAAAACCGATAATCGATGGAGCGTGTACGTTGTGTGCGTCGAAAATTATTGCGTTCGGTTTATGCGACGAACACGTCCACATTAGCACAATTTACCTCGAGCAAACAAATATTTGCGAAGAACAGCTGGTTCGTCACAATTTTTTATCAGTGAGGACACGGCCTAATATAATAAATGGGTGAGTAGATACGTCAATATGCTGTTCATTTTATTTAGATGCATAAATATCTTAAATTCTAGTTGCAGGGCATGTGGAAATAGATTTTTTAACAGACAGATAGGTGGTACTAGGATAGATCACACTTTAAGAATTATCTCAAAAAAAGAAAAGAAATTTTTGATGTCTGAAACGCCCAGTATAATTGATTCCTTTGGAGTAGCCAAAATACTTCAGAGTTCTTCGTTTACAACTTTGGAGAGTTTAGCTTCTGGAAAGTCAAAAGATTTTGGAAGATACAAAGATGCCATATCTCTTTATTCTAGTTTTTCAAGTGGTCGAGATATTACGAGTCTTGAGTCACGTAAGTTTTAATTGTATTTGTATATCTACGAGCAAAAAGATCGACTCAAAGGCAAAATAAGTTATTATTTTTGACTACGCTGTTTGGCACGTGTCTATCCACATAATATCCAGTCCACTGGAATAAGTGTATCCCCCTCCCCAATTTACTTATTTATTTTTAGCACATAAGCAAAACGCTCGGACGGGTGTAATTTTAAAATAATCACAATATATTATCTCATCAATGTTTCGAACTTTACGCGATCCGTGTTCAGGTGACAGGCATAACTTTAATTTTTTTTAATTGAAAAGTACATCATGTGGCACCTCATTGAAAAGCTTTTGAAATACTGATTACAAAAATGTATAACACTTTAATCCCCTTTGAGAGCGTAGGCGCAAAATTTTTGGTCGAAATATTTTAAAATGCATTCCTTTTTTTCTTATCCTGAGAAAACTAATACGAATTTTTGAAAAATTGAAACGCAGAATGAAAGATTACAGTATTACTGAGGGTCTAAACTCCCTGATAACTTCTATGTTTATTTTAATAAGTTACAGAGACGAAAAAAAAATGACTGTGATTTCTTATTTCAAACATATCATTCAAAATTTTTTTTTGTTTATTACAGTTAGTTCTTTAGACTGCAAACTCGTCATAAGGAGGCGACAGGCGACAGTCCTTTGACTATATATAGCGTTCTCGTAATTATGCAAATACCTGGGCCGCCTTCACTGGCGAAGTATCCATTTATAAAATATTCACTTACTGCACTTCAAAGTGCATAATAAAAAGTTAGGTACTTTAACAACTAGTCATGTTCTTTATTAATACAGGGTGTTTCTAAATAAGTGCGACAAATTTTAAGGAATAATTCTGCATAAAAAAATATTGACCGTTTGATTATAAACATATGCCCGCAAATGCTTCGTTTTCGATATACGGGATGTTGAATTTTTTCTTACAAACTGACAATTTATTTATTGCTCTAAATACCAGTTGAGATATGCAAATAAAATTTGGCAGGTTTTAAGAGGTTGTTTTTGCGCATTGTGCAAACACATCAAAGTGTGCATACACATCAACGTTGGAAAATCGACAGAGACGACCACTAGCAAATTCGTAGGGGTCTAAATTGCGTAGAACATGCTCGTTATAATGTTTGCAGCATTCCTTATGCCATACAGAAGTATGCAAATTTTACAACACATTGTCAATTTGCATAAAACAATTATTTTGTTAAAGATCTATTTTACAACAATTTTACAACACATTGTCAATTTGCATTAAACAATTATTTTGTAAAATATCTATTAACATTTTTCAGTATTTTCAATATTTTTATCAATATTTTTTGCATTAGTTGTTTTAATGCAAATACAACACATGAAATTACTACGCATAAACCTTTAATTCATCGAATGAGTCGATTCTTTTGTTTGCAAGTGTAGTAAACAACATGAAATGATACTTTATTCTTTTGATTAAAATACAACATATTATCGCTACCAGCTATATCATTTTGATTTTAGAAATATTTGGGATAAAAATAAATGAAACGGGATTATCTCTGGTTAGACGATGGAAAGATAACTTCTACTTGATGCGTACATTTTCTACTACAAATTATTCACAATGTACCTGTCATCTTATTTTGTGCTCAATGTATTCACAACTGATCTATCATTGCAAAGGTTCAGGTAAGTTCTTTTCGGCTACAATACGATTTATATTTATTTATACATTCAGTGGCGTACCCAGGTTTCACTGCAATATCTGCGGTTTTTTAGGTTAATGCCCTCCCCCCAGGACATAGGAAAAATATATAAAGAATAGTAGGAAAATGTAACTTGCCTATCACAAACGATACAAAAGAATTTCGATGTCCAAGCCAACCCTCCCATAGGAAAATTCTAGGTGCGCCACTGTATAAACCCACCGGCACAATTAACCGCCTACCTTTTGTTTCTTTCAATTTGAAGAAATTGTCAAAATTGTCAAAGAAATTGGACCACATTTTATTAGAGATACGGTGAAAATTACCTTTGAAGAAGAGACAACAATTAAATTATTGAAAAAAACCCGTTTATCAATGGATATCAAAAATCCAATGTTTAAAACTCTTCGAAGAAAATTCGAACAAACATGCTTTGAAAATCATAGTCTAATTAAAAAAATATTAGTATAAATAATGGGTATTGTCGGCTCTGACCCTTAACACTTCTTGGAACCTGTTCGGCAATACGTTCATGATATCCTGCGGATATCCTATTGGGGGATATTGTTAAACTCCTCTATCGTAGTCATCTTGAACTCTGATCGGGACTGCTTGCCGGCTATGGTAAAACTTGAATCCCGATCTCATTAAGATACTCACGGCTAAATCTTGTCAGATTGTCGTGTGGTAACGTGCATTGTCATGCATTAATCTAAAATTTTCAACAACGAACGGCGCGAGAGGCATGTCATGGTCTTGGAGAACTTCTTCCGCGTATCGTTGAGCAGTCACAGTGCCCCTATCGAACACAACAAGATCAGTACGAGCATCGTAAAAGCTGCTTCCCCAAATCATTATTGATCCTCCTCGGCAAGCCACTGTTTCGATTGGACCAAACCTTTCATTTTGACGCCTGTAGACAAGCTAATGTTCACCTGGACCTCTTAATGTTATATTGCTCTCATCTGAGATCCAGAGCCAATTTTTCCATTCTGCCACAGTCGAGACAGCATATTCTCGCGCAAAACTAAGTCTGATTTCCGAAGTGGAATTCTAAACCTCAAAATAAACTTATTTTATAGTAAAATTATGGCTTATTACCAGTAAAAATAGTAAACAATATTGTTATTGATTTGTCTCTAGGTATGGCTGAAAAAAATTTAAGCGCTACTGTAGAGTACGCATATGTCTGCATTGAAAATGAAAATATAGCTCAAGCTATAAAAGTTTTAGAGGAAGCTTTAAAATTACTAGAAGTAAGTGATCATTTTATAGTTTAAGATTGTTTTGTTTAAAATATTTTTACAATGTTTATTGCATTACTACTGGGTCTCGTTACGAGACGGAGTGAATGAGTGAAATTAAGCTTTAACCAAAGGAATGCCTAAAACGGAGGGTCCAATTGCAGGGTCCAATGAAAGACCAGTTCGAATTGGACTGGATGGTCGACTTAAAGAAAGGAAAATTGTTCGCATTGTTGGGATACGCCAGAATGCAAGTTAACGATGACGATGCTTACAACTATTTTCTGGAAGCCTTGAGATTGTATAGTGTAAGATTTCCCAAAACACCAACCACTAAGAAGATTTACAGTACTGTATTTAAACTAAAGCAAACCGTAAAATATTACTTAGGACGAACAACCGCTTCTAAAAAAGTGGACGAGGATTATGCTGAATATAATAATGATGTATCTGAATGTTTGGGCTTTTTATGCAAGTATTTTTTAGTAAGTACCTAATATAGTTGTTCCATTTTACCTTTTCCCATGTGTCATGATTCATTTTCAAACAAGTTAAATCCAAATATAAAGTGAAACGTAGGTACTGTCAGTGGTAATAAATAGGAAATGGTTATGATCCCGTGGACCTACTTTATAAGGTTATTTTAATGAAGTGTTAAATCGTTTTTCACTATTGAGAAGATTGATGGACTCGACTTTAAACAGCTTGAATATCATACCGACTATTACTAATATAAAGATAAATATAGAACGGTAAAAATAGATTTAAAATAACAGAAGTTAAACAGTCATCTAGAAAATAAATAAATAAGTTTCCATTCGACAGAACTATTATAGCCACACTCATAAATATTACTTGTCACTTTTCCTTAAAGAATAAATAGGTACTTACCGGAAGTAATCAAATTAATATATGACAGTAGTCAGCCGTTCTAACAATAATTTATTGAAAATAAAAATTACAGTTACTATATAAAGACTAAAAGTTAAATAATTTTGAAAATCCAAATAAACAATAAATTTAAATAATAACCAACAAATGCACTAATGTCACTCTCACTTAAAATCATAAACGTCGAACTTCATAGTAGACTCAACGACATGTCGTATTGTTTATCCTTGTTTAACTTATTGTGGTTTCTATGGACAAGCGGCTTAATTTTGCTATACTAGTTTCTGTGAGTAAAAAAAGAGACCTATTATAAAAAGTAAGTCGTGAATAATTTCATGCATGGGAAAAGTTAGAGTGGAAGAACTTATATCCATAGTGGACAATGAAACAAATTTTTTTTTATATTTCCTAAGCATTCCCTGTACTATACGTAAGTGCTTTAATTTGTGAGTTATTCGTGATTCTTTAAGCAAAACATTAACTGCAACAAAAATTACGTGAAATTTTATTAGGTGGCCGTGAAAATATTCAATAAAAAATATTTATTTTTTCGAAAAAAAAATACATATTAACCTAGACTGATCGTTAATTTATTAATATTGGATGAGATATTAAAATACCTACGTAGTTAAGGTTGTCAATACGGGTGACCCAGTATATTTGGAAATATTTTTAATTTATTCTCCTATTTGGGCCCCAATTTTTACCTAAATAACTTTTTTTCGTATCTCTTACGACAAACGAGTAATTCCCTAATAACACCAAACATTCCATGTATGTTCCTAGAATGTACACACAGGATATTGAAAACATTCCTGGAATGTCCTCAAAAGCACAAGAACGTCCCCTAAATGTCCCAGGAAAGTCCTGTGTCAGCATTTTAAACATTCTTTGAATGTCCTGTTGGAACATTCCATGAATGTTTATGAATGTTCTTTGGACATTCACAGTATATTTTTTAGACAGTCCCTGGATATAGTCGCTGATGTGACATAATACCTCCGATTTGTTTTTTCATTAGTTTTGTAAGAGAGACTAAAAACTTTTTTTTGCAGTCACCTCCTGTTTTCATATGATATTTTTTGACATGTCTTGTAGTAAATTCAACTATCTATTTACTACAAAACATGTCAAAATTTACACCTGAAAACAGGAGCTGACCCTAAAACTGGTTTTTCGTCTCCTACAAAATTCATGAAAAAGCAGATAGGAGGTATTGTCACATCACCGACGATATACCAGAAGTAGGTATATGTGGTCATACCAAATAATACATCCTTGATAAATATAAACATTTTTATTGCACAAAATTTTGTCGTATATTCCATTTGTCATTTTTCCATAATCATCACTAGGATGATGATTCATTGTATTGAATTGTACATTACAATTACAATCTGGTCATAACTGATTAATGAGCAATTTTAATTTAACCTAAATTACTACTGTTCCTTAAAATGAAGAGCTTCTTACCCCATAGCGTCTCTTATCTAATCTAACAAGATCGTGCACTATTTTAACGTACACAGGCACACAAGCACTATGCTCTGCTTTTCACTATCACCTATCACTCAAACTTTTCAAAAGGCTTTGTCCTCTTCAATCTTCTAGTTTGCCCAGTAGTATCGAGGAGCTGGATTTCGTCAATATACTCGTACTTATGAAGTTGTTGCTCTTGACTTCCTGCCATCTTCTTGATGATTATATCCAGGTTCCATTTCTAGGTTCTTATGGAGATCACTGTTTGTCACATACCAAGGAGCGTCTAAAATGTTTCTCAGTATTTTGTTCTGGAATCTTTGTATAATTTTTATATTACTTGGTCTAGTAAGTACACCCCCGTAGTGGGCA
The DNA here is from genome assembly GCF_917563875.1 of Diabrotica virgifera virgifera. Taxonomy (NCBI): domain Eukaryota; kingdom Metazoa; phylum Arthropoda; class Insecta; order Coleoptera; family Chrysomelidae; genus Diabrotica; species Diabrotica virgifera. The sequence goes on along the minus strand of NC_065449.1, from coordinate 57,074,846 downwards.
TCCATAAGTTCATACAGGTCTTAATATTTGTTTATAAAGTAATAACTTATTATGCATCGACAATGTGGAGTTTCTTCCAACTATCCAATACACTTTTTACTTTTGCCTTTCATAGCCACAAGGGTATACGTTTCTTTCCTTTTTTCTTGTAGACCACTTTCAGCTGATTCTAAAAAAAATTAAAATGGAGGGTAATTTTCCTATTCTTTACAATTAAACATCAAAAGAAATAGGTACTATTTACAGGTAATAATATGCATAATTCGTTTCATAAAGAATAAAGAAAATTGAAAACAGATTTTATAATAATTACATAATTGTTTAAACAAAAGAGATCCAGCCAAAGCAAAACTAACATACAGAATAGCAAGAAAAGCCACTATATAATTCTAATTTCCATTTTCCATCCAATCATAAATTTTTAGGCTATCATGAAATGTTAAAATGTAATGACCACGCGGCTACGCGATATGCGACCCTACTTACATAGAACACACGCGGCAAATTTGAAAATGAACGCAAATTGAATAGTAAATGGCCTCACTTAAAATATAGGACATTCGTAGTATGTTCATAGAATGTCTTGTGGTAACATTCCACCAAATTTAATCAGATGTTCACCGAATGTTCCTTGAATGTTCAGGACATTCAAATATTAATAGAACTTTGATAGTATATTCCTGGAATGTTTTGTGTTGTTAGGGTTAGACTTCCTCGCACTAATACCCCACCCTGTATATATTAAATATAGAACAATATAATAGTTAAAATATCTATACATTTTTTAAGAGTAAAGGAAGATGGCATGAAGCGGAAATGGCAGCAATGTGGAGCTTAGCCAGAGCATTGAGGTCAGAATCAGATTTTGAAAAAGTGTGTAATGCTTACTCAAATTTGATATATTGTCAATCAACTCTTGGACAATACAAGTTTAGCATATACTTAGAAGTGTTTGCCCTTAGTTTCTGTCATAGAAAAAAGACACTGGTTGAGGCGGACGAACTCAAAGCACTTGCTCGCCTCTATTATGCGATTTTTAGAGACAGGTTAGGACATATTACATCGCTCATCCGGAATAAAAGTGACACAGCTCAAAAAATTCATAAAACGAGTATATCTACATAGTGAAATTGACTTTAAATTTAATATTCTATAGGTACTTCTATTGGGAAAAATGTCACATATATGTTTCCGTCCAACTTCGAAAGATGGCGGTAGTGTCATTATTCCTTTGGTGGCATAATTACTACATTTATTCCGGAACAATGATCTTTCCAGTTATGCTCTGACATTCGACATGAAATGATCGTGATTTATCACAAAAATGATCGTATTTCGAGTAGAGTCCTAGATAGTTTTCGTTGATTTAAAACAAACGACCACTATTTTAAAATAAAAGTGACATAACTCAAAATTTTGATGTTTTTTTTTTGTTAAATCTTATATCATAGTTTTTTGGTTTTGCCTCTTACAAAATTAGAAACATTCATTGATCCACATTCTTCGCTTTTATTTTATAAATATTAGCAGTTACCGGTTAAAACTTACAGTTAAATTAATATCTAAAAAATCTATTTTTGTCTCTTTTGTCTGAAAAAAATTATTTTTTGAGTTAAGACACTTTTCTGCCGGATGAGTGACATAATTTACGGTTAGTCATAAACTAATTTGTTTAGCAATATTCATGTATTTGCATTATCTAGTTTATTATCTAGTCATTATAACTCAGTATGTGTTGAGTAAAAGTCTTGTTAATTAGTAAAGTCAACTTCATTGTCTTTAAACAAAGACCAATTGTCTTTAAACAAACGTCCGCGGTCGCTCAGTTGAGTACCGATACCATAAGGATAAAAATTATTTTAATTTATTAAATTTTTAATAAAGAAAAACTTCGCACCTAGCTGGGATTCGACCTAGCCGGGATTCGAACTCACAACCTTTGAGTCCAAAGGTATGCTGTCTTACCACTGAGCCACATAGGGGTTGATTAATATGTTAAGTAGGTACACGAGAAAAGTCTCTTTTTACGCCAGTCAATGGGAGCAAGAATAGGATATTACCTTCGAATTCTATCCTACTGTATGGATTTTAATGAAATTTTGGACCTAGCCTCTACTTATCTCCTAATTCAAAGTCTACTCTATGCCGATGTATGCTTTTATCTTGGGGGTGGTTCCCACCCCTTCTAAGGGGTGGAAAAATTTTTGGTTAAAATTACCACGGAATTCGATAGAGAACCTAATTATAAGCAAAACCTGTTCTATAATTTTTTTTTGAAAAGTCAGTACTTTTTGAGATATTCGTGGATGAAAATTGGCCATATTCATTGAAACATAATACCTTTTCGAACGGTTTTTTGCAAATACCTTAAAACCTATGCATCTAACTAAAAAAACTATATTAAACATTTTTGTAGGTTATAAAAAAACAAAGGGACACTTGCCTTCATAAATCTTCTAGTTATAATACAAAACGAGATATGGTAGGTGCAAATAGTTTGTTTTTTTTTTTTGGTACATTCTCAAATTGGTGTATTCAACTTGAAATTACAGGGAAACGATCGATTTTAGTTGTATAATGCTACTAATACCCAAGCGCGGCTCCTCCTTAGGGTCAATTGGTCAATGACCCCCCTAAAATAATCTCATAAAAATACCAATTTTATTAAAAATATCTTTTATCTAAAACTTCACTCTGAAATATAAAATTCTCTCTCAGCAGTCTGCATTGGCAAAACAAATATAATAGATATAATAACGTCGCGCCTCGCGCTATACACAAGCCCGTGGCTGGGCCGTATTTTAAATTGTCTATATACAGTTCTTATGGCTTATGGACAAATGCATGTAAAATAGAAAAGAGACGGCAGATAGCAATTTCGTGGGCGAGAGTGGGAGTGACCTTTCCGTCGTATACCTCTAGTAGAGTCGACGGCCTCACGTTTAGTTAGTTACCGTCTGCTGACCGCACTTCACGGCAGGTCTATATCGATCGCGGCGTATTTGCGTAATTTATTTTGTTTTGTTGGATTTTTTTGTGATTGTAACAAAAACAAGATGAGTGTTGTTGACGAAATAATTGCCTTAAAATCTGCTGGAACACTAAATTATGAACGGCGGCTTGAGAAAAAAGAAAGTGGTCGACCAAAACCAAACATGAATTTAAAACAAACAACAAAGGATAGGGGTAAGGACATTCAAAGATATTTTAAAGAATCAATGTACAATTTGTGTGATTGGATTTGTGGCTGCAGTGTGAGAAATGCATTTTTTTGCTATCCGTGTTTACTGTTTTCGAATGACGCTGTATGGGCGAAAAATGGAGTAACTGACATTAAGCATTTAAAAGTGAAAATTACAAAACATGCCTCTTCAACTACTCATATAAATTCATCAATGAGTTACGCAAGTTTAGGACGTGTTAACATAAGACAGCAACTTGATAGTGTATATCGTAAATCTGTGCATGACTTTAATGAATTGGTATCTAAAAATAGGTATATTTTAAACAAACTAATCGACTGTGTAAAATTTTGTGGAGTTTTCGAAATTGCATTGCGCGGTCATGACGAAAGTGACAGCTCCAATAATCGTGGAATTTTTCTGGGCCTTATCGATTTTGTTTCTGAACTGGATTTAATGTTTAAAGAACACATTGAAAAAAGTACAGTATTTAAAGGAACATCGAAAACAATTCAGAACGATATTTTAGAATCAATGTTAGCCATTGTGCATACTCATATCATGAAGGAGATTGGCCAGACAAATTTTGTGGCCATTCAAGTAGATGAGACCACAGACAGCTCCAATAAAACGCAGATGATTATCATATTGCGATATGTATTAACTGGTATTGTACATGAAAGATTTTGGAAATTTGTTAACCCCCTAGGTACTACAGCACAACATTTAACTAATGTAATATTGGAAGAACTTCAATTATTAAAAATTAATGAAGCACCTGAAAAATTGATTGCCCAAAGTTACGATGGTGCATCAGTCATGAGCGGTAAACTGGGAGGAGTACAAACAAAAATTAAAGAAATATACCCAAATGCACACTTCATTCACTGCTATGCCCATCAATTTAATCTTATCCTCCAAAAAGCGGCGAGTCAACACAAACCGATAAAAATATTTTTTGCAAATTTACACGGATTTTCGTCCTTTTTCGGCCGATCTCCAAAACGTACGATGGTTCTGGATAGAGTGGTTAAAGTAAGGCTACCTAAAGCTGCGCCTACTCGATGGGCTTTCAATACAAAATGTGTTGAAATTGTATACACTTATAAAGATGATTTAAAATCTTGCTTAGAGGAAATTATTGATGAGGAGCAAGATGGTAACAATATAAATCAAGCAACTGGTTTAAAAAGACATTTGGAAGATGAGCATTTTTTATTTTGGTTAAATTTTTTCCATAAAATAATGCCCCATGTTGATATATTGTTTAAACAATTGCAAATGCGAGACATTGATGTTATATCTGTCAAAAATTGTATCCTGTCTTTTAACAACAATATCCAAATAATTAGAAATACTATTTTGGAATCAGAAGTACCAAGCACATCAACAGCAAAAAAAAGAAAAACTACTGCAGAGGATCCAAAGCGACGAACTGCACTTGAAATTTGTGATATTATTATATCTGAAATAAATCACAGGTTTAGTTTCAATGATCATCTCATGATTTCACAGTTATTCTACATAGAGAAATTTGAAGCATACACTACCAACTTTCCGCAAAATATTTTAAAAATGGTGACGGCTAATTATCCCACAGTGAATATTTCCAAACTAAAATCGGAACTTGAAGTCTTATATTGTCGTGAGGATTTTCGCAATAGTGCTGGTGCAGTAGCCATACTTCAGCTTTTTATTAACATGAATTTGTCTGAAACATTTTCTGAAGCAGTGAAGTTATTAAATATTTTGTGCACACTCCCTATGACAACCGTGGAAAGTGAGAGATGTTTTTCTACTTTAAAAAGAGTAAAAACATTCCTGCGTAATACGATGGGACAACCTAGACTTAGTGCCTTGTCTATGCTGAGCATCGAGAAAACGCTTGTCAAGAGCATTCCAAATTTCAATGAGAAGGTCATAGACTATTTTGCAGAACTAAAGGATAGAAGAATTGACTTAAAATATAAAAATATTTAAAGTAAGTTTCGTTTTAATAAATTTACAATTTATTATACTATAAATATTCCTATCTATATATCAGTCAATAACCTGTTCATACCATTTTTCCTATATTTTTTAAAAGATTTACTCTAAAAAAAGACAAATTTAATTTTCGGAAAACTAGGGTAAATAGTATTGAGTTTTATCTAAGTCTGTATTTTTTATCTAAAATATAAATGCTAAAAGATCTTTTAAATACTTTAAAAAATCAACAGTTTGAAGTTTTCAAACCAAAATGACCCCCCTGAAGATTGACCCACGAGCCGCCGCTGCTAATACCTTTTATAGTGCTTGAAAATACCTTTAAAATGAGCTATACTAAAGGTCCATTACATTAAAACTAAGCGAGATATGCTGCAAAAAAAATTGATAACTAATGTATTTTTAGAAAAAATGAGAAGTAATATTTTAACCCCCATCCACCAGAATGCAAATGCATGGTTTTCCTTCTACAATACCTTTTATTATGGTGTTATTTATATGTTCAAAAAGTTGGACGAGTTTAAAATGAATGGTTTTTGAAAAAAAAAGATCAAATTATAGAGCGCATTTTTAAATTTTCTTAAAAATCTTCATTTTTTTCCATGTAACTTGAAAATGATAAGAGATACAATACAGTAATGAAAAATAAAAAGGAAATTTTTATCTGAAAAAGACCTACATTTTTGTGTGGTATTTTTTTTTCTTATCTCTTATCTTTTTCGGGTTACATGGAGGAAAAGGCAGATTTTTAAGAAAATTTAAAAATGCGTTCTAGAATTTGATCTTATTTTTTTCAAAAACCTTTCATTTTAATCCAGCCCAACTTTTTGAACATAGAAATAACACTATAATAAAAAGTATTGTAGAAGGAAAACGATGTATTTAAATTCTGATGGATGAGGTGTTAAATATACTTCTCATTTCTTCTTAAAACCCACAGAAAAATTTTATATAGTTTTTTTGTTAGATGCATAGTTTTTGAGGTATTCGCAAAAATTCGTCCGAAAAGGTGTTATTTTTCAAGGTCCATGTCACCAGCCCCACCTTTTTCAATTTGAGGGTCAAAAAAAAGCTCATTCGTTTGTATTGCGTTAGTACTGGATTGTATCACCCTTCATTCGTTTGTACTGCCCCCACCCTTTTAAATCTGCCTGGAGGGGCTGGTGACATGGCATCCCCCCCTTTTTCGATTTGAGGGTAAAAAAAAGCTCATTCGTTTGTATTGCGTTAGTACTGGATTGTATCACCCTTCATTCGTTTGTACTGCCCCCAACCTTTTAAATCTGCCTGGAGGGGCTGGTGACATGCCATCCCCCCCTTTTTCGATCTGAAGGTCCGGGATGGGTATGTTCGTTTCTACTGCGTTAGTATCGGATTGTATCGTCCTTATTTTGTTTGTACTGCCCCCACCCGTCTAGATTGGCCTGGGGGGCCAGTGACATGCTACCCTCTACTCTGCACTTTTTGCCTTCTGAATGTCGAAAATAGGCGTTTGTACTGCGTTAGTACTGGATTGTATCACCCTTCATTCTTTTGTACTGCCTCCACCCTTTTAAATCTGCCTGGAGGGGCTGGTGACATGCCATCCCTCCCTTTTTCGATATGGGGGTCCGGGATGGGTATGTTCGTTTGTACTACGTTAGTATCGGATTGTATCGCCCTTATTTTGTTTGTACCGCCCCCACCCGTCTAGATTGGCCTGAGGGGGCCATTGACATGCTACCCCTCTAATCTGCACTTTTTGCCATCTGACGTCGAAAGTAGGCTATTTCGTTTGTACTGCGTTAGTACTGGATTGTATCACCCTTCATCCGTTTGTACTGCCCCACCCTTTTAAATCTGACTGGAGGGGGATCCCTTTTTTCGATCACGGGGTCCGGGATGGGTATGTTCGTTTGTACTGCGTTAGTATCGGATTGTATCGCCCTTATTTTGTTTGTACCGCCCCCACCCGTCTAGATTGGCCTGGGGGGGCCAGCGACATGCTACCCTCTACTCTGCACTTTTTGCCTTCTGAACGTCGAAAATAGGCTATTTCGTTTGTACTGCGTTAGTACTGGATTGTATCACTCTTCATTCGTTTGTACCGCCTCCACCCTTTTAAATCTGTCTGGAGGGGCTGGTGACATGCCATCCCCCCTGTTTCGATATGGTGGTCCGGGATGGGTATGTTCGTTTGTACTGCGTTAGTATCGGATTGTATCGCCCTTATTTTGTTTGTATCGCCCCCACCCATCTAGATTGGCCTGGGGGGCCAGCGACATGCTACCCTTCTACATTTAAAACAGGGGAGGATTAATGCTAGGAGTAAGGACACAAAATTAGCCAAAACTATTATAGTAACACCGCGGGTGTAAAATTTGGTAAATTCGTCAAAAATGTAACGAATTACATTTTGAAACTGAAAAACAGGCTTGCAAGCCACTCTCCATGGGGAATGGAAAGTTACACCCTCAGATGGATCTCGGAGTAGTTCTACGCTACCGATTTGAAAAATGGTACATGTATTTGTTGGAGATATTTTGAACACCATTTTCGATCAGAAATCAGAGGAGCGACCTTGCCTTTTCCTACTAGGAAGAAATTTATCCATCCCCTTAATTTACAGTTTTACACGCTATCGATATGAAAATCAAAGATCTCATGCGGTGCATTCCGAAATGCACTCTTCGTTGTACAATTTCAACCTCTCTGGATAACTGATTAACTGAAACATGCATACGGCAGAATTCATTGGAATCGAAAATTATTAAAAGTATTTGGAACATTAAATGAAAAATTCCCACAATCAATGTCTTTCCTACCATCTAATGCGAGAGACCAAATAACAATAATTGCCGTTGCTATGTTATGGTAATTTGTTTTCTAGAAAGGTTTGTATTGTTCATTTATGACTGCAGTGAGATTCAGAATTTCCGTATTCCATTTGCAAAATAAATATAGTGTCAAAAACTTGCTTATACATTTGACGCACTGTCCGTCAACGTGTTAATTGACTCTACAGATTCAGTGCCAAAACGAGACATTTTTATAGAAAAATATTTGCAAATATATGAAATGCCAAACTGACCTATTACATAAACAATGACAGTGCAATTTTGATTTTTTTACTACGGAATTATCGCTGTATAGACCAGGGCGGATCTGTTTTGAAGTGGATGTGAGAGGTGGCATTCCGATTTTTGCAGATAAAATTAGGTGACAACTTCAGTAATTATAATTGGCTTATGCTCCTTCCCAAATAGGTCTGGAACATTAATAAAAACATTCAAATATTTAAAAATTTCTAAAAACATCGATTTTTTTCAACTTTTCAATCGTTTCTAAAACGATTCATTTTGGAACAAAGTCGTAGGGAAATAAAATAAAGATAATTGAATTTTTTATGATATACGACTATAAAATACACTTAATAGATTTTGCATAATAATTTTCAATCTAATTTTTTTTTTAAAGTTAAAATTTTTTATAAACTTTCTGAACAAAAAGTAGACCATTATTTAGAAGTTTGCTAATTTTTTTACATACAAAGATACGGATACCTATCTAATACACTTTAAAGAAATTAAGTTGGTTTATTTAATCGGCCTCAGCAATGTTTTAAAGTTATACACAAATTTTTTGGCTTATAAACAAATACAGTGAGGACGTTTGAGTTAATAAATACGAATAAATTCATTTTCTGTTATTTATCAAATAAACATTTTTTCTGTTTTAGGACAACAGTAAAATGTATCTCGAATTAACTAAATTAAATACTTTCTTCTGTTTGTCTCAATTAATTAAAAAAAATTTGGGAACCCTGTATAAATAATTATGTAATAAATAGAGAATTGAATAATCTTTCAAATAAGCTAGCACACGACCCACATTTTCATTTAAAAAAAATCATCGATTACGTCATCACACCCAGATGGATGACGTTAGTAGTATGATAGATATCCCAAAAATTATAATTTAAATATAAAAATCGACCTGTTTAAAGATTTATCTCCAGAGTTGCCCATTCTCGAGAAAATGAATTTATTCCAACTCAAACGTCCTCACTATATTTGTTTATAAGCAAAAAATTGTTTATATTCTTAAAACTGTGCTGCAGCCGCATAAATAATCCGATTTTAATTTTGTAAAGTGTATTGGATTGGTAAAGTATCTCTCGATATGTAAAAAAATTAGCAAACTTCTAACAGGTCTACTTTTTGTTCAGAAAGTTTTTAAAAATTTGAACTTTTTCTAAAAAAATTTAGACTGCAAAATTATTATGCAAAATCTATTATGTCGATTTTAATAAAATTTGGTGGACAAATTGAGTATGTTGTAAGAATTTTCTAAGTAAAATACGAAGATTCTATGTGCAACCAAAGTGGTTGAAAAACATTGAATAAAAAGAGGCTTATTTTGCCCTCTTATTTTGTATTTATTGCTATTTTGTAGAAAGGATAGTCATTTAAAATATTTTATACCAGTCGTGTCGTATATCATACAAAATTCAATTATCTTTATTTTATTTCGCTATGACTTTGTTCCAAAATGAATTGTTTTTAAGTTAAAAGCAATGAAAGTTGAAAAAAATCGATGTTTTTCGAAATTTTTAAATATTTAAATTTTTTTAATAATGTTCCAAACATATTTGAGAAGGAGCATAAGTCAATTATAATTACTGAAGTTGTCACCTAATTTTATCTGCAAAAATCGGAATGCCACCTCTCACATCCACCTCAAAACAGATCCGCCCTGGTCTATACAGCGATAATTCCATAGTAGAAATCGAAAATTGCAATGTCATTGTTTATTTAATAGGTCAGTTTGGCATTTAATATACTTGCAAATTTTTTATATAAAAATGTCTCGTTTTGGCACTGAATCTGTAGAGTCAATTAACACGTTGACGGACAGTGCGTCAAATGTATAAGCAAGTTTTTGACACTATATTTATTTTACAAATGAAATACGGAAATTGTGAATCTTATTGCAGTCATAAACGAACAATACAAACCTTTCTAGAAAACAAATTACCATAACATCTTCTTCTTCTTGTAGTGCCTATCCGTTTCGGATGTTGGCGACCAGCATGGCAATCTGTACTTTGCACACTGCTGCTCTGAAAAGATTTGTAGTGGTTGTGTTGAACCACGTACGTAGATTTTTCAGCCACGAAATCCTTCGCCTTCCTGGTCCTCGCTTTCGCTCTACTTTTCCCTGTAAGACCAGTTGCAGCAGTCCATATCTTTCACTGTTCCTCATTATGTGACCGAGGTATTCGATTTTGGCTGTTTTTATTCTGATTAACAGCTCTTTTTCTTTTTGCATTCTCAGCAAAACACCCTCATTAGTAATGTGGTCGGTATAAGATATTTTCAGGATTCGACGATAAAGCCACATCTCAAAAGCCTCAATTTTCTTGCAGGTGGCGTCTGTGAGAGTCCACGACTCAACTCCGTACAACAGTATAGGAAAGATATAACATCGTAGTAATCTGGCTTTTATGGGTATCGACAAATCATGACATTTGAACAACTTTGACATTTTTTGAAATGCAGATCTTGCTTTCCCTATCCTACATTTGATTTCTATAGAATGGTCCCAATTTTCATTGACGTTCGTACACTTCGCGTCAAAAAGAACTGGTACAACTCTTATAACCGAAAATCGTGTTTTTCAAGTTGTGTAAGTTGATCTTGTCACAAGTGTCATTCCAATTTCTAGGGCAACGTTGCCAGTTCAACGAAAATATTATATCAAACTAGGTAAAAACGGGGCTGTGCGACAGACCGCATTTTTTAATATACTAAAACAATTGTAATTTTCCGTCATCTCAATTAAGTATCCATATACATTGATTCGTGTTTTATTATAATTTATGAAAATATTTCAATTCAAAAATAATGATAGATAATAAATCTTGACATGACTTTAAATTATTATGTTTAATGTCAAATGACAATGACAAAACTGCATTAAGTTGTGTAGAATAAATAAAACATACTGGAAAAATTAAAAATTTAATTTGAAATTAATACAAAATGAATAACTTTTACAATTCGAAATATACATTTTAAATGTTATTTTTTTGTATTTAGATTTAGTGCAATTCCGTTATTTGTGATTGCAACAAAGAAGTGATTCACGAACAATAATTGTCAGTCTGAACACAGGTTTACATTGGGAAAAAAAAGTGTACCAGTTTTATATGACGCGAAGTGTACCAAGGTAGGTATATGTTTTTACTCTTTCTATTTGTTGACCATTCACACTGATTCGTCCAAATTGCTGTTTGTTTTTAGAGATAATCATACATTTTGTTTTCTTAGTGTTTAGTGAAAGTCCGTATCTCTGACTGACCTCCACGATTCTGTTCATTAACTCCTGCAGGGCTTCAGAACTGTCAGCGAATACCACAGTGTCATCTGCGTATCTTATGTTATTGATACATTCTCCGTTAATTCGAATTCCGGCCTCAACATCATCCACTGCTTCTTGAAAGATTTCCTCAGAGTAGATGTTAAACAGCAGTGGGGATAGTATACATCCCTGACGGACCCCACGTTTGATTTTGATATCGTCGGATTCTCCTGCCTCTGTCCGGATAGAGGATGTTTGATTCCAGTACAGATTGCTGATAATCCTTACATCACAGGTGTTAATTCCAATATTGGTTAATATCTCCATCAGCTTGTCGTGCTTTACTGTATCGAACGCTTTATGGTAATCAATGAAACATGCATAAATATCGCAATTTACGTCTCTACATCGTTGAAATAGCACTTGTATACTAAATAGAACCATAACATAGCAGCGGCAATTATTGTTATTTGGTCTCTGACATTAGATGGTAAGAAAGATATTGATTGTGGGAATTTTTCATTTAATGTTCCAAATACTTTTAATAATTTTCGATTCCAATGAATTCTGCCGTATGTATGTTTCAGCTAATCAGAAGAGTGCATTTCAGAATGCGCCGCATAAGATCTTTGATTTTCATATCGATAGCGTCTGAAACTGTAAAATTTATTGAGGGGATGGATAAATTTCTTCCTAGTAGGAAAAGACAAGGTCGCTGCTCTGATTTCTGATTGAAAATGGTGTTCAAAATATCTCCAACAAATACATGAACCATTTTTCAAATCGCTACTACTCCGAAATCCATCTGAGGGGGTAAATTTCCATTCCCCATGGAGAGTGAAGAGTGGCTTGCAAGCCTGTTTTTCAGTTTCAAAATTTAGCTCGTTTCATTTTTGACGAATTTACCAAATTTTACACCCTCGGTGTTACTATGTGCAAGGTTTGGCTGATTTTGTGTCCTTACCCCTAGCACTAATCCTTCTCTGTTCTAAATGTAGAAGGGTAGGGGTAGTACAAACAAAATAAGGGCGGCACAATCCAGTACTAACGCAGTACAAACGAAATAGCCTATTTTTGACATTCAGATGGCAAAGAATGCATAGTAGAGGGGTAGCATGTCACTGGCCCCCAGGCCAATTTAGACGGGTGGGGGCGGTACAAACAAAATAAGGGCGATACAATCCGATACTAACGTAGTATAAACGAACATACCCATCCCGGACACCCATATCGAAAAAGGGGGGATGGCATGTCACCAGCCCCTCCAGGCAGATTTAAAAGGGTGGAGGCAGTACAAACGAATGAAGGGTGATACAATCCAGTACTAACGCAGTACAAACGAAATAGCCTATTTTCGACATTCAGAAGGCAAAAAGTGCAGAGTAGAGGGTAGCATGTCACTGGCCCCCCAGGCCAATCTAGACGGGTGGGGGCAGTACAAACAAAATAAGGGCGATACAATCCGATACTAACGCAGTACAAACGAACATACCCATCCCGGACGCCCAGATCGAAAAAGGGGGGATGGCATGTCACCAGCCCCTCCAGGCAGATTTAAAAGGGTGGGGGCAGTACAAACGAATGAAGGGTGATACAATCCAGTACTAACGCAATACAAACGAATGAGCTTTTTTTGACCCTCAAATCGAAAAAGGGGGGGCTGGTGACATGGACCTCATTTTTCATTTGAAAATGGCCAATTTTCATCCACGAATAACTAAAAACGTATTGAGTTTTCAAAAAATAATCATAAAACAGTTTTTGCTTAAAATTAGGTTCTCTAGCCTTTTCCGTGGCTATTTTAACCAAAACATTTTTCACCCCCGAGAAGGGGTGGGAGTGGGAACCACCCCCAAGATAAAAGCGCACATCGGCATAGGGTAGACTTTGTTTCTTGAGCTATTCCCTACTTACTGTAAAAATATCAAATAAATCGATGTAGTAGGATGGAATTCGGAGTCAAATACCCTCATTGACTGCCCTATTTAGGTGGGCTAACAAAATGTATCTGAAACAATTTTATTTATTTTTGCTGCTGTAGTTGTTTTATAGTCTGTTTAACTCGGTGTAATGATCCTAATCAAGTAGTTTATGTGATACTTTTGAAATATTGTAGGATAAGAAGAGCAGAAATAGCTAAATGTTTGCACATTGGTTATGTTGGACTACGATTGGCAAATTCATCTCGAATGCATAATTTGGTCTTTCGAACAGTACCCTTATTGGCCATAATTGTTTTATATCGACGGCAAATTCCAGAATTTGTTAATATGCTGGACGAGGTTAAAAATTTAATATCTCGTGATAATGATAATTCTCGTAAGTTTCTTTATAATTTTATAGTCTAAGGGCTTGTCCATATAAGAGCGGTTTGCCAACGTCGACGCCGCGATTTACCAGTTTAAACGCTGGTAAACTGGCGGTTGCATATGTACGATGTTGAGCGGTTGCATTTGTTTCTATGTTAACTTGAGCCGCGGCGGTTGGGTTTTCAAGTAAACCGCGACGTCAACGTTGGCAAACCGCCCTTATATGTACGAGGCCTAACATACGATTTAAGTCGACCTGCACCGATCTGTTTAATGTCATTTAGTATCTATGTTATCGATTATAAAAAACAAGGGGTTGCCCAATATAATTTTGTACTGACTATAAATTAAAAAATGATTTTTTAACGAAAACTTTTCGTCTATAAATTCGCAAAGTCTATTCGTTCGTTCGTTCGTTACTTCGTTAGTTCCTTTGTGCGTTGCCGCTCCTGCACTGCTCAGAGCCGATCTAGCGATGGATTCCTATGCAGTTTCCTGTAGTCTTCTGAATCCAAATCTGAAAACGGCATTTTGGTATCTCTAACTATCTTCTAATTTTTTAAACTATATTTTATGAGTACAAGTCAGGATGGCACTAAAAATAAGTATGTATGTTTCGCAGGTCGTTTCCTAACTCTAAACGAGTATAGTACCATATTAACATCTGTTTTAAAGTTAAAGTCGCCGTGCGGCAGATTCGTGCAAATATTATAAAAATTGTGCATTTAATGATAGAAGCATATAATTTGGACCACATATACTACACATATAATGGTTCAAAATTAGATATGAGGCCATCTCAGATTTTACCTTTTACAAAAATGGTGCTAATGGTTACTAATAGCACGATAACTTTTAAACGAAAAGTCCGTCTTCAACCATATCTGGTATATGGGTTCTTTTTTTAATGTGTAAGATCGAGTTCCTGAACCCGAAGAATCGGTTTACCACAAGTTGTGTTTTTCCTGATTTTTTATTTAAAAATGTATTGTTTCTTTTTTCAATTATTTCACCTAGTATATATTAATTTTTCAAAAAGGTAATACAGGCATTGAAAGGGGCCTTAAAATATATTTTAGGAAATGTTTTGAACTTTTTAGTTATGTTAATTACCATGTAATAAATGCATAACTTATCTTCACATGTACCTATGTGCGGCAGATTCATGCAAATATTATAAGAATTATTGTGCACTTAATGGTAGAAGCATATAATTTGGACCACGTGTATACTACATATACAAAGGTTCAAATATAGATATGAGGCCATCTCAGATTTTTCCTTTTACAAAAATGGCGGGCATTCAAAATGGCAACTATACATATGTGACTAATAGCACGATAACTTTTGAACGAAAACTCCGATTTCAACCAAATTTGGTATATAGGTTTTTTTATATGTATAAGATCGAGCTCTTGAACTGGAAAAATCGGTTTACTAGAACTTTTGTTTTTCCTGATTTTTTTGTAAAAATATGTTGCTTATTTTTTCAATTCTTTCACTCTGTATATATTTAATTTTTCAGAAAGGTAATACCGACGTTGAAAAGAGCGTAAAAATATTTTTAGGAAATATTTTGAACTCTCTAGTTATATTAATTACCATTTAATAAATGCATAACCTATCTTCACAGGTAGGTACCTGTGCGACAGATTCGTGCAAATAATAATATAAGAATTATTGTGCATTGTAGAAGCATATAATTTTGACCACACATACTACACATACAAAGATTCAAATTTAGATATTAGGCCATCTCAGATTTTGTCTTTTACAAAAATGGCGGGCAATAAAAATGAATCTACCGCCCATAAGTACATGTGAACATACGTTATGCATTTATTAAATGGTAATTACCATAACTAAAGAGTTCAAAATATTTGCTAAATAATATTTTTACGCTCTTTTCAATGGCGGTATTATCTGTTTGAAAAATTAATACATACAGGGTGAAAGAACTGTCAAAAAAAAACATATTTTTACATAAAAACCAGGAAAAACACAACTTCTGGTAAACCGATTCTTCTGGTTCAAGACTTCGATCTTGTAAATCAAAAAAAGAACCTATATACCAAATTTGGTTAAAATCTGACGTCTAGTTCAAAAGTTATCGTGCTATTAGTCACATATGTGTAGTCGCCATTTTAAATTCCCGCCATTTTTGTAATAGAAACAAAAACTGAGATGATCTCCTGTCTAAATTTGAACCTTTATACTTATGTGTAGTATGTGTGGTCCAAATTATATGCTTCTACCATTACTTAAATACATACACAATATTTCTTATAATATTTGCACGAATCTGTCGCACATGGTACGTTGTGCATTTATTAAATGGTAATTAACATAACTAAAAAGTTCAAAATATTTCCTAAAAAATATTTTTAAGGTCTTTTCAATGGCTTTATTAACTTTTTGAAAAATTAATACATACAGGGTGAAAGAATAAAAAAACAACATATTTTTACATAAAATCCAGGAAAAACACAACTTCTGGTAAACCGATTCTTTCGGTTCAAGACCTGGATCTTATACTTCAAAAAAAGAACCCATATACCAAATTTGGTTGAATTTGGACTTTTCGTTTAAAAGTTATCGTGCTATTAGTCACATATGTATAGTCGCCATTTTGAATGCCCGCTATTTTTGTAAAAGGCAAAATCTGAGATGGCCTCATATCTAAATTTGAGCCTTTATATGTGTAGTATATGTGGTCCAAATTATATGCACAATTAATTGTTTCACATATCGGCTGCACTATCGTGGCTTTCTTAATTTCTGTATCTAATAGTATCGTGGTGTTTAAATAGAGATATTTTTCCTTAGTTGCTGAAGCCTTTGTTTTCTCGAAAGCGATACTGGCAAATTGCGACCGTAATAATGCGATGAATGACGTCAGATTGCGTTGGGAAAATCGGGGTTCTTTATTGAGGCAATAATTAAATGTGTAATCTCAGAAAGCGTCGTCAGCACGTCAGATAAAAAAAAATTATAAAATTTGTTCGTTAATAAAAAACGAAGAAAAAACGTTTACTAAACTTAAATCCAACAATTAGAACTCAAGATATTGTAAAATTAGTGCACAATACAAATTGCAAATTGTAAAATAAGTATTTTTCGAAGCTTTATCGATTGTAACTCGGCTTCTACGCATGCAAATGAGCCTTAGGAACTCTCATTTTAAAGCTTAATTAATAGGCTTCCAAACAAAGTTTGTTAAATTACTTTATCTTTATTTGCTTTAAAGTTATACCCGTTTGAAATTATAATTTTCTTAAAAAAATTGTACATTAATTTGTTTATAAGGGTTTAAACCAAATTTGAGCTATAAAGATTTATACTTTATTTAACAATAGTTTGCTTTAAACCCTTATTAACAAATTAGTGTACAATTTTTTTAAGAGAATTATAACTTCAAACGGGTATAACTTTAAAGCAAATAAAGATAAAGTTTTTTGACAAACTTTGTTTGAAAGCCTATTAATTACGCTTTAAAATGAGACCTTCTAAGGGCCATTTGCATACGTAGAAGCCGAGTTACGATCGATAAAGCTTCGAAAATACTTATTTTACAATTTGCAATTTACATTGTGCACTAATTTTACAATATCTTGAGTTCTAATTGTTGGACTTAAGTTTAGTAAACGTTTTTTTTTTCGTTTTTTACTAAGGAACACATTTTATTTGAAACATTTTTTTATCTCTTTCCGTTTATGAGCCAGAGCGTTATAAACAATTAAATTGTTTATAACAACTTTTTGACCACTCGGATCGAAATCCCCCCTCAAAATTCGTAATCAGCAGCCAAAAATCCATAAGAAACCGTTGAGTTTGTCCATCAGAATTGAGAAGGACACCTTGACCCCTCTGGCGCCTATACTACTCGGTCTAAGTCAGATATTTTTATTAGTACCAATTCTTCTGTAAAGCCACATCTCGAAAATTTACAACTATTTCATCATCGTTTTAATTAGCGTGGTTGCTTCTATGCCATATAATTTACTACATTGGTGATATGCACGTTGATATATCATACCTTATACCAGGGATCACCAATTATATTCCCCGAGGGTCCGTTTCAAAAACCTATGACACTTCCGGGGTCCGGATTTAATGCTACCTGTGTCTGGTTGTTTTGATTCGGTTTCTTTGCGGATTCTTGTTAAAACATATCCCCTAAAAACAAATCAGAAGGGTGCTGGGCGAAATTTTTGGGCAGAAATTGTTTAACAGTTTTTTCTAACAAATTCAAAACATCACCTTTTTGTCCCCACAAAATATGTTTTAGCATTTTTGGGTCATTTTAACAAAAAAGATCTGTCATTTTTCTCAAAGGTTGATATATTTCTAGTTTTCAGCCTTTTAAAAGCTGAAAAATGGAAAACAAAAGCTTATTTTAGCGAAGATAAAAGAATAAAATTCGAAATTTGAAAACTCATGTGTAAATTATTATTTCTGAGGTTGTCAATTGCCTAAATTGAAGTGAAAACATTCAAATTATTTTTAATTTTTAATTATGCGCGTCCACCTGACCCTTAAGCGGCCGTGGCGGCGCGTCGTACTATAGGGTGCATATAGCACTATATGATTGGCGTATTTAATTAGCACATTGGCAATAATTAATTGAATAAATAAAAATTATTAAAAAAAAAACTATGTTAATAATAAAAATTTATAATAATAAAATTTTAATAATATAATTTTAATAAATGTCAAGTATTTGTTGGGAATTTTTCGCATAAGTATGTATAATCTGTACTATACGTGAGACAGAAACGCACCATAAAGTGCGACGAGCGACGATTAACAATTAAAAAACAATATTCTACAGCGTGTCCAATTAAGTCGGCATCATATGGGAAACTTTTTTATTCTTAGTTTTATGAAAAAAAGTTATTCTTTATAAAAAGTTGTGCATGGTCTAAAACTTAAAATACAACCATCAGTTATCAATTTTTGTAGGCCGTATACGAGGTATGTCAAAAAATATGAATTTTACTTAAGAGTAAAGCAGCTTTATTTTTCACAATATTGAAAATTGTTATAATGGAAAGTTGTTTGGAATTAAGAACTATATTTTAATATGCAATTTCATTCTTCCAATTGAAAAAAAATTGAATTTTTTTTTATGGATAACCAGCATTATTTTCAGTTATTTCAATTATGATAACTCTTTTATTATTAATTTTACGAAAAAAATGTATATTTTGTAAAAAGTTCTGCATGGTTAAAAGCCTTAAATACAACCGTCTAATATCAAATTTGATCAATTTTATACGAGGTATGTAAAAAAATATGAATTTCGATCAAAAATAAAGTACCTTTATAGTTCAGAATATTTCAATAAGAAGGATGTATTTACTTATTGAAACATGCTTTTTAGTTCTATACAACTTTACAAAATCACAATTTTCAATATTGTGAAAAATACCGGTATATATTTTATTTAAGTACTCTTAAGCGAATTCATATTTTTTATATACCTCGTATAAAATTGAAAAAATTTGATATAAGATGGTTGTACTTTAGGTGTTAGACCATGCAGAACATTTTATACAGAATAACTATTTTTCGTAAAATTAATAATAACAGAGTTATCATAATTGAAATAACTGAAAATAATGTTGGTTAAGTATCCATAATTAAAAAAAAATTCAAATTTTTTTTTTCAATTAGAAGGATGAAATTGCATATTAAAATATAGTTCTTAATTCCAAACAACTTTTCATTACAACAATTTTCAATATTGTGAAAAATACAGCTACTTTACTCTTGAGTAAAATTCATATTTTTTGACATACCTCGTATACGGCTTAAAAAAACTGATAACTGATGGTTGTATTTTAAGTTTTAGACCATGCACAACTTTTTATAAAGAACAATTTTTTTTCATAAAAGTAAGAATAAAAAAGTTTCCCATATGATGCCGACTTAATTGGACACGCTGTATATTGAAATAAGCCCCGATTACTCGTTAGAGTCTTGAAATTAAATGTATAAGCTTCAATTTAGGCACTTGTCAACCTGAATACTAAAAATTTACATATGAGTTTTCAAGTCTTGACAATGCGTATGCGTATTTACATTTTTCAGATTTTAAATCGCTTATAACTCGAAAATTATCAACTTTTAAGAAAAATGACAAGAGACCTTTTTTGTTGAAATTACCCAAAAAAACATAAAAATACATTTTTCTGGACAAAAAGGTAATTTTGAATTTGTTTAAAAAAGATTGTTTCCTATGTAAAAAAATGTACAACCTATCTGGAGTTTCAAATGACTTTAGTGCAACTGATTCCCTTTAGGGAGTTGAGATATTCATCTGTTAGCTGAGATCTGTACCGATTTTTAGTAAAGTGCATTCTTCAAAAAGTGGTTTTGCACACATAAGTTGAAACAAACATAGTACCTATACAAGTTCTGAATTTCATTACCGAACAGTTTCAAAATTGCAAAGCGCTATATTCTGAGTTTAATTGCGGTCCGCACAAAACAAACCTACGGTCCGGATGCGGACCGCGGTCTGCCAATTGGTTACCCCTGCCTTATATGATTACCATACCTGAAATGGACACGTTGTATTATTAGTACAATCAACATTTTTCCATTTTTCAGAAAAGGCATGGTACTATAATTTATGCCTGATGGTTCATATAGAGACGGGTCTTACAGCTGAACCTATTTCAAATATTTTAAACTACATTCAAGAGGAAGGTTGGGAAACACAGCTCCGAGATCCAGATGGAAAAAAACAGTTAATGGTCTTATTGTGGCTGTGGTAAGTACCTACTCACCATGAGTGTGAGAGAAATGCGGTATATAGGAACACCGCGCCCGGCAGCGAGTAATCTTTGAACACGCGCTTGATTGAAATTTAAAAAACTTTAAAAAGTTTGCAGATTTTATGAATGGACATTCGAAGAATATTTGTGACCTTTGGCAACATCAAAATTTTCTTTTTTTCATATTGTTTTTCGGAATTGAAAATTGCCATTTTTGCTCTTTTTCATAACTTAAATCGTTTATAACTCGAAAACGGCGCATCTTAGAGAAAAGTTAGTAGAAACCGTTTTTGTTCATAATGATCCAAAACCCCCAAAAAATACTTTGTACAGGGCAAAAAGACTGATTTTGACGATTTGTTTAAAAAACAATTGTTTATACAATTTTTGACGCATTTTTGGAACTGGAAACATGCAAAGTACCCCGCACAACCTTATGGAAATTAGATCCCAGTGGATTTAGTTCATACTTTGGGAAAATACTTTTTGAAGCATTGTGATGAAAAGTTTTCATGGGCACAACTCGATCGTATGGAGGGTTTTCAAGATATAGAGGCACAAACTCGGAAATTTATAAGATTTACTGGGTATTTCAATTCCGTGAGTAACTGATTATCTGGCAACATGTAGAAGTTTGGATCAAGGAAAAGTACTAGTAGTCTAGGATTTTTTCCTGGCTATGCAATGGCGAACTTTACTTTGACCTTGACCTTCAACGGACTTCATCTTCTAGAGTTTCGAGCCACGTTGGGCGCCAGTGTAACGAAATACGCGATGGACTACCCCAGCTAATTGAAATAACATTCGAAAATATTACCCCAACTAACCAAGATAGCCATCGTCACACCATTAGAGCTTAGCTCAGTCACTCAGGTGTGTGTTCGTCTTGTCCTAACCTTAGAATGAACTCTGAAAATTTAGAATGGTAGCAAACAAAACTATAATTTTAACTAATCATGTTTATTGTTCATAAAGATATAATAAATAAAATGACGTAGTAAATTGCATTAACAAATGTATTAAAATTCTTGCCAAAAACTAACAATTCTGGATTATACTTATGGCTTTTGGTAGCTGATGGTATCTTCTTTATGTCGAATGGTACTGCTGCTGGTTCTGCAACGGGCTCTGGGGTTGTAGGTGTTGTATTCCACCAGGCCTACGGATGTTGGTCGTTGCAGTCTTGGTAATGCGGTTGCAGCCCTGATGACATGGTCCTCGTTGTTCTATCGCCGGCGATTTGAGGGTTGTTCAAACTCCCGGAGGGAGAACGGTGATCGTATTCCAAAAACTATAAGATAAAGACACATATCAATCATCAAGAAGAAAAACCAACGTGTGCCATCTGCCGTTATAATCGTCAGAAAGAGTAGCAGATGACAAGAATAAATCAAATGAAATTTAGATGAGAATAGTTAAAATTCTGATTACTAAACGTGCATACATGTAAATTAAAAAGATAATTATATTTGAAACTAAAATATCAGAACACATGGTCTGACACTGGAAGTTAGGTTAGATAAAAAACATTATAAAAATTGTTAGATGGAGAAATATAATTATAATATAATGTTATCCTTACCCCAAGAGATGATTTGATGGAACGAAAATGATTTAATTTTGGAATTACATGCCTTTTTAAGGATTAATTTTTCCCTTCCAGTGTATGTCAGGGAGTAGCGGGTCAAGTCGATGAAGTGACACTGTCATTGAAAACGACATTTAAAATGACAACCAAGTACTTTGAAGTAGCGGCATGTTCCGTATTGAAAATACAAATATTTGGAGAGTATGAATATAAGAGGTATGTTCAGTATGATGATTTAAATGAAAGAGATATATTAAATAGAAGATAATAAAAGAGTGTAATAAAAGAGGATAATAAAAGAGCGCAAACCAATTTTTAAAGGGGGAAATGGGTAAACCAAATAGAAGAAGATAATTATTAATGAAATATTAAAGAAAATAAGGCAAAATAATTATTTAAAAATAAAATATCAAAGATGTGACGTTTGTAACGTTACAGGTTTTCGGCATTAAATTGATATAAACAGATTACCTATGGGTTTTTGGGATCGCTGAACACGAATATGCCATCAGAATTGACCTCCGGAACACGTGGTAGCCAGGGCCATTGGAAGAGACGTCATCTTCGATAGTTTCGATGGTTTTCGGCATTTAATTGATGAAAATGAATTACTGGAGGGTTTTCTGAGGTCGCTAAACACGAATATGCCGCCAGAACCGACTCCCGGGGCACCTGGTTTTCAAGGTCAATGAAAGGGGCTCCTGGAGTTTCGGGGTCTTCGGTACTGCATTGATGCAAACGGATTACTCATGGGTTTTTGGAGTTGCTGAACACGAATACCACATCAGAACAGACATCGGAGTATCTGGTGCCTAAGGCACGTTATGCTTTGGATTCGAGAGTTTTCGGTACTAAATTAATGTAAACTGATTACTCGCATGTTTTTGGGGCTGCTAAACGTGAATACGCCATCAGATCCGACCCACGCACCCCCTGGTGCCTAAGGCAGGTCTTCTTCTGGAGTTTCGACAGGTTTCGGCATTAAATTGATGCAGATGGGTATAACTCATGAGTTTTTGGGGCTGCTCAACACAAATACGCTATCATAACAGACACCGGGGTACCTGGTGCCTAAGGCACGTCATCTTCTGGGGTTTCGAGAGTTTTCGGTACTAAATTGATGCAAGCGGATTCACTCTTGTGTTTTTGGAGTTGCTGAATACGAATATGGCTTAAATAAAAGACTCTGGAGTATCAAGTGACCACGATGAATAATAGTATCAAAATAGAATACAGTAAATCGATTTTAAAATAAATGAAGGAAAATCTTTGTCAGATATAAATTGAGTTTATATTTATAAATAGTTAAAACAATTGAATAGCAAAACATAGTTATTTTAATAAAAATCTACAAATAGTAAAAAAAATTTACAAAAAGCAAACTAATCCTTTTGCATTAATGTAGTACCGAACACCCTCGAAACTCAAGGAGCCCCTTTCATTGATCTTGGAAACCAGGTGCCCTGGGAGTCGGTTATGGTGGCATATTCGTGTTTAGCGACCTCGAAAAACCCTCCAGTAATTAATTTGCATCAATTAAATGCCGAAACACATAGAAACTCTAGAAAATAACGTCCCTTGCGGTGGCCCTGGCCACCACGTGCTCCGGAGGTCAATTCTGATGACATATTCGTGTTTAGCGATCCCAAAAACCCATGAGTAATCTGTTTATATCAATTTAATGCCGAAAACCCTCGAAACTCTAGAAGATAACGTCCGTTGAAGGTCAAGGTCAAAGTAAAGGTCGCCATTGGATAGCCAGGAAAAAATCGTAGACTACTCCAACTACTTTGATCCAAACTTCTACATGTTGTCAGATAATCAGTAACTCAGGGAATTGGAATACCCACTAAATCTTATAATTTTCCGAGTTTGTGCCTCTATATCTTGAAAACCCTCCATACGATCGAGTTGTGCCCATGAGAACTTTTCATCACAATGCTTCAAAGAATATTTTCCCAAAGTATGAACTAAGATTTGTGCGGGGTACTTTGTTAAAAGGGGTCCTTTTTATGTAAGATTATGCAAAAAAAAACGAATCAGAATATTTTTCCTAGCGGATACGCAGTGGCTTCCTGGACCACATGGAATCAAAGTAAACGCTCCTCTAATTAACAATATTTGGTAAGCAAACGATAAATATATTATAGCAGAAAATATAGAAGATCTGCAAGCACTGTTTATAAGTTTTAATCAAATAGAAAAGGAATACTGCTTAAATATATGTCAATTTTGTGACTTATTCCCATCTAAAATAGTAAATTGGTAGGTATGCCAAAGTATTAATTTGTAAAATTAAAATAATAATTCTTCTGACTTCTGCGTTTTATTCGTTATGTAAGGATTGTTTTTGTTGGTATTGTATACAAGTATAGCTGATCACCATAATATTTTTTCAGAAGGATTTGCACACAATAATGAAAGGCACCTTTGTAGATGAAATGTTTATTGCTAAGTAAGTATTTTAGGAATATACTATAAACTGTATGCAAATTTAGTTTCTTTACTATTATGCAAATAACACGTTATTTAACATTTTCCCAGGGTAAGTGCCAATATCAACCCTCTTTTCAAATAAAACTGCCAAAAAACATTTTACTTTACATTTATTTTGCTCAAAATGTTTATTACTTATTAATAAATATTTTTTCTACAAGAGTTTTCTTCCATTTCATTATTTTGTGCAGACCCTTCAGGTAGATCGCACCCTCGAGGTAGATCGCATACTATAAGAGGGTACACGACAATTAGACCGAAATCATTAGACCGAAAGCAGTAGACCGAACTCATTAGACCGAAAAGCACTTTACCGAAACCTCACTAGACCGAACAGCATTACACCGAAATGGTAAATAAATTTAAAATGTTTGCAGTAAATTATTATGCTAAGATTTTGTATATCTGTCTTTTTGTTTATTGTATTTTTTTGCATTATTTCATATATAGACTATGTAAATTGTTACTCTGTACAGTCTGATATGAAATAATTTTCATCCGTTAAACAAATTAGTGAAGGTAGAAATAAATTAAGGGTAGAGTGACGTTAACACCATTTTAACTGTTTATGATAACCATACAAATAACATTTAGTTGTAATTACATTAGTCATATCTCTTTTATTGCGAAAAGTAAAAAGAACTGCTTTTCGGTCTTTTGCTGTTCGGTCTAGTGAGCTTTCGGTAAAGTGCTTTTCGGTCTAATGAGTTCGGTCTACTGCTTTCGGTCTAATGATTTCGGTCTCTTTACAGTAAACCCTATAATAGCACCATATTTCTTGAACTTTTTACGAAAAGTTCAATTAATTCATCTTCAATGATATTTAAATTTTAAGGGAACTGAGAAAAGAAAACTGGGAATCTGCTGTTGGTTGGCAAAGGACTGCTTTCAATTTTAATATTAGAAAGTTAGAAGAAAACACGGTCAATCTTAAAACAATGTTATATTTGCTAGAAGCACTTATTATCTATTTAGCTTACAAAATGGATAGAAAGCACATATCCGCAGTTGATAAGGCTAACAAACGTATTAACGAAGTTCTTGATACTCTAGAAAAATTTCATAGATTTAAAATTATTTTACCAAGGTAAGAAAACTCTATTATTACCTACTATTAATATACGCATATGTGAATATCTGAGAAATTGTGTACAACAACTTTCTACTGCCAGCTGTACGAACTTCTCAGATATTCACATATCCGATTCAGCCACCAAAGCTCTGTCAAAATGCTTCAATTTTTCTGTCATTGCTCTTTCCATCCCAACTCTGCCTACATATACATATAATTATTATATGATATATGATGATGACTTTAATCATGTTGGTTATTATAATAACGAATTGGCCAGTTTATACACCAGATCTAAATCCAGTGTAATGTTTACTAAGGAACTGCAATGTTCTCCAACAAAATATATGAGCTGAGTAGAAAGCTGAGTATAACAATAGAAAGCTGAGTAGAGATACTAGACCTGGATCCCACGTACCAAGAAAATGTTGATTAAAGCAAGCTAAAAATTTTTTAATATCTTAACGGTATCTAGTCGGATAATGTTTGATGTACGGGAACACTGGAACAGGGGAAGTTTTAATTGTGGAACTCATAAAAATTTGGAACGTCAGATTACGAAAACGTCCAATGTATTTTGTCGGACAGAACATCCAATTGATTTGTTACCCTTTCATTAAGCTCTCATGCAAAAATCAGACTGCTATTACTAACCAACATGATTCCTGTCATTTGACATGTTCTTCGTGTTCCACTCATTAAAATACCCAGTTGGTGATAACAACAGTCTGATTTTTGCATGAGAGTTTATTGAAATGGTAACAAATCAATTGGAAGTTCTGTACGACAAAATACATGGAACGTTTTCGTAGTCTGACGTTTCAAATTTTTAACCTGTTCCACAATTAAAACTTCCCTTGTTCCAGTGTTCCCATTCATCAAAGTTTGTCCGACTAGATACCGCTAAGCTATTAACAAATTTTCAGCTTGCTATTAATTAACTTTTTTTGGTACGCGGGATCCATGTCTATACATTTTCTAATAAAAAGCAGATAAGATGGCACATCCCGTTCGAAACCGTAATAACTCAAATTATTAGAATTTTACAGGAGAACGAAAACAAAATATTTGCTTTGATGATAAGATAGCAAAATATTTGTTAAAAGAAAATAACAACTAGAAAACGACAGTTAATAAACGACGAAATAATACAGTTTTCCTCATTTACGACACTTTTTCTCGAAAGAACCATTAAAACACATTGGTATTATGATAACGATATCCTTCCGCTCGCCATTCAACAGCTCGTCAGAAGGGTACACGACAATTGTTAGACAGAAATCATTAGACCGAAAGCAGTAGACCGAACTCATTGGACCGAAAAGCACTTTACCGAAACCTCACTAGACCGAACAGCATTAGACCATTAGAAATAGTACATAAATTAAAAAAGATTGCAGTAAATTATGCTAAGATTTTGTATATTTATCTGTCTTTTTGTTTATTGTATTTTTCTGTATTATTTTATATACAGTGCGTCCATAAAGTAACGCATAAATTCATTATTTCGTAAACCGGCGACTTTAGGGAAAAGTCCCGAAATAGGTCGATTTTTATTTTTAAATTAAGATTTTTTTGCATATATATTATACTAGTGACGTCATCCATCTAGGCGTGATGACGTAATCGATGATTTTTTAAAATGAGAATAGGGGCCATGTGATAGCTCATTTGAAAGGACATTCATTTCTCTATTCAATAATATATAATTATTTGTACAGGGTGTTAAAAAAATTAATTAAATTAATTGTGAAAAAAGAAGAATGTGTGTAATTTATTTAATTCAAAGTACGTTTTACTGTTGTCAGAAAACAGGAAAAAAATGTTTATTTGACAAATAAATATTGTTTTTCGCTTAAATTCAATGTGAAAGCTGCCACCCACCTGCCTATCTTGGCTATTTGAACATTTCGTATAAGCAAAAATCAATGTTTATTTTTTAAATAAAACATTTTTCTGTTTTCTGACAGACGTAAAATGTATTTAGAATTAAACAACTTACATACATTCATATTTTTGTGTCAATTAATTTAATTTAAAAAAAAATTGGACACCCTGTATAAATAATTATATAAATGTTTATATTAGTAAATAGAGAATTAAATGCCTTTTCAAATGAGCTATTACGTGACCCCTATTCTTATTTAAAAAAAATTATCGATTACGTTATCACGCCCAGATGGATGACGTCACTAGTATGATATATATGCCAAAAAATTGGAATTTAAAAATAAAAATCGACCTGTTTCGGGATTTTTTCCTTAAGTCGCCGGTTTACGAAATAATGAATTTATCCCTTACTTTATGGACGCACTCTATAGACTGTGTAAATTTACACAGTCTGATATGAAATAATTTTCATCCGTTAAACAAATTAGTGAAGCTAAACTATTTTTAGTATTTATTAAATTTTTAGTATTGTACATAATAAATAAAAAATATACCCAAAACAAATAAAAACAAACAAAACACAAAGCAAAAAAAAACAACCTCTAAACTATTTTTAGTATTTAATTTTTAGTATTGTATTAAATAAATTATTTCAATTTGCAAAAAAATATACTGGGTGATCCATTAAAAAAAGTCAACAAAGTTTTTTCAAAAATCCGCCATTTTTTTGGTATTTGAAAGCTATATAAAAAATTCAATGCATTCAAACAAAACTTTTACTAAAATAAAACACTTCAGCGAAAACAGCATATTTCTATCTTGAGCCGTTTAGAAGATATAGACAGTCAAAATGGGGGGAAATATAAGTGGACACCCGGTATTACAGTTTTTTGAGGAAAAAGATGATGCATAATGATTTTTGTTGGTGAGATCATTACGAAAATAAAAATTTTTGAGTTGAGTAGTTTAATCTTATAGTGTAAATTGCAATGCTTACGACTACTTACGAGTAAAAGTTTTATTAAATTTTATTAAAAGTTTTATATTATTTTATCTTTCATCGCCGTTTCACCGCCGTTTCGATGCCGCCAGTTCATCGCCGGCCGATTCATCGCCGGCCGTTTCGATGCCGCCGGTTCATCGCGAGTCAGTTAATCGCCAACTGATATATTTCCGAATTTTCGACCAATTTTCGACAGTTACATTTATTATTTATTTTTAGTATTAATTAGGAATTCTAGGAAATGCGAGATATGACCATTCCCGTTGCCATACTTAATCTTTTAATAGACTTTTAAATTTTTATAATATAAAATATAATTTAACACTACAAATTTAATACTGTTTAGTACCAAATTTAGGGGAAGTAGAAGTAGAACAGTAAATTAATATAATAATATTTTTTATCTAATTTTTTGTCATAAGTTTTGAACTGAATTTAACGTCGTGTCGTGTCATCTCCCATAATACAAGATCAACTGACTAACTGGCGATGAAACGGCCGGCGATGAAACGGCCGGCGATGAAACGGCCGGCGATGAAACGGCCGGCGATGAAACGGCCGGCGATGAAATGGACTGGCGATGAACCGGCGGCATCGAAACGGCGGCGATGAAGCGGCGGCGATGAAGCGGCGGCGATGAACCGGCGGCGATGAAACGTCCCATTCCGCTATTTTTTAATTTAAATTTAAAGTCAATTTTTCAATATTAATTAACAATCCGTTTGATTTAATTCATAATAGAATATATTTTGATAGATTTTTTGTTTTAGATTGTACCATATGAAAGGATACTATCGAATTGTAAAATATAATGATTATAAAGGAGCCATGAAACAATTAAGAATTGGAAAGAAGCATGCAGACATAAATTCTAACGAAATTGATGCTGGTTTTATTAAACATAGTGAAATGGTATATTTTGCATGACTACAACTAATTATTTATTTTTTCTTCATGATCTTTTTTTTCCATATTTTAATTGATAATTATTGAAACTAATTCTGGACTATGGTTTAGTGCTACAACAGAGCATTATTCGGTTTTAATATCTGACCATCCGAATTTTTAGAAAAGACCTTTTTTGGTTCGAATTATCCAAAAAATCTAAAATAATATCTACCCGGGCCGAAAAAAATTTAGTTGAATTTTTAGGAAAAGTTATTTACCAGCAATTTTATTACTGGAATCGAATTTTATGACTGTGTATATTAATAATATAGGTATGCAAAGTCCGCAGATAGTGTGCTACTTTTTTTATAAACAAAATGGCGTTTGAAAATCGTGTTTTTTTCAATTTTTGCTATATAACTCCAAATATTTTAACTTTACACCAAAAACACTCAAATAAAAATTCACCGTTATTAAATTCTGCATAGAGACGTGTTTTTTCCGATTTACTTCGACGAAAATTTTCCCCGGAAAATGCGGGTTTTTCCAACAAAATCTTTAATTTTCAACTAAAATTTTAGATAAGTAATTGTTTATCAAGAAATAAATAACTTGGCAATGTAAAAGATCTTTTCATATAGATTACAATTGCAGAAGCCGATGGAAATTGAATGAACAGTTTAGCAACAATTAAATTGTTAATTGAAAATTTACGGTTGCTATAATAACCACAATAATTATGATACATGCTCATAAAAATGAATATAACTATCAAAGGAAAAAAGATTACGATTATTGGAGTATATGCAGTAAACGATGATGCACTGGTGAATATTAAGGACGACTTTTTTGAAAAGCTACATTCAGAAACTGCGAATATCGGCAGATCACGAGAAATTATAATCTAGGGGGACCTAAACAGTAGAACAGGCAAGAAACAGCACAATAAAGTCATAGGCCAATATGGTGAAGAAGCTATAAATGACAATGGTACTAGGCTAATAGCCTTATGCGAACAAAATGATATGAAAATCACAAACGGATTCTTCCAACACCGAGATATCCATAAATATACATGGACACAAAATACCCGAGGGCTGAAATCAATCACAGACTATACAATCATAAGACAAAAGACTAAATTGATTGTACAGGATTTGCGGGTATATAGAGGAGCCACTTGCGGCAGTGACCACCATCTATTAAAAACAAAGCTCACAATAGGAATAGATAGAGCAAGAGATTTAAAAGAAGCTGCAGCGGAAATAGAAAAATTAACAGAAAAGAAATACAACCTAAACAACTTAGAACAAGAAAGCGTGAGGGATTTATACAGGACTAGATTAGATAAAAAGTTAGAAACCATGCAATTTACCAGCAATGAAGAGCATTATCATTATATAAAAACATGTCTTCAGGAAGCAGCAACAGAGGCCCTCGGACTCCAAATAAAAAACCACAGAAAAACTCCGTATTGGTGGGACGAAGAAATAGAACAAGAGATTAAAAATAAAAGAGAGAAGTATAAAAAATTTCTGAACACAAGGACCGACGCCGATAAGGTAGAATACAAGAGGGTCCAAGCTAAAGTGCGAAAAATGATATGCCAAAAGAAGAATGAGGCTTGGGAGCAAAAGTGTAACATGATTAACACACATTTAGGAGGACGGAGAAGTACAGAAAGTTGGAAAGTATTAAAATCGCTACGACAGGAAAAGAAAAGAGATATAATATCAGCAATCACACCGGATCAATGGGACGAATATTTTGAAAAACTCCTAAATGAGGACAGAGCGGAATTTTTAAATAACAGTGATACCAGCAATGTAAATATCTTAGCCTCACCATTACGGGTAACAACAAAAGAAGTAGAAGAATTATGTAAGTTCTTAAAAAATAACAAAGCACCAGGACCAGGGAACATACCAGCTGAACTAATAAAATATGGCACAACAAAATTATATGAAAACCTGGCTAAACTCTTTCAAAGATGCATCAACGGAGCGGAAATCCCAGAAGAATGGAAGACATCATGGATATCCACCATACATAAAAAAGGCAGACGGGATCAATGTGACAACTACAGAGGCATCGCTGTAACGAACTCGATCAGCCGAATATACGGAAAACTGATTAAAAATAAAATCGAAAACGAATATAAAGATATAGAAGCTGAAGAACAGGCAGGATTCAGGGCAGGGAGATCAACGGTTGACCATCTGTTTTGTATTACACAGATTATTGAGAAGAAACTGGCCGTCAACCAGGAGGTGCATCTGTTATATGTGGACTTAAGAAAAGCGTATGATAGCATCCCACAAAACAAACTATGGGAAAAGCATTAGAGAAAACCAATATAAGCGCAAATTTAATAACAGCGACGAAACAATTGTATACCAAAACTGCATCAAGGGTGAAAGTTGGAAGCAGGCTATCGAGAGGATTCCAAATTAGCAAAGGCCTAAAACAAGGGTGCTGCCTTTCACCGACATTATTTAAGATCTACCTCGAACAAACTCTAAAACTTTGGAAACGCAAATGCAAAAATATGGGATTACCGATCAGCAACAATACAATATACACTTTGTCATTTGCAGACGACCAACTTGTACTAGTGCAAGACTACGATGATATAGAATATATGACAAGGAAATTAATAGAGGAGTACAAAAAAGGTGGTTTGGAAATAAACATAAAGAAGACCGAATATATGTGTATCGGTGGGACACAGCAGGACCTTACACTGGGGAATGGCGAAATTATTAAACATTGCGACGCATATAAATACCTTGGTATGACCATCACACAAGAAGGAAGCGTAGACCGGACGATAGAAGAAAGAAACAACCAGGGAAGAAAAGCAATTACCCTTCTTAATAGCATCCTCTGGGACCAGTCAATATCAAACAACAACAAACATAGAATATACAATACAATTGTTAAGAGTATAATCACTTACAGCAGTGAAGTATGGCAAATAAAAGAAAGATACAAGAGAAAACTTGAAGCAACAGAAATGGATTTCTGGAGGCGCTCAGCAGGAAAATCAAGATTAGAAAGGGTAACCAACAACAGAATTAGGGAAATAATGAATGTGAAACACACAATAGTAGATGACATTAGTACCAAACAGCTTAGATGGTATGGACACGTACAAAGAATGTCCGAAGAACGACTCCCGAAACAAATCCTAACGTGGACCCCTCATGGTAGACGAAAAAGAGGAAGACCCCGCCTGTGTTGGAGAGAAGGCATAAATCGAGAAATGAGGGAAAGAGAATTGGATGAAGACCTTTGGATGGACCGAAGTGAATGGCGACTAGGCATCGGAAGACGTAGGAGAACGTTTTAAAACCGATATATATATATATTATGATACATAAGAATAACTATGATTTTTGTATAAAAAGACACTGTACCTATCCAACGCAATTAAAGAATTGAAATTGGACTATATAAGCGGCCTCAGGAATATTTTAAAATTATAAACAATTTTTTGGCTTATAAACAAATAGAATATCTCGGAAAAAATTAAATTAAATTAAATCATGAAAACCGTATTAGAAAATAAGCGGCAGGACGCTTCTTTTAAAAGAAAAAACATTTATTTAATTGTGATGAGTGGTTCCTGAGATACAACCGGTCAAAGTTGACCGGCATTTACAGCAAAGATATAAACAATAGAATCATAATTTTCAAACCGTCACCTTTTTATTTTGGTCCTCTTTCTCCACACTAATTTTCATATCTTTAGAATACTCATAACATATTTTATTATAATAAAAACTATCGATATTACGAGTAAAAAATTGCCAAAAATAGCAAAATTACAATCAAAAATTAGGCTGGAGAAAATGTAATCTCAAAGTTCAAAATCGGTACACGTTAAAAAACTGCATTTTCTCGGCTTCCCATGGAGCAATTGTCTTCATTCTTTTTTTGTTCCCAAGTAACTCGAGTAGAGCCATCTAACTAACGCATTATTAAATGTCAGACTTGCTTTTGTTTTGTTATTATAAATTTATTTATTTATTATAACAAAAATTTTTAATTTGTTTAAATAAAGATTGTTTAAATAGTTATACAGCTTTCAGATCACCCACACCCACACCCACACCCACACCCACACCCACACCCACACCCACACCCACACCCACACCCACACCCACACCCACACCCACACCCACACCCACACCCACATCTGTGTTTTTAACGTTAAAAGGTACACTTGTAGTAAGTTTATCTAAAAAAAGTCTACAACTGGAAAAAATATGTATTTTTTTTCAGTAGTAATAACAGATTTCGAAAGCTTGTTGCTTGGAAACAGACCGACGCCGTAGGCGGAGGTCTGTTGCCTGTAAGCAACAAGCTTGAGAAAGTTGTTAAAAAATTTTTGAGCATTTATCAATGTTCGAGGGTTATTCGGATAGAAAATTTTTTGCTGGTTATGAAAAAAAAATACAGAGCAGAAACAATTTATTTAAATGTGCAATTAACAATTCTTCCACCGTCCGATTTCCATCTAATTCATATTTTCTATCATTGCAAAAGTCCATAAACGCTTTCCATACAAATTTTTTACTGTAAACAGTATTCTTTGGTATATTTGATTCGATAATTTCATTAATATTCTCATCAGTATTACAACCAAATCGTGACATTTTGAAATATTGAATATTTGAAATGTCAAAATCGAAATGAAACGAAATGTAGGTATCCATAGCTACATGATTGAGTGAAAACAGCCCATGGGATCTGTTTTCAGTATAATGTTGGTTTTATTGGTTGTATTCAATCAGATGACCACAAATTAATTGATTTCATTGGATTTCTAATTGAGCAAAAAATTTTCTTATAAATAAATTAATCTATTATAACAAAACAAAAGCAAGTTTGACATTTAATAATGCATTAGTTAGATGGCTCTACTCGAGTTGCTTGGGAACAAAAAAATAATGAAGAAAATTGCTCCGTGGGAAGCCGAGAAAATGCAGTTTTTTAACGTATACCGATTTTGAACTTTGAGATTACATTTTCTCCAGCGTAATTTTTGATTGTAATTTTGCTATTTTTGGCAATTTTCACTCGTGATATTGATAGTTTTTATTATAATAATATATGTTATGAGTATTTTAAAGATATGAAAATTGGTGTGGAGAAAGAGGACCGAAATAAAAAGGTGATGGTTTGAAAATTATGATCCAATTGTTTGTATATTTGCCGTAAATGCCAGTCAACTTTGACCGATTGTATCTCAGGAACCACTCATCATAATTAAACGTTTTTTCTTTTAAAAGAAGCATCCTGCCACTTTTTTTAATACCTTTTCTTGGCGATTTAATTTAATTTAATATTTCCCGAGATTTGTTTATAAGATAAAAAATTGTTTGTAAATTTAAAATATTCCTGAGGCCGCCTAAAAAGTCAGATTTCAATTCTGTAAAGTACATTAGATAGGTACAATATCTTTTTATACAAAAATCATAGTTATTCTTATGTATCATAATTATTGTGGTTTTTATAGCAACCGTAAATTTTTAATTAACAATTCAATTGTTGCTAACTGTTTATTCAATTTCCATCGACTTCTGGAATTATAATCTATACGGAAGGATATTTTATATTACCAAGTTATTTAATTATTGATAAACAATTACTTATCTAAAATTTTAGTTTAAAATTAAAGATTTTGTTGGAAAACACGCATTTTCCGGGGAAACTTTTCGTCGAAGTAAATAGGGAAAATACGTCTCTATATGCAGAATTTAATTACGGTGAATTTTTATTTGGGTATTTATGGTGTAAAGTTAAAATCTTTGGAGTTATAGAGCAGAAATTATAAAAAAAGTAGCACACTATCTGCGGACTTTGCATATCCATATTATTAATTTATATAATCATAAGATTCGATTCCAGCAATAAAATTGCTGGTAAATAACTTTTCCTTGTATTTTGCTAATTAGCCCAGAGTATTATAGAGTACCTCTTTTATATAGTCTGGACAAAATTATATCGGGCACCCCTTGTTTTTTATAATTTTTAACATACTGTTACTCAGGTTTAAAATTAATTTATTGAACAGGAACTCGTTTACAATGT
Source organism: Diabrotica virgifera virgifera (assembly GCF_917563875.1). Taxonomy (NCBI): domain Eukaryota; kingdom Metazoa; phylum Arthropoda; class Insecta; order Coleoptera; family Chrysomelidae; genus Diabrotica; species Diabrotica virgifera. Next base: position 57,039,209 of record NC_065449.1, on the reverse strand, counting down.
CTTTATAACTTTTACAACACAATGACAACCGTATACTTCAAAATTTTTTTTGGTGATTTTGATGGCCTTGGCCCAGCCAATTAGCTAGACATTTTGTTATTTTAAAAACAAACAATTTTTTGCAATCAGAGGAATTTTTTGTGTATTTCTAACTGTAAATACTACATAACTAACATACTATAATTATTATTTAAATAATTCACTGTCCTGGTTGTATTTTTTTCTAATTATTTTTATTTATTTTGTAATTATTGTTATTATATTTTTAATTAGTTTTTTTATATATTTTTTTAGTTTTTGTATTCATTGTTTTTTTACTACGTTAAGACATACCTAAACCCGATTCAACACTTCAAAATCTAAAATAAAAACTGTTCCCCAACGTGTCAAACACATATATGTTTATATAGATTTTCTAACGTTTTAGACGTCACCAGACATTTCTGGGTTATTCCGTGACATCTAGAACATCAATATTCTGGTACGTGACTACTTCTTCTTTCACGTCAAGGGATTTTTATTAGTGTTGTCCAAACGCAAGACCAAGACGAGACTTAGACAGTCTTGGTCTTGGTCTTGCGCCAGTACACCTGGTCTTGGTCTTGGTCTTGGTATTGCACTCCCGGTCTTGTTCTTGGTCTTGGTCTTGCAGCAAGAATCTTGCAAGTCTCGCAGTTGCCCATTAGCCTATTGCATATCTTGGAACAACGTAACAAAGAGGTACATTTTAAGCTTGAATATCATAGCCATAGTAAAGACTAGCCAAATTAATAAATATCTAAACAACTGACACCGGGTGGGGTTTGAACCCACGATCTAAGTGATCCCTGCGTATGTTCTAACCAACTGAAGTTAAAACTACCTCTTAAAACCCACAAAATTTTATTTGCATATCTCAACCGGTTTTAGAGCAATAAATAAAAAATCATCAGTTTGTAAGAAAAATTTCAACCCCCCCCCCCCATATTTGGTAAACAAAGCATTTATAAAGTAAACGTTTATGAAGCAAACTGTCATTACTTTTTCGTGCAGAATTACCCATTAAAGTTTGCCATACTTATTTAAAAACATTCTGTATAGATGAAAAACATGGCTAGTTAAAAGAGTACCTAACTTTTTTTATTATCCAATATAAGTGAATGAATAAAAAAACATAATATTAAGAAAATATGAGGCTATAGTTGGGCTTTAATTTCAGTATGCTATTGCATGCTAGAATAATAAGTTAGCATAATGCTAGAATATTCCACAGAGTGAGAAAAAACACAGTTTGATTGGTACATCCGGTATACACTGACAATAATTGACCTGTCTAGCAACAATATCTATTATTACTGCGATATTTATAAAGAATAAGACAAAATATTTAAAAAAAATCACTTAAATTGGATAACAGGTTTAGGAAATTTGAGACATTTAAAATGACCAGTTTTTAAGGTAGTGCGTTAATTTCTTGGAGAAGTGTATATCGTTAAAATAATATTTCGGTATTATGTTTACACGATATCCGGCATTATCTGTATACTTTTGTCTGGTTATGATACATACTTATAAATAATAGCCGCGCTGTTTCGGCAAATTTTGTTTAGCCGAGTGACCTCATAACACAGGACACAGTTAGTATAAACAATACATAATAGTCTTATTATAATAATGTATACTGGTAAGATATCTGGTGCTTAGATTCCTAGAAAACTAATAATGAAAAAAATTATTTATGTAAATTTATATAAGTGCTAAGGTCACATATTTTTAAAAAGTTTGGATACGATATTCGATATTACTGTAGGCGTCCCAACGCAGGAATGTTGTGTTATATGAATATGATTAGAAGTCGAATATTCTCAAAACCAGAACAATTAATTTCAGAGCAAAGAAGTCGGCTACTGAGAAAGAATGTACACTTCGAGTCATAAAAAACTGGTACAACTCTTATAACCGAAAATCGTGTTTTTCAAGTTGTGTAAGTTGGTCTTGTCAAATGTGTCATTCTAATTTCTAGGGCATCGTTGTCAGTTCAACGAAAATATTATTGAACTCTTGAGCCAGTTGTCTGACAGACCAACCATCTTCTATTTTAGAAATTATTCTCGTTTTATCACACTTACTTAATTGACGTGGCATCGTTAAAAATTTACTTTGACCAACTTGTCAAATCTGACTGATGTTATGTAATTAAATAAGTCATCGAAGACTGGACCTATTGCTTTTTATTATTATGTCTAATCGTTTAATTTTTAGGTTATAGGTGGATTTTTTAAGATTAACAACGCTCTCTCTGGTTATTAAATTTATTAGATACGGTTTTTTGATGATAAAAATAATACGTATCTATCTAAAAACTTTATAAATTTTTGAACGTTATTTTTTTTTATTTAGATCTAGTGAAATTCCATTATCTGTAATGGCAACAACGAAGTGATTCACGAACCATTGTGTCAAGTCAGAAGACAGGTTTACATTGGGAAAAAAAAGTGTACCAGTTTTTTATGACGGGAAGTGTACTAAAAAATTTTATTTTTACATTATAATAATGCCCTCTGAGTACATGTCAAATGTGTCGAGTGTTCTTTTAATGGATATTTTGATTCGCTATGTATGTTTATGATACTGTTCGTAACGCGCATAAGTCCAATTTTCAAAATTTTTGTTACAATTTTTTTTCTCATAGATTATCTAAGAATATAGCCAAACTTTATACTCCCTAAAACAACCCTCAGTTCTAACTGCAAGACGCAAGAGTCTCGCAGGCTTAGTCTTGTTCTTGCTTAAGTCTTGCACGGTAGGGGAGCAAGGGGCTAGTTGTAACAATTTTCATAAAATCAAATATATCTTGACAGCTATTTTCCCAATTATCACTAATTAAAGACTAGACGCTAGTTTAACTCTTTCTGAATAAAATTGAACTGAAGAAAAGTTAAGAAGGCTGTTATTTTTTAATCAACTAGCATATTACCAAAAAAAGTGCATTGTTACAACTTACCCCGCGCTTGGGACCAGTTGTAACATCTATTGGGGCAGGTTATAACATTACAAAAATTCGATTTTTTTGGAATATTTCGAAGAAAATACCAACGTTGGTCCTGTTGAAAGATGTTGCTCGACTTAATAAGGTGGCTTCTGGTATATAAATGTAGATTTCTACGCATAAAATTTTGGACCCAATCTGGACCAACTGTATAATTTTGATACCAAGAAGAAGGAAGTTGCTTAGCACTGAGTTTCACAGCATATTGGTAAGGCAGTTTTCGCATCTTCATGGGAATTAGTCCAAAATATACTTCGGTGCACTTCAGAATATACGAAGCCATTTTACTTTCTTCTTCGGCTGTAAAAACTATCCCTGGTTTAGTACAGTCCACATGTATACTCTTATTGTTTTTCTTTTTTTCTATATCGTTATAAAGATACATGACACAGTCCGTGCTGTTTTACTTGCTTGCTTTATGCTACATTGATTATCTAAAATTCCCGCTGAACCTAACTCGTAGACTTCACTTCCTGGCTTTGAGTTGCCCTTTCTGATTTTTTTATGTTGTCTGGTTCTGGACTATTAATAGACTAAATAATACGTTTTTATATTGTAGATCATAAATTTAGTAAGATTCAGCGCAATTTGTAACATGTCACAACAAGCCCCAACGTTTTGTTACAACATACCCCGTAGCACACTTTTGTATATTTATTAAAATAACTGTAAAAATATCTTGTTAATCGTAAAATCGTTAAGCAACATCAAAGTATAACTAAATTTAGAAAAGAAATTAACACCGAAATATTCATTTCCGTTTAAAACAATAGCGATAACCAAAATTTTATGAGAGTCAAATTTTAAATTACCTCATCCAAATGAAGCACGTGCACAAAACTACTATTTGCAACTATCGGAGGATGGCCGGCTAGACGATGTCATTTGCAGGGCGATAAGAGAATAAGATTGAGTCAGCTAAATTAGTTAAAAACTGTCAAATAACCTATGAAACAGCCGTGTTACTACTTACCCCTGTTACAACAAGCCCCTTGTTCCCCTGTCTTGGTCTTGGTCTTGCTAAAATTAGGCGGTCTTGGTCTTGGTCTTGGTCTTGCGAAAACGCAAGAACAAGACCAAGACTGCAAGACCAAGACCTTTTTTGGGTAACACTAATTTTTATATGTAGTTTTAATCTATGGAACGATACTAAAATTACATATTATCAAATAATATTTTTATACATTAAACAAATCGGTGAAGGCCTTTCTTATATCGGATCTTAGACTATAATCATCGCTTCAGTAAAAACCCTCCGGTTGCGATCATCACTTAGCGATTATCGGTCTGCGATGATCGCTCAACGATGATCGCAACAGATGCTCCAGTAAAAACGTTCCTTAAACTATGAGCGTTTTTTATTTTTCAACACTTTAGCACAATTAGTTGAATTTGAATTTTGCATTCTTTACATACTGTAACCAATACAATAAAGTCAAATCATCATCATCTATAAGCCCTTTGCATCCACTGCTGGATCTAGGCCTCTCCTATTTTCGTCCACTCTCTTCCGTCCTGGGCGCTTTGAATCCGTTTTCAATCGATTTTTCAATTACCGTCTTAACACTTTGAAGATGGTCATTTGTTCCGAACCCACTACGAAAACCGCCCTGTTCTATTGGTTGGTAAAAGTCCAATTTGTTTTCCAGTCTAGTGGTGATTATTCTTATGAAAAGTTTATAGAGATGGCTCATTAAACTAATTGGTCGGTGGTTCTCCAAAGCAGCTGTATCCCCTTTTTTGTGGATTAGTATCACTAAGGTGTTATACCATTTGTCTGGTATAGTGCTGTTAAAAAGACAGAGATTAAACAGATTCTTATTTTCTTAAGTAAATAGTTACCACCAGACTTAATTACATCGGCAACCACACAGTATTCACCAGGAGACTTATTGTTTTTTGTTTTCTTCAAGGCTAAATTTATTTCGTCCAGGGTGATATCCGGTAGTAGTTCAGATCCTTGATTTACGATACCCTTTTAGTTTTTAGTATATCTGGTTCAGCATCCAAGCGTAAATTCAATTATTTTTGGCTTTTATACAGTAGATTTGAGTAGATGGTAGAAGTCTTCAACTACTTTTATGATATGTTCTCTATTTCTTGTAATAATAAAGTCAAATACTTGGCATAAAATTTTTATTTAGCGTTCACAACCTTTTATTTCTTACTTATTTATTCCTTGGCGTTACAACCAGTGTTCCCAGATGACTTTTTTGAGGATCAGGAGGTATCGCCACGAACGATCAGGAGATTTCAGGAGACTCGCTCGCCTCAAAAATTGGTAGAATTCTGTAGTTTCAGTCTTTACGTTTATAGATTGGCAACTAGATGTCGCCACGAAAAATCAGTAGAATCAGTTTGTGGAGTATTTTTACGTTTATAGGTAGGCATGCAACTCTATAAAATCTGTAAGGGACGGCTGTGGCAACGCTAGATGTTGGCTAAAGCATAAAAATTAAAAAAAATGAAATAGGATAAAATTCTGAAAAATTCAAACTCCATACAACACCGTTCTTGAATCGTTACGCGTATGCGCAATGACGAATAATGCTGCGCAGTAACACATTTTTTGTTACTGCGCATCCTCGTAATCATTCAAGAACGGTTTTGTATCGAGTTGGAACAAAACCAGATGATTTTCAGAATTTCATCACTTCATCAGGAGGTTTAAGGACGCCATCAGTAGATCAGTAGGCGAGGGTCGCCATCAGTAGGTCTCCTGAAATTTCAGGAGGTCTGAGAACACTGGTTACAACCCTTCCTGGATTTTGGTTTTAGCCGACTCGACAACATGCCTCCACTCTTCTCTGTCTTGATAGCAACCTCTATCCAATTCTCCACGCCCATATTGTTCAGGTCTTCTGCTACAGGGTGAGTCATGAGGAACTGTACATACTCCTACCTCGTATAGAGGCTTCTATGGGGAATAACAAATGACTATTAAAAAGTGTCTATTGTTTAATAATATACAGGGTGAGTTTCGCATTTTTAACAGAAATTTGTATTCGGCATAATGTTTGAACGGTCAGATGGATGTGTCTCTTATTTTGGTCAATCGTTACACTATTACCACCTAATCACTGATTTATTCAAACTAGAAAAAAATCAGAACCGGCTTTAAAAAATTAGTTCGTTTGGGTCTTGGAAAAAATTTCACCCTGTATATGCTTTTTAAAAACTCTAATATGAATTTTACAAATTAGACAAATAGGCAATTAAAATGGAATATTTATTTTTTCTCCACATGATTACTTAATTTTTTATAAAAAAAATCAAATTTGACTATGAATAATAATTAAAAGTTTGGTAAAGTGAACCATAGATTTAAAAAAATTAACTTTTATTACAAAAATTAATTTTTTTGAACAAATGTTTAATTTATGTTACCACCCAATCAACTGATTTATTAAAACTAGAAAAAAATCAGACCCGGATTTAAAAAATTAGTTTGTTTTGGTCTTAGAAAAAATTTCACTCTGTATACGCTATTTGAAAACTCTAAATTAGACAAATAGGCAATTAAAATGACATATTTATTTTTTCCCTACAAGATTACTTAATTTTTTATAACAAAATCAAATTTGTCAAAATCGGAATTTTAACCTAAAAGTGAAAAAAAAAATGAAATCACGGTTTAACTCGCTACAACTCTGTTCCATTTTAATATTTTTTTTCTGAAATTTTTACAGCACATATCTCTTACCATTGTGAAGACTATGAAAATTAAAAATGAATAACCATTTTCAATGTCGTTGCAACACGAAACTACAGCCGCGCGATATTCTAGTCCAATCAGAGAGTGCCGCAAGCACCTCTACCGGTTTCGAAACTTATTAGTCTCTCATCAGGAGGCACATATGCTGCTCTCCCTGATCCAACCAAAACAAACCCCGGCGTGCAGTCACGGATCGCAACGAACGAAATGGCATAGATGCCCTAGCGGCAACTGCTATCAAAAGTCTAAGTTTTCACTCTAATGGCATATAAAGCAACATAATGCTACTTTACATCCCACCAGAATGAAAACAATGGGAACCTTCTCTGTTTACACCTCCGAGGCTTCTACAATTTGCAAGCCATACGTTTGAATGATGAGAGACTAATAAGTTTCGAAACCGGATTTTTTTTATGAAAAATTAAGTAATCGTGTGGGGAAAAAAATATGCAATTTTAATGGCCTATTTGTCTAATTTGTAAAATTCATATTAGAGTTTTCAAAAAGCATATACAGGGTAAAATTTTTTGTAAGGCCCAAACAAACTAATTTTTTAAAGCCGGACCTGATTTTTTTCTAGTTTGAATAAATCAGTTGATTAGGTGGTAATAGTGTAACGATTTACGAAAATAAGAGACACATCGATCTGACCGTTCAAAAATTATGACGAATACAAATTTCTGTCAACATGCGAAACTCGCCCTGTCTATTATTAAACAATGGGAACAGACACTTTTTAATGGTCATTTGTTATTCCCCATAGGGGCCTCTATACGAGGTAGGAGTATGTACAGTTCCTGATGACTCACCCTGTATATTATCTCGCTACCAGGTTCGAGGGCGTCCACGTGGTTTTCTTCCAGTTGGAACTTCCTCCCATACCAGCTTTACTATTCTTTCGTCAGAATGTCTTCTGAGGTGTCCTACCCATTGGAGTCTTCTGGACATTATTTCTTTTATAATGTCTGGTTCTGGTCTGGGCCTTATATTTCGGTATCCGTTTATAAATAATATTTTTATTTATTCACTTAGATATAAGATAACTATTTTGAATTGTTTTAGGTGTGGTTAAAGAAGTTGCCAAGGGAAGACGTCGACTTTTGGAAGGAACATTCCGTGGAAGATAATTTCATTACTATTCGAGATTTTGAATATATAGACAAATTTGTGCCTTATTCGCTCCCTTTGCCAATTTACGTGTAATTTTTAAACTGGATTTCTTATGGATTTTATATATTTCTGTAAAAAAAATTTTAGACCTTAATTTGACTTTTGATATTAAAATATTTAACCGTGGTTTCGTATTAAGATAAAACCCAAGACATTTTTAGAAAATACTATATAGTAGAGGATACGATATAAGGTCGAACTGGACCGATCTGTTTAATGGAAAAAAATTATTTTATATGTAAATTAGTATGTTCAACATTATAAAAAACAATGGGTGCCTGATATAATCCTGTTTTGACTATAATTAATTAATAATTAAAAAATGATTTTTTTTATAAATTTGACTGACGTGTTGTAACAAAAAAAATTAACACTATCGTTAAATGCAAAGCCTATAGGATATGTAAAAATAGGGGTGCCTGTAAAAAGCCTGTTCTAAATGGGGGTTGCCTAATTTTTAAAATTTTACAGCGTCTACTTATGGATAATTGAACATGTGTAAAACTTTGTTATTACTAATTTTGCGAAAAAAAGTTATTCTTTATAAAAAGTTCTGCACGATGTAAATCCTATGATTCAACCATCAGATGTCAAATTTTGTCAATTTTATACGAGTTATGTCAAAAAATGTTAATTTCGGCCAAGAGTGACTTCGGCCTTTCGAAAATTGTTATTATAAAACGGTATTAATAACCAAAAAATATGTTTTAGTGCGGAATTACATCATTATAATTAAAAAAAAATTGCAAATTTTTCTGAAATTAGATTCTAAACTTCATTTTTATTTCTTACAAGTAGGATAACTCTTTTATTATCAATTTTGCGAAAAAAAGCAATTGCTCGTAAATAGCTTTGAATTGTCTAAACACTAAGGTGCAGCCATCATCAATTTTATATACTTTATACGAGGTATATAAAAAAAAATTTAATTTCATTTAAGGGAAAATCACTGCCAAAAACTCGTAATATATGTATACAGTGATGAGCTTGCTAATAACCGGCAAAATAGCGCAAAAAATGGAGAACATATTAAATTGTGAGATAAAAGGGAACAAAACTAGTAGAGTTGTTAAATTTAGCGATAGTAACTTATAGATTGACATTATATTGATTTTTTCCCACCTTTAGACGTATCAAAGGAGTATTCAACTAAAACTGTCACTGTGACAGTGGCATTTCTCAAACTCGTCCGATACGTCTAAAGGTGGAAAACAATCAATATAATGTCAATCTATAAGTTACTATCGCTAAATTTAACATCTCCACTAGGTTCATCTCTTTTTATCTTACAACTTAATATGTTTTCCATCTTTTGCGTTATTTTGCCGGTTATAAGTGCGCTCATATATTATTCATTATAAATAAAGCATTTAAATATCGTTATAAATTGCAACCAGAAAGCAACACATAGTTACTTCAAACGTTTATCTTTTTCAAGGATGTAAATATAAATGAACAATGTCAGTTGTCAAAAATTTCAAATTAAAAAATAAAAAATTATTATTAAAAATATTTTATTCAGTACAAGAATTTTATTATTCAAAACCATAAGTTGTGGACCATATACGTTAAATGTGGAGACAATGAGACGACTTAACGCCTTTGAAATGTGGACCTATAGAGGAATTGTGAGGGTTTCCTGGGTAGATAGAGTTACGGACAATGAAGTACTGAGAAGAATAGGTAAAGAGAAGGAAGTTGAACTTCCAATTAAAGAAAGAAGGCTACAGAAAGTCGGAAATGTGATAATTTTATTTCAATTTGTGCATATACCTAATATACCTAAAAGCAACTAAACTATTAAATTTTGAAGTTTGAACTCTTGACAAAACCGCATTAATAGAAAAAGTACAGTGTACAACACATGAGAAAATTACATATTTCTCCCTCGCTTGATTTGCGGCCCTCGCCTAGTTCCTCGGCTCGTGCCAACACATGTCTGCGCTCGTGAGAAATATGTCGTTTTTTCTTATTTGTTGTACAGTATACTATTCCTATATATTTTCTATATATTTCCTATATATAAAATATTTCTAAAGATAAATAAGATTTCCATACAGATATTTTTCATTTACAGGCAACAGCTAAATATATGGAAATATCGAACGTTCCTTTCAAAAAAGTTGTCAAACATGTCTAAATTCCTGACCGATTTTAGGATTTGTATTGAAAGATATATTATAATATATTTCAATATTTAATGTTTACCGTTTTTTTAATTAATCTAATGTAAATATATTTCCAAATTATTGGATATTTCATAGTACTTGTAATTATATAAGCACCTACATATATTGCGAGCTTTTGCCAGTGATTTTCCTTTTTTTGCCAATTTTGCCAATGAATTTCGCTCAAGAGTTGTTTCGTACTTTTATATTTCAGAATATTCCAATTTTAAGGATATAATTCTATATTGCAACATACTTTTATTGCTGAATAACTTTTTTCCCGTGCGAAATTCATATTTTTTGACATACCCCGTGTAAAATTTATAAAATTGATGATGGCTGCACCTTAGGTTTTAGACAATTCAAAGCTTTTTATGAACAGTTGATTTTTTTTCGCAAAATTGATAATAAAAGAGTTATCCTACTTGTAAGAAATAAAAATGAAGTTTAGAATCTAATTTCGGAAAAATTTGCAATTTTTTTTTTAATTAAAATGATGTAATTGCGCACTAATACATTTTTTTTTTTATTATTAATACCGTTTCATAATAACAATTTTCGAAAAGTCGAAGTCACTTTTGACCGAAATTAACATTTTTTGATATAACTCGTATAAGATTGACAAAATTTGACATCTGATGGTTGAATCATAGTGTTTACATCATGCAGAACTTTTTATAGAGAATAACTTTTTTTCGTAAAATTAGTAATAACAAAGTTTTACACATGTTCAATTATTCATAAGTAGACGCTGTAAAATTTTAAAAATTAGGCAACCCCCATTTAGAACAGGCTTTTTACAGGCACCCCTATTTTTACATATCCTATAGGCTTTGCACTTACCGATAGTGTTAATTTTTTTTGTTAAACACGTCAGTCAAATTTATAAAAAAATCATTTTTTAATTATTAATTAATTATAGTCAGAACAGGATTATATCAGGCACCCCTTGTTTTTTATAATGTTTAACATACTAATTTACATATAAAATAATTTTTTTCCATTAAACAGATCAGTGCAGTTCGACCTTATATCGGATCTTAGACTAATAGCTATCCTATAAGATATTGTAGTCTAGTCAGAATTATTTTATTATCTTCTGATAGTTTACACGTTATACACAAAAAACGGGGTTTAAAGATGAGTAAAGGACAAAAATTCTTTCTGGTAATTATCTACAATACATTGTTAAAATATTCCGAAAATATAATTGGTGATTATCAATATGAATTCAGATCAAATAGAGCCACTACATACACTATATTCATACTAAGAACGATACAATAAAAAGCTTATGAATACAACATACAACTATATAATATTTATATATGTAAACTTAAAAAAAGCTTTCTAGGTATACCTAAAAAATATATCAGCCTCATAAAAATGACGTTGCAGGGTTTAAAAGCTGCACTTAGACTAGATGGAGAACTGACACTCCTATGTATGTAACATCAACTTGAAAGTGAGACAGGGAGACGCACTATCAACCATGCTCTTCAACACAGTTCTTGAAGCAGTTATCAGAAAAATCAATGTAACTACACATGTTAACACCAAAACAGTACAAATTGCTGCATAGGAAGCCGATGTAGCTATCATTAGTAGGAGCAAACAACGACTAATGGAATCGTTCAAAGAAATTGATCCTGAAGAACAAAAAAGAGGGCTAAAAATGAACGAAATAAAAACGAAGTACATAACCGTCAAAAGAACACGACACTGAAAAACTAAAGCTTTATTAAACATGGCAAATGAAATAACAAAACTTCAAATAATGCGAATTTTAAGTTTTGCTTCTATATAAAATGTGTTCAAAGTGCTCGCCATTGCATTCCAAGCAGTACTCATAACTTTTAACAAGATTGCCTAGCATGTTATTAAAAATAGGCTGCTGCATTCTTCTGAAAAAGGTCAAAAACTTTTCCCGGAGTTTATCAATAGTTGCCGGTGGGTTTTCTGAAAAATGGCTTGTTTCAGCATACCCCATACGTAAGCATCAAGAGTTGTTAGATCAGGTGAATGAGAAGGGTAAGGAAAATTCGTGTTACGGGAAATTACGCGGTCTTCAAAATTTTGTTGAATCAGATCTAAGGATGCTCTCGTGGTATGACAAGTAGCCCCATCCTGTTGGAACCATTGGGTATTCAACTGTATGTTTCTGGCACGACAGAATTTTCTGAGATCAATAAAAATGGTGTCAAAATGTGTTCTCTATATCGCACTTGATTTAGTGTAACGAGTCTTCTACGCTCGTCATCCACGAAGTAAGGGCCCAATAATCCATTAAATAATACTGCGCACCAAATTGTTACACGGTCACTATGAAGAGGTTTCTCTACGATGATGTCTGGTCGTTTAAAACCAAGAAAACGATTTGTCTGTCGATTGATAAATCCATTCTGATGGATGTAACATTCGTCTGTAAACCACACATTAGCAAAAAATAGGGGTTGTTCATAAACCATTGCCAAGACTGAAGCACAATAAATAACTCTTGATTTCTTGTCTTGTCTTGTCAAATGTTGCCCAATCTGTATTTTATAGGGAAAACCACCAATCTTCTTAAACATTCTTCGGGTAGAGGTTTCACTCAAATTCATTTTTAGAGATGTTCTGCGGAGACTTCTTCTTGGTGATTCTAACACCTGTTGAAATAGCCTTCCTTGATTCGCATTTGTTGTCACGGTAACTGGACAACCAGTACAGCTTTTGCGTTGAGTTAGAACACTTCCCGTTCGTGGAAATTTTGCAACGACTCTTAACAAGTCCTTATTAGTCGGTGCAGGCTTCTGAAACTCTTCCCGAAATTGATTGGCAACCATTAACAAACTAGATCCATTTGATCGTCCATTCCCGTATGAGCGGAAATAATACTCAATAATAAATATTTTTTCTTGTGTTGTAAGCACCATTTCTTGCGGTAGCGGGTAGGTACCTCTCTATGATCCCGATAGAGAGCATACTTACTTCAGGGATTTAGCGCCCCTGCCCACGCGAGCTCCTGGTTTTTTCCTCCATTTCCTATTTAGAGGTAACCAGGCCCCAACCTCAGTATTATCCTATCCAAACCCCAAATTCCTTCCCTAATATCCCCTCCCACCCACCAACCCGTCTGGCCAGCGTGGTGGGTTATGGCCAAAACCTCCACAAAACAAAAATGTCGGTTTCAACAGATATACGGAAGTTACCCCAGGTGGGTAGGAAGTTTATTCCACAGTCCCACACCGATATAACGGTCTGCCTCGAGGATTCTGGGGGAGGCAAGTCGACATTGAAAAAGAAGAACAACAAGCAACTCCATATAGCAACTTACAACATCCGTTCCATGGCAAAAGACGAAAAACTCTACGAACTAGAAGAGGAATTAGGGAATATGAATTGGGATATAATGGGACTATCAGAAGTTAAAAGAAGGGGTGAAGGATATGTGGACTTACATTCAGGCAACAGGCTCTATTATAAAGGCAATGAAGACTATACATACGGTGGAGTAGGTTTCTTAATCAACAAGAAGAGAAAATCACAAATTCAAATAATTGACAGCATCTCAGACAGGGTTACATACATGATTTTAAAACCAAATCCAAAAACCAAATTAAAGATTGTGCAAGTTTATGCTCCAACTGAAAAGGCAACTGATGAAGAAATAAATACTTTTTACGAAGATCTTAAAACAGCTATAGACACCAACAGAGAATCCAAAATAATAATAATGGGAGATTTTAACGCCAAAATTGGAAGTAAGATTGAAGACTCTGAAAGCAAGATTGGAAATTTTGGATTCGGCACAAGAAACACCAGGGGAGAAATACTTATGGAATTCCTGGAACAAGAAAACATGTATGTTATGAATACCTTCTACAAAAAGAAACCAAACAGAAAGTGGACATGGGTTGCACCTAACGGAACCACCAAAAATGAAATAGACTATTTTCTCTCAAACAACAAAAGAATATTTGAAGACGTAACAACAATCAACAACGTAACAACGGGTAGTGACCATCGTATAGTTAGAGCAAAAATAAATATTAACATGAAAGAAGAGAGAAAAAGAATATTTAAAAAAACAACGCGAATAGATGCCTTTAAATTAAAAACAAATGAAGAGCAATTCCGAGAGGTCTTAGCGGATAAGTTCAAATATGATCCTTCACATAATCAAGATGAAATTGACGAAATTAACAAAAACATCAATAAGAACCTTCTCGAAGCCGGACTAAAGGTCGCAAAGAAAACAAGTACTAAAGAAGACAAAATAAGCAACGAAACTAAACAACTAATGACGGAAAGACGACAACTACTAACGCAAAACAAACGCCATACTCAAGAATACATAGAACTTAATAAAACAATTAGAAAAGAACTAAAACGCGACTTACAAAAATGGAACGAGAACTTAATAGAGCGAGTCATTGAAAACAACAGAGGCTTAAAATGTCTAAGACCGGCACTGGGTGTTCAAAAAATCATCAAAATTAAAGACGCCAATAGTAAGGAAGAGAAGGACAAATATAAAATTACAAAAATAGTCGAAGACTTCTACAAAAGCTTGTACAGCTCCCAAAGCCAGCCTAATGAATCAACAAAGGTGAACATCAAAAGAAAAATAAAAAACGTGGGATCAGAAGTACTACCAAATATAAAGGGATTCGAAATAGAAAGAGCTTTAAAAGAACTAAAAAATAATAAAGCTCCAGGACAGGACGGTATAATTGCTGAGCTCTTGAAAACAAGCAAAACAGTAACAATCCCTATACTAACAGAGCTATTTAATAAATGTCTTCATGATAGCAAGATCCCTAAAGACTGGAACGAAAGTCTAGTAATACTTTTACACAAAAAAAGGGGACAAATGTGACCTACAGAATTATAGACCGATATCGTTGCTCAGTCAAGTATACAAACTATTCATGAGAATTATTAACAACCGGTTGACCTACAAAATGGACAATTACCAACCAGTGGAACAGGCTGGCTTCCGCAAAGGATATAGTACATCAGACCATCTGCTGACAATGAGAACATTGATAGAGAAGGCAAATGAATACCAACTACCCGTATTTCTTGCCTTCGTAGACTATGAAAAGGCGTTTGATAGTATCGAGATGTGGGCCATAGAACAAGCTATTAATAATTGTAGAATAGATTCGAGATATAGACAACTAATACATAATATATATGAAAATGCAACTATGATAGTACAACTAGACGAAAATACAAATCCCATCCCTATTAAGAGAGGCGTGAGACAAGGAGACGTAATATCGCCAAAGCTTTTCAACCTAGCACTAGAAGACGTCTTCAAAACGACAAATTGGTCAACCTATGGCATTAACGTTAATGGCAAGAAGCTAAACCACCTCAGATTCGCTGACGACATTGTGATTATAGCGAGCTCATTCGAGGAACTGCAAATTATGATGGAGGAACTCGCAGGCAGCTCCCAATACGTCGGCCTGAAAATGAACATGAAGAAAACAAAAATAATGACAAACACAGATGACCCCAGACGCATAACTATAAATGGCAGTGAGATAGAAAAAATCCAGGAATATATCTACCTAGGCCAAATCCTGAAACTAGACAAAGAAAACCAAAGTGCGGAAATTAATAGAACAGCAAGACTAGCATGGGCAGGATTTGGAAAACTTGGTTGGATACTTAAGAACCGCAAAATACCTCAATATTTGAGAACCAAAGTGTTCAACCAGTGCATCCTTCCTATCATGACATATGGGTGTCAAACCTGGACCCTAACCAAGGCAAATATGAATAAACTAGCCACAACACAAAGAGCTATGGAAAGAGCAATGTTAGGTATACGACTGTCAGATAAAAAGAGGAACGACTGGGTAAGATCAAAAACAAAAGTCGAGGACATAACAACAAAAGTTGCCAAACTTAAATGGAGCTTCGCAGGCCACACTGTTAGACAAAAAGACCAACGTTGGAATGCAACGATACAACATTGGAGACCTTACCAAAGTAAACGACCGAGAGGAAGACCACAGATGAGATGGGTTGATGATATTAAAAGAGTAGCCGGAACGAATTGGAAATATGTTGCTCAGGATAGAGACCGATGGAAGGAGTTGGGAGAGGCCTATGTCCAAACGTGGACGATAGAAGGCTAAGAAGAAGAAGAAGAAGAAGCACCATTTCTAATATTTTTGATCGTTTGTTAGAATAAACAATGTTTAAAAATACCATGACAACTATTGTCACTTGTTTCATATGACGCGATTATATTTCACAGGTTTCCTGATTTCAGTGTCCTTTGTTTTGGCGCATACCGTACTATTGAACGTAAGGATGTGTATTTTAAATAACGAAATTAATGCACGTAGTTCCAGTGGGAATCGTACATACTACGCTAATAAAAGATTAATGGCATCGAAATTATTAGACAAAAGAACCAAAAGACTATCTACAAAGCATTGGTTAGAACTGTAGTAATCTATGGTTGTGAAACCTGGGTAATGACGAAAAAAGGTAAAGCCCAACTCACGACATTCGAAAGAAAGGTACTCGAGAAAATTATATGGCCCTTTGCAAGAGGAAGACGGCACATGGAGAATCAGGAAAAACGACGAGGTCAATGAATTGAATAAAGGGTATAATATTGTAAAATTTGTGAAAAGACTGTCATGGCTGGGACATGTCCAGAGGCAAAAAGATGCAAACACAGCAAAGAAAATATTACAATCGAAGCCGATAGGAAGGCGAAAAAAGGAAGGCCCAGAACGAGATAGTTGGATGGCGTGGAAGACGACCTGAAAACCATGAAAATAAAACAATGGAGAAGAAGGACACAAGAGAGATCTGAATAGAAGGACATAGTCAGCCAGACAGGCAAAGACCCATCCGCGGTTATGACTAGGGGTCGACAAGACAAGAATTCTTGTCTTGACAACAACTTCTTGTCTTGTCTTGAGAAAAAACCAAGACATTTAAAAAATTCTTGTCTTGACGTTTTCTTGACATTTTATATCTTGTCTTGACTCAAGAAATTTCAAGATCTTGAAATTTCTTGATTACCCGGTCCGGTGATTCCCCGGCGACCTTTTTATTGCGTTGCGTGCTCACACGGCCACTGGGGGGGGGGAGTCCCGATCAAAAATCTAAATAAATGCAAAATATTAGATAAAGAATGGGTCCTGATCAGTAAATTTTGACAGTATCTGAGAAACTTTAAAACACTTTCTTCAATACTCGAAGGCTCGAATGGGAAAAATATTGCACAATCCCATTGGTGGTAATTGGAGTAAACTTACTTTTAGACAAACTGAAAATATTGGGCTCATTAACCTGTAAATTAAATTGATAAAGACACTACCGACAAGTAATTAATTTACTTCATTCAAGCTGCGAGAGATAAAATACTGAAACACTATTACAAAACTAATTGGATATACTGTATAGTTCTTATTTTGGATACTTGGCATAAAGTAGAGGCATTTTTCTCTACATCTTGGTGAAAGCTTCTACAATCAGAGGCAGTACAAAAATTTGAAGAAATATTTAAAGCTTACTATTTTAATAAATCCCAGAATGATCTTCAGAATACAATACCAGCACTTGGTCTGAAAAAAGAAGGTAACGAATTTGATTTAGATATTACTTACCTATTTAAGAACGCTGACAATGATAACTTACAATCTTGGAAGTATGAAATTGAAAAATACATAAATTAGCCTAGGTCAGAATATACTGGTCTGAGAATATACTTGATTGGTGGAGAAGACACGAAAATTATCTACCCGTCATTTTCGAAGATGGCCAAGGATTTTCTCGGAACGCCAGCCTGTACCTGCGGAAATGCTATTTTCAAGAGCAGCTTTAACAATAACAAAGCCAAGAAATCTGCTAGGTGTTGACTCCATGAGAAGTGTTATCTGCCTTAATTCATGGCTTGTCAATTCCGATTTAAAAATGTGCTTTTGTTATTTAAAATAGAATCAATCTACAGGGTGATTGATTAGTAGGGTAAAGCTCAATAGCTCCGCTATAGTAATAGATAGCAATAAAAGTTAATAACAAAAATTTTAGCCACCTTTAAGCTTCACATTACAAAATTAGTTAGAATGTTACAGGATGTTCGATAACACAGTGGCAGACCTAACTTATGTTTTTTTTTTTTAAATGGAACACACTATATTTTATTTTTTATTCGAAATCCCGTTAACTTCTCCATCACAAAAATATAAAGGTTTGTTATGTTATACAGGGTATTTACAAAGTTATAACCAATTTTGTATGAAAATCGTAACAAGTTCAACTCCCTGTATAAATAAAAATAAGCACAACATCAATGGTTTATTAATGCCATATCTTTTTACTTATTGTCAAAATTTTTAAGAATTATTGATATTGCTGATTTTGATTATATCTTATACAGGGTGAGTCAAAACGCAAGTACATTATTTTCTCAGTAATGTTAAATGGAACACCCTGTATTTTATATAATTATTGAAAAGTAACATTACCGTACTTTAATTTTTATGTAACATTCCCTATCAATAGCTTAGTGTGAAAACCTCGTATCTCATTTTACAGAAAATTTTACAGGAGACACTTTAAACTTAATTTCTGCATACTATAACTTAAAACAAAAACTATGTTTAAATATTTTTGATTCTGAGTATGTTTAGATCATTACACATACATTTTTCATATATATTTTGGGTTAGAGTATGCAGAAATTCAGTTTAAAATCACTCATGTGAAATTTTCTGTACAATGAGATACGAGGTTTTCACACTAAGCCATCGCTATGTCCAAATTTATTAGTTTTCGAGATATTTTCATTTTTCAGAGCAAATTATTTTATGTGTCTAAATTTATCTAAATTTTAAGTAAGCCATGACTGAATTGACAATTGAAGATTACCGATTATTATCAATCCGGTAATCAATGTAACACTGTAGCAAATAAAGAAATAAAAATAATTTATTAGTAATACATTTTACAAACAAAAACACAACCACTACATGCAACATTTTTGAAACAATTAAAAACTATCTTTTTATGTAAATTCAACAAATAAACAAAGAAAATTAGTAATAAATTTTACAAAAAAACACACAAACACAAAATACAATATTTTGTGAAGACAATTAAACACTACTTTTGCATGTAAATGTAACAATGTAACAAATAAAAAACGAAACATAATTTATCAATAATACATTTTGCAAAAAAATGTTTGAAAAAATTAGAAGCTACTTTTAATAAAATATTTTTAATATTTAATTACATAAGGTGTTCAAAATTATCTCCTAACACATTTATGTACGCCTAAAAACGATCATTGAATGAGCTACTTACTCTACGGAGCATTTGTAAATTAACACGTCGAAATACACTTTGTATTCTATTTTTCATCTCATCCTTTGTTGTTGGAGGTATTTTATAAACTTCATTATTAACGTATCTAACCCCAAAAAAATCAGTTCAGTTTATTAAATTCTGGTGATTTGGGTGGCCACGCTACTGGTCCATTGAAAAATAAAAATATCTCGAAAACTAACAAATTTAGCCATAGGGAATGTTAACCAACATTTAAAGTACGGTACTGATACTTTTCAATAGTGATATAAAATCCAGGGTGTTTCATTTAAAATTACTAAGAAAATAATGTACTTGCATTTTGACTCACCCTGTATTTGATATAAAGAAAATTAGCAATATCAATTATCCTTGAAAATTTTGACAATACGTTAAAAAATATGGCATTAAGAAACCATTGTTGTTCTGCTTATTTTTATTTATACAGGGAGTTGAACTCGTTACGATTTTCATATAAAATTGGTTATAACTTTGTAAATACCCTGTATAACATAACAAACCTTTATATTTTTGTGATGGAGAAGTTAACAGAATTTTGAATTTAAAATAAAATTTAGGGTGTTCCATATAAAAAAACAAAAGTTTGGTCTGCCACTGTGTTATCGAACACCCTGTAACATTCTAACTAGTTTTGTAATATGAAACTCAAAGGTGGCTAAAATTTTTGTTATTAACTTTTATTGCTATCTATTACTATAGCGGAGCTATTGAGCTTTACCCTACTAATCAATCACCCTGTATATATCAATAGAAAATATATCAATAGAATTTAGTTGGCAATCAATAAATTCATAGTTATTTATGAAACAGTTCGTAAAGTATGCTTTTTGCGAACGCACGCGAATTTTAGAGCACGAGCGACAACGGAGCGAGTGCTATACACAGTTTCATACAATATTTTATCTACGATAAACAAATAAAAAAACTGTAACTCTTCGTCACTGGAATTCATTTCTATTCTACAATTTTTAGAACTTTGACATTTAAAAATCCTAACTACATACTTTCAAACCACAAAACTGTCAAAAATTTTGTTGTAAGTCATTGCTCATATTGTCATCACCATGACAACGCGAAAGTTAAGGATATTTGATTATATGAAAGTGTGCCAAAAAACCCATTGAAAGTGTGCGAAAAAGTAAATCCCATTTAAAATACATTGTTACTTCACGCACACTTTAAACCCTTCACGCACTGCTATCCATAATGACAGTTTTCACAAACTAAAAACGTATACATAATATGACATAGAGTAGATAAAATATGTTATGTTAAAATAATGTTATCTTTTTCACAAATAAATACGTTTTAGAGTTTTCATTATTAGTCAAGATATTTCAAGATTTCTGGTTTTCTTGACAAGAAATCTTGGTATTGATATAAAATTTCTTGTCTTGTCTTGAAATCTAAAATTACTTCTTGTCTTGATCTTGTCTTGAAATCAAGACAAGATGAAGACAAGATCTTGAATTTTCAAGAAGTTGGCGACCCCTAGTTATGACGCCAAAAAAAGAAGAAGGGCAACCAGACATGAGCGATGAAAGAAATAAATATGTACCTTAGAAATAATAATGTCCTTACATTATGTCTATTATTTTAATTTAAAAAATATTGACTATTATTATGATATTCAGTTAGTGTATATTTAATATTTAAAATATAGTAACATGGTTCTTGACATTATAAAATGATTCATAACTTTCATATTTGGTAGGTAGTATATTAAAATATGTATATTTGTAAACAAACCATTCCGCTTAAGTAACAAAGATAATTTAAATGTGATCATCATACAGGGTGTTTAACCCATAACTAAAATATATTAGTCGCATGGCGAGACACTTCTGAATTTTTTATAAATGTTTATCCTTTTTCCTGATACCTTCTTTAGTAACAATATGGTGTTACGTAAACAGAGCCGTGCGGTACATCTTTTCAATATGATGCAAGTCTTCGAAATGCCGCCCCCAAATATTATTCAAACTTAATACTAGTATTTATTTTTATATTAAATGAAATTACACAAAATGAACGAAAACTTTTATTTTGAAAACAAAACATAATACTTTAAATTAAATGAAATATATTAACACTAAACATCATTTTTATGAAAATTATAATTTTATCCATTTGATTTTAATTTTGGCAAACTCTTCAATCAGCTTGGTGTAGTCTAAAGTGGCAGCTAGTGAGGACTCTATCGAAATAGGTGCTAATTTTTTTAGTTTTGTTTGTCTTATGGTTGTCTTCGTAAATAGTTTTTAATCATTTTTAATTTTGAAAAACTTCTTTCCCCAAGCTACCGAGACAGAGAGTGTTAATAACATCCTTAGGGCCGGTACGTTCTGCACCTCGCATGATAAAATTCCTCTAACCGGGGTTTAATCGGGACAGATAATACCGGCCCTTAGTGATACAACTATGTATATTTGGGTATAAAAAAATTAGGTTATTTTGGCACAAATAGTTCAAAACCTCTAAAGGTTTCATGGAGTATGGTATCATTTGAGATAAATCATGCAATAATGCTTCTAGAAAATCATTTGCCTCTATATCCGATTCTTTTTCTATGAAAAGTATTGAATGAAGATTTTCTGGTATTTTTCTAGTATTTTATCATCTTTCCCTTTTCCCTTTTCTTATATTTCACTCAATTTAAAAATATCATATAAAAATTTAAAATTTTTATTATGAGTTTCTAAAAACGAAAATCGATCAATCAAAGAATTAAAGGCAATGTCTAAAATTAATATAGATGAAAAAATGTACTTTAAATTTATCTTCCTCTATTGAGAACTGATTCACAGATCAAATTGACGCATTTTTCTCTTGCCTCAATATTTATTTTCAGCAGTTGTCTTCGGAACTTATTTACAAGATTTTCTGCAATTTCATTATCAGTAATTTTCATTTGGTCATAGCCTAATTCTCAGTAAATTTTATTTTTTCCATAGTTTCGGACAACATTTTTACACAATCTGACAAATTTATAGTTAGATGGTTAGATGTTGCAACGTCTTCGAGACTGAATTTATATGAAATAAACTATCATGCCAAAGAACTACACGGCATATAAATTTATAATTTTTAATATTTTTTACTAATCCTCGTGCTTTGACTTTAGTTTCTGAATCATTGTTGACGTCTTCTATTATTTCGAATAAGGCATTACATATTTCACAAAATTGAAATCTTAGGTTTCAATGCATCTATATTCGACATAACCATCTAGTAGTACTCAACGGTTTTAGTGTTAGTTGTGAAACATGTTTTTTTCAGAACTTCCCAACGCTTTGTAAAACCAGAAAAAAGTGTACAGTTCTTGCATAATACAAAAAAAGGTTGTTGTTTCTTTAGAAGAAGACGCTGCGTCATTTATGACTAAAGTGGCATGCGCAGGTCACGTAAAACGCCCTCGGATATTTTTCAAATATTCTGTTCTGTACACCCTTTCTTATTCCTTTCATATCAACCCCGTTATCATAGCCTTGTCCTCTGAGCCGTTTTAAGTCAAGAACTAATTTTTCCAAATTTGTCAAAATAAGTTCTGTTAAACCTTCATCAGTTAAATATTTTCAGATGACACTTGGTCCTATATATATTTTTAATTATTGAATGGCTCAATTTGTATTTTGATTTTACTGATTATGCCGCCCCCCTTGCGATGCCGCCTGATGCGGCTGCCTCACCGCATCATAGCACCGCACGGCCCTGTACCTAAATGACGTAATTATCTAAATACGTTTCTTAGCTTGAAGAGCCATTACCTCCAAAGTAATAATCGTTGGGCTGAAAAGTTGGTAAGTTAACATAGAAAAATTTTTTTTATAAAAATTTGATTTTATTATTCAATATAATTACCTTCGAGGGCGACAACGATTATAGCGATTACAGAACTTTTCAATACCATTTTTATACTTAATACAATTTATCTTTAACCTTCATTGGTTCTAAATTTCTTTCCATCGAGCATTCTCTTGAGGTCAGCGAACAGGTCGTAGTCGCTGGGAGCCATATCTGGTGAATAAGGTAGCTACGGAAGCAATTTGAAGCCCAGTTCATGAAATTTTGCCGTCGTTTTCATTGATTTGTAACACGGTGCATTGCCTTGAGGAAATAGCACTTTTTCGGGAAAATAATGCGTTCCTTAAAGGTATGGACTGAGTACACCATTTAAAACAAAAATGTCTTAATTTTTTTTGTAAAGTCAACACTTTTAAATAATATCTTAAATTTAATACATTTGATTATTTCCCACAGAAAAGCATATACAGCCGACAACATTGCGCTCCTTATTATACACTCGAGTCTAGATCCCGAGCCGAGGATTAGCGGCGTGTAATTTGTGTTGCCTATATAAACTTGAATCGCGAATGTTTATTATTCAAAAAATTACAACTGTACAAATCAATGACATTTGTGTGCATTTTTTTGGCATGAAAGTTTAAACTTGGCTTATGTCTAAATTTATAGACGTTGCCTTTAAGCACTTTTAAAGGGGCAATTGCATCCAATTTGTCGGGATGCGAACTTTTTACATGTCTTTTTAAATCATGTTTACGTTTATACACGTTTCCGCATTCCAAGCACTTATTAATTATTTCCACACCGAACATTTTCGTTGTCAAGAAAATGAAATACCTACTCAAAAGCAAACACAAACACAGAACTGTGAACAGTAGAAATGATTGAATCGGAAAATTGATCTAACAGCTTCACTGTTCAATTGATAATTATACAAAGAGTCTACATTCTACCACATCCAATACTATTTTAATATTAAATATCATGCAACCGCAGTAAATATCGGTTTTTTCCTGAAAGGAGGAAGACCTAACCCTTCGGTCCAAACCTAACTTACGGGTATTGGGTATTAGAGTGAGAGAACCGCAGGGCAGGAGGTATTTGACCGCTGCGCGCAATCACAACCCACCCTTTTTATTATCACTAAACGGTCTTTTCAGCGTTTTAAATAACACTCAAGGCCCATTTCGTTGATTCAAGTTTATATAGGCAACCCAAATTACACGCCGCTAATCCTCGGCTCGGGATTTAGACAGAATATTATTACTCTACGTTAAAGTTACTGTGACTCAACTATCATGTATCAGCGATCGTTCGGCATAATATTGTATTGACACTGATAACAGTGATAGATAAAAAGCATTTGTTTTTATTAAATATCTAATAATTATTAAGGTTTGTATACTGTTTTAAATTAAATGAAAAATTATTATTACAATAAATGTTCGAAGTGACCGCAGTAAATGTTTTATGAACAATGTTTTTAGAAATGCCAACCATTCTAGCTACATTATCGGGTACTTACTGTTGGATTATCACTGACTATATTTATCCAAAATCGCATCTTTGCACTTAATCTATGCTTACTTCGTGTCCGCTAGTGGGATAGCTTTCAACATAAACAGCCCTATTACTGTCATAGTGAGCTTCACCGTACGTAATTAACATATCGTGCTACTTGTGAAACGAAAACATGATAATACGATCTATTCCCGGGCTACAGGTATTTACGACAATTTACAAATAATATTATTTCTTCTGTGTTTTAAAATAGAGACTGCCAGGTTGCCAAATGCAAGTTTAACTAAAATAAATTTATTTTTATTTTTTGAGGCAACAGCTGACTTAAGAAAATAAATTTATAAGAAAGTTTTATTTTAAATGGTGCATTCTATCCATACCTTTAAGGAACGCACTATTTTCCGGGGCAACCTCTATATCTGAAACGTGGTTGATGAATTAGTAATAAAACATATTCAGTTTGATACATTTCACAATTGAGAGGGCCAGACGTAAAAGTATTTAAGTGCAGTTTTGATAGTTCTGAGATAATCAGCTTCAAAGTTTTTTGAGTTATATAAATTCTAGAAGTCATTAAAATAAAATATGTCTATTGTACAATGTACTATAAAAAGATAAAAATATAAGGGTATATTATTACTTTTACTATATCCTTCCTTTTTTCAATTATTAGAAAAATGTACTTGAATCGGTACATGGTGTTGATAAATGTTACTTTGAGAACGGTTCAAGTGCAGATGTTAACTACATATTACTAATCATTATTGTCCCAGCTGTTATCCACAGTGTAACTACAACTGGCACGTTGCATAAGTACTACTTAATTAGTCTTCAAAATTGGTCACAAATCTAATATTTATTTACTTAAAATTAATCCTGTATTAACCTATGTTTACACATTACAGAATACTAAAAATAGTTTTGTGGTAAAGTGGTTCAAGCGCACTTAAACCCATTTATTGCTATTTGTATTTACAGAATACTAAAAATAGTTTTGTGGTAAAACGGTTCAAGCGCACAGTTAAACCTGTTTAACTGTGCGCGACTGTAGGGCGAAATATGCTTAAATCGTTTTACCACCAAGTTCTAATACCATTTAAGTATGCGAATCTGTACGTAGAGTAAAATTTAAAAAAAAAGTGCACTTAAACCCTTTTACTTCTAACCCTCTCAATTTCAAATATATACACTAACCAATAAACAAATATTCTTACAAACACCTCAAGTAATAAATATATCTGTGCTCATCCTGTATAGCTATAAACGAAATATAATTGATTACCGATAAGTTGCTAACAATGCGGTTTCCGTTGATGATTTTTATCAAAGGAAAAGACTAAGACTTAATTAAGAGAAAAGTCTTTGCGGTCTGCTTAAAGAAGTATGTTTAATAATTGTACAGAGTGTATCATTTTATACAATTTTGCCAATAGGTATGTAACGCTTTGTACATTTTTTAGCTATATTAGTTTTCATTTATGATAATCAATTTGGCTTTATGCGGGGCAGATCAACAACACGTGCAATTTTTCGTTATAAGGCAATTGATGGAAAAATACAGGAATAAAGAAACAAACCTTCATACGGTATTCATTGATCTTGAGAAAGCATATTATAGAGTTCTTCGAAAGATTATGTGATAGGCATCCAATAAGACAAGAGGCCCTAGTGAAAATGTAAATATTGTGAGGGATATGTATGAGGAAGTAACGACTAGTGTTAGGTCAGGTGTGGGAGAGACTTCTCGTTAGTTTTGGACCAGATAACAGCAAAACTGCAGGGTAACATGTCATGGTGCTTAATGTATGCTGATGATGTAGTATTAGTAGGAAATAGTGAAATAGACTTAGAACAAAAACTGGAACAGTGGAGACAAGCTCTGGAGGAAAAAGGTTTAAAACTTACTAGGACAAAAACAGAGTATTTGGAATGTCCATTTAAATATGGAGTCACTACAAATGGTCACTTTGGATGGTAAAATGATTGTTAAAAGCAATAGTTTTAAATACCTAGGATTGGTATTACAAAGTAATGGAAAAATAATTGAGATTCATGCAATAGAATTAGGGTTGGATGGATGAAATGGAATGAAACGAGAGGTCTGTTGTGTGACAGAAAAATACCAAGGAAGCTGCAGGGAAAATTTTATAAACATTCATGAGATTGGCTATGATGTACGGAACTGAATGTTGGGCAGTGAAAAATAAAGAGGAACTATGAATGCATGTGGCGGAAATGAGAATGTTTAGCTGGATGAGTGGAGTGACAAAAAAGGATAAAATTTAAAATGAGTATGTTAGGCGAAGTCTAGGGGTGGCATTAATTGATGCCAAAATGAGAGAACATTGGTTATGATGGTTTGGTCATGTTCAACATGGAGACGTTAATCAACCAATACGAAGAATTGCTGAAATGCAGATTCCTGGAAGGAGTAGGAGAGGAAGGCCAAACAAGAACTGTGTAAGGACGCTTAGGCAGGACATGTTGGTAAAGGGGTAAATATTGATATGACCCAAGATAGAATTGTATGGAAAATGCAATTAGGGAAGCCGATCCACCATAGGAATAAGGTAAAGAGAATGATGATTGGTTTTTATTTATGTGTGTTATTATTATTATGTGTTATTTTATTTTGTGTATAAAATAATGTTTTTCTTGTTGTTAACATGATTAATTGCATTCTTTTTCCATTGGATTTTATTATGTAGTTTTTACATGTATAGTGAAAATTTCATGAAAATAGGTAAATAGTTGAAGGATACCAAAATAAACAAAAGTGACATAGTGCCAAATTGCATTTTCACCCGGCGGTGGATGCTGCTCCATATCGAGAGTGAAAATTATTTTATTAAAAATAACCCCATAAAGCGATAGAGGGACAAATTCTAAGCAAAATTTATTATATCAAGTTATAAAATAGATCAATACTTTTTAAGTTATTAAACATCAAAAAGTTTTTAACTTTTCGTGAAACAAATGCTTTTTTTAAAGCATATTTTTTCATAATAACACAAAAACTATAAGATTTTAGAAAAAAAATATCATTATCAAAATGCAAGCTAATAAAAGCTCGAATGAAAAACCTTTTAGTATTAATTCAAAGTGAGATATAGGAAATTGAATCTATATTTTTTTCGGCGAGTAGGTACTCAAATCTAAATATGTATTCAAGCATAAATAACGGCTAAACTAGGCATTTTATAGTTATTAAACACTTGTCGAAATTCTCAGGATTATTTATCAGATGATCTCCGAATGAACTTGATAGCATCAAAACAAAATTAAGCAAGTTATGATGGAAATAAGAGGGTTTTTTTCAAATTTTTTAGAAAAAGTGAAAAATAAAACATACGTCATTTCCACAAAAAATTTCTTTACAAAAGACTTTCTTTACTTTAGTATGAGTAATCACCTCAAACATTGTAACCAGTATGGAATGCATATTTTTGAAAAAAAATATGATTTTAAAAAAAATTACAATTTTTGAAATTTTCGCAAATTTTATTTTCTTTTTCATTTGGATAACTCCAAAAATACACGGTATACGTAAAAAATGATACAGGACGAAATTTGAGTTTTTCTGTTAACAAAGATTTCACTTGTTTTTTCTGTTTTTGCTTTAATTTCGCTTATTATAATTTGTCCCTCTAGCGATTAATGGGGTTATTTTTAATAAAATTATTTTCACCTAGAGAAGAGGCAATATCCACCTTCAGTGTAAAAGCGCAAGTTGTCACCACGTCATGTTTGTTTCTTGAGACATCTTCCAAGTACTCACCAATTTTTATGCAAATCGATGGAGGTTCAACGAAATCGGAGGTGAAAACATTCAGTGACTGCACTAACAATTGAATCGCTTATTGTATAAAGGGAATAAGTCCACTTCCGTACGAAATTAAAGTAAGATATACATTTTGTTAAACCAACGTCGACGGATCGAAGAGTCTATAAAGGAAATTTGCATGTCACTCTACATTTCATTTGTAGAACAAAATTTGATAGATCATCAAGTTTCTAAACTAAATAGTTTTTTTCGTTTTTCTCAAGACTAAGTATTGTGGACTAATACCCTTTATACA
Source organism: Diabrotica virgifera virgifera (assembly GCF_917563875.1). Taxonomy (NCBI): domain Eukaryota; kingdom Metazoa; phylum Arthropoda; class Insecta; order Coleoptera; family Chrysomelidae; genus Diabrotica; species Diabrotica virgifera. The sequence goes on along the minus strand of NC_065449.1, from coordinate 57,010,373 downwards.
ATAAGCGCTTCAATTGAGTTCAACCCTATAATATAAAGATAAAAGTTATGGCTTACAAATTGTAGAAGCCTCGGAGGTGTTACCAGAGAAGGTTCCCATTGTTTTCAGTCTGGTAGGATGTAGAATGACATTTTTGGATGTTGTTTTATGTGCTATTAGATTGAAAACTTAGTTTTTTTGATAGCAGTTGCCGCTAGGCCATCCCTGCCATTTCGTTCGTTGTAATCCGTGACTGCACGCCGGGGTTTGTCCTAGTTGGGTCAGAGAGAGCAGCATATGTGCCTCCTGATGAGAGACTAATAAGCTTCGAAACCGGTAGAGGTGCTTGCTGCACTCTCTGATTGAACTGGAATAATGATGCGGCTGTAGTTTCGTGTTGCAACGAAATTGAAAATGGTTATTCATTTTTGATAAAAGTTATGGTCAGATAAAGCTGACCATAATTTTTGAAATACTCCATCATCATCCAGCCTCAAAAGTCCACTGCTGAAGATAGGCCTCCTCCCCTCGTTTCCAAGCCCGTTTAACTTGCTCCATAATAACAACTAGAGTGTGGTGGGGCTGCGATGTTGAAACATCTTTATTGTTTTATAGAGCTTATATACGATCCATTATAGATTATGGTGCTACTCTCTACGGTTCTGCTTCCAAAAACCTTTTAAGAAAAATTGACGTTTTCCAAAACTCTGCCTTGAGAATCTGTTTAGGTGCTATGAGATCTACTCCTATACAACCAATACATGTTGAAGCTTCTGAGCCTCCTTTAGAGATTAGAAGAAATTTACTAAGCGAAAAATGGGTACTTAAAGCACACACTACAAATTTCGAATTATTTTCCAGTACAGTGGAACCCTGATAAGTCGGCCCCCGATAACCCGGAAGTCCGGCTAACCCGGACCGATTTTCATCAAACATTTCAACAATAAAAATGTACTTATGTAATATAATATTTGAGATAATGTGTATTTGTGTAATTTTAACTATGTATACGATAGTAAAAATGACTCATGGCACACGGCGGCGGCGGCAGAGCGACGGTCATTGTGTCGGATTTATCGGAAGCAACAGGCACCTGTTATTCCTTTATTTATTTCAAACTGTCTTAGCATTGGTTAAAAAAGACTAAAAGTCTATTTAAAAAATTCTTTTTAAACAATGGTCTTAGTTTTCATTGTTCATAACATCGTTCCGATTGTGACTGTATTGTGTGTAGTACAGTCTTGTATTGTTTGCTTCCGTTTGCTTAGGTTTGTGTTATCACGAATTTATCTGTTAGTATACCGTATTTTATTAATTTTTACCATATTCTCCGGCTAACCCGGATTTTCGATAACCCGGATCGGCCGCGGTCCCGATTAATCCGAGTTATCGAGGTTCCACTGTATATGTCATCTTAACGAATCAGATCTTACTCACAAGTATTGGATTAAAAAACCATCTCCGCCTTTATGTACTGCATTACAGAACAATCCTATTTTTCAAAGGAATTAAACACAGTAGACAAAAACTTAGACTACTTTGCTCTCTTCCATAAAACTGATGTAATAATACCCACATACAACGAAAACAACATAATCAGCAACAATATCCTGAAATCTATTTTGAACTGCTACAGTGATGCAACAGTTATATACACAGATGCATCTAAATCAGGAGAAGGGTCTGGCTGTGCGTATTTTTTACCCTCAGGAGGTTTCGAATTCAAGTACAAACTTCCCAATGAGTTTTCAATTTTCTCTGCGGAATCATTAGCCATACTCGAAGCGTTGAAATATATTAAAAACTCTTATACTAAAAAAACGTTAATTCTTTCAGACTGCCTATCAGTTTTACAGAATATCAAAAATACTTTTTTGCCCAAAACATTTAGTAATCCTTACATATTTTTAATAAAGGATATGTTAAAGCAGTTAGAAGACTCTGGCTTCAATATAAAATTTATTTGGGTTAAGGCACATATTGGACTCAAAGATAATGAGTATGTAGACTACTTAGCCAAATCCAGTATAACATCAGGCACTTTATTGTCATATTCTTTATGTGTATCAGATGTTATTACTATTTTTAAAAGAAACCAACTATCGATATGGAAAGATCAATGGAATCTTTACTGCTTAACAAACCCCACAAGATACACCACTTTACAACCAGTGATTCCACAAAATACATGGTTTAAGAGTTTTAAAGCTCCACGTAAATATATAACAACTATAAATCGATTACGTTTTGGGCATGCTTGCTATCCAAGTCATTTATATAAAATAAATGTGATTGAAGGCAATAATTGCAAACATTGCGGAAAGCAGGGTGATCTTGATCATATCTTTTTTTGAATGTACTAAGTTTCAACAGCATTCAAACTCTCTCTATAAAAATTTAATTCAACTTGATATGCATGCACCATTCAATATACAGTCTTTGCTGGCTACAGGCTCACAACAAATATACAATATCATTATAGATTTCTTGTCAGATACACGCACAGTCCTATAAGATTTGTACGCGGGCATGAGATTTTTTATGATTTAAGTTCAGATTTGCATCTTTTTTTTTGTCATAAATGTTTTATCACTTTATCAGAGTTCCATTATTGTTTTTATTGTATTATTATTGTATTGTATTATTTATTGTGTTACTATATTGTTTCTGTTTATTTTGTATTAGGATTAGGAATGTATTTTGTTTATTGCAACTGGCTGAATGACTAATGTCTATGCCATTAAATAAAAAAAAAAAAAAACTTGCTCCATATAATGTAATACCATTATCGAATGTATAGGTAAATTAAGCTTAATCTAAACATCTCCAAACGCCATGATATAGGACTTTTGGGGCTACTGTTTTGTTTCATAGGAAGTATGTAAACACTTTAACTCTGTTTTACCGGGCTTAGCAGCAAATATATTAGTCTGTATTTTTTTTTTCAGCCATCACAAAGAAAGGATTTTTTTATATGCCCTGTTGACTACGTCCCTGAGGTATACAAATTACAGAAAATATGTGGTGTGACAGTCGTATTTATTCCCATGTTGGTAGGTGGAACCTTATTTGAATGTTAACGAGGCCGAAATCTGTCAAAAGTACCGCTTCCGTTGCGGTGTTCCATCGGTCGGTTCTAAGGAGCAAGGATTACTGCACGCAAGGCGCAAAGAATTTCTTGCTTCATAATTATCTTTTCCATCAACTAAGCGTAAATAAGCTACTCTTTTGTTATCTGTCAATAATAATTAACTTGTTTTGTACATTGTATATTACTCACTGGAATATTTTAAAAGCTTTTTTTTATAAAATACTGGTAAATAATATTTATATCTTGTCGTCACTTTAGCAGACAAATATTTAGTTTAATGTGAATTAAATGCACATGTTACAAGCAATTTGCTTTTGTTTCGCATGACTTTTCTTTTAACCTCTTTAGCATGACTTTTCAAGCTCAACCAGACATACTTTTTCTCCCTGCTTAACATGAACATCGACTGCTAGTTCTACCTGCAAAATTTAGTCAAAAGTAAGTCAGCTGTCAAATTGATATCACCACCCACCAGCATTTTGTAAACATTTAGAGGAAAATTTTTTTGAAAATTTTTATTTTTATTTTATAAAGGTTTTGCTAAAATGATTTCCATCCAAACGTCAAAACAAATGTAAAATTTAATTCTCATTACAATCAATTGAGGTTTAATCCAATATATAATAGTATTTACGTAACTTAAATATATGTATATATAGGCGCGGATACAGGGGGGGGTCAACGGGACCATGGACTCCCTCTATATACACGACAACCGCTTCCAAATAATTGAAAGAAGCCATAAAATCCAATAAAAGCAGCCTTCTCTGAAAAATAAACTGCAGGCGCATTTGTTTGGGTTCCGATGGAAGCATAAACAATGGATATATTTTTCTCAATTCAATGAATAACAAAAATGATATTTTAAAATGCAAATACGTTAAACTGGGTATTAACCTTATCTCATAAAAAGTCACGTCTCAAATTTGCGATACAATAAAAATATAAAAATTTGAATTTTACTAGATAATCCAGGCGTACCCATTGACAGTAGAAAGACAGTTTGCTAGCGGTGAATAATCGTGAATATGTCCAAACGAAAGATTGAAACCGGCAACATGCAGTTCATAAAAAGCCAGGTTTTCAAGTAAGATCTCGGTCTACTAATGTTGCCGATGGTAATAATAGGCCTATGTTGACGTATTAACGTGTATTATTTTCACCAGAATCAGTTACGTGTGATAAAGGTTCGGCAGCCACTAATTATAACGATATTAGTTGATTTGTCCCCCGTGATTAGATCCCCGTGTGGGATGCGGGCCGCTTAGTAGAATACACCCACAGGATAGCCTACTAGTCGTAAGAGGTGATTACAGGAGCAGCTGACCGCTGTCCCTCCCTAACATTCCATCTCAACCTTACCCATTATCTCTATCCTCAAACCTATCTCATCCACACCCCGAGTGACGGATGAGTCCTATTGACCGTGTTGGAGTGGGAGGGGTCCACTTTGCGTGGGGGGGGTGTATGGCATATTGTCGCACACCCTACACACAAACTGCGTAACCTGCGCCTCTCCCCATTCAAACACTCCTAATTTCCCGCTACCAACCCGCACTGGCCAGCATGGTAGTGAAATGGCTAATTTTCCCCCGTAAATGACATGACACAAACTAGAAAAAGGCCCTTAGTCCCCGGCGGCCCAACGGTCTCTGGTGACGGTAGCCACCAGATCGGGCCAAGGGCAGAGGGTGCAAAGAATCACCGGGATAGACACGGCTACCATGGACAACGAATATTGCATATTGCCACTTATAACGTAAGAACGCTTTCAACTGAAGATAAGCTCATTGAATGACAGGAAGAACTTAACTGCATAAAATGGGATGTACTGGGACTTTCCGAAATACGAAGAAAAGGAGAAAACCAATTAGTTTTAAAATCAGGGCATCTGTTACATTTCATTGGAGAAGACGATAAGGCAGTTGGCGGCGTAGGTTTTCTCGTCCACAAGAAACACCTAGATAAAATTATAAAAATAGATAGTGTAAGCTCAAGAGTTGTGTACCTCATACTAAAATTGAACAAGAGATGCTCTATTAAAATTATGCACCCACGACGAGTCATAGCGATGAAGAAATAGAAAACTTTTATGAAGATATAAATAGAGCTATGGAAAAAGATAAAACCCACCACCTAATCTTAATGGGCGATTTTAACGCTAAACTTGGATATAAAGAAGATAACGCAGAAGTGGCTATGGGCTCATTTGGATATGGTGAGCGAAATGATAGAGGAGGTATGCTACTAAATTTTTTGTTGCATCATCGGCTATACGTGATGAACACATTTTTCAAAAAGAACCAACAACGTAAGTGGACGTGGGCTAGTCCAGATGGCATAACAAAAAACGAAATTGATTTCATCATCACAAACAGAAAAAATATTATCCAAGATGTTACAGTAATCAATAAAATCACTGTTGGGAGTGACCATCGGTTGGTTAGAGCAAAAATATTGATCAACATTAGACAAGAGAGGACAGCAATGATAACAGAGAGGTATTCTAATAAATGGGAATCGATAGAAGATAGTGTAGCTTATCAGAATCTCATAACTTCAGAACTGAAAGAAGTATAACATCTAAATGAAAATGCAGTAGATATAGAGGTGACAAACATGCGAATAAACAGTGCGATTCGAAACGCTCATAGCAAATATAAGGAAAAAAGAAAAAACAAGATAGATAAACTTACTCAAGCTACTAAAGACCTTATAAACAAAAGAAGAGAATTGAAAAACAAATACACAGATAATTTTGCAGCACTTAGACAGTTAAACAAAGATATCACAAAATCCATTCGAAAAGATGTCAGAAATTACAACACTGAACACATAACTCAAGCTATTGATAAAAATAAGAGTTTAAAGGTACTGCGCCGACAAATGACTAAAGGATTGAAAAATATTTGTAAACTTGTAAATAAAAAAGGAGAAATAACAAAAAATAAGGAAGATATTTTAAAAATTGCTCAAGATTTTTACTCAGAATTGTATAAGCGAGAAGAACTTCCAGATCCTGATCAAAGTCAAATACCAAAAGTTCAAAATGTAGGCTCAGAAGGCATCCCAGATATCACAACAGAGGAAATAAAATCAGCTCTCTCGGAGATGAAAAACAGTAAATCACCTGGAGAAGATGGGATAGTCATTGAACACATCAAAGAAGGAGGAGAAACGTTAATAAATGTGTTGAAAAAGATGTTCAATGTTTGTTTGACAAGAGGCGTAACCCCCTCTCAGTGGCATAATGCAATAATAACCATAATGCATAAAAAAGGTGACATTTCAGATCTGAAGAACTACAGACCTATTAGTTTGCTCTCCCATACATACAAACTATTCATGAAGATAATAACAAAACGGCTTGTGAACAAACTGGATAGTTACCAACCTTGTGAACAGGCTGGGTTCCGCTCCAGATACGGAACAAACGATCATCTACAAGTTATAAAAACGCTAATATAAAAGTGCACAGAGTATAACAAGCCTATCTTTCTTATATTCGTGGATTATGAAAAGGCGTTCGATACTATAGATCATCATAAAATGCTTCGAGCATTGGCGGACTGCCGCATTGACTACCGATATATCGCCTTGATTAAAAGTATCTACGAAACTGGTACAGCTTGTGTTCGACTTCATGAAGATACCAAGAAATTTAGAATAGAACGTGGAATTAGACAGGGTGATACTATCTCCCCGAAATTGTTTACAGCTGTTCTTGAATATATGTTCAAGCAAATGGAAGGAGAGGATAATATGGGAATCAATATAAACGGGAGGATCTGAACCACCTAAGATTTGCCGATGACATCGTTTTAATATCTGATAAAGTTTATAAAGCTACAAAAATGCTGCACACGCTCTATAAAGTGTCAAAAACAATTGGTCTTAAAATTAACACCTCAAAGACAAAATTTATGACCAACCTTGTAGTCAGCGATAAAATTCAGATTGAGAGTCATAGCATCGACCAAGTACATAGTCAAGTTTGGAACTACTAACGAAATAAAAAATTTTAGTAGTTCCAAAATGACACAAAATCTAGGCATCGGATAAAAAAGTTTATTTGAAGAAAGTGTATTTTTTTGTTCTTCTTAATGGCGGTACAGGCTCGTTTTTTTAATATTGTATTTAATTACAGAGTAATTTCCACATATTAATATATTTTTCAAATTGGGCTCTGTACCGCCATTCTTTATTATATTATGAATACGTGTGCCAAATATCTCGAAAAAATATTTAAAATTACAGCCGCAATCTTGGAACGCGCTTTCGCTACCTGTTGATCGCTACTGTTTCCTCTTAATGAAGGCTAAAGGAGCATTTTCGAGTCTATTTTACTTCAAATCGGCCCGAGACACTACACAGTTTTCGGGCCCCTAAATATAAGGACAGAAAAAAAACAAAAAGGACAGGTATGTATTTACAAAAAATCGTTTCGGGAACACTTGAATTTTCATCATTAAATTGTTTTCGTTTTCGTCCTCGGGAAAGCTCCTCTTTATATGAAGCGTTTATCGGCGATACTTTTTTAGGAACGGTTTGTGTTTTATGAATTTAACTGTTATTGTTATAATTTATCATTTTGTGTTCGTAAGAAAGAAAAAATTTTGAAAATGAAAGAATTTTGAAAATTTATTTTGTTATTGCAATAAAAAATTTTTTAAGATGATCTTTCTGGGCCCCATTGAAATGCGGACCCGAGGCTTAGGAGTAAAATAGGTCATCGCTGATGACAAGAAGATTGGAGGACACAACTGGAAACAAATGGCGCAAAAAAGAAAACACTTGATTGAATTGGGGGAGGTCTATGTCCAAAGTTGGATTACTTAAGGCTGAAGAAAGGTAGCATTACTATAGTGGTGTCATGGGGCAAGAGGGTATTATCAAATTTTTGGGTTGTTACTAATTTTTTATCTCCTTACCAGGACTGAATAAATAGACATTTTATTCTATGTCTTTATTTTATTTTGTTTGCAGGCAAAGAAGGCTTGGGAATAGTTGTAACGAAAGAAATGAATAGAAGAATAACCAAATTCAAACCAGTATCATCAAGAACCATATACATAAAAATAGAGTTAAAAGAAGAAGAATGTCACATAATACAGGTATATGCACCGGTAGAAGGAACAGAGCATGAAAAACAGAACTATTCTATGATGAGATACAGAAACTTATTGATGAGATACAAGAGGAAAGCAAAAACACCATTTTACTAGGAGACAGGAATGCACGAATAGGAAATGATGAAAATATGGCATTAGGCTGCTTGGGAATGTATGGAGAAGAGACGATAAATAGGAATGGTAGAAGAATGATAAGTTTCTGCCAAATAAATGACTTGTTAATAGGTAATTTTTTCTGGTATCAACCGAGAAACGAAAAATATACATACGTAGCAGAAGAAAGAAATGCGAGAAGCATAATTGACTACATAGTGTATCCTCGAGAAGCAGAACTAACGATACAAAATATAAAAACAGAGAACGAAGCCGAACTCGGTACCCAACACAGACTAGTGACAGCAGAGATAAACATGAAACTAATGGAAATAATTGAGAGTCCTCAATATACAAGAATAGCAATACATAAGATGAAAAATATGGAAATGAGGAAGTTATACCAAATAGAGACAGATGAAATACTGGAACAGCATGAAAACAATGAGGAAATATGGAGTATGAAAGAGAGATGGAAAAAATTGAGTGACACGTTATGGAACACTGCAAAAACAAGTATGTGGAATAAGAAAGAACGCGACGAATAATACAAGAACTGGATGGTGGAATAAGGAAATAAAGCAAGCAGTAAAAAAGAAGAAAGAAATGTGGAAGCGATACATAAACACAAATGAAGAGCAAGACAGAGACGAATACAGAAGACAGAGAATTATAGTGAAATAACTAGTAAAAGATGCTAAGAAGAAGAGCTGGAAGGAATTCGGTGAAGAATTGAACGAAGGTTTTGGGAATAACAATAAACAGTTTTGGAATAAAATAAGAAGCATGAAAGGAACAAAAAGGAAACAAATAAGAGGAATTAGGAAATGAGCGAAATGAATTGAAAACAAACATACAAGACATACTAACCATATTATAGAATAAACACTATAAAGAAAAATTCGAGGCAAGCAATCAACAAAATGAGGAGAGAGGACAGTAGGCAAGAGAAGAGGACAGGGACAATCGAGTAGACGAAATTCATATCAAAGATATTGAAGAAGGATTGGCAAGAATAAAGATTTGAAAAGCAGGAGGTGCCGATGACATAGATCCGGAGATGATGAAGTACGTGGGAGATCGAGGCAAGCTTTGGCTACTGAAAATAATGAGGGAGGCATGGAGAACAGAAAAGATACCGAAAGACTGGGAAGAAAATTTATTGATACCAATACACAAGAAAGGAGATGAAGCGGAATGTGGTAACTATAGGGCTATATGCTTATCAGCCGTGGTATATAAAGTCTACACCGGGATAATAGAAAGGAAGATCAGGAAAGAACTGGAAGGAAAACTAGAAGAAGAACAAGCGGCTTTTAGGAAGGAAAGAGGAACAACAGATAATATATACATACTGAGAAATATAATTGAAAGGAAAAACGAAATAGGAGAAGACTTATATATTTCGTTTATAGATATTAAAGCTGCTTTTGATTCTATAAATAGAGAAGTAATATGGTCGGTAATGGAAGATCTGCAAATCCCGCAAAAGATAGTAAGCGCGGTAAAAAGTACATATAGAAACGTACTTACTAAAGTACAAATAAACGGAAACAGATCGCCAATAATAAACCTAAGGAGAGGGAAAAAACCTCAGCCCAGTTTTGTTTATATTAGTAATGGATAGAGTAATGAAGAATGAAGAGCGCTAAAAGAAGGTCAAGGCAATTACAGTCAACAATAGGGTACAGGAATTTAGTACCAGTGAGAATGGAGGGATTACTATATGCAGATTATTTAGTAATAATAGCAGACAATAAGGAGAAAATGCAAAAATTAATCGATATCTGGGTGGAGGAAATAGAAAATTTGAAAATTAAGGTAAATGTAAAGAAAACTAAGACCATGATAGTAACCCAAAAGAAAAGGGAAGAAATAAACCCAACGATATTTAGGTGCAAAAACGAAATAATAGAAACAGTCTCGACGTTTGAATACCTTGGAGTAATATCAGAGGATGGAAAGATAGATCAAGAAATCTCATACAGAGCGAAAAAAGCAAATAAGATCTACCATGCACTAAATAAAACAATATTTGGAAAGGAAGAAATAGATAAAGAAATAAAACTGAAGGTATACAACGCAATCTCTGTACCAACTTTAATATATGCAAGTGAGACATGGGTAAACAATACAAAAATAGACAGTACAATAAACGCAGCCGAGATGAAGCAGCTAAGAAAAATAGCAGGAAAAACGAAATTGGACAGAATAAGAAATGAAGATATTAGAGAAAGACTGAAACAGGAATCGATAATAACCAAGAAACAAAAAAGAAAATTAAAATGGTATGGACACATCAACAGAATGGACCAGAGAAGACTACCAAAGCAGGTGATGGAATCAAAACGATATGGTAAAAGAAGGAAAGGGAGGCCAAGGAAGAGATGGATCGATCAGATTATAGAAATTGGACAGGAAAAAGGGAAAACACATCAACAAATGAAAGAGTTAGCAAAGGACCGCAAGAAATGGAAGATATGGATAGAGGATGAATAAAACCTCCGACGCCCCTGAGGGGCATAAGGAGTTTCGAGAAAGAAGAAGAAGAAGAAGAAGTTTGCAGGCATTGTTAAGCTGTATTTTTTATCATTTACACTATGGGTGAGAACTGAAGGTGTAAAGATTGGAGGGAGCATAATTAATAACACAAGATTTGCAGACGATACCGCAATCATGTCAGAAAATATAGACATAGACGATTTACAAGTCTAATAGAAATCATTAACCGAGAACGCAAAGAGATAAGACTATAACAATGAATTTAGATAAATCCAAATATATGATGATCTCGAAAAACCCTATTGACAACATACATCTGACATTGGAAGGTAAAGCGTTGGAGAGGGTCGACAAGTATAAATACCTCGAAGCAATTATAAACTCATAGTTAGATCAAGATGAGGAGATAAAGGACAGAATAGAAATACATATACCTCGAAAAGGATTTATAAAATACAAGTCAATGTTTACAAATAAGAAATTGAGTAAGGCTATCAAATTGAGGTTCGTCGAATGTTATGTTTGGTCGAAACTTCCATATGGGGTAGAAGCTTGGACTCTGAAAGCCCAACCCGTAAAAAAATTGGAGGCATTCGAAATGTGACTATATAGGCGTATTATAAAAATTCCTTGGGCTGCAAAATTATCAAACGAAGAAGTGTTAAGACGAATTGGACTTGGCAGAAAGCTTATGAACAAATTAAAATAAGAAAAACATCGTATCTGGACCACATACTTCGAAACGATAAATATTCTCTGCTACACGCCATCATGCAAGGAAGAGTAGAAGGATGAAAAAGCTTGGGAAAAACAGAAGAAATCTGGTTGAGGAATATCAGAGATTAGACTAACTCAGTGTTGAACGGATATTTCACATACCAAAAGATAGGGAAGCGTTTAAAGAAGGGATCTCCCAACCTTTGTTAGAAGACTGCACAATAAGAAACAGAGCCTATTTTACTTCAAATCAGGCCCGAGGCACTACACAAATTTCGGGCCCCTAAATTTATTAACAATAAATAAAATTTAAAAACAATTAAACGTTGTTTATTATTACAGTCATACAGGTTGAAGGTTCAAGGTTCACATTTTTTAAGATAGCAACTGAAATTTAAATTTTAATCGCGGCCTACTGCGAATCCACCAACAGGGTAATTTTTCTATAGGTATTTTACTTCGCGTTAGCTAGATATCGGAAAAAGTTATTTTAAAAAGTACTTCCAAATCTTATTCGAACACCACATACCAAATTGCATGACAGAATTCGCACTTTTAGTTTTTTTCAGTATTTGTAGTCAGGGCCCTAAAATTCGTCTGTCCCGTGATGTATCTCAGGCCAACCCATTTTAAGTTTTAGGATCCTGACTACAAATAATGAAAAAAACTAAAAGTGCGAATTTTGTTATGAAAGTTGGTACGTGGGGTTAGATTTGGATACATAATGAATATTTGGAACATCTTTTTCAAATAACTTTTTCCGATATTTCTAACGGGAAGCAAAATATCTAAATTTTACCCTGTTTTTGGAGTCGCAGTAGGCTGCGTTTAAAATTTAAATTTCAGCTGAGTATCTTAAAAAATTTGAACATTCAATCTGCATAACTGTACAAAACTTCACATTTGTATTTATTTTGATACCCAAAATGTATGGCTGTCTTCGTCTTAAATGCGACACACTGTATATATGTCATCTCCTTTTGTAAATAATTTGGTTGTTGAACCATAAAATGATAGACCGTTCTTTGACAAAAATTTAATGGTTGCTATTGCTGTTATTCGTTGAAAAGGGTTTCTTCAATGTGCCTTTTCTTCTAAATAACTTTTTTCCATTAATGTTACAATTTTTCCTGCTATACTACTTCTCTTGACTAACGTACCAATTGATGAAATATATTCTGAATATGAATATGATAAATATTCTGAATATGATGAATAACTGTCCTATTGATATTTTTTCAGTCATTAAGTATACCTATCGAAAGTTAGAAAAATAATAATTTTCGTGGAAATCAGTTTACAAACGTAACAAGGCTACATTTAGGACTGTACACTAACCACTCACGAAGAATTTTTCTCCATTAGCTTTCATGTCATAAAAAATTGCTCTTTGCAAATTCTGGTTTTATTATTATCCAGTCGTGTAACACATTTACTAATATTATCAATGTATTGATTCGGTCGATTATTTATATTTGAGGCCTATTGAATCAAAACCGGTTAGATCCATATTTTGAAAATTTTCAGGTGGCTAAAAAACATTAAAAATGTAAATTTTCCAAAAAGTATCAGGCATTTCTCAGTCAAAGGGGCATCAATAAATATCATAAAATGGCACACTAATTTGTCATTTTTCTGCATGTTTCTTACATCTTCAGAAATTTGTACTTTTAGTTTGGATTTACAGTAGAACGACAAATTTAGGATTTAGCAGGTTTTGATTCTGATGTGCTCATTTATAAGATATTGTTGAAATTCCAGATTAACCCACGCCTTCCTATGTTTTGGTCAATCCCCTATATCGCTAGGAAAAAAGTTATTGACATTGTCGTTTTCTATAGGAGATGACGGAGATGTACTTGTGACAGGTGAAGTCGCTTGAAAATCAACAGTGGAGTCATCATTTATCATTTCCTGTTCGTAAAATGAAAGAATTTTTGAAAATTTATTTTGTTATTGTAATAAAAATAAAAAATTTTTGGTGATCTTTCCGAGCCCCATTAAAATGAGGGCCCGAGGCAGGTGCCTTACGGGCCTAGTGGTAAAATAGGCCCTGATAAGAAGAATAATAAATTTGTCATTCGATATTAAAAGACCATATTATAACTACAGTCACTGTAAATAGAAAATACCACTCCTCAATAAATTATTATTAACACACGACTACCGTGCACGTATTATTGGGAATACATTTTTGAACCTCATTTAATTATATTCTCTTTGTATGTAAAAAGCTGCAGTTCGGATGAAATACGATGCACTTATAATCGTCAATTGTTTTTCGATACATCCGTTATGTTCCTTATAAACAATTTAATCATACACAAAACGTAATTTGATTCTGCAGACGAATTTTAATGCAATACATGGTAACAAGCTTAAGAAACACACTGGGCTTAAAATTTCTTCATAATAAATAAACAGGCCAGTATTGAATGCTTCATTCATTGCCTTTGTTATTTTACGCAAAAAATAACATATTTTTATATTTTTTATATATCAAACTATTAGATCGGCCTGTATCGTCGCCCCGTTAACAAAATTATTCCGATTCGATTTTTTTGCACAAACTTACTCAAAAAGAGATCCTTATAACAAATCCACAGGGTGCCAGGCGGTCATCATCATCATTGGCGCTACAACTCTTCGTGAGTCTTTGCCTCGTTTACTATTGCCTTCCATGTTTGTCGGTCCTCTGCCACTAATTCCCATTGTCGCACTCCCATTTTCTCTAAATCTTATTTGACTGCATCTTTCCTTTTTCTAGGCCGCCCTATAGACCTTCTTCCATCTAGACTTTCCCAGAACACATTGTTTATAAGGCGATTGTCGTTACTGCGTATCACATAACCTGTCCATCTGAGTCTATTAACCTCTATATATCTGACTAGATTTTGTTTTCCGAATAGAGACTCTAGCTCGTTATTGTATCTGCACCTCCATTCGTTTGTCACGCTGTCTCTGTAAGGGCCATATATCATTCGAAGGATTTTACGTTCCCACACCAGCAATTTATTTACTTCTCTTTTTGTTAGCGTTCATATTTCGCTTCCATACGCGACTGCTGGTCGTATTATGGTCTTATATATCTGGATTTTTGCACCTGGTGAAAGAAGTTTTGACTTTATTAGATGTTTCATTGCAAAGAAAGATCTGTTTCCTGCCCTGCCATTATTCGCGTTTCAACTTCTCGCTCTAATTTGTTGTCATTTGTGATTGTTGCTCCTAGATTTTTAAATTCTTTAACCACTTCGAAGTTATGATCGTTTATAGTAATATTTTGCCTTATTCGCCGTCGTTCTTGTTTTGAGACAACCATGTATTTTGTTTTGTCTTCATTTATTTTTAGACCGATGTTTAATGCAGCTTCTTCAACTAGAAGAAGAAACTTCTTCGAGAAACTAGCCAGGCGGTGCCGTTATCGAAAAATTGTCTAAACAATTTTTTTTAAACAAATTGACAAAATTAATTTTTGCATTTCGAACAATTTTTTTTTTTTGTAATCTGGGTCATTCTGAGCAAAAAGGTCTCCATGTGATTTTCCTCTAAAATTGATTGTTGTCGAGTTATACGCGATACGCTTAGTTATAGATATATAAAAATATCAGCTTTTTAATAGAATAATGACAAAAATTTCTTCAGGATCTTTAAGGAGGGATTTTAAACTTTGATTTGGTCAATTTTTGACTTTCATAATAATAATTTTTAATCGAGTTATTAAGCCTTGAAAATGGCAATCTTCGCATTTTTCAAATTTTAAATCGCGTATAACTCGACAATAATCAATTTTAGAGAAAAATTACAAGATACCTTTTTTGTTCAGATGGACCCAAGTTATTTTAAAAAAAATTTGTTCGAAATGAAAAAATTATTTTTATAAATTTGTTTAAAAAAAATTGTTTAACAGTTTTTCGACCACAGCACCGCCTAGCACCCTGTGGATTTGCTATAAGGACCTCCTTTTGAGTAAGTTTGTGCAAAAAAATCTAATCGGAATAATATCGCTAACGGGGGCGACGATACAGCCCGCTCTATATTTATATTTCAGTATCAAGCTTTGCGCAATACTTTTGTGTCTATTATTCTACACTACAACACCGGTGCCAGAGATTGGCTGATATCAACGTTCATAACACTGCCAAAAAACCAAATGCAAAAGAATGCGAAGACCACCGGATAATAAGTTTAATGAGTCATATGCTCAAAATACATATTGTTAAAAATTACACACTGGAGAATACACAACAAACTTGAGCAAGATATTAGTGACACACAATTTGGATTTAGAAAGGTATTGCGAGCAAGGGAGGCCCTGTTCACTGTAAATGTACTTGTGCGAAGGTGCATGGATGTTAATCAGCCGGTATATATGTGTTTCTTGGATTACAACAAAGCCTTCGATAAAGTTAGATATCAGGCCTTATCAAAAGAAAAATTTAGACATGAGAGATACCAGGATCATTAGCACTATCGATTATAATCAGATCGCTGTGCTAAAAGAGAGCAACGTCTTTCAAATGAAATAGAGATCGAGAGGGGCGTCAGGCAGGGCTGTGACCTGTCTCTTACCTTGTTCAATTAGTATTCAGAGGAAAAATCCAGGAAGCACTAGAAGAACTAACTACGGGAATAAAAGTAAATGGTCGACCAATCAATAATATAAGGTTTGCCGACAACACTATTTTATTAGCGGAATGTCTTGAATATTTACAATGGTTGACACAGTGGTAGAAGTCAGCGAAGAAAACGGACTCTCACAAAACACAAAAAAGACAGAATTTATGGTAATAACAAAAGCCCAACAGCAGCGCCAAGAAAACATAACAATACATGGAGATCAAATTAAAAAAGTTGAAAAATATAAATATCTGGGTACAATAATTAATGAACATGATGAATGCATAGAAGTGATTAAAGCAAGAATAAGTCAGACCAGAAATGCTTTCAACAAACTGAAAACAGTATTCTGTAGCAGGGACAGTGGCGAGTGGCGTACCGATAGATCAGCGGGCCCTGGTTCCAGTTGGGATGCGGGCCCGCCCGCTCAATAAAAACACACATTCCATATCAAAAGTTTTTAATAAACATTAAACATAAATCATCATACATCATAAAATATATCATAATATAAATATTTATAAAAACTCAAGCTAATTAAATTTATAGTCCATTTACTCAGGGCTTTTGTTTGAATGTTTAAAAAACTGCTTGGATTGACATGAAATTTGGCATACATGTCTCTCTCGTTCCATCCCTCCTTGTGGAGTATTGGGCGCTTATGCGTTTCTTGGCCAAAAGTGTAGATAAGATTGCTGTCTGGCCGGGACAGCGCATCTTCTTTTGTTTTTATTCTCTGGATAAATTGTGAACTTTGCTCAAAAAATTCGATTAATCGATTTCCATTGTCGTTTCTCTCTCCGATTCCCTCCTTTCCCATCACATGTTCATGTCCTGTATTATCATTTCCTATTTTAGCATTAAAGTCTCCGATTACTATTTTTATATCTCTTCTATATTTATTATTGATCCTATTAAATGTTGTTTGTAGTTGCTCGTAAAATTCTTCCTTCTCATTTTCGTCATTTTTATTCGTAGGAGCATATATATTTATTACTATTATGTTATAATATCTTGTCTTCAGTCTCGCCCAAATAATCCTCTCTGACACTGGTTCCCACTCTACTAGAACCTTTCTTCCCTTTTGGGCTAACAGTATTGCCACCCCCTTTTCGTGTTTGTCATTTACATCTGTGTTCCCAGAATATATCATTAGTTGTTGGTCTCCTACTCGGGTTAATCCACTGCCATTCCATCTTGTTTCGCTTAATCCGACAATGTCTAATTTGTACTTATCAATCTCTTGGCTTACCTGCTCCAATTTGCCGGTTTCGTGTAGGGTTCTTACATTCCATGCTCCTATAAATATGTTCTCTCTTGTGTCTATTTCAGGTTTATCTTTCGTTTTTGCTCTATTTCTATTTTCGTCCTTGCTCAATTCCTTTTTCTGTGCCTTGTCTGTCGTGATTTGTGATTTTGTTTGTATATTTTCATCTTCTGCCAGTTTTTTGGGTTTCTCTGGTCTTCTTCTAGATGGTTGCTGTATTGATTCCATTTGTGTGTTTTTCCATCTATTATTAATTTATTATATTTTATTGTAACACTTTTACCCTTATTTATTTCTTCATTTGCGACTTGTCTTATTTTTTTCTATGTTTGTAGTTCTTCTTTTGTTATGTCATTATTTATATACACTTTATAGTCTTTTATGTGTTTTAGTTTAGCTTTATTTTGCATGATCTTTTCTTTTTCAAACTTGTTCTGTAGTTTGACCAAACATGTTTTTTCTCCCAGTTTGATAGCTTCTTCGATTTGAACATTGACATTCATTTCTTTTTTCATGAAGTTTCCTACAGCTTGTTTCAGTGCATTTCTATCGATTGTATCTATTGATAAGCCTTGTATTACAACATTATTTACTTTTCTTTCCTTTTCTAGTCTTTGTACACGTATTTTCATATCATTTAGCTCTTTTTTCATTTCTTCCTTCTCCTTGTGTTTAGTTTGGTTTTCTTGTTTAACTTTCTCCAATTCTGTTTTCAGGTCGTTTAATTCCTCCCAGTACTTTCTCTGTTCATTCTTTATCTCTTTTACTTCCGCTGTTAAATTTTTTGTCTCTTTGGTTAAGTCCTGCATCATTTGAATAATTTGATCGAGCTTATTATCTTCGTTACGGGTTTTGTTGGGCGATCTAGACACTTTTCTACTTTTCCGGAACAATTCTTCCTCTTTTTCTCTGTTCCTCTTTCTATGGTCTCCGGATGTGTCGTCGTCCGAATCCATTTTGTAACTATCCATTACTTTTACCGGTGTTAATAAATTCGACGCCATTTTTTGTGGCGCAGCGTGCATGTATTATTCACTCCCGTTACTTAATAGTTCAATCGTTATTTTGTAACTGTTCGGTTTGCGAAAAAGTGCCGAGCCCACCTCAAAAGATCAGAGGCACGTCACCTTATCAAACCTAATTAGTTACTGTTTTTATAGTTCGTTAGTTCGTTAATTTGCATGCGAAATTTTTTGTTCTTTTCCAATAAATAAATAAATTGTACACATACCGATTATTTTCACTTATATTCACCCCCGTTACTTAATAGTCCAATCGTTATTTTGTAACTGTTCGGTTTGCCAAAAAGTGCCGAGCCCGCTTCGATGGCTCAAAATCAAGTCACCTTATCAAACTTAATTAGTTTCTGGTTTTTATAGTTCGTTAATTTGCAAGCGATATTTTTGTTTTGTTCAATAACTGTAAATATAAGAAATTGTAGTTACAAATTATTCTGCTTGTTTTCTTGGCTCACTTTATGTGCAATTTCACTTTGTCACTTTATGGTCACTTTGGCGCTTTAAAAGCTTTTTAATTTTATCCGTAATAATCACAAAATTTGATAAAAATTACGAGCACTCATAAACACGTCTTACTAATTCAATTAGAGATGGGCGATTCGCGATGGCGATGGCATACATATAGCTAACACGTAAAAGAAAAAAAAAGTTATATTGTGCCGATGTGTGTTTTTGCCCTGGGGGTGAGTTTCACCCCTTCTCGAGGGTGAAAAAACATATGTTCAAAATAAGTCCGGAATTTAATAAACTGACTAATTCTAAACTTTAGTTCTATAATGTTTTTCCACTAAGTCAATACTTTTTGAGTTATTTGCGAGTGAATATTTTTACTTTTCAACAAAAAAACCACGTTTTTAGAATGTGTTTCTCAAATAAGTCAAAAAGTACCTAAGTATTTTATCGAAAAAAATTTTCTTAATAGTAGACCCAGTAGGAGCAGAGATGTTGTAGCTTAATAAAAAGTAGGTTCTTATTCAACAAATTTAAAATCTAATATTTCAACTTGAAATATTAGATTTTAAAGGAGCTTTTAAGGAAAAACTCATTGCAACTTTTTTAAAGTGTTTAAAAAAGCTTTATTTTTGTTTTTTTTTTTTTTTTGTTTTAGTTTCTAACATCAAAATTAAGTATGTAACGCTCAAAATAAAGTTTGTCCCTTTTAAGTTATTGGTGATACCAAACATCTCAAGTGGTAAAAAATATAGGTTTTGCTATTGTGAGTATTGTGGACTTTTTGCTTTCCTTAAGCCAAAAATTGATTAAGATGTGGATGCTCAAAATTTGCATACACTCGTGATTAGTGACTCGTTTAAGCCCATCTAGATAACTATAGCCTTTTCAAAAATAAGCACTTTGAACCAATGAATCTTACAGAACTTAAAACAATAAAGAAGTAAAGTAATTTGTGAAGCGGTAACGATTCATTTCATTTCGGATGTTAATTGGGGGTGATTTTCACGATATTTTTAACCAACAAGAAAATGGACCAACATTCTTTTGATCGTCACTTATTAACTTTTGATGTTAGAAACTTTTTAAAAAAACAAAAATAAAGCTATGCTTTAAAAAAGTTGAGTTTTCCCCGAAAAGTGCTTGATTATTTGGTTATTTCACGTTGAATTTGAATAGTAAAAACCCACTTTTCATTACCTACAACTCTGCTTCTACTAGGTCTACAAACTTTATACATACACCATTTTTTTCACTTTGTTATAAACTATATTTTTGTTAATACCTAATAGTTTTCTTTTGACAAAATATTAACTTTCTGAGTTATTTGCGAAAAACCGCCTGCAACGTGGTTTTTCAGTTGAAAAATAAACATTTTCACTCGCAAATAACTCGAAAAGTATTAACTTAGTAAAAAAAGGGTATAGAAAAAAATGCCTGAAGTAGTTTAGTTAGTTCATCTAATTCCCGACTTATATCCAGTTCCAGTTAATAAATTTTATTTTTAAACTTTTTAATGAATAGGTATGCTTTGTTTTTATTTATAAGTATGTACCTACACAAAAATTAAAATTTATTAATCAGTTACATTTCCTAGTGTGTACTTGTGTAGTTCAAAATGTCCCCATCAAATTAGAAACAAAAAAAAAGCAAAAAGCGCGTTATAGAGGGAACCTGCGGGGCCCGGGTCCTGGTTCCACGGAACCCGTGGAACCATGCTCAGTACGCCACTGAGCAGGGATATTACAATTTCTTTAAAGATAAGACTTCTGAAATGCTTGTGTTCTCCGTATCATTTTATGGGTTGGAGGTTTGGACATTAAAGACATATGTATGATTTAGATTTAGAAGAAAGAAGAAAGAAGAAAGATGACAGATTAGAGGCCTTCGAGTTATGGGCCTACAGAAGGTTATTAAGAATAAGTTGGGTGGATAGAGTCACGAATGTCGAGGTATTGAGAAAAATGGAAAAGAAAGAGAGATTTTTAATACAATTAAAGTTAGAAAACTGCAATATCTGGGACATGTCATAAGGGGTGAGCATTATAACTTGTTGGAGTTAATAATACAAGGAAAAATACAGGGTAGCAAAAATCGAGGAAGAAGACGCATCTACTGGTTAAAAAATTTGAGAGTTTGGTTAAGCTGCACTTCTGCTGATATCTTTAGAGCACCGGTATCGAAAGTGCGAATTGCCATGATGAGTTGCCGACCTTCTTAGAGGAGATTACACATGAAGAAGATAAAGAAGAGGACCGAGAAATTCAGAGTCATGGCGTGTCTTAAAATCGTTTCAAAGAAATAAAACAGAGAAAATGAAGATCGGTCAAATCAAACAAAACGAATGGCAAGAATACTATAAAAAATTGCTAACCGAAAACCGCCTCCAATGCAAAGAAACCGAAATAGACGGAATAGAGATCTATACACATGATGAAATAGAATTAAGCCTAGCTGAGGTAAAAAGAGATGTCAGACAGGGTTGGGTGTTATCCCCAACTTTGTTAAACGTATACTCAGAAATAATTTTTAACGAAGCCTTGGAAGGGCAATGTGGAGTTCGAATCGGAGGAGAAACTATTAACAACATCAGATATGCAGACGACACCGCGATCATGGCTGAAAGTATCGAAAATCTTCAATTCCTTATAGATCGAGTCATTAGAGAATGCTTCAATAACGGACTTGGCATAAATACAACAAAGACAAAGTTACTTGTGGTTAGCAAACAAGACGTCGGCCCTATGCAACTAATTATCAATCATGAACCTTTAACAAAAGTTAATCATTTTAAATACCTAGGGTGTTGGATAAACGAGACACTAAATCCGGATGAAGAAATTAAAACTCGTATAGAAATTGCAAGAGGAGCATTTATGAAACTTAGATCTGTTCTCAGGGCCGCGCCGTCCACGTGTGCAATGTGTGCGGGGCACACAGGCGCCAGCAATTAAGGGGTGCCACTAGAGTTTTCACAAAAATTTTAGGCGGAACAAAATAACACTTACCCATTTTTTTTTCAGCTTCTACCAAACGTTGGGATATCATAAAACAACACTTTGGAAGTCTGGCTTTAAAGTGTTTATCTAATACTCGCTGGTCTAGCAGAACTGATGCTTTAAGCCATTATACCAAATTTTGTCAGAAAGTTATTATGCTTGATGTGATATCCCGCATTAGGATAAAGATCGTGATAGAAATTTTCAAGCTAGATGTTTAGGAGATAAAATATCAACATTTACATTCTTATGCTCAGTTGTTTAGTCTACATCACTGGCGAAGCGTCCATGTCACCACTGTTACCATTGGTAACAGTTAAAAATCTTGCAAGTAAATATTTTATGACTACTATGAAATAATTCCATTTATATTTTTACCAATATATTATGTGTTAATAGTACCTAATTCAGTAAATAGCCAACTACTCGTAGACACACGAAAATATTGGCAAGTTTATGTGACTCAGTTGCACTTTATTACGTTGTTACCACTCTCGTTTGTGGTTACAATGTGGTGATCCTCGCTGTAGGTCGAGACCGCCTAGTATCTGAAAATTTTGAAGGAGCGACGACGTGGGCCGTGTGTATATCAGTAGACCTGTTATCAGTTTTTGATTTGGTTACAGTACCTATTACAGTGTGCGTGCTATTAACCATGGATGAGTGTCGCTGCGTAATTGATCAACTACTTGAAAAGTAACTCTCCTTGTATAATTTTGAAGAAAAAAATAAGATTATTGAAAATGGAAGACCTACTTTAAACATTTTAAAAGGAATAAAAAAAAAGGAGTTCAATATTTTAAATTGAGTTGGTACAGTGAAAATCATTGGTTATGTGGTTGCAAGAAAAATAGACTGTATTGTTGGTCATCTCTTCTGGCTTCTAGAGAAAAAATGGGAGGACCCGTGGCCGTGTTCACAGTTCACGATTTAAATAGTTTTAGGGCTTTAAAAATGAGCCATGAAATTTCCCTGTTATCTACATGTAAGATGTCAGTTTGGCAAAACAAGAATCAAAAGGTCTCTCAACTAAGCTTTTAAAGCAAATATTGCTAAACATAATGAGTTTGTTAAAAAAAATAGATAGGTATATCCTTAGCACACTTATAATAGATACCGTATGTTTTTGGGCAAACAAAAATTAGCGTTTCGTGGTCATTTTGAGGGCGACGACTCTGACAATCGAGGCACTTACAGGGAATTGTAACGATACTATTGAAGTCATATTATGACTTCAATAGTATCGTTACAATTCCCTGTAAGTGCCTCGATTGTCAGAGTCGTCGCCCTCAAAATGACCACGAAACGCTAATTTTTGTTTGCCCAAAAACATACGGTATCTATTATAAGTGTGCTAAGGATATACCTATCTATTTTTTTTAACAAACTCATTATGTTTATTATTTTAACAAACTCATTATATAAAAAGATGAAGATATGGTTAAATGTATATATTATATACATTTAACCATATCTTCATCTTTTTATATAAGGTTTTTTGCATCTGGTTTTGGTAACACTTTAGAAAAAGTAACGCGTCGCCATTGGTCTACGTACCTCTGGTTATAAAGTTCTGATAAAAGTTAACTTCGTTAAAAAAGTTTTTCAATCAAAAACAATGAATATTATGTAGCTGGCTTTAAAAGCTTTCCAAGAGATAAAACAATTGTTGCTCGAGTTTCGGACATATATCAAATTTAATTATGTTATTACTACAGCAAATGAACCTGCAGAGAAAGTGGATGTGGAGACCAGTTATCAACCAGCCACATAGTTACAGAATACAGCCTTGCCTCACTCCACGCATGATGTTCACATATTCGGTGTGTTCACCTTCAATTCTGAGGTTTGCAGTCTGATTCCAGTAAATGCTGGAAGGCGCGAAAAGTGAATTTTTTCTGAAATAGATATTTATTTTCAAGTTTACCTGTATCTTTAGTTATGTATGTTACGCCAAAGATTTATTTTTACTTAATTATTTTAACTTAGTTTATTTTCCTGTTGTATATATGAGAATTTTTAGTTATTTAGTTATTTTTGTTTGGTTACAATAAATAATTGTTCACTTTAACGGGACGATTTTAACTTGACGATTAAAAAAAAGGCGTATTTTTGGGCGCCATTAAATGTTTTGCACACAAGCGCTAACACGTACTGGCGCGGCACTGTCTGTTCTGAGCAACTCTCAGCTGAATTTACAACTAAGAATCAAGTTCCTAAAATGTTATGTGTATCCTGTATTACTGTATGGATGTGAAACCTGGATCATGAAAGTTAACATGATGAACAAATTAGAAGCCTTCGCGATGTGGTCATATCCTAGAATGCTCAGAATATCTTGGGTTCAACGCATTTCAAACAGAGAAGTCTTAATCAGAGTAGGTCAAGGCGAAGGTGACTTAATCAAGATGATAAAAAAGAGAATACTTGAATATCTCGGACATATAATGAAGGGTTGCAGATACAGGATGCTGCAGTTAATACTCAACGGAAAAATCGACGGAAAATAGGAATTGGTAGGAAGAAATATTCATGGCTCCGAAACCTTCGTCAATGGACTGGCTTATCAGCAGATCAACTATTACATGCCGCACAAGATCGAGAACGATATCGGCAAATTGTCTTGGAAGCTACCCACGCCTAAAATTTGGGCACGGTACTTGAAGAAGAAGAAGAGGTAAAAGAACGATTGAAACTCTAAAGAACAAAAAGGAGAAGGCATCGGTAGGATATCAAATGAATTGATAAAAACAGATCAGAAAAGCTATTATGCATGATACACAAAATGTTTGAGAGAGCACTGAATGGAGAAGACTTACCGACAGAATGGACTCAGACTCAAGCATATAATATAACATCAATATATCGTCGTACTAGAACAATACTAAGACAACTTAAAAAATATAGTTTCGAGTAAATTGAGTTTTAAATTTCCCCCATAGAAAATATGAAATAAAAATATTTTATATCAGTTTATTGCATTGTTTCTTAAATGTTATGGTGCCCTATTTGTTCTTGAGTGTGTTTAGAGTTCAACTGAAAATTTGAAATAATAAATAATGAGAATAAACTGAGATTTTGTAACATGTCCTCCTCTTACACTTTAAAAATTTTTTATATTACAATTTATCTTTGCTAAGTGCTGAAGTTGTCCTAGTATTGTATTTATTTTTTGTAATATTCTTTAAAAATATCTTTATTTTTCTTCAGCTTATCCTAGTATTTCACCAATTCTATTTTTCAACAATTAATTTTGTTACTATTATTAGCATTTAAAAATATCCCACTGTTACACTATTTTTTGACGCACTTGACCACTTTGTCTTGTTTCATTGATTTTTCAAGTTATCTTTACACAATTATTCGCAAAAAAATGCAGTAGGTATTGTAACTTTTTATTTTTTACTGAAACTTCAAGAAATAGCAAACATAATATTATTACATAAATTTATAAAATGAAATCAAATATTACCAACTGGTTAAATCTTTATACTAAAATTCCACTCAATAAACAATAATAAATTGAAAAAAAAACTTCCGCGAACATTTTTTAATCGCTAACTTCTTGATCTTGTTGTTGACCTTTCTTGTACGATTTTAGATTTTTAAAAAAATCGTGATGTTCAGCAGGGATATGTCGGATTAAACTTAAAAGATCTTCTTTTTTCTTAAAGGGAATTTTAGGGCGTTCCATATAAGCTGGAGCAATATTGCCAACTTCATTCATTCGAACGTTAATTTGTTTAAATGAATCGGTACCAAAGGTTTCCTTGTAGAAAATAATATTTGGGCTTTCTTTGGTCACTCGCAGTACCTTAATATTGCTCCAGAGTATTTTCTCTCCAATTGAATTTTTAGAAAAACTTGCAAAATTCATGCTAAACTTTTTCCAATCTAAAATATCAGAAAATTGAAGATTATTAACCATGTAAGGCTTTCCTGTCTTTTTGGCTAATTTTATTATCATTGCCATTTCTTGTGGAGTTGAAATAGGTCCACTCAGTAAAGCTCTTTTTTTGGCAGACTCTATACAGGAATGCATAGAGTCACCCTCATTTTGGGTATGCCCCACGATAAGGAATTTATGGCTAATTGACTCAATGTTATAATTCCTAATAACATACAAAAACATTAAGGCCATAAATCTGTTCTTGTTTTGCCCTCCGCAATTGTCTGAGTAAAATGTTACATTCTGTCCAATACAATTATTTACAAGTAAGTTGAAAACGCACGTAGCTATTTCATTACAGCCTCTACGAGCTTCGCCTTCGTGCCATAAGTAACATGTGCCATCTTTTTTTACTAGATCAAAAACAGTAAAGTTAAAGCAGTTAAGTTTACTTTTGTAATAAAAACTTGATACAGTTCCAGAAGGCAGTGGAATTACTGCTTGCAAATCAAAACAGAAAAGTGAGTTTAATTCAATATGTTCACTTGCATATTCAATGTCTTTCTTTTTTTCCTGGCGGGAGAGCTCTTTCTCGAGTTGATGTTCGTTATATTTTTCTAGCAAAACTGACTTATCGTTTGCATGGTGATATTCATCACAAAGGGTGCACAAGTCTTTTTTTGGCCGGAAAAAGCTAATATTAAAGCATGTATTAAAAATATGTGCATACATGGAACTTTTTACGGATGTCTTGTTAAGTCGCTGGCATTCTGCTATGTATAAGCGATACATTTCCGCTAGAGTAAGACCACCATCAATAAACTCTTTTTGGTTGTTTGTTCGGCAATAATGTGATTCAATTCTAGCGAATGTGTTAATGTGATCAATAACTCCTTGCCTCAAGCTTTCATCAAGTTTCTTGTGATTGTTGTGTGAGCCCCTAGAATCTTGTAAAACTATTCCAACGTCATTCCTTTTTGAAATTGCAGTGTTGCTTACATCTAAAGTTCTCTTGAAAAACTGTTTGCAAACTTTAATTTTTTTACCATCTATATTAAAATGGTAGGAAAAATTTAAACAACGCTTACTTCCAGGTTTCGGATTTCTATATTTTCTAGGCTTTGTTGGGCTTATGCAAGAGTTTATGAAAAACCGCTGACTGTTCTTATTTCCTATTTTATAAAAACTACAAAAAATACTTTCCCTTGCATCACTATTAATGTTTTGAGAACATTTTAGCAAGCACTTTTCTTCACAGCCTGGTTGTACTTTCTTTTCTCTTTTTTGTAAACCACCTGCTGATAGATAGGCTGCCCTGTATTGACTTTGATTTTCTTTGTATTTCTTTTCCATTTTGTCGGATCACGTAATCTTTTCTTTGGCTTTTTCTTATCGCTTAATTCTTTATTGGTTTCAATTTCAGTAGGGACCTCATCTTCTGATAGGTCCCGCTTAGAATCGGAATTTTTTTTGTTATCCTTAGTACTGGTCGACTCTAGAAGGTTTTTATTTCTTTTCTTGAAAACCTTTCTTTTCTTGGGAGTATTTTCTTTCTTTTCACTGCTGCTTTCACTGCTCTCTGATGGAAAATAATTTTTATCGGCATCGCTATCATCAAACGGAGAATCATTTTCATCGAGAGAAGTGACTTCTATGGAGTATTTCTGAATATTTGGTCTATTTGAAACAAATATTTGGCTGTCCCGTAGAAAATTGTTTTGTAATGTTGTTCCCGCGTCATCAAAAAAGGTAGCTGTTTCATATTTTCGAGGCTGGAAAATTTCTGCAGTCTGGAACAAGAATATAAAATAGATTTCACGTCACAATCAAATGATTTTCACATTAAATTAATAAAGTGTTTCACGTCAGTTAAAATAAATGAAACATATTATTAAAATTCAAAATTTCTTACCAATCCAATGTTAGCATAGTCAGTACTTTTACGGGTATAGCTGCATTCTGATAATCTCGTGCTTCCCTGCAAGTTGAAAAATTTTATTAAAATTTTATTTTTATCAAAAATATTTTGCATAAGTAGGAGGCTTTATTAAAAAAATAGAATTTTTTTTAGAAAAAAAGTGCTTTTGTTAAAATTTTATTTTTTGTCCTAATGCAATGCAATTTCTCACAATAAATATGTTAATAGAATTTAATAAGTAATAACATTATTAAACTGATCATCTCCTTGGCTGGTGAAACGCACGTATGCTAATGACTGAGTATTATTATCTTTCTCATTAGCCTAGCATCACATAAACGATGAGACAATATTGATATACTACTTACAGAATTATTTAAAAAGGTAACGAAATTACTACTTACACTATTTTCAGCATTCTTCCTTGCTAATGATGCATCAATGTTTTCAAAATTTCTGAGTATTTTTCTTGTCCGCTCAGACACCGAATACATTTTAATAAACAGAATACACTTGTTTTCCGAACGAATTTAAAAAACGACTTTTAGCATCCGCACTCTATTGCAGTCGGAGAACAACTAGTGAAAGTGAAAACTGACCGACTCATCCACGAATTCGTAGGTGAGCGTGGGGATATACTCGGACATTTACTAAAATAATCCGTATTTTTGAAGCTTAGTTAGGGAAATACAGAGACAACTTAAAAAAACAGGTTAATTTAAAAATTTCTTTGCCACACTCGGTGAAATAGTCAACAACTATGGTTAGAAAAGGCAAATATTAATCGGATAATAAAAAGGTATTTTAAAATATCTTCCTTTTAACCCAGGTATTGCCAACAAATCAAGTAGTGCAATATTAGGATATTGCTCAAAAACACCAAAAACCAGCCGATTGAACAAATCTTAGTATCTCTCCAGATAGCTTATGAAATTTTACATCAGATAGAGCAGATATCTCAAAAGTCACATATTTGAAGATATCCGAGTATTGTTCTAGTGCGACGATATAAGAAAGGAAATAGAGAAAACTACGAAAACTATCGAGGAATCAGCATTATAACTTCTATAATGTATGGAAAGACCATAAAGGAAAATTAAAAATACACATAAAGGAGAAAATCGGAAAAGACCAGGCACGTTTTACAGCAGGAAAAGCATGCTTAGATCACACTTACATGATCGAACAACTAATAGAAAAACGAATGGCCAAAAA
This sequence comes from Diabrotica virgifera virgifera, assembly GCF_917563875.1. NCBI lineage: Eukaryota > Metazoa > Arthropoda > Insecta > Coleoptera > Chrysomelidae > Diabrotica > Diabrotica virgifera. Next base: position 56,981,485 of record NC_065449.1, on the reverse strand, counting down.
TAGATCCGTCAATCTGATTTTTTAGATCTTAAGAACCTAGACTCAATACCTAGAACCAAACTACGGAAAGCAATGGAAGACATCTAAGTTTAACGAATATTAATAAAAAGACATAAAAGGACTCTATAGGTACAACAAAAACAAAGTAGTAATAAATAAGTAGTGGCAATAAATAATATTATTAACAACCTTAATAAACCTCTAAAGGCTCGACTTTTTGCAGATGACCTTGTTGTGTATATCAAAGGAAATAACACCGCATCAATGACAAACGCTTTGCAGCATTTTCTAAACCAATTAGAACAATGGTCTCTAACGACCGGATTCAAATTTTCAGTAACAAAAACATCAGGAATACTCTTCTCCAAAAAGGCTTCATCAACGTCCTCTACCTTAAAATTATATAATACTATGCTCCCATTTAAACCAACGGCAAAGTTTTTAGGTATGTGGTTTGATCAACAACTTACTTGGCAGGAACATATAAAACAGACAATTTTAACATGTCATAAAAGACTGAATCTAATGAAAACCTTGGCAAACCGAAATTGGGGATCAGATCAGGAAACTCTGTTGAGAATATATAAAACATTAATTAGATCTAAATTAGATTATGGATCAATTGCATATGCATCTGCTTCAAAAACATTACTTAAAAAACTTGACAGCATACACAACGCTGGTATTAGAATTGCACTTGGAGCCTTCCGGACAACTCCCTCCGAGAGCATACTGAGCGAAGCCGGCGAACCACCTCTAAACTACCGAAGAATGTACTTAGCTCTAGCACATGCTACATCTATAGCCTCAGATATAAAAAAACCTCTCTTCTGTAATACTTTTAATAACAAATATATCAACTATTACAATAATAAGCCCCGTACCCCCAAACCTTACTACGAGAGAATCCGATTATATAGTTCCAGAATAAACATTCAATTCCCAACAGTATTTCAAACGAATACAAATAACTATCTACCTTGGACTATCGAACAGCCTAAAGTCAATACAGCGTTAAGTATATATAATAAACATGAAACTAGTCCTATTATTTTTAAAGTCAAACTAAATTCAATCCTAGATCAACAATACAATGAGTGGATTAAAATTTATACAGATGCATCCAAAGGCGAACTTGGCGTTGGAGCAGCAGTGGTAACCCCAAATGACACTTTTCAATTTAAACTTCCTTTAAATTCCAGCATCTATACTGCAGAACTATTTGGTTTGTTCAAAGCCATCAAGCAAGTAAATATCAAAAACATCCCTTGTTGTCTAGTCCTTTCTGACTCTCTCAGCGCAGTCAAAGCCCTGCAAAATGTATACCCTAAACACCCCATTGAGAAAATGATCAAGGCCGAATTAATGAAAGCTCAAGACAATTTTAGAAGAATCCACTTCCTGTGGATACCATCTCATATAGGTATAGAAGGGAATGAAGAAGCAGATACTAGTGCGCGTAACGCTATCAACAGTGACGCATCAGAAACAGAGTGTCGGAGTGTCGCAGGCGATCTAAAAGTTTATTTCAAAAATAAAGTGTTAAGTGCGTGGAATCGGGAGTGGAATGACTCTAGTTCTAAACTCAGAACCATCAAAAGTGACATTTTTTCATGGAAGTCCACTGTCAGAAGCAGAAGATGCCAAACTATTATTACACGTCTACGACTTGGACACTGTAGGTATACTCACGCCTATCTCTTCTCAAATAGTGAACCTCCAAAATGCGAAACATGCAATACAGTAGACAGTATAAAGCACTTCTTGATAGACTGTCCTAAATATGTAAATCAAAGACAGTTTTACAATTTGCCAAATAACCTGAAAGCACTCCTCAACAAAAATTTAGTTCCGGACAATTTATTGGGTTACTTAAAATGTATAAATATGTTACACAAAATTTAACTTAATTAATTGTTACAAATGTTCAATTGTTCTCAAATTCTAATTAATTGTTAAAATGATTGATTGTTATAAATGTTAAATTTAATATTATTACAAATGTTACAGGAATGTCGCTAATAACCTTTGGGTGGATGCGACTTTATCTCTTTAAATAAATAAAAAAAAAAAAAAACAAAGTAGCTACCAAAACGGGCAACAGAATACGCAGCCAATTTAATACGACAAATACGCCAGGAAAATAAGGCAAAATATACCATGTTCGGGACACTTAAGCAGCCAGGTTGCAAATAGGTTTTTTGGGTACTGTATGCCTAATGCATTATAAATACAAAAATGCCCGTCACAGTTCGGACGAGAATTTTAGTTATTTACAAATAAGCGTCAAAAATGGCAGTGTTTTCGTTTAAACCGCCACAGGTAAAAATACGGTAATTAGATATCTTATTTATAGTATTTTTCTTTTAGTAGATGAGCGAAGCTGAAAAATGACAGTTTCTGAATTTTGGTCCGATCATTTGTTGCTTCGGAAATTTTAAAATAAAACTAAAATTTCGAAAATAAAAAATTTGCTATAAATTTTGCGAAAATGGCCTTTAGACTTTCATATTGCATGAAAAGTTGAGTCAAACAGTCCGTATAATGCACAAAAAAGTTTAAGACGATTCGTCAATTAGTTTAAATTTTATTCAATTTGTTTATCCCAAAGAGCTTTTTTTGCAATGTTATTGTTCAGAAAATAAGAATGATATCAAGGGCGGATCCAGGGAGGGGGCCATGGCCCCCTCCGAGAATTCAAAAATATATAAATTTAAATGTTTTCAGTTCAAATGTTTTTAATTTCAAACACATGTACAGCTGGTTCCAAAACAAACTGATACGACTCTTAGTAAGATTTGATCATTTTGAGCAGTGTATGATTGGTCTGACATTATATTATATTTTCGTACTTCCGGGCCTAAAGTGACAACTTCACTCCCTTGTGACAGGTACTAAAGTGTCACATTTAATCCCTCCGGGATTAAATATTGACGAAACTCCCGGAACGATTAAATCACAAACAAACGAATTTAAGGGATATTTAAAAAAAGCATCGTACTGCTGCTCGTATAGTTTTCTAGATTTCGGTGGTAACAATTCTTCACCTACTTCGGCTGCTCTTTTATCAATATCAGATACACCTTCTTCACTCATGATACCAATAATTATCAATAACAATGTTTCTTTACAATGACACTAGTAATGACAATGTTTCTAAATTATAACTGTCACAACGCAATGTTACTATGGTAACTTATTTTAAAGACAGTTTATTAAATGAGTTGAAGAGAGAAAAAACTGATTGAAATTATTGAAATAATTAATAAAATCATACCGGAAGTACGAAAAGTATCGTATATACCTTGCGACTGAAGTACATTTAATCCTTCAGGTAAATTATGGCCCTCCCTGCGGTCGGGCCATAAACTTTACCTTCAGGATTAAATGTACTACTTCAGTCCCGCGGTATATAATGTACTATTATTATGACAGACAAATAATAAAATAAACAAACAAACAGCCATTTTTTGAGGTTGAAGTTATTTGACAAATTTTAAGATTTGGCAGTGACAGTTACAGTATTTAAATAATAAGTATTTATCCGTCAAAATATAATAAATGAAATATAATTAAACTCATATTTATTATATCACACCTCACCAAAAGCTTTTTACAAGAACATAGTCAGTGATTTTGATATAGCTTAGAGCCAGACTACATCAAGATCGCCTATAAATCGTGCTGGTAATCGCTTTGTTGCGAGACCAAAAAAAAAGAAGAAGAAGAAGAAAATACACTGCTCAATTTTCTACAAAATGCGCTTTAAGAGTCGTATCAGTTTTTTTTGGAACCAGCTGTACAAAACAGGGGATACATATGTTTTCTGGACCAGAATTGAATAAAGACAGTAACAAAAGCTTCAAGAATGACATTGGATGTTTTGTAAATCAAAATGTTGATAATTTTACAAAGTGCCAATTGTTAGAACGACCTTAAAGACCGCGTCCCACCATCAAATAATTTGATCAAACAGTTTGAGCAAACTCCGGAAGTACGTCAAAGTGACGTCACAATTGCAGTTTTTTTGAAATTCTAAAAATCTGTGCTCTCACTATCAGTCTAGTTTGATCAATTTTGTATTGAGTTGTCTAACTTGTTTGTACTTTATTTAAAATTTTTCATTATTATCCATAATGAACACTCAGGATGTGACGTCACTAACTGTCATTTTCAGTTTGCTCAAACCAGTTTGATCAAATTATTTGATGGTGAGACGCGGCCTTGACAGCCATCAAAATCGTATCAATTTCCGTACATTCTATACACACAAAAAATAAAAAAGAAATGAACCGTTACTTGGGTCACTAGCACTTAGAACAAAGGGGTTGGTGTATTTTCGCACAATCAAAAGAAATTGTTTTACAAGTATTGCGTTTTATTTTTCTAATGAAAAATATGGCAATAAAGGGATGACAGCCCAAAGCCTTGTCATGAAACCTTTAACATCTTTCACCAAACTCATGAGCAAAGACGGAGCCATATAAACCCGTGAAAAAACATCATACCACAAGGACTGCGTTCAGCTTGAGCTGGATTTTCTACAAAGTTATCGCAACCCTCAAAAGTCAGTCATTAACCAGATAGACTCTCAGAGGTCTGTGTGTGTTTTTGTGTTTCATTGGCACTGGTTTTCACAACCAACTGGCCAGTCAATTTCATAATGTTTTGTAGACTATAACTTATTACTAACTCAGGGGAGTAATCTGTAGTGTGTGTGTTGAGTAAGTGTCTTGTTACTTTGCAAAGTCAACGTCATTGTCTTTGCAAAGAGACGCTAATTGTATCCGAACGTCTGCGGTCCCTCCGGTGAGTACCGATCCCACAAGGACAGAAACTATTTTCATTTATTAATTTATAATAAACGAAAAATTTCTGACCCTGGTGAGATTCGAACTCACGACCTTCCGGATTTTTCGATCCATAGGTAGGCGCTCTTACCACTGAGCCACGGAGGGGGTTTTCTCAGAGGTCTAAACAGATACAAAAATAATAAAGAATCGACAAAATATTCCTCTAAGAGACCATCGTGATGATAGCCTTCTGCTTCTGGACGAAGATGCTGGATCTATCAATGAGAGGAATTGTTAAGCTTTAAAATTGCATCAGGAGATAAGGCTCTTAAATAACACCTATCCACAGCATCTTCCTGAGTAACATACATTAGTAGCACCAGTCAAAATCAATAATTAATAACATGTTGTGGTGAAGAAATAATTGAACAAATAATAAATCAGGTTCAAAGTGCAAATTATTACTCTGTCTGTCATATTTGACGAAACGACCGACGTATCCCACGTGGAACAGCTTTCTCTAAATTTGAGATACATACACAATAACAACATTCGTGAAGACTTTGTCAAGTTCATTTGCGCTTATGAGAACCTAAAAATAATTAGTGAAAATCAAGAACGAGGGAAAGAACAATGCCTGACAGGAGAAGCATTGGGAAAAATAATATTAAACTTAATTAAAGAACTGCACTTGGATCCGAAGAAATGTGTAGGAATCGGTACTACGGCACGAATGGTGAATTTTAATGCACTTCTTACACACGGTAAAGTGTGTGAAAAGTGCCTTAAAACTCACCATTGTAACCCTAATTTTTAAAAATTACCCCCCGTACCTCCGGTACCTCTCCCCAAAAAAAGTGCATGGCCCCTCCCGAAAATCCGTCCTGGATCCGCCCTTGAATGATATAGCAGTTCTGTGGAAACCACGTGAAAGAAGAATAGCTATGTTTTCAAAGAATTTAAAAAAAATCAATAAAAAGTCATTTTTATCATTCCGAAAACATTTTACTAGAGTCATTTGTGGCTTATAAACAATTTGAATACCTTTGTTAATATTGACTCTAGATTAAAACTGCTTTGGGATTTGAAAAGTTAGTATTTTTACAAGAATTTAAAAAAAACTTTTCGCCTAGGTTAATTACGGTCAAAGTTAGCCACTTTTTTATATAATTCATAGCTACTTTTTTATAACAATTAAGCAACCTAACTAGCGCCATTCTGAAGCTCAAGGTATATAGTTTATTTGTAAAAGTTTGAGTAAACTTTTAACTTCAACAAAGTGGTTAATAAAGCTTTAAAAATTACGTCCTAACGAAATCTATTCGTGGTCGGTGGAGAGAAATTATTAAAATCCGTGCACTCAAAACATGAAATTGATTCTTCAAACATATGCTGCGATTAATATCTCCGGAGTTTGTTGATGGATTTTGATCATCATTTTTTTAATTTCTATGTACTCGTAGTTTTGTAGAGTACGTTATGTACACATATCCCCCCTAACATTACAAAATGTTAGGGGGAACCCCCCTTATCACTCAGAGATATGAAAAATAGATTACGACTGATTCTAAGACCTACCGAATATTCATACATAATTTCATAAAAATCGGTCAAGCGGTCTCATAGTCTAAGAACTAGTGAACCCTCCGACTAACGGTCGTCCTGTAAGGCTAGAAATTTTTCTAGTGATAATTCATAGCACACCAAGGCTAAAAACCATGACCTGGCAGGCATCAGCGGTGCACGTGTATCTACCAGGTGAATCGAAAAGTGCAAATTTAGGGGGTAAAATAAACTTTCTCCTGTAAGGTTTAAATTTAAGTATGTGTTTGAGTAAGTCATTTAGAAGAAATGTGTACAATGCCAGGCGATTCTGAAGAACATAAGACCTTGCCAGGCGAGGGGAAAGATTAGGGGTTTTTCCTAAAATTGTTGTTTTTGCATCGAAAAAATTTTTTTTAGGTTTTTTGAATCATTCCAGACAAAAAAGGTCTTTAGTGGTTTTTCTCTGAAGTTAATAGTTTTTGTTATATAAGCGATTGAAAATTTTGAAAATTACAAAATCGGCCATTTTTAACCCTAAATCGGACATTTATCTAAAAATTTCAATGTTACCAAGGTACCTAGATATTCTTTAAACATTGATTGATGAAACCCCGAAGAGTTTTTTGCAATAAAATATCGAAAACCCCTTTGTTTTTTTAATTGCTAATCAAGCGGGCGCGACACTGTAGTATAAGTGAGGACGTTTGAGTTTGCATAAATTCATTATCTCGAGAATAGGCAAATTTTAAGAGAAATCCTCAGACAGGTCGATTTTTATTTTGAATTAGGACTTTTTAGCATATATATAATACAAGTGATGTCATCCATCTGGGCGTGATGACGTATTCGATGATTTTTTTAAATAAGAGTAGGGGTTGTGTGATAGCTCATTTGAAAGGTTATTTAATTCTCTATTCAGTAATATAATCGTTAACATAATTATTTATACAGGATGGACAAAAAAAATTTTTCTTCTATTTGTCAAATTTAATCAAAGTTAATTTAATCAAAAATTTTTTTTGTACACCCTGTAAAAATAATTATGTTAATGTTTATATTAGTGAATAGAGAATTAAATAACCTTTCAAATGAACTATCACACAACCTCGACTCTCATTTAAAAAAAATCATCGATTACATCATCACGCTCAGATGGATGACGTCACTAGTATTATATATATGCCAAAAAGTCCTAATTTAAAAATAAAAATCGACCTGTCTGTGGATTTCTCTTGAAATTTGCCCTCGATATTCTCGATATAATGAATTTATGCCAACTCAAACGTCCTCACTTATACTACACTGTCGCGCCCGCTTGATTAGCAATTAAAAAACAAAGGGGTTTCCGATTTCGTATTGCAAAAAACTCTTTGGGATTTCATCAATCAATGTTTAAAGAATATCTACCTACCTTGGCAACTTTGAAATTTTTAGATAAATGTCCGATTTAGGGTTAAAAATGGCTGATTTCGCAATTTTCAAAATTTTCAAACGCTTTTATAACAAAAACTATTAACTTCAGAGAAAAACCACAAAAAGAATAATTTTAAGAAAAACCCCTAATATTGCCCCTCGCCTGGCAAGGTCTTATGCTCTTCAGAATCGCCTGTCATTGTACACATTTCTTCTAAATGACTTACTCAAACACATACTTAAATTTAAACCTTACAGGAGAAAGTTTATTTTACCCCCTAAATTTGCACTTTTTGATTCACCTGGTAGATACACGTGCACCGCTGATGCCTGCCAGGTCATGGTTTTTAGCCTTGGTGTGCTATGAGTTATCACTAGAAAAATTTCTAGCCTTACAGGATGACCGTTAGTCCGAGGGTTCACTAGCTCTTAGACTATTTAGACTATCAGAGGAGTATGGGCAACTAACACTGTGACAGGAGAATTTTATACTTAGATGTAAATATATAGATGGCTATTAAAAAATGGCGGTTGGTGATATAAGAGTAGAAATTAAGAGTTGTATGTATTTTTTAATTCTACACGATATAAAATTAAGGTAGACAATTTTGTCCAAAAAAATTAAAAAAAAATGTCAGGGGGCAACCCCCCTTATAATTTATGGGTATGAAAAATAGATTAAAACATATTCTCAGTCCTACAGGATATACGTGTAAAACTTCATAAAAATCGGTCTAGCCGTTTCGGAGGAATATGGTAACTAACACTGTTACAGGAGAATTTTATGTATATAGAAGTAACTGTGAATTAAATAATAAAAGTGGCTAACTTTGACCGCATTTAACCTAGGCAAATTTTTTTTTTTGAAAATTCGTGTAAAAATACCATTTTTTGAAATCCTAATCCAAAAAATGACTCTACTTTATTAAAATGTTTTCGGCATGACAAAAATGACATTTGCTTGATTTTTTAAATTCATTGAAAATAAAAGTGTTCTTCTTTCATGTATTTTTCACAGAATTGCTGTATCATTATTATTTTCTGAACAATAACATTGGAAAAAAAGCTCTTTGGGATAAAAAAATTGAATAAAATTTAAACTAATTGACAAATCGTCTTGAAATTTTTTGTGCATGATATGCACTGGTTGTGTCAACTTTTCTGCAATATCAAAGTCTTATGTTCATTTTCGCAAAAGTTATAGCAAATTTTTTATTTTCGAAATTTTAGTTTTATTTTGCAATTAGCGAAGCAACAAATGATCGAACCAAGATTTAAAAAGTGCCATTTTGAACCTTTGTTCATCTACTACAGGATTAATGATCTAAATAAGATATTTAATTACCCTATTTTTACTTGTAGCGATTTAAACGAAAAAACTGCCATTTTTGACACTTATTTGTTAATAACTAAAATTTTCGTCCGAACTGTGACGGGCATTTTTGTATTAATAATGTATTAGGTATATAGTACCCAAAAAACCATTTACAACCTGGCTGCTTAAGTGTCCCGACGAAAACCTTATTTCTCTGGACTAAAAGAACTATTACACGGCTGCTTCACATCCCCTACCCTGTCCAAAATATTCCTGGAAAAAACTCCGAAATCATGGAAAAAAGTGTCCTGGCTCCGAAACATAAAGCAATGGACAGGGATTAACGACATACAATCTCTGATACACCGTGATACACATTGAAAGAGACAGAGAGTTAATGGAAAATGTGATTGCTAACATTCACTAATGGATTTAAATCTGAAGAAGAAGTACTTTATTTAAGTTGAAAGATACGAAGCGCTTAATTAAAGACTATACAAATCCGTATACAAACAGGCCTATTAATCTTAGGAAACATTCCGTCTGGGCTTAAAATTTCTTCTTACCAAAATTCAATAGTGAATGACGTCGCAAAGTCAGGTACCCGTAATATCGATACACGATTGTTTTGTGTCCAAAAGAGCCGCCGCCTAGTGATCACTGATAAGCGATTGCTCATTGACTATTCATGGGCATTTATTTGACGAACTGATGATATTCCAATTGAATCAACTGATCTGGAGGTGTTAGTGGAATATTAAATAAGTCGAAATACAGAGTCTATGGAAGGAGAGACTTATAAAGAATGCATTTTACAAACAGGATGTAAATTAACAACAAAAAGCAATAATTGATATTGGCGTCTTTGTATATTAAAACAATAAGCTTTCTGGGAATTTTTTAACTCCTTTATTCTATCAATAATGACAATAAGCGTTTTTGATGACAAATAATTATGATTTGTACACGAAGTCTCGTTGGATCCGGCGTTATCGAAATGCCTCCTACTTTTTCAGGTAAATATTTTCATACATGAAATGCCTCCCAGGTACAACCGAAATGCCTCCGTTTCGTTAATCATTTAGGCTGATATTTTGTCTATTTAATCTCTCTATAATGACACAATGTTGCCAAATCATAATTTAAATAGGTAGTATCTATTTATTTTGAATTTTCTAATTCTTAATGCAGTGTACATAAAATTTGTTTCTCATAAATATTTCACAGTACGACATACATATTTCTTTTTAGAAAAGAAAGTTGTTCCCCGACAATCTAATATCCAACTTTTCTGGGTAATTCCAATTCCGATTCTAATCTCTTCCATATTTATAATTCCATTTTATAATTCCCTTAATAGGTACTTTTCCCTTAATCTTTTTTTGTTTATATTCTCTGGGTATTTTCTGAGTAATTCCAATTCCGATTCTAATCTCTTCTTAACGATTCCATGAATAGCTACTTTTACCTTAATCTTTTTATTTGTTTATATTCTCTTTTCTTTTGTAAATTGTGCTAATTGGCTAAATGTTGTATAAATACTTGAAAGTTTATTAGTTCCTGCATGGGCATAGGTAAATTGAGTCCCATATACCTGAATTAAGAAGGGTCAAAATATTTAGATGGTCGAATTGAGTCCCGGGCATCGTAATCCTTTAATTACCTTACCGTAATCCTTTAATTACCGTAATTACCTTTTAATAGCTTTCTAATTTGTAAGTACTTTCTAATTTGTATTTAAGCATATTTAGAAATATTGTTATTACCTGGAATAACAATAGAGGAATGAAATGATTTTATTGGTTATGCATTTATGGTAATCAAATATAAAAAAGCAATATCCTACAAAATATTTAGTATGGTGCGATCTATCTGTATACAATACGGTGTTAAGTTGATTGCCAAAATGAGTTCAGTGAAAATTGTTCTTAGTGAAAAGGAAAACAATTGATTGTGTTAAATGGCTTCAAATATCGTTTTCGCAAATCTTTAAAGAATAACGACAAGCGTTGGATGTGTTGTGCGCAGACGAGAGAAAAATGTAAAGCATTTTTAAAAACCCAATGTGATAACGTAGTGACGGAAATTCGGGATGAACACAACCATAGCGAATTAAACGAAGATGCACTTAACCGTCAAATGTTAAGTAACTCCTTAAAACGAAAGGCCGTAGAAGACATCGGTGAAAGACCTATGAAAATTTTGCAAAAGAAATTACGAAATGGAGATATTAGTACCTTGACTACCAAAGACGTGGCATTGGTTCGAAAAAATATGTATAACGCCCGACGATCTCTTCTACCTAAATTACCAAAAAGTATGGAGGAAACTCATGATATATTAAAAACATTTCCAATGATAACCAACAAAAACGAGGATTTTCTAATGGTGAACGACATAGAAAACCAAATTATTATGTTTTCCTGTAGCAGCAATTTAGAATTTTTAGCAGATTTGGACACCATTTATATAGATGGAACTTTTGAATATTGCCCAAAGTTTTTTAAGCAAATGTTCTCCATCCATGGTCTAAAAGAAGATCATTATATACCTTTGGTTTTCTTCTTATTGCCAAATAAACAAAAACATACATATACACTGGCACTTAAATACTTAACAGAACAAGATGAGAAATGCAATAAAAAACTCGCTTTAAGAACGGTATTTGCAGATTTTGAAGAAGCAATTCAGCAAAGTGTCACTGATGTTTCGACTAATGTTTCATTGAAGGGCTGCCGATTCCATTTAGGACAATCCTGGTAAGTAGTCATATTTGAATCCTTTTTTGAATGATGATGATGTGTATGTGTGCTTTTTGTTTTTTGGTTTTTTTGTACTGATTTCGCATATGCCACGCTGTTGTAAATTTCCTGGTCCTGATAAGTAGTCATATTTGACATATTTGAATCTTTTTTTTGATGATGATGATGATGATGATGATGTGTATGTAAACTTTTTGTTTTTTGATTTTTTTGACTGATTTCCCATATGCCACGTTGTTGTAATTTTCCTGGTCCTGATAAGTAGTCATATTTAACATACGAGTATTTGAATTGTATTTTTGATGATGATGATGTGTATATATGCTTTTTGTTTTCCGGTGTTTTTTACTTATTTTCCATATGTCATACTGTTGTAATTCTAATGATGTTTTTTTTTCTTTTTTCAGGTGGCGCAAAATTCAGGCACTAGGTTTAACATCCTTATACAAAGACAAAGAGAGTGATGTAGGAATATATTTAACATACTGCTTTGAAATGCCATTTCTCAACCCAGAAGATGTAGGAGATTGTTTTGTTGAAGCTTTATCATCAATACAGCAACAAAATCATAGAATAGTAGAATTTGCGGACTATCTGGTCGTTAATTATGTCTCAGAATCGGCTAAGTTTCCGCCAGAAATATGGGCGGAGATGTCAAGCAGTTTACAACGGACGACGAACACATGTGAGAGTTTTCATTCCAGGTTTAACTCGTCATTTTATTTTGCTCATCCTCATATTTTTCAATTTTTAACAGTTTTCAGGGCCGGTGATAACGGGCCTGCAAGGGATGCACTGCAGGCGGGCGCCCCTGTTTGGGGGGCGCCAAAATGAGCTTTTTCTGCCGGTGCTATACAAAATACTAATTTAAATGAACCCGAAGGGTGCGTATGCTTCTTTTGCAGGCTGGCGCCTTGTACCCTAGCGCCGGTACTGACAGTTTTAATAGACTTTCAAAGTGAAACGTATGTTAAAATTAGAAGTGTACAAAAAAAGTAAAAAAAAATTATTCTGCACAAACCCTTACATCAAAAAAATTTGTAGATGAACAAATTTTAAAATTAAATAATAGATTAATATCAAAATTTGATTGCCTCAAAAGTGTAGGTGAAAAATTTAGAATAGTTAAATAAATGAGTTAGCATGTAATTCTAGCTTATATTGCTTTTTGTAAATATTGTAGGTATACATTTTTGTAATAAAATTATATGCTCTAAACTCTAAAATAAATTATTGTTTTCTAATTCCTAGAAATCATTACGTACACCGACTAAGCCCCAGGTAGACACAGGACTCAATTTACCCATCTTCGGGACTCAACTCGGCTATTAGAAATACGGATTATAAATTCTGGGACTCAACTAGGTTACTCCGGTAGGTATACATTTTTGTAATAAAATTATATGCTCTAAAATAAATTATTGTTTTCTAATTCCTAGAAATCATTACGTACACGGACTAAGCCCCAGGTAGACACGGGACTCAATTTACCCATCTTCGGGACTCAACTCGGCTATTAGAAATACGGATTATAAATTCTAGGACTCAACTAGGTTACTCCGCCTGCATCAGTTAATTTGTCTATTTCAAGCTTGTCAGTTCGTCGATTTCAAGATCAAATTGTGTTTAAGTCATAACATCCGAAATAATGGAATCAACAATAAGTGTCAGTCAAAAGGGTAAACGTTTACTATCAATAATTCATGGTTTTACATTCGGTTTTCAAAAAATGTTGGCCAAACATACAGTAAAACGGTGGACATGTACTAAAAAAACCTGCAAAGCATTTGTGAAAACACAGTGATGTGAAAATACGATAATTGAATCAATATTAGATCATAACCACGAGAAGTTGTCTGCCGAAGTTTACAATAGAAAAGCCGTAAGCAATTCAATAAAAAGAGCAGAAGTGGAAGATCTGAGCGAAAAACCAATGAAGCTCATCTGTAAAGAACTTAAGAAGACAAATTATAGAGACATTTACTATCAATGATATCAATAGGGTACAAAAGTTATATTATGCTAGAACCATAAATTCTTTAATTAAACTTCTCTCGATTCTCGATTAAGCTCTCGATTCATATTCTATTATTACAAATAGAAATGAAAATTTTATAATTAAAAAAGACAAAGATAATGATATTGTTATACATATTAACATGTTTTTCAAATCTTCGTTTTCTTTCGACTGTTTCTAATTGGTATGTTGACGGAACTTTTGAATACTGTCCTCGTTTTTTCATTCAATTGTTTAGTATACATGGCTTGAAAAATGGACATTATATTCCTCTTGTCTTTTTTTTACTTCAAGATAAAAAGTCATCTTCATATTATCTCGTTTTTAAATATATCATAGAAGAATGTTTTAAAATTAATTGTCCTGTATCCCCTAAAGTCTAAAGTAATAACTTCAGACTTTGAAATTTCCATTCATAATGGTATTCCTATGGCATTTCCTGAAGCAGATCTTCATGTATGTCGTTTTCATTTGGGTCAGGCATAGTATAGAAAGGTTCAAGCACTGGGATTAGCTCCAGAATACCAGAAAAAGTGTTGACTCAACTGAAATTACGCATTTTCTTATTTATATTTTTGGTCTTTCATTCTTACATCCTAAAGATGTTAGCGATTTTTTTGCTATAGATTTGGCAGAACTTAAACCAGTCGATGAAAAAGTCACCCAGTTTTGTGATTATCTTGTTGATAATTACATATCTGAAAATTCGACCAGAAAAAGAACCACAAACCCATGCGAAAGTTTCCATTCCAAGTATAATTCTTCTTTCTACTGCCCTCATCCTAACATTAATAATTTTATTGATGTAATTTTACAATTTCAAATAAATACCTACATTAAAATGAATTCTGTTTCGACACCAAAAAAAATTGTTGCAGAAAGTACAGCAAAATAAATTTTCTAAATGAAAAAATTTTAGAATTAAGAGACTGTAAAAGAAATAGATTAGAATTTGTCAAAGTAGTATCATATAAATTTAGGAAAAATATTTTGTAATTTTATATTTCTATACACATTTTGTAATATTTTCCAAATAAGTTTTTTCGTGATGTTATTTTTAATAAATCTTAAAAATACTTAATATGTTTTTGTATTTTTTGTTAAATTATTGATAATAAAAAATAATGGTTATTATAAAATATATTATAATGGTTAAAAAACTAATAACATATGTATAAGTTAGTTATAATTTATAAATACCGCCTAGTGTCAATAATGTTTAATATATAAAGGTTGAAAATAAAATAAATTAAATAATAAAATACCAATTTTGCCAAAAATTTACAAAGTGACGAAGATGCGGCAACGTCTCACCTTCAAATGAAGATTAAAAGCATGTAATTTATTTAAAGCTTGGGAGGCAATTCGTATGTGACCATTTTAGCGACAGGTAAGAAATCCTATTTCGGGAGGCATTTAGGTCCATGTCACCAGCCCCCCCTTTTTCAATTTGAGGGTCAAAAAAAAGCTCATTCGTTTGTATTGCGTTAGTACTGGATTGTATCACCCTTCATTCGTTTGTACTGCCCCCACCCTTTTAAATCTGCCTGGAGGGGCTGGTGACATGCCATCCCCCCCTTTTTCGATTTGAGGGTCAAAAAAGGCTCATTCGTTTGTATTGCGTTAGTACTGGATTGTATCACCCTTCATTCGTTTGTACTGCCCCCACCCTTTTAAATCTGCCTGGAGGGGCTGGTGACATGCCATCCCCCCCTTTTTCGATCTGAAGGTCCGGGATGGGTATGTTCGTTTGTACTGCGTTAGTATCGGATTGTATCGTCCTTATTTTGTTTGTACTGCCCCCACCCGTCTAGATTGGCCTGGGGGGGCCAGTGACATGCTACCCTCTACTCTGCACTTTTTGCCTTCTGAATGTCGAAAATAGGCTATTTCGTTTGTACTGCGTTAGTACTGGATTGTATCACCATTCATTCTTTTGTACTGCCCCCACACTTTTAAATCTGCCTGGAGGGGCTGGTGACATGCCATCCCCCCTTTTTCGATCTGAAGGTCCGGGATGGGTATGTTCGTTTGTACTGCGTTAGTATCGGATTGTATCGTCCTTATTTTGTTTGTACTGCCCCCACCCGTCTAGATTGGCCTGGGGGGGCCAGTGACATGCTACCCTCTACTCTGCACTTTTTGCCTTCTGAATGTCGAAAATAGGCTATTTCGTTTGTACTGCGTTAGTACTGGATTGTATCACCATTCATTCTTTTGTACTGCCTCCACCCTTTTAAATCTGCCTGGAGGGGCTGGTGACATGGCATCTCCCCTTTTTCGATATGGGGGTCCGGGATGGGTATGTTCGTTTGTACTACGTTAGTATCGGATTGTATCGCCTTTATTTTGTTTGTGTCGCCCCCACCCGTCTAGATTGGCCTGGGGGGCCAGTGACATGCTACCCCTCTAATCTGCACTTTTTGCCATCTGACGTCGAAAGTAGGCTATTTCGTTTGTACTGCGTTAGTACTGGATTGTATCACTCTTCATTCGTTTGTACTGCCTCCACCCTTTTAAATCTATCTGGAGGGGCTGGTGACATGCCATCTCCCCTTTTTCGATATGGTGGTCCGAGATGGGTATGTTCGTTTGTACTGCGTTAGTATCGGATTGTATCGCCCTTATTTTGTTTGTACCGCCCCCACCCGTCTAGATTGGCCTGGGGGGCCAGTGACATGCTACCCTTCTACATTTAAAACAGGGGAGGATTAATGCTAGGAGTAAGGACACAAAATTAGCCAAAACTATTATAGTAACACCGCGGGTGTAAAATTTGGTAAATTCGTCAAAAATGTAACGAATTACATTTTGAAACTGAAAAACAGGCTTGCAAGCCACTCTCCATGGGGAATGGAAAGTTACACCCTCAGATAGATCTCGGAGTAGTTCTACGCTACCGATTTGAAAAATGGTACATGTATTTGTTGGAGATATTTTGAACACCATTTTCGATCAGAAATCAGAGGAGCGATCTTGCCTTTTCCTACTAGGAAGAAATTTATCCATCCCCTCAATAAATTTTACAGTTTTACACGCTATCGATATGAAAATCAAAGATCTCATGCGGCGCATTCCGAAATGCACTCTTCATTGTACAATTTCAACCTCTCTGGATAACTGATTAACTGAAACATACATACGGCAGAATTCATTGGAATCGAAAATTTTTAAAAGTATTTGGAACATTAAATGAAAAATTCCCACAATCAATGTCTTTCCTACCATCTAATGCGAGAGACCAGATAACAATAATTGCCCTTGCTATGTTATGGTAATTTGTTTTCTAGAAAGGTTTGTATTGTTCATTTATGACTGCAATGAGATTCAGAATTTCCGTATTCCATTTGCAAAATAAATATAGTGTCAAAATCTTGCTTATACATTTGACGCACTGTCCGTCAACGTGTTAATTGACTCTACAGATTCAGTGCCAAAACGAGACATTTTTATAGAAAAATATTTGCAAATATATGAAATGTCAAACTGAACTATTAAATAAACAATAACAGTGCAATTTTCGATTGTTTTACTATGGAATTATCGCTGTATAGACCAGGGCGGATCTGTTTTGAAGTGGATGTGAGAGATGGCATTCCGATTTTTGCAGATAAAATTAGGTGCCAACTTCAGTAATTATAATTGGCTTATGCTCCTTCTCAAATATGTCCGGAACATTAATAAAAACATTCAAATATTTAAAAATTTCGAAAAACATCGATTTTTTTCAACTTTTCAATCGTTTTTAAAACCATTCATTTTGGAACAATATGTGCAAATATACGTAGTCGTAGGGAAATAAAATAAAGATAATTGAATTTTTTATGATATACGACTATAAAATGCACTTAATTGATTTTGCATAATAATTTTGCAATCTAAATTTTTTTAAAAAAGTTAAAATTTTTTATAAACTTTCTGAACAAAAAGTAGACCATTATTTAGAAGTTTGCTAATTTTTTTACATATAAAGATACGCCCTACCTATCTAATACACTTTACAGAACTTAAGTTGGTTTATTTAATCGGCCTCAGCAATGTTTTAAAGTTATACACAATTTTTTGGCTTATAAACAAATACAGTGAGGACGTTTGAGTTAATAAATACGAATAAATTCATTTTTCTGTTATTTATCAAATAAACATTTTTTTCTGTTTTAGGACAACAGTAAAATGTATCTCGAATTAACTAAATTAAATACTTTCTTCTGTTTGTCTCAATTAATTAAAAAAAAATTTGGGTACCCTGTATAAATAATTATGTAATAAATAGAGAATTGAATAATCTTTCAAATAAGCTAGCACACGACCCATATTTTCATTTAAAAAAATCATCGATTATGTCATCACACCCAGATGGATGACGTTAGTAGTATGATAGATATCCCAAAAATTATAATTTAAATATAAAAATCGACCTGTTTAGGGATTTATCTCCAGAGTTGCCCATTCTCGAGAAAATGAATTTATTCCAACTCACACGTCCTCACTATTTGTTTATAAGCAAAAAAATTGTTTATATTCTTAAAACAGTGCTGAGGCCGCTTAAATAATCCGATTTTAATTTTGTAAAGTGTATTGGATTGGTAAAGTACCTCTCGATATGTAAAAAAATTAACAAATTTCTAACAGGTCTACTTTTTGTTCAGAAAGTTTTTAAAAAATTTGAACTTTTTCTAAAAAAATTTAGATTGCAAAATTATTATGCAAAATCTATTATGTCGATTTTAACGAAATTTGGTGGACGGATTGAGTATGTCGTAAGAATTTTCTAAGTAAAATACGAAGGTTCTAAGTGCAACCAAAGTGGTTGAAAAACATTGAAAAAAAAGAGGCTTATTTTGCCCTCTTATTTTGTATTTATTGCTATTTTGCAGAAAGGATAATCATTTAAGATATTTTATACCAGTTGTGTCGTATATTATACAAAATTCAATTATCTTTATTTTATTTCCCTATGACTTTGTTCCAAAATGATTTGTTTTTAAGTTACAAGCAATTAAAGTTGAAAAAAATCGATGTTTTTCGAAATTTTTAAATATTTAAATTTTTTTAATAATGTTCCAAACATATTTGAGAAGGAGCATAAGTCAATTATAATTACTGAAGTTGTCACCTAATTTTATCTGCAAAAATCGGAATGCCACCTCTCACATCCACCTCAAAACAGATCCGTTTGGTCTATACAGCGATAATTCCATAGTAGAAATCGAAAATTGCAATGTCATTGTTTATTTAATAGGTCAGTTTGGCATTTAATATACTTGCAAATATTTTTCTATAAAAATGTCTCGTTTTGACACTGAATCTGTAGAGTCAATTAACACGTTGACGGACAGTGCGTCAAATTAATGTATAAGCAAGTTTTTGACACTATATTTATTTTACAAATGAAATACGGAAATTCTGAATCTTATTGCAGTCATAAACGAACAATACAAACCTTTCTAGAAAACAAATTACCATAACATAGCAGCGGCAATTATTGTTATCTGGTCTCTGACATTAGATGGTAAGAAAGATATTGATTGTGGGAATTTTTCATTTAATGTTCCAAATACTTTTAATAATTTTCGATTCCAATAAATTCTGCCGTATGTATGTTTCAGTTAATCAGTTATCCAGAGAGGTTGAAATTGTACAACGAAGAGTGCATTTCGGAATGCGCCGCATAAGATCTTTGATTTTCATATCGATAGCGTCTGAAACTGTAAAATTTATTGAGGGGATGGATAAATTTCTTCCTAGTAGGAAAAGACAAGGTCGCTGCTCTGATTTCTGATTGAAAATGGTGTTCAAAATATCTCCAACAAATACATGTACCATTTTTCAAATCGCTACTACTCCGAGATCCATCTGAGGGGGTAAATTTCCATTCCCCATGGAGAGTGGAGAGTGGCTTGCAAGCCTGTTTTTCAGTTTCAAAATTTAATTCGTTTCATTTTTGACGAATTTACCAAATTTTACACCCGCGGTGTTACTATGTGCAAGGTTTGGCTGATTTTGTGTCCTTACTCCTAGCACTAATCCTTCTCTGTTTTAAATGTAGAAGGGTAAGGGTAGTACAAACCAAATAAGGGCGGTACAATCCAGTACTAACGCAGTACAAACGAAATAGCCTATTTTTGACATTCAGATGGCAAAGAATGCATAGTAGAGGGGTAGCATGTCACTGGCCCCCCAGGCCAATCTAGACGGGTAGGGGCGGTACAAACAGAATAAGGGCGATACAATCCGATACTAACGTAGTACAAACGAACATACCCATCCCGGACCTCCATATCGAAAAAGGGGGGATGGCATGTCACCAGCCCCTCCAGGCAGATTTAAAAGGGTGGAGGCAGTACAAACGAATGAAGGGTGATACAATCCAGTACTAACGCAGTACAAACGAAATAGCCTATTTTCGACATTCAGAAGGCAAAAAGTGCAGAGTAGAGGGTAGCATGTCACTGGCCCCCCCAGGCCAATCTAGACGGGTGGGGGCAGTACAAACAAAATAAGGGCGATACAATCCGATACTAACGCAGTACAAACGAACATACCCATCCCGGACCCCCAGATCGAAAAAGGGGGGGATAACATGTCACCAGCCCCTCCAGGCAGATTTAAAAGGGTGGGGGCAGTACAAACGAATGAAGGGTGATACAATCCAGTACTAACGCAATACAAACGAATGAGCTTTTTTTGACCCTCAAATCGAAAAAGGGGGGATGGCATGTCACCAGCCCCTCCAGGCAGATTTAAAAAGGTGGGGGCAGTACAAACGAATGAAGGGTGATACAATCCAGTACTAACGCAATACAAACGAATGAGCTTTTTTTTGACCCTCAAATCGAAAAAGGGGGGGCTGGTGACATGGACCTGAGGCATTTCATATGCAGCCGTTGGATCATCGAGTTGGGTATAGAGCTTCACGGTATTCGATAAAAATATCGATATTGTATTGATATCGTATCGAAAACCAATACGATACCGATACAATACATACCTTAGCATTATTAATGTCGATACGATACTCATTATCTGAACTCAATACAATACTCTTGTATTGTCGATACGCTTGCCTCAATATTATTGAGAATATCGATATCGAGAAAAAAAAAAGAGTTACAAGACGCACAAGCGCGTATGCTCTCCATTAGTACGAGAGATAAGGACCCAATAGGCCAATTAATTTCGATATTTTATTTTTAAAATTATCAGATAATATCGATGTTTTTAAAACGGAAATTAAAAACTACTTGCAATTTCCAAGACCTGGACCAAACACAAATATTTTATTATGGTGGAAATCATATATGTAGTAGTGTTTTCCACATTGTATCTCGGTTGGGTAGGGATATTTTGTGTGTCCAAGCGACGTCCGTACCAGTCGAGCGGCTTTCTTCTGAAGCAGCTCTGAGATTAACGAATAAAAGATGCTTTTTAAAAGATAAGAGTATCCAAGAACTCATTTGCGTGAATAGATGGATGAAGAGCTCTTTAGAGGATAATATTTGTGAAGTTACAATGTAATTTATCCTATTTTTTTTATATATATTTTAAGAGATTTTTTTAATAAAGATAAATGATAAAGATAAATGAATAAATAATAGTTCTTTATATTAATTTAAACCTTTTTATGTCGATATTTTATCGAGTATTGTATCGATATCGTATCGAAAATCAATATCAATACGATATTTTTATAAGAAAGTATTGCCGATATCGATACACGATACGATACTTCATTGGCATAACTAATACAATACTCAATACTTAAAAAGTATCGATATTGTATCGTATCGTGAAGCTCTAGTTGGGTACGTAGTACGGAGCATCAAGAATCAGCCTTGCCGTCTTGTTTTGGAACCTCTTTATGATATTTATATTGCTATTAGAAGCTGTTCCCCACAGCTGGATACCGTAGGTACAAATGGGCTGAACGGTACAAATGGGACGAACTGATGATATTCCAATTGAATCAACTGATCTGGAGGTATTAGTGGAATATTAAATCAGTCGAAATACAGAGTCAATAGAACGAGAGACTTATAAAGAATGCAATTTACAAACAGGATGTATATTAACAACAAAAAGCCATAATTGTTGGGAATTGTTTTAACTCCTTTATTCAGCAATCTATCAATAGGGCTTTTCATCGATTTGTTTCGAGCTTCTGTCATAGATTGTATAATCTGTGTATAATATTAATATACACGGATTATACGACATATGACAGAAGCTCGAAACAAATGGCTGTGAATGAAAAGCCCTATAATGACAATAAGCGTTTTTGTTGACAAATGGCGGGTGTATGGGTAAAGGGATGTATGTCGAAAAATGCGCAAAATGAGCTAAGTACACCATACATTCCAAAAATGGATAATACACCTAAGGAAAAGAGATAGGTATAAGTCATTCTACACAAATTAACTTGCGATTTCATATGTGTATAATGGAAGAACTGTAGGTATGTGTCAAGTATGTGCAACAAAATTATATCAATAAACTTTACAGCGTTTCTCAAATGAAAATGTGTTCAGAAAACAGTAGAAATATTTCTTATAGTTTATTAATGTTAAGTTAAAACGTTTCAGGATGTTATTTTTTGGTAAAGTTTACTTTATTGTGGTAGTTGCAAGCGAATGCCTTTATTTAAATGTTAGAAATAAACATTCTTCGGAAAAATGATACACAGTTTGTCTGGGTTTCTCAGACCCAACTCGTCCACCCGTGTGATTTTTTTTGCCAAACGTCTTTTGCAAGGTTAAACGACATTACTTTTTCCCAACTGAAGCGTGACATAATATGCAAAAGGTGGTATGTGCATTTTTAAAAATTTTACAGGAGGCGCATTAATTTGTTTTGTTTTAGCTTACTAAGAAATACAAAATATTTGTAGCTATTTCTGATATCATTTTAGATCGGCGGGTGTAATTTCCTCACCAAAATAATCTTTTACCTGCGTTTATAAGGGTATGTTATAATCCCACAGGTATTTTCCTCACCAAGACCGAAATGGTTATTTCAGGTAGATTTTACTAAAAGGCATTCAATTATTGAATTATTTATCTACTATTAAATTACAGTAGGTACCTATAATTATAATAATTAATTAATTAATTATAGTATTTTATTTTTAGTCACAATTGGAATTTTTACAAAAATGGCCTGTTTAATAGAAAGTGATCGCGGTAAACCTTACGCGGTATTGGTATTTGAAAATTTTATTTTTTATAAAGTGAAAGTTTTAAAAAGTGAAGAAGTGTTCTGGAGGATAAAACAACTTGTAGTGCGAATTTTTTTACTATTGGTGCAACTTTTACAATATCTAGAAGTAGCCGACAACATAATCATGAACCAGATTGTCAGAAGTTAGATCGAAAAATTGTTTCTAACTATTGTAAACGTAAAGCCGAAGAGAATTGAAAAACCAGCAAAAATTATACGGCAAGCACTTGCAGCTAATTTGTCTGAAACAATTACTACGATTGTTGTTAGTTACATAAGAAAAAATATATAATTATTATCGACGAAAAATGATGACTGGTCGACTTCTTTCCAATATTGATGAGGTTCAAGAATTTGTGAAGAGGTGTGCTCAAAAAACAACCAAGAGGGAAAATTTTCTCTTTATAAACTGTGTCAAAAGTAGGATAATTGTATTTAGTGGTGAAACAAATGTAAGACTTTTAGCCACATTGAATTTTATTATATGGATGGTACATTTTCTTATCGTACCACATATTATTTGCAATTATTCATTATTCATGGGCTAATTAATGGGCATTATATTTCTTTATTATACTGTTTACTGCCAAACAAAAAAACAACATATTTACAACAGAAATTTACAGCGATATTTTTTATTTATTAAAATCAGAAATTTTTAAAGCCCTCAAAATTGAGTTTAATGCTAGTAAAATTTTTGAAGATTTTGAAAAGGAATGCAATCATTGAAATGTGTCCGAACACTGAAATACATGGTTGTAAATTTCACCTACACCAAGCTTGGTATAGAAATGTCTTGGTCTCTTGATTTAATATCAGAATATAAAAATGATTCTGAAAGAGGCAAGTGGCTCAAACATACTTTTGGCCTTACATATAAAACCAGAAGACGTATCAGATTGTTTTGTGTTTGATTTAATGTCATGCACACCAGGAAATTAAATTTAAGATAGATATGTTGATCATTTAGTTGAAACTTATATAGACGAAAATGCCATATTTGTGGACAGAGGCAAATTCTTCTGTTATTCGTATTACGAATGCTTGCGAATCTTTTCATTCGCATTTTAATTTATCGTTTTGTAATACGCATCCATCCATATATATTTTCTTTGAAAAAATTAAAGAATTTCAGGTAGATACGTATGTTAAAATTTAAAGTTTGCATATTTCAAAACCTATCAAAGATAAACAAGTTAAACTGAAATTGAAAAATGTATTTAGTAAATTTATTAATAAGATATCAGTCTAATCAAATGACTAGAATAGATTTTGTAAAGTGTCTGTCTTATTATAGTAAATATTAAATAATAATTTATAGGTCTTGCATATTATCAGTAGTAATTGCACAAGAGCTCTGAAATTATTGAATTTTTCCCGAGTGACACTTTGACAGCTTTAATTTCACGAGCCGAAGGCGAGTGAAATTATGTCATAGTGTCACGAGAGCAAAAATTCTATATTAATTTCAGAGGTCGAGTGCAATTTGTTGCGATTATTTCATGAATAAAACTGTTCAAAACCAAAATTTTATTGTAATTTATTTATGTAAGTACCATTAAACACACAGTTTTTATAAATATTTGACGATTGAAAGTCATCACTTTTATAATTTTTAAAACATTAATTGTCATTAATGTCACTGAATGTATTTTTTCGTAGCAACGAAGGGCATCTGACGTAATATACCTAACGACGGGAGATTATCAAAAATTATCGATTTAATTCAGATTTCTTTAGGTTTCTATTGGTCAGAATCTCCTATGAATGAAATAATCTATATTATAAACTATTATTATAATGTAAGGAAATTAATGTCTTGTATTTGGATTTCGGATGCTTTCATAATAGAAATTCTTAAATTAAATCTATATTTTTACTGCCTTTATCTTTTTTAAATCTATATTTTTATTTTATTACCTGAGTGAGTTGGTGAGGAAAATACCTACCGGATTAATAGGAACCTTTAAATTTGGTGAGGAAAATACCTGTCGGATTATATGTTTTTACTGGTTGGTGAGGAATTTACCTCCGCCCGTTTAGATATAGGCAAGTAATAAAACACATACTTTAATGGAAACATTGGTAAATAATACATTTGTTATTTGCCATTAATTATAAAAACGTAGTATGTGCCAATAAAGTTGAACATGTATTATAATGGATGGTAAAAATCGTATTTTAAACAAAACATGTATTGTTTTTCGGACGTCTTTACCTACCTACTATACAAAACAGTTTGCTAAATACAATGTTAATATTTTGATGCTAATACAAAACATTTTATTATAAACTTATAAGTTGTAACTTATTTTTATTCATCTTTAGGGCCTCCTAACTCTCCACCAGTTTTTGATAAAATTCTTAATTGGTGGGTGAAATGAAAGGGATCATACTTCTAATTTCTTTAATTTTTTCTTTGTTCCATTTACGGGGTGCCTGTTCCACCAATTCAATGTTTAAATTTTCAAAATATTGTGGTGTAACCTATAACCTTTGGTTTAAACACACGCACTTTGCGCCATGGTGCGACCTCCGAGTACGACGTTTTAACTTCAATTTGCTCTAAGTGGTCCTTAGATATTTTCAGCATAACAGCTTGGGAGATGCCCAGGGTGGAGGTTACTAGGGTAGTTTTTATAATTTCCATCCAGTTGAAAAATCTGGTAGTGCATTTAATTACAAATGGATTTTTAAAACGCGCACTTGCCATTATACGCACCAAATCCATAGGTATGGACTTCCAGAGATTTTATTGCGTTTTACATCTTCTCTTACATTTCCAGTAATTTTTCTTTTTTTGTCACGTATATCTTCAGAAATATCCATTTTTTTTCGAAAACAGTACACCCAAACACCGCTCCAAATCCAAAAGCTTTGCTAGGTCATGTTAAATAAGCAACTGTTCGTTGGCACTTACTACGTTTTGATATTTAATTTGTTATATCGCCGCTGGGCAAAGCGCCGTCGATATAAATTTTATTGTGCAAGTAAAGCATGGCGTATACCTACTACCTACAGTGGAACCTCGTTAAGTCGGATTAATCGGGACCACGGCCGATCTGGGTTATTGAAAATCCGGGTTAGCCGGAGAATATGGTAAAAATTAATAAAATACATAGGTATAAATAATAAACAAATACCTACACATTATAATTGCGAAAACAAGAAATACGTATGCATACATCTAAATTACGTACAGTTGTATACAGTACCTATTGTTTATTTCTTGGTAAAAAACTCAGTCAAAGTGAAAAAATGTTTGTTTTGTCTGATGAAAATCGGTCCGGATTAGCCGGACGTCCGGGTTTTCGGAGGCCGACTTATCGGTGTTCCACTGTATTTAGCTTATAATCCGCATTTGTGAAAAAGTGGCACTTACAACGTTTTGCATATTTATGGCACGCTTCAACTGTTCAACGGTTATCTACCTACAGCTTAATGTTCCCTTATATACATAAATAACATTAAACATATACCATTAAACTAACCGAAACTACTATAATTTGACTTTCAGAACCTTTAACGTCCAACGTTAGCCCGATTGCGCGTATCTATATCCGGGGGTGGTCGCCCCCCTGGTGCTTTGATAATTGCTTGGGGGCCCCGCCCTGGGTGCGCCGCGTGCTCGCATCTCATTACACTTGTTGACAAATGAAAAACGATTACTAGCCGTGGATACACATTCGAGCACTCCATGAATTTACTAATGAACTTTCATCGTTGGAGATGAGTGTCTAATGAATCACTAATGCGTCTAATGGGAGTTTGGAAGCTCCGCCTTCTTTTTTGTCATATTTATCTTGTGTTATCAGTTTAAGAAGCGGATTGGACAAGTCAATCAAAATCATATGTGTGTACAGGGCCGTCTTAACCATACACGGCGCCGGGGTGCAAGACTCACTTTTGCGCCCCCTTTTGTCAGAAGATTATATAGGTTATAGTTACGCTAAAATTAAAACTAATTATGTTTGCTTTCTTTATTTATATATTAAAAACATGGTTTCAGTATTCATAAAAGATCAATCTTATAACGCTGTACCATAATTTTTAAAATACCTATATCAAAGTCAACTTTTCTAGCTTGTAAGTTGGCAAAAGTTTTTATTGCTTCGGTGATATCAATTTTTACTTGAATTTCTATAATTATTAAAGCCAGCTTTGTTAACCTGTCTTGGTCCATTGTTGAGCGCAGATAATTTTTGATCAATTTAAGTTTAGAAAAAGACCTTTCTCCTTCAGCTATTGTTACTGGAAGTGTTAAATGTATCCTTAAACAGTTTATTATAAAGAGGCCGAAATAATTAGACCGAAAGCAGGAGACCGAACTCATTAGACTGAAACGAGAATGGTTCCCTTCATACTCCAGAGTAAATAAATCTAAATCAAAAATGAATTACCATTTTCAATTTCGTTGCAAAACGAAAATACAGCCGAACCATATTCTAGTCCAATCAGAGAGTGCAGCAAGCATTTCTACCGGTTTCGAAACTTATTAGTCACTCATCAGGAGGCACATATGCTGCTCTCTCTCCCATCCAACCAAAACAACCCCCCAGCGTGCAGTCCCAGATTGCAACGAACGAAATGGCAAATATGCCCTAGCGGCAACTGCTAGCAAAAAGACTAAGTTTTCACTCTAATGGCATATAAAACAACATAATGCTATTCTACATCCCACCAGAATGAAAACAATGGAAACCTTCTCTGGTTACACCTCCGAGGCTTCTACAATTTGCAAGCCATACGGATGCTGAGACTAAGGAAGATGAGAGAATTCTACAATTTACAATTCACGTCCCATCTGCTCAGCGCGGTAAAGTTCAAACTGCACGCTGGGGGTTTGTTTTGGTTGGATCAGAGAGAGCAGCATATGTGCCTCCTGATGAGAGACTAATAAGTTTCGAAATCGGTATAGATGCTTGCTGCACTCTCTGATTGGACTAGAATATGGTTCGGCTGTATTTTCGTTTTGCAACGAAATTGAAAATGGTTATTCATTTTTGATTTACATTTACTCTGATTGGAGTATGAAGGGAACCATTCTCGTTGGAACTTTACCGCGCTGAGCAGATGGGACGTGAATTGTAAATTGTAGAATTCCCTCATCTTCCTTAGTCTCAGCATCCGTATGGCTTGCAAATTGTAGAAGCCTCGGAGGTGTAACCAGAGAAGGTTCCCATTGTATTCATTCTGGTGGGATGTAGAATAGCATTATGTTGTTTTATATGCCATTAGAGTGAAAACTTAGTCTTTTTGCTAGCAGTTGCCGCTAGGGCATCTATGCCATTTTGTTCGTTGCAATCCGGGACTGCACGCTGGGGGTTTGTTTTGGTTGGATCAGAGAGAGCAGCATATGTGCCTCCTGATGAGAGACTAATAAAGTTTCGAAACCGGTAGAGGTGCTTGCTGCACTCTCTGATTGGACTAGAATATGGTTCGGCTGTATTTTCGTTTTGCAATGAAATTAAAAATGGTTATTCATTTTTAACAGAAGTTAACTTTAAAATTTTGGTTTTGCAATTGTAACCGAGTCAATTAATATCTGTTCAAACGCAGTGTCAGTGCGGTTGTTGGTTAAATCATCACTAAATTGATCAAGCATCTAACAGCTTCCGAAATAATAATATCGCTAATTTGCAAAGTTTTGCTGACAATATTAACCTTTACTAAAATATTATACCATGTCACGACAGAGCAGATAAACTTAAATTTCTTTAATTTTGTAATCAATGAGCTTTCGATGTTTCTTGTGTCATTGTCGTATTTGTTGTTGTCAAAAATTGAGTATAATGCACGGTAAATTTTCCCCATAGTCAAACGAAGTCTTTTTAATGAGTTAATTTTACTCTCCTACCGTGGACGGCCGTAGTGTGACCGTAGCTCAGAGACATCATACCTTGGTTCATAAGCCAGAGCGCACGGTTCGAGCCCCGGCAACAACAATCCCATCGCGCATTTGAAAGCGGTTTTAATGTTAAGGTGGGTATCTCATATGACATTCCACCCATTCCACCGTAATATTAATGCGAAAAAAAACATAAATTTTTTTAACAAATAAAATTTATTATTTCCGTAAGGCTGTGAGCCGCACAAGGAACATAAAACGCAAGAGGATTCATGTCTTAAACAATTTAAAAAAAATTTTGAATGCCAAATAGCTCCCCAAGCGGCAATTATACGTTTGTCAGCAAATCGGATACACTGATAATTTTTACAAGATTGTGATACAAACTTCATTGTCACTCGACATTCAATATTGGTCAAAATAACGCGTCACCTTTTTGAAATTATTGTCGGAATAATCTAAATGGGTTTCATATACTTATTTCATTTGCTAATCATAGGTGTAGTATGTATTTAATAATAGCCTTTGTAAAAAATACCGAAAGTGCACTTGCATGTTTTTGTTATTTGTAGTTTTTTTAAGGACAAAAGGGCAAGTTTGAGCCTAGCAAGTGTTCGGCTTGCGCCCCTTGGGCTTGGCGCCCGGGTGCCTCGCACCCCTTGCACCCCCGGGTAGAGACGGCCCTGTGTGTGTACAATAGCCTAAAGTTGTGCAAACAAAATTATTCCCATTATGACCGCGTTATTAAAAAGGAATTACTATATTATTAGATATGTAGGTATTTGATAAATTGATTATTGAAAATGTATTACCTATTTCATTGATTATCTGTGGCGCAACCAGGGGGAGGGTGGGGGGGGGTTAAATTCTCCCCATGGCATATAAGGCTCCCCATGGCATGTATAGGAAAAAATAGCTTGTCACAAACAATACAAAAAAATTTCGTTTGTGATTAATAGTAGGGGAGGAAAGTATGCTAAAATTGCAGTTACTCGAACGTTATGGGGACCTATTGGGTTGTGAAGAGTAGGTCCTAAAACCAAAAAAGTTAAGTTCAGTTTTCCATAAAGTGGGGGACTTTCCATTTTTTAATTTAATTTTCCATTTCCAACAATCGTTTTTTCCGATTATAGCTCCATCTATCGTTGGACAAATTCGTATGGAAGTTGGAAGTTGGACAAATGCCAGACGAATGGAGAAGCAGTATACTAGCACCTGTCTACAAAAACAAGGGAGACATACAGCAGTGTACAAACTACAGGGCTATAAAACTGCGTAGCCACACCATGAAAATATGGGAGAGAGTAATTGATAGACGGATACGTGAAGAGACCGACATATCCGAGAATCAATTTGGCTTTATGCAGGGCAGATCAACAACAGACGAAATTTTCATTATAAGGCAGTTGATGGAAAAATACAGGAGTAAAGAAACAAACGCTCGTATGGTATTCATTGATCTTGAGAAAGCATATGATGGTATAGTTCCTCGAGAGATTCTGTGGTGGGCACTCAATAAGAAAGGAGTCCCTGGTGCATATATAAAGATTGTGAGGGATATGTATGAGGGAGTAACGACTAGTGTTAGGACAGGTGTGAGAGAGACTGATAAATTTTATGTGAAAGTAGGATTGCACCAAGGCTCGGTGCTTAGTCCGTATTTATTCTCATTAATTTTGGACCAGATAACAGCGAAACTACAGGGTAACATTCCATGGTGCTTAATGTACGCTGATGATGTCGTGTTAGTAGAAAATAGTGAAAGAGACTTAGAACAAAAACTGGAACAGTGGACACGAGCTCTGGAGGAAAAAGGTTTAAAACTTAGTAGGACAAAGACAGAGTATTTGGAATGTTCATTTAAAGATGGAGCTACTACAAATAAAATGGTATCTTTGGATGGTGAACTGATTGTAAAAAGCAATAGTTTTAAGTATCTGGGATCGGTATTACAGAGTAATGGAGAAATATATGGAGATGCATGCAGTAGAATTAGGGCTGGATGGATGAAGTGGAAGGAAGCGAGTGGTGTATTGTGTGACAGAAAAGTTCCAATGAAGCTGAAAGGAAAATTCTATAAAACAGCCATAAGACCGGCTATGATGTACGGAACTGAATGTTGGGCAGTGAAAAAGAAAGAAGAACAACGAATGCATGTGGCGGAGATGAGAATGCTTAGATGGATGAGTGGAGTGACAAGAAAGGATCAAATTAAAAATGAGTATATTAGGGGAAGTCTAGGTGTGGCACCAATTGATGCCAAAATGAGAGAGCATAGGTTGAGATGGTTTGGTCATGTTCAACGTCGAGACGTTAATCATCCAATACGAAGAGTAGCTGAAGTGCAGATTCCTGGAAGGAGTAGGAGAGGAAGACCAAAGAAGACGTGGGGGGAGACGATTAGGCAGGCCATGTTGGTAAAGGGGATTAATATTGATATGACCCAGGATAGAATTGTGTGTCGAAATGCAATTATGGAAGCCGACCCCGCATAGGGATAAGACAAAGATAATGATGATATCCATCTCTCGATAATTCGAAAAAATGTCTCGAATAACAGTTACTTATTTTTATTTAAGGAATCCAAATCTACAATAAAAAATGGGGGCTACTATTTAAGATTTTAAAGTAACCTCCCATCCCACCTCCTGACGGAGGTAAAACTCCTGACGTACCTCACGGACAACCTGTGAGTCGAGTAAGAAAATCTTGCCATTAGTACCTATACTGATTTTGACGTTTTTGTGCACGTTTGAACGCATTTTATGCACTGTAAATATAATTATGCATTTCCACCAATTTTTCTATTGTAGACCTTTTCCTGACGTAATCCCGAACACAATGGAAAAAGTTGCGCTGTATTTAAAAATAGTTATTTTTTCGTAAATGCACTGATCTAGCCAGGTTGTATAGATTATACGAAAAAAATGTTTGTAACTGCGGTATAGCTTCGATGATTATTCCAGTTATGCTGGGGCCACAGTAATGTTAACGTTTAACGTTCATTATCATATCAATTTAGACACCAAAAATAATGAATTACACTGCGCATTAAAGTGACTGGCACTTATTTTAGCGAGTTTTAACACGATGCATGATGTATTGAAGTCCTTTGATGTGTCGAAAGCGATCACCACTCGAGCTATCGTCTAATGCTTAACGAGACTAATAATGCCAATAACAAATTAGAGGGCTAAGTCGTGGCTACACTTCTCTTTAATGTAAAATAATGCGATAATTAGATAACGGCATTAGACGCTAGTGTGGCCCGAAGCTAGGACAAATAATCCCCAGGCAATAATCCCGGACAAAAAATCCCCACAAATTTTTCCTGGACAAAAAATTCCCAAACAAAAAATCCCCACAAATAATCCCCACAAATAATCCCCACAAATAATCGTCAGACAATTAATCCCCGGACAAAAATCCCCCAAAAATTCCGGACAATTAATCCACACAAATTTTTTTGGACCAAATATCCCCACAAAAAATCCAGGACAAAAAATCCCCAAGAAATATTTGATGCCAAATAGTTCTCTAAAACTATTCCCATGAATGCAATCGACGCAAATGTTTTTGAGCCTCAGTGCATGAGAGTTATAGCAATCGCCATGAGACCGTTTTTCAAATTTCGAATTCCAATTGTGGGTTTTTTCAAAAATCGTGGAAGATATGGGGAATGAGGCACGGGCGCCCATATAAAAAATTTTAGGGGGGGCAGATGTGAAGATGTTGCACATTATATTTTGTATACTTTGGATAACCATAATATATAGTTTAAAGCACCCGAAAAGCTAGGAAGGGGACGGCCCCCCTGCCCATTGGTATGGTCGTCCATGGAATGAGCTAAGGCTGTGGGAATCACGTTATAATTATTAGCTCAAATCTTTTGCTCACTCTGCTTTGTATAACTCTGTTCAAAACATTGCCTGTTGGTTCTGAAAACGATAATCTTGATTGTAATGTAAAAAAAACCTGTTACTTTTTGTAAATTTAACGTTAAAAATATTTAGTCATCTAATGAACTGCTGTAGAAGTTTTCAAAAGCTATGTCAAAAACTTGTGGTCTGCGTCTTCATAACAAAGCTAAAAATTCGTAATAGCGCAAAATTTTTTTATGAATGCACGCAGATTCTCAATTACGTTTTTTTTAAAACCGGATCTCGAATAGTAATGCCTATAAAGTTCCCAAATGCACCAAAAGAGTTAAAATAATCGAAAACCTTTGTATATCTAAATTTCCTCGCAATGCGTGGTTCTGACATTGGAATTGAAATTAGTATTGTTTTGATACATATAAAATGTTGTAACTGATCTGCTCTCTAATGTTGTTTGCAACAATATGCTCTATGAAAACCGGTTTCATGGCGATTGCTGGAACTCTCATGCACTGAGGCTGAAAAACATTTGCGTCGATTGCATTCACGGGAAAACTTTTAGAGAACTATTCGGCAGCAAATATTTCTTGGCGATTTTTTGTCCGGGATTTTTTGTACGCGATTTTGTCCAAAAAATTTGTGGGGAATATTTATTCGGAATTTTTTGTGGGGAATTTTTTCCAGGGATAATTTGTAGGGATGTTTTGTCCGGGGAATATTTTTTGTCCAAACACCTGTGGCCCCGATTTCTTTTACTCCACTAACCAACCAACTAGCAGGTCTGATACTGTCTGGATTAGTGTGCGTTTGGACAAGAAATTGGTGCTACTCTTTTAAAGCTGGGTATTCACTTGAGCACGAAAGCGCATGAGGCAAGCCGAGGCCGTACGAGGCAGTCAATGAGGAAGTCATCTGAGGCGCGGAAAAATATGCTCAAATCGTTCGCCGCACGCCTCGGAACGATCCATTTGTTGTCGGTCCATCAAAGGGTCGTGCCTCAGTGTGGACGGTTTTTAAGTATTTTTTTCTACAACTGTGATAAAAATGCAATTTTTAGCACTCCATAGGAGCGTTAAAAACGCTACTTTAAAGCACTAGTGCTTTAAAATTTTTAAGGCACTGCAGTTAAAAGTAAATTATCAAATTGTGAAATGGCAAAATATTTATATTTCATTTATTAACAATTATATTAATAGTAAAACTTGCGCAATTTAAAAAAAGGTGGTTTAAAAGGTTTTTTAAAATTTAATTTAAACTGTATTATTGCATTTTTAACACGTTTGTAGAAAAAAACTAACGTATTGACAGTATAGGCAGTTTTGATGTAATGTCAAGAAAAATATAAAAATAGAGTGTCAGTCAAGTTCAAGTAAAAGTTTTTGTAGGTATTGTCCTGTATTTGAGAATGAATAAATTATAATTGTTGATATATAAGACGTTTGTAGAAAAAAATATTGTATGATATACGTGTTAAAAAGTACATTTTTAAGGCACTCATGTGAATAGCAGAATTCGCTTCGCTCATTCTGCAAACTTTTACATGCGTGCCTTAAAATTGTACTTTTAACACTTATAAGTATCATAAATAACTATTAAACATGCGGTTGCGTTTCGATTCATATTTATACATTTTTAAACAGACCGTGCAAGCAATGAATGTAGCTATATAATATACGAGGCATGTTTTTTATGTAAGTACCGTTTTGCGATTCCGCCGCCGCAGCGCTACGGTCGGCGTTCCGCGCATGAGCGCTGGTTACCTACATCTCTTGTCTACGCACACTGACGCCATTACAGTCTGATTCTTCATTGTATACTTATTTACTCCAGTGTTTAAGATGCCTCCAACAATCGTGAGTCCCGCTGATTGTGAAGTACGGGCTGTTATACGATTTCTTAGTGCTAAAGGCGTAAAACCGATCGATATTCATCGATCATTGAAGTTTACGGACAAAACATTATGAGTGATGGAATGGTAAGGAAATGGGTGAGAGCATTTAAAGATGGCCGCACAAATGTGCATGATGTCCTTCGGTCCGAACAACAAATGAAATAAACTGATTATTAGTCAGTTACAATTATTGTAACAACATGACTTACACTTAGTGACCCCTTGTCACCGTTGCTATTCAATTTGGCCCTAGAATATGTAATAAGTAAAATATCATATGCGCTGGCAGGGGGATTACCGAATCGAGGATTAAAACCATTGTTGGCCTTTGGTGATAATGTAGGTGCAGTCGCTCATTCTACAAGAGACGTGAGAGAGGTGTTTTCACAACTCGAGGAAGAAACAGGTAGTTTGAGCCTTCGAATAAATAGTGAGAAGACGAAATACATGCTAGTAATCAAGACCAAGAGTTGGGCAGAACATAATTATTAATGACCACAACTTCGAAGTAGTAAAAGAGTTTAAATATCTGGGGCCGGTAATCACAGATGAGAACCACATATAAAAATAGGTCTCAGTATGGATAGCTGCGTGGAATAAAGCTAATGGCTAAACTGCTAAATGCTAAATTGCTAATAATAGCTAAACTGCTAAAAAGACAATCTAAATTCAGACTGTACACGCCAATTATTATTCACCCAATTGTTACATAAGGAAGTGAAACATGGACTCTACATCAGCGGGAAATAAATATGCTGCTGGGTTTTGAAAGGAAAGTTCTCAGAATGATATTTGGCCTCAAAGGGATAAACTGACAGGAGAATGTAGAAGGAGCCGCAAAGCTGAGTTGGTTACTGTGTGTGGTATTGAAAACATCTCCAGACATACAGGGTGTTTCTAAATTCATGCGACAAACTTCAGGAGGTGATTGCTCGTATGAAATTAATATGGGTTCTTCCTATAACAAAATTTCCTCAGCCCAACCCTTAAGGGTGATATCACCCATAAAAGGTGGTAACTAAAATTGAGTTTTTATTTTTTTTTAATTTCAGTAAAGCTAGAAACTTGAAATTCTGTAATTTTCGTGCACTCGCAAAGGACTAACCACGTGTATTTTTTCAATATTCCTGTTACATTATACGGGGGTGAAATTAGCAACCCTTACTTTATTTCATATCAAAACTTTTTTTTCGAGACGAAGTTGTATGAAATAAAATTTAACTTAAAATCCTTGTTTTATTTAAAACTTTTTTTTATTCTTAAATTTTTTTCCCAAAACCAATAGCTGCAGAGAAAAAAAAATTAACATCATAATAGCTGCAGAGAAAAAAAAAATAAACATTATAATTTATAATTGTTTTAATAAATTTAGTGGAAAACAGTAAGGTGTAAAATGTAATACGATTCATAATAAATGCTGGAAATTACCACCTCTAGCCAAAATACATGAACGTAGCCTACGTGTCATGGATTGCCGTACACGTTCAAAGATTTGAGGTGTATTTCTATGGTGTCACACGCTATTTGAATACGATTCTTCAAATCGTTGAACGTGTACGGCAATCCATGACACGTAGGCTACGTTCATGTATTTTGGCTAGAGGTGGTCATTTCCAGCATTTATTATGAATCGTATTACATTTTACATCTTTACTGTTTTCCACTAAATTTATTAAAAAAAATTATAAATTATGATGTTTATTTTTTTTCTCTGCAGCTATTATGATGTTTATTTTTTTCTCTGCAGCTATTGATTTTGGGAAACAATTTAAGAATAAAAAAAAGTTTTAAATAAAACAAGGATTTTAAGTTAAATTTTATTTCATACAACTTCGTCTCGAAAAAAAAGTTTTGATATGAAATAAAGTAAGGGTTGCTAATTTCACCCCCGTATAATGTAACAGGAATATTGAAAAAATACACGTGGTTAGTCCTTTGCGAGTGCACGAAAATTACAGAATTTCAAGTTTCTAGCTTTACTGAAATTTAAAAAAAAAATAAAAACTCAATTTTAGTTACTACCTTTTATGGGTGATACCACCCTTAAGGGTTGGGCTGAGGAAATTTTGTTATAGGAAGAACCCATATTAATTTCATACGAGCAATCACCTCCTGAAGTTTGTCGCATGAATTTAGAAACACCCTGTATAAAAGCTAAGGTAAGATGGGCAGGTCATGTGGTACGATCAGAGGAAACAAAGTGTTAAAGAGTTTGAGACAGTGTTTTTGAGAGAAGGTAAAAGATCAGTGGACCGTCCCAGAAATAGATGGAAGGATGATGAAAAATCGAAGTAACTTGAATTAGTAAAGACTGCTTGAAGAATTATTTTCATATTTCAAAAATTAAAAAAAAAAAGTTTAAATTTTTGAAACTGTTTATTCATTTTTAATTTTATTTCACTTTAAAATTCGCAAATCCAAGGAGTGAGAGAAAAATGTATTATGTACCTTTTTTTACACGTCTTAAATAATTTTTAATTGCGGCTCGCGAAAAATTTCAAATTCTTAAAAATGGCTCGGACTATCAAGGAGCTTGGCCACCCCTGTAATATAACAATACAAAAAGATTTGGATTTTGTTGAATTTTATTTCTTATCTTGAAATATTCATTCTTTTGGAAAGTTATACACTTAAAAATTTAAGACAAATTTATAAATCTACCTATAAAAAATGGAATGGAGCCAAGAGTAAAGTTGTGTTTAGAATTTATTGATAAATACAAAAATATGGAAATACTATGGAATCCTCGTAACCCTATCTATTATTATAATAAATTATTGTTCGTTCGACATATTCGCTGCCTCAGGACGAATAAATGGATCACTGCTGCGGCAAGCCTCATGCGGGATGCGTGTCCTTATACATTTTTCCCGACTGGAGGCATTCCGTGCGGCCTCGGCTTGCCTCATGCGTATTCGTGCTCAAGTGAGTACCCAGCTTAAAACCAGATAGTGTGAAATCAAGTAAACCAACAGACTCTGAGTTGAGTGACCCAACCAATAATTATTTTTGTGTGTTTCAGATCTCACGTATCTTTTCTTAATTTTATACAGATTATAAAAAAAATTTCTATTTAGAAACATACAATCTACATAAATCTACTATATTTTACTTTTAAAAATAAAATATAAATATAATGTTCCTAAGAAATAGAACAGCGAAACTGATATTTTACTAGCTATTAATAAATCCTGCATGTCATTCCAAATCATTATTTTTTACAAGGATTCACAGCGGGAACTCCATTCAGTTACCTACAAAAACTATCTAGTGCGGTGACTTTTTCTTTCAAGAACAATTTGAAAGGATGCATCTTTAACACTTAATAATATAAAAAATCCTTGAGTGATTATTGGTTAAATTTTGAGACAATGTTATGTAATATGATAAACGTATTGTTTCTGTTTGTACCAACAGAAAATGCAGAAGGGGAAGATGGAATAACAGCTGAAACACTAAAAGCAAAGGGAGAATTAGGGACGGAAGTAATGCTTAGAATTTGCAATGAGATCTGGAATACCGGAAAGTGAAATGACTGACGTAAACTCGCATAATTTATTCCCATATATAACAAATGTTCTCCGTCCGACAGATTGCAGTAATTACCGTACAGTAGCATTGCTATCCCACGCGAGCAAAGCTCTAATCATCATCAATTATTCTCTTGCCACAAATTCCCCAAGAACAATGCAGATTGGTCTTAGTTTGACAAACAAGAGAACACATTCTTAATGTTTGTCAAATTATCGAAAGATCTCAAGAGTTTAACATAGAAACATATTACATATTTGTGCTTTGTTGACTACTCCAAGGCTGTAAAGTTTCTTGGTATTTTTTTTAAGATAGCTACCTTAAATGGCCCCTTCATATCGATGTGTTAAGCAAGAAACTATCCTCAGCTTGCTTTGCAATAAGATCTGTTTCGAAGGAAATGGATTTAGCCTCTTCCAAAATAACATACTTTTCATTGTTTGAGTCCCATCTTCGATATGGTCTGCCTTTTTGGGGTTCTGGTACAGCTGCCCAATCCGATGTTATTTTTAAATTACAAAAAAGAGCAATACGATATCTGTTTGGCCTCAGCAGAACAACACATTGCAGAAGCTACTTCAAAGATAACAGGATTCTAACATTACCTTCTTTATATATTTTAGAACCTGTTTGCTTAATTCGTAAACATCTACATGTCTTTCCAGCAAGACCTAGACATGACTACTCCACCAGAAATTCTACCTTTGACATATATTTACCGATCCCGTCCAGTGAGCTAGTAAAGAAATCTATATTATATTCTGCAAAAAAAACTATACAACCATTTCCCTCTACAACTTAAATCTGCAACATCTTTCCTCAAGTTCCGTAAAATGACAAAAGCCTATTTATCTGAAAGACCATATTATTCAATAGCAGTTTCTTAACCAATAACTAAGAAATTACAGTATTCTTATGTTTAAGTAGAATCTTAATATTTGAGTGTCATATGCAGCACCATAGCTTACATATTAAATTTCTTAAGGTAGATTGCGCAATTTGCAAATTTTTTTTTAATTTTGCAATAGATTGTTACTGATTTTAATTTTACAGTATTAAGTTTTATTTATAAAGGGTGTTTGGTAAAGAATGGCCCATAGCTTAACCTCAGGTACCTGAGGTTAAAATAGGCCGATTTAAGCTAACTTAACTTAGTACAAAGTTTGTAATAACCGAGATACAGGGTGTCAAACTTAAACTTTTTTTATTTATTATTGAATATTTCCTGATAAGTATGAGATAACAACATGAAATTTGGTATGTGGGGGTTTTATGGGTCGAGAAAACTAAATTCCCTACCAAAAATTATGTATTGCCCAAAAGGCGCCACATACGACTTTCAGCACTCATTTATTAGGTTCAATTTCTTTTATCCCTCACTCTGTATAATTTTGACATTAAATTTTTTATTCTCCTATTAGTTTTACTTAAAAAAGGTATACTTTTTTATCTCCCTAAACTCAACCGTTTTCGAGATAAACGCAGTTTAAATCTGCGATACACCATCATTTTTAGCATAATATCATTGTAGTTACACCCGAAAAATAACTTGTGAGTGCATATAGATTTTCACTTCGGAAAAAATCAAACAAGATAGAACTTTTTGTAATTTTATTAAGAAATGTTTAATAAACAACATATCAAAAAGTTCTACTCGAGAAGTGGGTGCTTCATTTTTTATTAAACAAATGAACTACGAAATTAGATGTTTTTTTAAATAACTCCGAAAATGTAAATTTTAGAAAAAAAACTGACTTGACCATTGAAAAATTCAGAAAATTTTACAAAAAAAACCTTTTATAAAGAATTTTCTAAAATTAAATCTCTATCTTCTATAATTTTTTAATTTATAACGCTAAAGTCACCCTTCTCACAAACATTGGCGCACTATAAATTAGCGTACGGCGAAGTGCATGATTGAGTTATTTTAATGTACCTAATTCTTTAACTAATGGATCAAATGAAGTTTTACGAATTGTTCATGAAAGAAGAATAATTATGCTATCTTATGGTTATAATAGAAAGAAATAAAATGTATGGTCATAAGTACGGTGTGGGCGGAAAGTGAGCCTTACATGAATTTTGTTTAAAAATGATTTAAAAATGTGTAACTAATACAATTTTTCTTATAACACTCTCAATTTTGCACAACTTACCTTTCAAATATCTTACTAAATGATGTTTCATTCAAAAAAAATCTCAAAAATTTAATTCAAATGATATGACGTCTCAAAAAATGTAATTTTTGAAATCTTCTTAGTTTAATAGAATTATGTACCACCAATTTAAGAAGGTATTACTCAAGTTTGAACAGATCTATTACAGTTTTATAAGTACTTTTTTAAAGCTTAGGATGTAATCTTTAAAATAAACTGAATTATTTTACTTTAGAAATTAAATAAACTGTTTCTTTTTGAGAAAATTAAGATAGTTAACAAAAATGTAATACAAAAACCGAAAATTACCAGCTAAAAAAATGTTTATACAAAGTGATCAAAACTTTTTTCTGTAAAAGTTACCTAAAATACATTTAATAATAAGCTTCAACAATAATAAATGTTCAGTAAAAAAAAATTTTTTTAGCTCTTATACAGTATGTCTGCGTAACTTGGAACCTATTGATAATTTTTTTATTATCAGTTTTACGAAAAAAAAACTTATTCTTTATAAAATACTCTGCATCGTATATAATCTAAGATGCAATCATCAAATATCAAATTTAATTAATTTTATATGAGATATGTCAAAAATATGAATTTCACTCAAGAGTAAAGTACATTTGCATTTCACAATATCGAAAATTGTTATTAAGAAAAGTTGTTTGGAATTAAAAAATTTGTTTTAGTGTTCAATTACATCCTTCTAATTAAAATATTGTGAATAATAAAGGCACTTAACTCTTAAGAAAAATTCATATTTTTTACGTACCTCGTATAAAATTTAAAAAGTTTGATATCTGATGGTTGTATCTTAGATTATAGACCAGGGAGAGCATTTTATGAAGAATAACTTTTTTTCGTTAAAGTGGTAATTAAATAGTTATCATAATTGAAATGAAATGATGATGAGTATTCGTAATTTAAGAAATAATTGAATCTTTTTTAATTAGAATGATGTAATTGTATATTTAAACATAGTTTTTAATTTCAAACAACTTTTTATAATATCATTTTTTGATATTCTGGAATATAAAGGTACTTACTCTAAAGTAATTCATATTTTTGACATAACTCGTATAAAATTGATAAAATTTGATATCTGATGGTTAAGTTTTATATTTTTGACTATCCAAAGCATTTTATGAAGAATAATTTTTTCGTAAAATTGATAATAAAACAGTTTTCCATGTGGTTCCTAGCTACGCATACATACTGTATAAGAGCTTCTGTATAAGAATTTTCAAATTGCAATGCCATATTCGGATTCACCATAATCAAAAACAAAATAGAAACATATTTGGTCAAAGTAAAATGATGAACGATATGAAGTTTAACGAATGAAGTTTAACGATATTTTTAAAATTATTTATACAAAACAATTGTTATTGTTTAAAAAATTAATAAACAATTAGCGGCCAAATCTGCGAGTAGAACTTTTTACTTTAACAAGCATATAAATTAACAAAAGAAGTTTTAGAAAAATATAAGCTTGTTTGAATTTTTCCGAAACAATGAATATTTTCGTTCTAATTGCACTCCCCTAAATAATTTGTGCCAGTTCTTAAATTTATGTCATTGCATCGCAAATTCCATTTGAAGAAATTTGCAATACATTTTTGGATAATTTTATGGTTTTAAGTTATTCTTCGGGTGTAACTACAATGATATCATGCTAAAAATGATGGTGTATCGCAGATTTAAAATGCGTTTATCTCGAAAACGGTTGAGTTTAGGGAGATGAAAGAAGCATACCTTTTTTAAGTAAAACTAATAGGAGAATAAAAATTTTAATGTCAAAATTATACAGACTGAGGGATAAAAAAAATTGAACGTAATAAATTAGGGCTGAAAGGCGTATGTGGCGCCCTCTGGGCAATACAAAATTTTTGGTAGGGAATTTAGTTTTCTCGACCCAAAAAACCCCCACATACCAAATTGCATGTTGTTATCTCATACCTGTCAGGAAATATTCAATAATAAATAAAAAAAAAAGTTTAACTTTGACACCCTGTATCTCGGTTATTATAAACTTTGTACTAAGGTAAGTTAGCTTAATTCGGCCTATGTTAACCTCAGGAAGCTGAGGTTAAGCTATGGCCCATTCTTTACCAAACACCTGTATTGACGATTTGTATAATTTTAGTAAATTGTATTTATGGTTTTTATTCATGATTCTTGTAATAAACCGGGAGATATTAACAGAACTTCAACCACGATTTTCTGAGTCCTGCCCTTTGCAATACTGGAAAATTAGAAAAGGTACTGACAATTTATGGAAAAATCCACGGGTTTCCTATGACATTTTTCTGTGAAAATTAGATTTTCCATGAGGAAAAAAATGGGGAGTTGCGATGAATTTCTGAGTCCTGCCATATCCATGGAATGACAGAATACTATCAATTTTATGAAGAAAATTTTTTGGGCAGGAGGGTTGCAAAAGGACTAAGGGAGTATGTATATAAATATACAAACATGTAATGAAAATAACGAAATTTTCATAATAATTTTCTGAGTCCTGCCAAATTAATAAATTAAACATAATTATTTGAAAATGATCGAAAAAAATGTCTCCTAATGTTTAACTGCACTTGTCCCTTGGAAAATTCTGTGGAAAATTTTCACCTTGGTTCCGTGATTTTCTGAGCCATAAAATAAATTTTATTATAAAATAAATAATTGAAGTAGACATTATTTAAAATGGCAGAGTGTTTAGTTACACCTTTTTTACTATGCATAGTTAAAAAATGTGTAAGAAAATTCGTGGAAAGTTACACGATTTTCTGAATCATGCCATTTTGCACATATTTTAAGAATGTTAATATAAAGTTAATATGTAGTTATTTCGTATATAAAAATAAAATTTTAAGTCTGTATAATTACTGCAGGTTGTTATACAAACATATTCATATCACCACAATTTTCTGAGTCATTCCATGTCAAGTATGCTTAAAAAACACTAATCGAAAACCGTTTACAACGTGGTAGGATATCCGCAAAGGTATTTAATACATAAAAATTAATTTTTCTACGGCCGTGCTAAAAGAGCCACTTTCACGCACGCATTTCGTTTCCGAAAGTTGCACTTTTCCGCACGGCGTGCGTGAAAGTAAATTTTCCCGCACGGCGTGCGGGAAAGTAAAATACCTTGTAATATGGCATTATAATATATTATATACATTCAATAAACTAATATTTAGATATTATTTA
Organism: Diabrotica virgifera virgifera; assembly: GCF_917563875.1. NCBI lineage: Eukaryota > Metazoa > Arthropoda > Insecta > Coleoptera > Chrysomelidae > Diabrotica > Diabrotica virgifera. The sequence continues at coordinate 56,937,910 of NC_065449.1, read as the reverse complement.
ATAATTTATTTCAAATTTATCTTATTGTGTTCATGTTTAAATAAAATTAGCGCGATAATTCGATGAAATAAAATTATCTTGACATAATATTTAAAAGTTAGATCAGTAGACAATTACAATGGTTTTGAATCGTCGTCATGGAAACTAATATCGTCGTCGTGGTAACCCATTATATTGAAAGTTTGGTTTTGACAACCTTATCAAAGAATTAATTTGTGTATTTTCACTTCTAAATAAAAATTTATATAACTCTATTTTTTGACTTTTTTCCAAACGTACGGCCCTAGAAAAAATATTGTTCCTAACTCATGCGGAAAGTGTCTTCCCCGCACTCGACTGCTTGCCCGAACTCCGCTATCGCGTCGTTCGGGTCAACGGCAGTCTCGTGCGTGAAAGTATCACTTTCCGCATTAGTTAGGAAAATAACTATTTTATATCGTTAAAACAATCGTACTGATTAAATATTATTTTCCTGAGTAATCTCTCGGATTTTTACATACCTTTCAAATCTAATACCAAACTGTAAGATCTTTATTTTAAGCGATTAGATCATATTTGTATCTAAGTGAACTTAACAAAAGTAATAGGAAGAAAATCAATAATTTTACAATTAATTGGTTATAGTAGGGATTGTACCTATTATACAGGGTGTCCAGAAACTCTTCTAACGAACGAAGCCCGGAGATTCCTAAGATAATTTTAAGAAAATTTAACTCAATTCACCTAGTCCGAAAATGCTTCCTAAGGATGATAGAGCTCTTTAACGATGGCGTATTGTAATTAGTTTATTTAAAATAGCTCCAGAACACTTTGAGAAAAACGAAAACTGGTACACCTACTTATCTTCCAGAGATAAATCGATTCCATCAATTGTCAATTTTTAGTACCGGTCATAGGCGTCCGTTTAGGGTACGGAAACGGATATTTTATCGTATAACTTTTCTGTGTTTAACTTTTAAGCATTTTTGACACTGGATTATTAAACTACCGGGTATTCTTGTACTAAAAGGTACTCTTGCTTTAAGTCGGTAGGATACGCCGTGTTCTAGAAAAATCGATTTGAAAAATTTTTCGGTTTTTGAATTTGAAAAAAAAAATAAAAAAAACTATTTAGAAAAACTAAAACTGGTACGTTTATTTCTCTTCCAGAGATGAATCGATTTTATCAATTGTGAATTTCTAGTATCGGTCATAGCCGTCCGTATTGGGTAGATCAACGAAATCTCACAACTTGCTTTAATTTTTAAGCATTATTGACAGTAGAGTATTAAATTATGAGTTATATTAGTACTAAAAGTTACTCTTGCTTGAAGTCGGTAAATACACTGTTTTTTTTAATTTTTTTTTTTTTCAAATTTTTCTTAAATCCAAAATACGAAAAATTTTAAATTTGATTTTTCTAGAAAACGGTGCATCCTACCGACTTAAAGTAAGAGTACCTTTTAGTACTAGAATACCTCACAATTTAATAATATAGTGTCAAAAATTTTAAAAGTTAAAGGCAAAAAGTTATGCGATAAAAATACCGCTGCCCTACCCAAAACGGACTCCTATGACAGGTACTAGAGATTCGCAATTGATGGAATCGATTTATCTCTGGAAGATAAAAAGGCGGACCAGTTTTTGTCTATCGAAATGGAAGCGTCTGGAGATATAAAAAAAAACTAATTACAAGGCGCCATCTTCAAAGAGCTCTAGCTCCAAAAAACTCTAACAAGAAGTAAAACCACTTCTATGTAAATTGGTATATTTATTAAAACTTAAAAATCCCAATGGATTGAATAAAAATGTCCAATTCAGAACGTTTTCAGACCTATCGGTCCATCATCAGTGAATCTACAATAAAATAAGTAATCCCACTATTAGAATTGAAAGATGGTTGAAATTTTTAAAAGCTAAAAATGTGGTTAGATTACTTACGTGCATACTTGCTAAATAGCCCCAGAACCAAACAATGGTTGAATTTAAAATTCAATTTACATTATTTAAAAATAATATTAAACAGGCTAAACGCCGATGTTACAGGATATTGCCTATGGGAACATGGTGAAACCCTACCAAAAACCTCAATCAACCATCTTAGGCCAACTTTGACTATAAAGTGACACTAATGTCTAAGGAACTGTTTGAAGTGACATTGACAGTAGAGAAAAAGGTAGTCGATTTTCAATGTTAATTAACCAAAATTTGATTTTGGTTAATTAACATTGAAAATCGACTACCTTTTTCTCTACTGTCAATGTCACTTCAAACAGTTCCTTAGACATTAGTGTCACTTTATAGTCAAAGTTGGCCTAAGATGGTTGATTGAGGTTTTGGTAGGGTTTCACCATGTTCCCATAGGCAATATCCTGTAACATCGGCGTTTAGCCTGTTTAATATTATTTTTAAATAATGTAAATTGAATTTTAAATTCAACCATTGTTTGGTTCTGGGGCTATTTAGCAAGTATGCACGTAAGTAATCTAACCACATTTTTAGCTTTTAAAAATTTCAACCATCTTTCAATTCTAATAGTGGGATTACTTATTTTATTGTAGATTCACTGATGATGGACCGATAGGTCTGAAAACGTTCTGAATTGGACATTTTTATTCAATCCATTGGGATTTTTAAGTTTTAATAAATATACCAATTTACATAGAAGTGGTTTTACTTCTTGTTAGAGTTTTTTAACTATATGGTATACAGCCAACCTAGGGAACCTCCCTTTTAGCTCTAGCTCCCTTAGGAAACATTTTTGGATTAAATGGATTGGGTTAAAGTGTCTTAAAATTGTCTTAGGAATCTTAAAATTTTATACAGGGTGTTCCATTAAAAAAATATAAGTTTGTGTTACCCTGTCAATACGGGTAGCCCTGTATATTAGAAAATATTTTTAAATTATGATCCTATCTCTGCCCCAAGTTTAACCTAAATAACTTTTTTTCGTATCTCTTACGACAAACGAGTAATTGGACTTTGTCACACTAATGCCCCACCCTGTATACGAAATAACTATAAAACCATCCTGCCTCTTTGTAAATATACTTATATTAAGATTCTTGAAGATTCTTGAATTTTCATACAAATCTAGGACTCCTGCCATCTTACAAGAACCGTTTAACCTTCCTGCCGAGTACCGAAAAAGTATTGATTGCAATTAAGTATTATAACTTTTTAAAGGCAGGACTCAGAAAATCACGGAATCAGGGTGAAAATTTTTCACAGAATTTTTCAAGGGACAAGTATACTTAAACAGTAGGAGACGTCATGCCAACATTTTTTTTGATCATTTTGAAATAAATATGTTTAATTTATTTAGTTGGCAGGACCCAGAAAATCATGAAAATTTTATTATTTTCCTTACATATTTGTATACATATATACTCCGTTAGCCCGTTTGCAACCCTCCTGCCCAAAAAATTTTCTTCATAAAATCCATAGCATCCTGTCATTCTACGGATATGGTAGGACTCAGAAATTCATCGGAAAACCCTATTTTTATTTTTTGGGAAAATCTAATTTTTACAGGAAAATGTCACAGGAAATTTGTGGATGTTTCCACAAATTGTAAGTACCTCGTCTACCCTTCCACTATTGCAAAAGGCAGGACTTAAAAAATCGTGGCTGAACTTCTGTATAATATCTCCCGGTCTATAAGCTTTGTCTATAAAATTGTTAAATTTTTCATGACAATAAAGCATATTTCTATTCTATTCTATTCGATAACGTAAAATAGGATAAAATGTGGCATATACTTAAAGAAATGGGTACCTACGCCAGAACATCTAATTTATTTATTACAAGAACTTTCTGTAAATAACACCGGATTTATTACAAGAGCTTTATGTAAATAACACCGCTACTGTAAGAGTTAATAAATACGTGGTTTCTAAAAACTTTAAATTAAAATTTGGAATTCGACAGGGATGTATAATATCCCCCAATCTATTCAATATATGTATATAGTAAACACATTGTGCTTCAAGTTTTTGAGGAATGGCAAGATGGAGCAACTATAGGAGGAAGAAAAATAAAAAACCTACGTTATGCTGATGATACTGTTATATTGGCGTCTTCACCAAAAAACTGAAGAAATTATGAATAGGCTAGGCATGGTGAGTACGGATATGGTTTGAAAATAAATATACAGAGAACCAAAGTAATAATCATTGTGATATTGATATAGATATTGATATAGAATCAGAAACAACCAAACAGGGATAAGGAACTTGGCACGTTACGAAGTGGTCAGAGAATTTAATTACTTAGGCCCCGTTATTACTAACAGTGGAGGATGCGAAGACAAGATCCATATTCGCATCACAATGGCCAGATCGGTAACAGCCAAACTCCAGCCAATACAACACTAGCAGAACTTAATATAAAAACTAGATTCCCCTCACCACAACTATCAACCAAAATATACTGAGGTATTTTGGACACATAACTAGAAGAAGTGAAGGCATGGAACGAATGATAGTTGAAGGCAACGTAGAGGGCAAAAGATTCAGAGAAAGATCTCCATTACGATGGTCGGACCAAATAAAAGACATGTCTGGTTACTCATTCTCCAAAGAAGAACAACACGCGCAGGAGAGAGATAATTGGACAGAAATAGACAAATTACATGATTCAGGTTGACATATAGTCCAGGAACCGAAGCTTTTCACCTTGCAATTTTTACAGAATGGATCGATTTGCTTGAAAACTTGAGAATAAGTAGTGGATAGTCCAAGGATCAAAATCTATATAATGCCGAAAGGTGCTTTTACCATGGGGGTGGCTGCCACCCCATCTAGGGGGTGGAAACTTTTTATTATATTTTGACCACAAAAGTTGCTAAGAACATTCATTCTAAGCAAAAAACGTTCTATACATTTTTTTGATAAAATTAATAGTTTTCGATTTATTCGCTATCGAAAGTGTTAGTTTTATATCGAAAAAATCAATGTTTTTAATTATTTTTCTGCTAATAACTCCAAAAGTTTTCGTTTTATATCAAAACAACTTTACATAACAAAAATGTACCTTTAAAAAAAATAAACAAAACCGTTTTTCTTAATTTTTTTTAAGCCCAATAGTAATAGAACTATAGTTTATTATATGTTAGCTCTTCTTCGTCAAATGCTAAATATTGTAGTTTCTTAAGTCAAAAGACGGGAAAACTATGCATTTTTCGAGGATAACTAATTTGTTCAAACTAATTTAAATTATTTAAAAATCACTATCTGTAGAAATAAAACAAAGGCGTGACTTATAATGAAAAGAATATCAGTCCCTATTTTTTTCAGCAAAAAAGTGATAGGAAGCAACTCCCTAATCACCACCCTAATAAAAATTCGTCATTGACCTTATTTGGTCTTCTTTATTTATGTATTTTTAATAGGCTCTAGAAGTTTGACCGGCTTACAATGATTAGTCTTTAAAAAAATGGAGTTAAAAGCGAATAACGAATTTTTGTAGTTTGGAAAAAAATTGCCTTTTTCTTCAGAATAGAAAGACTAGAATCAGAGATACAAAAAAATTTAAATATGAAATTGTGGCTTATTTAATTACCAAGAAAATGATTTGCAAAAATTTTTTTACTACAAAAATTGAGTGGGTTATTGACAATAAAAACTTGTAACAACATGCAAAAATCACCTTTACCAACCCTTTCAAGTCACCTCTTTTTGCGACTAAGGATTTTAAAAAGATTTAATATCAATAGGATTAAAGATCATGCAGAAACCTACAAAAATTTTTTTACAAAAGTTTCTAAACTAAAAATTAAAAAAGTTACGGTTAAAAAATCAATATATTTTTTTGAAAAAAAAAAGGATAAATCCAGTTGGAAGCACAATAATGTCAGTTAGCGGTGTTTTTAGTCATTGACCCTATTTATTCTTCATTGTTTATGTATTATTAATAGATTCTAGAAGTTTGACTGGCTTAGAATGATTAGTTTTTATAAAACCGGAGTTAAAAGCGAATAACGAATTTTTGTAGTTTGGTAAAAAATACCATTTTCTTCAGAATAGAAAAATTATCATCAGAAATACGAAAAAATGTTTAAATATGAAATTGCAGGTTATTTAATTTCCAAGAAGCTGGTCTGAAAAATTTTTTTCTACGGCAAAAATTGAGTGAATCGTAAATGAGCCTATATCGAAAAACATTGATTTTTGTGATATAAAACTAACACTTTCGATAGCGAATAAATCGAAAACTATTAATTTTATCAAAAAAATGTATAGAATATTTTTTGCTTAGAATGAATGTTTTTATCAACTTTTGCAGTCAAAACATAATATAAAATTTCCACCCCCGTGATGGGGTGGCAACCACCCCCATGCTAAAAGCGCCTTTCGGCATCATATAGATTTTGATCCTTGGACTATCCACTACTTATTCTCAAATTTTCAAGCAAATCGATCCATTCTGTAAAAATTGCGAGGTTTTGTCCTATATTAAGCTTGGAATAATAGGGATTGGCGGGTCTTTTCGTGAACTTTAAAATGGGATTTGGCACATTTTTAAATTCAGCCAGGTTGACAAAATCGAAAACTTGGGGTATATAATAAATAAAATTTACGGAAATAAAAGGCAGATATCGAGCACTGAGTTTATTTAATCTTGCCCAAGTATACTTTCGCTATCTAGAGCATCTTTAGGGGCATTTCGTCAATAAAAAGAAGGTATTATCCTCGAATGTCATCTAATAAAATAGTTTGGTGGCAACCTAAATTAACATATAAATACACACTTAACAAAGGACAAAACAGATGAATTTGAGTGCCTGGTAAGATTCTAATTTGGTCAATTTAATTTGATCTTGGTTAATTTAAGTTGCCACCAAACTATTTTATTAGATGACATTCGAGGATAATACCTTCTTTTTATTGACGAAATGCCCCTGAAGATGCTCTAGATAGCGAAAGTATACTTGGGCAAGATTAAATAAACTCAGTGCTCGATATCTGCCTTTTATTTACGTAAATTTCATATATTCGGGCATTCAACCATTTCCTATTATACAGGGTGTCCCGAAAAGATTGGTCATAAATTATACCACACATTTTGGGGTCAAAAACAGTTCGATTGAACCTAACTTACCTTAGTACAAATGTGCTCATAAAAAAGTTACAGCCCTTTGAAGTTACAAAATAAAAATAGATTTTTTTCAATATATCGAAAACTATTAGAGATTTTTTATTGAAAATAGACATGTATCATTGTTATGGCAGGAACATCTTAAAACAAAATTATAGTGAAATTTTTCCACCCCATAAAAATTTTATGGGTGTTTTCTTCCTTTAAACCCCCCCAAACTTTTGTGTGCGTTCCAATTAATTCATTATTGTGGTACCATTAGTGAAACACAACGTTTTGAAAACTTTTTTGCCTCTTAGTATTTTTTCTATAAGCGAGTTTTTATCGAGATGCTTTTTTAATATATTTACATAAAAATTTTATGGGGGTTTTGTTCCTTTAAACCCCCCAAATGTTTGTGTACGTTCCAATGAAACTATTATTGTGGTACCATTAGTTAAACACAGTGTTTTTAAAACTTGTTTGCCTTTTAGTCTTTTTTTGATAAGTCACCTTTTATCGAGATGTGGCTTCTTTTTCCAAATATACCTAAAAATGTAAATTATAAATAAATTTTCAGATTATTAACAGGTCTCTATACTCGTACTTAACCATATACAAATATGTGGTGGATTCGACAAATACTCAAAATATCTCGATAAACGCTGGCTTATCGAAAAAGTACTAAGAGGCAAAAAAGTTTTAAAAACATTGTGTTTAACTAAAGCTGCCACAATAATAATTTAATTGGAACGTACACAAAAGTTTGGGGGTTTAAGGGAACAAAACCCCCATAAAATTTTTATGGGGTGCACAAATTTCACTTTAATTTTTTTTAAGATGAAGCTGTCACAAAAATGCCACTTGTCCATTTGTAATAAAAAATCTTTAAGAGTTTTCGATATTTGAAAAAAAATCGATTTTTATTTTGTAACTTCAAAGGGTTGTAACTTTTTTGTGTGCACTATTGTACATAGGTAAGTGAGGTTCAATCAACCTATTTTTGATCCCAGAATGTGTGGTATAATTTATGACCAATCTTTTCGGGACACCCTGTATAATAAATAGTCCGCATGTAGGAGGGAGTGCGCCACTGACGAGTACTACCGTTCTCTGGGATAATTCTAATTTAAAATATTTTTGATATGTTTAAGTGATAATCAAAAGCTTATTTATTTTTTCAATCACAAATAGTAATGCAACGTTAGTTTTGTCTTGTGACTTTCTAGGCATTGTTCAATAAATTACCAATTTTTAAATCGGTTTTCCGTATAATGTAATCGTAGATTAGAGATTCAATTATCGTAAACCGATTATTGCCTCGAGATTTTTAACACAATGTAAATACCGCACTGAATTGACTACTTTCTTCATTTTAATGCATAGGTTTTTTGTTTTGATCAGATAACAGCAAAACGATGGATTTATGATAATTTTAATACATGTCGTCTGTCCTTTCTATTTTGTAATGAACTGACAAACATCAGACCATGAATTATACATGCATATACGTAATACGCTGTTTGCCACGAAAATCAATTAAAATATCGTTTTAGGTTATCTTGTCTAGCTATAATTCTGAATGTGTTGAATGCTAAACTTTCCATTAAATTACAATACCCAACTTCAAAAGTACAGGTATAGGGGAGTCAATATAGAACGAAAACTTGCATTGTTTCAGAAAAATTCAAACAAGCTTATATTTTTCTAAAACTTTTTTTATTAATTTATATATAAAAAGTTCTACAGTTGAGTCCGCGAGTCTTTACCCGTGCGTCATCATTTAAAGCATACGAAATAAGTCGGAAATCTATTTCACGCAACAACAACTGACAGAAAGTGGCTACTGTTCCGATTACGGGTTTTATTATAAAATTTGACTTTATCAAATATATAGAATGTCAAATGTAAGTTTTGCTTCAAAATTTTTGTGCAGAATTACAGCTACATTTGAAGTAGCTTAATAAATTATTTTATTATTATTGATTAATAAATAAATAAACAATTTAAAAAAAATTCAATGACATATTTTATTTTTGTTATTTTATTCACTTTGACGGAAATCTAAACACAATCATTTTTTTACTGTGTGAATGACGTTAGCTTTGTATGTTTTAAATATTAATTGCCAAAATATAATTGTATACCTTAAAATTTCAAAGCCCAATATAAAATTAGTTGTAAAAACAACTGTTTGTGTAATATAAAGAAACTTCAAAATGCAAAAATTCGACAAAAAAACGCAAAAAATTCAACTGACTGACAGCCACAAAAGTAAACAAAGCAGAAACGTCAAACAAATTGTGCTTAAAATATGAAAACATACCGAATCGTCTTTTTTTGTACCTATCTCTTTTCAATGCACTGGGTCTAGATGGTTCATAAAAATAACATGTATTTTTACTTAATAACAAACGGCAGCTGGTTTGTCATGAGTTTCATGCGTGGAAGAGAATGATGCTAGATATAAAGTATGTGTTTTATCTCGCCAGGTATTAATGACGCACGGGTAAAGACTCGCGGACTCAACTGTACTCACAGATTTAGCCGCTAATTGTTTATTATTGTTTAAACAATAACAACTGTTTTGTAAAAATACTTTTAAAAACTCGTTGAATTCATGATTTTACTTTGATCAATTTTGATCAATTTTATGTCTGCATAACTATGGGAAACTTTTTTATTATTAATTTTACGAAAAAAAGTTATTCTTCATGAAATGCTCCTCTATATGGTCTTAAATTTAAAACTCAGCCATCAGATATCAAATTTTATCAATTGTATACGAGGTATGTCAAACATATGAATTTCGTCCAAGAGTAAAGCATCTTTATATTTCAGAATATCAAAAATTGTTTGGAATTAAAACTATGTTCTAATATAAAATAAAATAATTTTTTTAGTAAAATTGTGGCTTATTTCCCATTAAAAATAGTTAATTCTAATATGCAATTACAATTTTCTACTTAAAAAAAAATGGAAATATTTCTCAAGGATACCCAACATCATTTTATTGATAACAATTTTACGAGAAAAAGTTATTTTTCATAAAATTCTCTACCTGGTCTAAAATCTAAGAAATGAATAGAAAAAGACTGTTTGACTTGTACACACTTCTATATAAATCTAAACGGGAACTGGTGTATGTTTTCAAAAGACTGATAGTGTGTAAATAAATTTATTAAATCAGCTAAGTACTTTCAGCATATTATGCCATCATCAGAGCTATCGTCTTATAGGTGTAAAAACCTCAAAAGAAGAGAAAACTTCGAACAAACACATTCTTTAGTTTAAAATAAACCCAGGGATATAACCACTGGTTAGGGTAAAAACCCTCAAATGTTTAAAAAATCACATTTAATGTGTTTTTTATAAAATGGCTACACTAAGAATGGTAGCCATTTTATAAAAAACACATTAAATATGATTTTTTAAACATTTAAGGGTTTTTACCCTAACCAGTGGTTATATCCCTGGGTTTATTTTAAACTAAAGAATGTGTTTGTTCGAAGTTTTCTCTTCTTTTGAGGTTTTTACACCTATAAGACGATAGCTCTGATGATGGCATAATATGCTGAAAGTACTTAGCTGATTTAATAAATTTATTTACACACTATCAGTCTTTTGAAAACATACACCAGTTCCCGTTTAGATTTAAAATCTAAGATGCAACCATCAGATATCAATTTTTTCAATTTTATACGAGGTACCTATGTCAAAAAATATAAATTTCACTTAAGAGTTAAGTAACTTTACAGTTCACAATATTTTAATTAACAGGATCCCTAACAACACAAAACATTCCAGGAATGTCCTATCAAAGTTCTATTAATGTTTGAATGTCCTGGACATTCAAGGAACATTCGGTGAACATCTGATTAAATTATTGGTGGAATGTTACCACAAGACATTCTACGAACATACTACCAATGTCCTATATTTTAAGAGAGGCCACTTACTATTCAATTTGCGTTCATTTTCAAATTTGCCGAGCGTGTATCTATGTAGGGTCGCGTGGTCATCACATTTCATGATAACATAAAATTTTCTGATTGGATGGAAAATGGAAATTAGTGGCTTTTTTTGCTGTTCTGTCTGTTAGTTTTGCTCTGCTGGATCTCTTTTGTTTAAACAATTAAGTACCTAAGTATTATAAAATCCAATTCAATCCAAAATTCAATTTTCTTTATTCTTTATGAAACGAATTATTTTTGCATATTATTATATACCTGTAAATAGTACCTATTTCTTTTAATTTTTAATTGTAAAGAATAGAAAAATTACCATTCATTTTAATTTTTTTAGAATCAGCTGAAAGTCGTCTACAAAAAAACCAGAAAGGAAACGTATAGCCTTGTGGCTATGAAAGGCAAAAGAAAGATATAAAAAGTGCATTGGCTAGTGCTGGAAGAAACCCCACAAAGTAGATGCATAATAAGTTTCTTTATAAACAAATATTAAGACCTGTATGGACTTATGGATGCCCACTATGGGGATGTACTAGACCAAATAATATAAAAATTATACAAAGATTCCAGAACAAAATACTGAGAAATTTTGTAGATGCTCCTTGGTATGTGACAAACAGTGATCTCCATAAGGACCTAGAAATGTAACCTGGATATAATCATCAAGAAGATGGCAGGAAGTCACGAGCAACAACTTCATAAGTACGAGAATATTGAGGAAATCCAGCTCCTCGATACTACTGGGCAAACTAGAAGATTGAAGAGGACAAAGCTTTTGAAATAGTTTGAGTGATAGGTGATAGTGAAAAGCAGAGCATAGTGCTTGTGTGCCTGTGTATGTTAGAATAGTGCACGATCTTGTTAGATTAGATAGGAGACGCTATGTAGTCCAGAGAAATAAGATTTTTCTCGTGACACATCCCCCTCCAGGCCGAAACCAAATTTTTTGAGTAGTATGGACATCTATATTAATAACTTTTATGTTTCCTGCAGCCGATTTTGATGATATACATAGTTATAAACAAATGAAGATCAAAAAACGGTAAATTTTCGCTTTTTTCGTCTATAACCAAAAAGTTAAACATGAGAGTAAGAAACTCATAAATCGTCTAAAAAAATTCAATATGGCGTTCGCTGAATATGTCTATCCTTATTGGTTGCTTAGAAAATTGCAAAATAAATCATAAATTTTGAGTTTTTATAAATATTCATAACTTAAGCAAAAATTAACTTAGAACCTTCTTATTGCACGAGTTGCTGAGACTTGTGGTTCTCAAATTATATTTTAAATTTCAAAGCAATTGGTCAAATAGTTTAAAAGTTATTTAGTTTGTTTATCCGAAATTCATTTTTTTTTGCAACACTATAAGTCAGAAAATTATGAGGTTACAGTAAGACTTCTGACAGTTTATGGAAGAAGAAAATTTATACTATTGACGTAATTAAAAAAAAATGACAAAAAGTAATTTTAAACAGTGTTAAATTATTTTGCAAAACCACGTCGAATTTTTGCTTACTTATAAATAATTAGAATAACTTTTTAACCGTTTCAAGTAGAAAAATTATTTTTTCAGATTTGGAAAGAATGAATTTTTATACACATTTAGAAAGAAAAACCAGTGTCCTTGAACAATTAGGGACGAAGTTAGCCCCCCCTTTTTTTAATTCACATGTTTTTGCAAAATAATTTTGCAGTATTTAGAATTATTTTTTGTAATTTCTTTTTAATCAAATTAATAGTATAAATCTTCTTCTTTCATAAACTATTAAATTAATTTGGGATAAACAAATTAAATACCTTTTAAACTATTTGACCAATTGCTTTGAAATTTAAAATATAATTTAAGAACCACATGTCTCAGCAATTCGTATAATAAGAACGTTCTAAGTTAATTTTTACATAAGTTATGAATATTTATAAAAACTCAAAATTTATGATTTATTTTGCAATTTTATAAGCAACCAATAAGGATAGACATATTCAGCGAACGCCATATTGAAGTTTTTTATACGATATATGAGTTTCTCACTCTCAAATTTGTTTAAAATGCTTAACTTTTTGGTTATAGACGAAAAAAGCAAAAATTTACGGTTTTTGATCTTTATTTGTTTATAACTATGTATATCATCAAAATCGGCTGCAGGAAACATATAGGTTATTATTATAGATGTCCATACTACTCAAAAAATTTGGTTTCGGCCTGGAGGGGGTTGTGTCACCAACACTATATTTTTTTTCCTTATTTCTCTGAACTAATGGGGTAAGCTCTTCATTTTAAGAAACAGTAGTAATTTAGGTTAAATTAAAATTGATCATTGGTCAGTTATGACCAGATTGTAATTGTAAGTACAATTCAATACAATGAATCATCATCGTAGTGATGATTAGGGAAAAAATATATGACAAGATTTTGTGCAATAAAAATGTTTATATTTATCAAGGATGTATTATTTGGTATGGCCACATATACGTCTGATATATCGTCGGTGATGTGACAATACCTCCTATCTGCTTTTTCATGAATTTTGTAGGAGACGAAAAACCATTTTTAGGGCCATCTCCTGTTTTTACATGTAAATTTTGACATGGTTTGTAGTAAATAGATAGTTGAATTTACTACAAAACATGTCAAAAAATATCATATGAAAACAGGAGGTGACTGTAAAAAAAGTTTTTAGTCTCTCTTACAAAACTCATGAAAAAACAAATCGGAGGTATTATGTCACATCGGCGACTATATCCAGGGAATGTCTAAAAAATATACTGTGAATGTTCAAAGAACATTCGTAGACATTCATGGAATGTTCTAACAAGACAATCAAGGAATATTTAAAATGCTGACACAGGACTTTCCTGGGACATTAAGGGGACGTTCTTGTGCTTTTGAGGACATTCCAGGAATGTTTTCAATGTCCTGTGTGTACATTCTAGGAACATACATAGAATGTTTGGTGTTATTAGGGATATAATGTATTATTGAAACATAGTTTCTAATTCCAAACAACTTTTCATAATAACAATTTTCGATATTGTGAAATATAAAAGAACTTTAGTCCTGAGTTTAATTCATATTTTTTGACAGACCTCGTTTACAATTAATAACATTTGATATCTGATGATTGCATCTTAGATTCTTAACGATGCTAAGCATTTTATGAAGAATAACTTTTTTTCGTAAAATTGATAATAAAAAGTTTTCAATAGGTTCCAAGTTACACAGACATACAGTGTAAGAGCTCCAAAAAAAAATTTTTTTTTGAGCATTTGTTATTTTTTAAGCTTGTTATTAAATGTATTTTAGGTAAGTTTTTGTAAGACTTTGTATTAAACATTTTTAACTGATAATTTTCGGTTTTTGTATTACATTTTTTTATCTTTCTTAATTTTCTCAAAAAGAAGTTGTTTGTTTCATTTTTAAAGTAAAATAATTTAATTTATTTTAAAGACTACCCCTTAAGCTTTTAAAAAAACATCTATAAAATTGTAATATATCCGTTTAAACTTGAGTAATATCCTCTAAAATGGTAGTAATTCTGTAAAACTATAATGATTTCAAAAATTAGGTACATTTTTGAGACCTCGTATTAACTCAAACGCGCGCTGCGTCGATTGTGAGACGGGTGACTTAAGCGTTATAAATAAAAAATTATAGAAGCTGTAGATTTAATTTTAGAAAAATCGTTAAGGTTTTTCTAAAACCTTAACGATTTTTCGTTAGCTCTCACACTGGCGGATCCAGGGGGGTGTCACGGGGGTCATGACCCCCCCCCCCCATAATTGTAAACCCACTTATCCTAGGGTTGGTAAGACTAAGTGACCTTGCATCTGAGAATAGTAATTAAACTAAAAGGGGTAGTTCCCTGGGTTGGCTGTATACCTTATAGTTAAACAAACTGGAACATGAAGTAAATTCACTTCTATGTAAAAGGTATATTAACTAAAATTTTTAAAAATCCCAATGGATTGAATAAAATGTGTTCATCAGAACGTTTTCGAACCTATCGGTCCATCATCAGTGAATCTAAAATCAAATAAGCAATCCCACTATTAAAATTGAAAAGATGGTTGAAATTTTGAAAGTTACAAAAGTGTGGTTATGATTACTTAGGTACTTGAAATACTTGCAAAATGGCCCCAGAACCAAACAATGGTTGTGATTATGAATCAATCTACATTGTGTTATAATAATATTGTAAAGGCTAAACGCCGATGTTCAAAGATATAACCTCTGGGAACATGGAGATGCTCTACCCGAGGACCCGAGGTTGATTGGGTCCTCGGGTAGAGCATCACCATGTTCCCAGAGGTTATATCTTTGAACATCGGCGTTTAGCCTTTACAATATTATTATAACACAATGTAGATTGATTTATAATCACAACCATTGTTTGATTCTGGGGCTATTTTGCAAGTATTTCAAGTAAGTAATCATAACCACACTTTTGTAACTTTCAAAATTTCAATCATCTTTTCAATTTTAATAGTGGGATTGCTTATTTGATTTTAGATTCACTGATGATGGACCGATAGGTTCGAAAACGTTCTGATGAACACAATTTATTCAATCCATTGGGATTTTTAAAAATTTTAGTAAACCTTTTACATAGAAGTGGTTTTACTTCATGTTCCAGTTTGAATAGTAATTAAATCGCCCTCAAGACCCATGACCCCCCCCCAAAACAATTTCTAGATCCGCCACTGAGCTCTCAAACAGTTGATCGACCAACATTTAATTGTCTTGTCACATCCTTTTGGCTTGCTGCATTTTTCGCAATGTAACAATCTGAACAGACTTTCGATATTTTCCATCGTTATTAAGGGTCGATTCGGTCGATTTCTCATACCTGCGGTAATCTATGGTTCAGTTGAACCAGGTTCACCGGTGATCTTCGTTTTTGTTTGGAATGCATTTCTCATTGCACGTTCATGTCAGTGCTCGAACCAGTGAACCAGGTTCACCGGTGATCTTCGTTTTTGTTTGGAATGCATTTCTCATTGCACGTTCATGTCAGTGCTCGTTCTACAGCTTTCGAGAAATGCCAATAGATGGCAAATGGTAAAAAACTGTCGCCATTTTGAACTACCTTTTTTATGCTGTTTTTGAATAAAGTTAAATTTAAGTATTTATAGTCAAATAGTCATTTTAATAATTATAAATAAATATTATAAAAACAAAAATAATGTTATCGTTTATCGTTAGGCTAAATATAATAAAATAGGATATATTTATATTATGACAGCGTTTCGTGTTAATACAACGCATGCGTAGTCCATGAAATCATCTGAACTGAGTTCTGAAATCTTTGAACGGCCGAATTCCACCGTTCAAGCATCGTTCAAGTTTAAACTGCCGTCGGTTGAACGTAAATTGAGAAAGACGATTTTGACTTTAAACTGACGTTTACTAGAAGTTCAGGTTAAACTGGAGTTGAACTCGATATGAGAAATTGGCCCTAAGTAATACTTTTTACTATAAGTAGGCCAGTGTAACACTACAATACTTTATATAGTTCTCAAAACCATCAATGCCGCGAATCTTCATTGATTCGTAAAGCTCTAAGAATTTTTGGTTTTAAAGGATTTGCGAATTGGTTTATTCTCTTTACAGGATCAGTCTTGCTTCTCAGTAGGCGTCATATTTTATTTAATTTAATTAACAATAAAATCAACTGGAGAAATGTATACAAAAAAATTAAATTTCCTAAATTTTGTGGGTGGCCCGTTTTCTCTGCGCGCAGTTTATTTCTTGTACAGTTACGTAAGAAACTAGAATCCACTTCTAACTACTGTGCAATTAAACGAACGTATCTTACGTACCCTGTAACTAAATTCTAAATCGCTGTATCTAGCAGGAATAATCGCAAGTCCTCGCGTTCAACGGACTTCCTGCTGTGGTCCTGCTGCGTTCGTGTTGGGGGCGTGGCCGGCGCAAATTGCGACACTGCGACCGACGATTTGGCCGCTGTTCCACTTTTTACGACCTACCAATTTGTCGAGAAAAATGGTTCCAGTAATGGGGAAATCTCACAAACTCTTACTAATGATTCCGTCTATTACTCAACACAAAAAAAAATATAAAGTAATAGCATTACTAGGAAATTGCGTACCTACAATTTGTGAAAAGAAAGAGGTTTATAAAGTTAGATCATGATATTTGAATATCGAAGTATTATTTAAAATAGTTTATTAAATTACGTTGTAGTTTTGGCATTTCTAATTAAATATCTCCATTTATAGTTGATTATATTATTTATATCGATATACCGTATGGTAGATACAAATGAAAGGGATAAATTCATTTTTCATGAATGGGCGATTTTGGAAATAAATCCCGAAACAGGTCGATTTTTTTAAATTATGATTTTTTTGGCATATACAGGGTGTTTCATTAATAATTGTCCATATAGTAACTGGAGAAACCTCAGCACAAAATACGAAGATTTAACCTAAAACACTTAAATAAAATGTGGTTCCTTACTGAGTTACAGGGTGTTTTATCTAAAAATTTAAAAATTATTTTTGCTCAACATTTTAAAACTATTTGACGCATCCTTTTCATACTTGGCAGAAAGTGCAACTATTAGACACCCTACTAAATTATGATAAACAAACGTTTCTAGCTACTGCCAGAGGCGTACGACAGGGGATGGTGAATGGTTGATCCTTCTCAAATTCTACGCCACTGGAGGAATTACTATTTTAGTGCCATTTTTAGATTTTCCAATACTTTCTACGTAAATAACATACTCTTCATTGGTAACGATAAAGTCATTAGTTTTCGAGATATTTGAAGTTAAATATGAAACGGCACAATTATTTTGATTAATTTATGATATGATTCATATGATTAAAATTTAAAAACTATTTGTACCCAGTACTTTAAAACTATTTGGCGTATTGTTATCATACTTGACAGAAAGTGTAGGTACTGTACACCCTACTAAATTAAGATAAATAAACGTTTCTAGCTTCTACCAGAGGCGTACGACAGGGGATAGTGTCTGGTTGACCCTTCCCAAATTCTACGTCACTGACGAAATTGGTATTTTAATGTAATTTTTTGATTTTGCAATACTTTTTATGTAAATAATATACTGTTCATTCGTAACGATAAAATGATTAGTTTTCGAAATATTTGAAATTAAAAATGAAGCGACACAATACATTAATCAAAATAACCGTGTCGTTTCATTTTTACCTTCAAAGATCTCGAAAACTAATGACTTTATCGTTACGAATGAAGAGTATATTATTTTCACAGAAAGTGTTCGAGAATCCAAAAATTGAACTAAAATGGCAATTTTGCCAGTGGCGTAGAATTTGGAAAGGGTCAACCATTCACATTCCCCCGTCGTACGCCTCTGGTAACAGCCAGAAACGTTTGTTTAACATAATTTAGTATTTTGTACAGTACCTATACTTCCTGCCAAGTATGAAAAGGATACGTCGAATAGATTTAAAATGCTGAGCAAAAATAGTTTTTAAATTTTTGGATAAAACACCCTGTAACTCAGTAAGGAACAACATTTTATTTAAGTGTTTTAGGTTAAATCTTCGTATTTTGTGCTAAGGTTTCTCCAGTTACTATATGGACAATTATTAATGAAACACCCTGTATATCATACTAGTGACGTCATCCATCTGACCGTGATAACACAATCAATAATTTATTTTTTAAAAAACTCTAACAAGAAGTAAAACCACTTCTATGTAAATTGGTATATTTATTAAAACTTAAAAATCCCAATGGATTGAATAAAATATGTCCAATTCAGAACGTTTTCAGACCTATCGGTCCATCATCAGTAAATGTGCATACTTGCTAAATAGCCCCAGAACCAAACAATGTCACTTTATAGTCAAAGTTGGCCTAAGATGGTTGATTGAGGTTTTGGTAGGGTTTCACCATGTTCCCATAGGCAATATCCTGTAACATCGGCGTTTAGCCTGTTGAATATTATTTTTAAATAATGTAAATCGAATTTTAAATTCAACCATTGTTTGGTTCTGGGGCTATTTAGCAAGTATGCACATTCACTGATGATGGACCGATAGGTCTGAAAACGTTCTGAATTGGACATATTTTATTCAATCCATTGGGATTTTTAAGTTTTAATAAATATACCAATTTACATAGAAGTGGTTTTACTTCTTGTTAGAGTTTTTTAACTATATGGTATACAGCCAACCTAGGGAACTTCCCTTTTAGTTTAATTTATTTTTTAAATAGGAGTATGGGTCGTGTGATAGCTCAGTGAAATGTTATTCAATTTCCTATTTAGTAATATAAGGATTAATATAATTATTTATACAGTTGCATTATCGTTCATTAGCAAAAAACTGTTAATAATATAAGAAGCGAAAGGAAGGTACAACATGCTCATATAAAATATCGGTTGTATACCTTTCACTGTTGAAAGAACGTCCACGTAAAGGAACCTAAGAACAAGGTCAATCCGCGCTGTTAAAGAAATTCTTCCCCAAACCATTATTATATAGACCCTCTATTAAATAAAGGCATTCTACGTATGTTACACTGGGCAAACACTCATTTTTACATTTACACTGTCGAATTAGGTAGGTACTCTTAAACGTCAATCGAAACTATAATAGAGGCAAAATCGGGATTTATCTGTAAACAGAACGTTTTCCTAATCGTCATTATTCCAGTTTACTTGTGTTCTGGCAAATTGCAATCTAGCTCTGCGGTGGTTTACAGTTAATTAGTGTTGCTCAAATGCAAGACCAAGACGAGACTTAGACAGTCTTGGTCTTGGTCTTGCGCCAGTACACCTGGTCTTGGTATTGGTATTGCGTTCCCGGTCTTGGTCTTGCAGCAAGAGTCTTGCAAGTCTCGTAGTTGTCCATTAGCCTATTGCATATCTTATAACAGCGTAACAGAGAGGTATATTTTAAGTTTGAATAACACAGCCATAGTAAAGACTAGCCAAATTAATAAATATCTAAACAACTGACACCGGGTGGGGTTTGAACCCACGATCTAAGTGATACCTGCCTATGTTCTAACTAACTAAAGTTAAAACTACCTCTTAAATCCCACAAAATTTCATTTGCATATCTCAACCGGTTTTAGAGCAACAAATAAATCATCAGTTTGTAAGAAAAATTTCAACACCCTCTATTTGGGAAACGAAGCATTTATAAAGTAAACGTTTATGAAGCCAATTGTCATTACTTTTTTGTGCAGAATTAGGTACCCATTAAAGTTTGCCATACTTATTTAAAAACATCCTCTATTGATAAAAAACATGGCTAGTTAAAAAGTACCTAACCTTTTTATTATCCAATATAAGTGCTATAGTTAATTTAATTTCAGTATGTTATTGCATGCTTGAATATTAAGTTAGCATAATGCTAGAATAATCCACAGAGTGAGAAAAACCACAATTTGATTGGTACACCCGGTATACAATGACAATAATGGACCTGTATAGCAACAATATTATTACAGCAATACATATTTATAAAGAATAAGGCAACATATTTAAAAAAATCACTTAAATCGGACAACAGGTTTAGGAAATTTGAGACATTAAAACTGATCAGTTTTTAACGTGGTGCGTTAATTTCTTGGAGAAGTGTATATCGTTAAAATAATATTTCGGTATTTTGTTTACAGGATATCCGGCATTATCTGTACTTCTGTCTCGTATCAATATCTTATGATACTTTTAAATAATAGCCGCGCTGTTTCGGCAAATTTTGTTTAGCCGAGTGACCTCATAGCACAGTCAGCATAAACAATGCATAATAGTCTTACTATTTATAATATGTATACCGATAAGATTTCTGGTGTTTGGATTCCTGAAAAACTAATAATGAAAAAAATTAATTACTTATATACTTATTAAGTATATTATTTTCTATTAGCTAAGGTGACACATTTTTAAAAAGTTAGTATACGATATTCGATATTAGTGTAGGCGTCGCAACGCAGAAATGTTATGTTATGATTAGAAGACAACTATTCTCAAAACCTGGACAATTAATTTCAGAGCGAAGAAGTCGGCTGCTGGGAAAGTATGTATAAAATATTTTATTTTTACATTGCAGTAATGACCTCTGAGTACATGTCAAATGTGTTAAGTGTTTTTTTAATGGATATTTTGATTTGCTATGTATGTTTATGGTATTGTTCATAATGCGCATAAATCCAATTTTCAAATTTTTTTTTACAATTTTTTTTGTTTCTCATAGAGTATCTAAGAATATAGCCGAACTTATATACTCCCTAAAACGACCCTCAGTTCTAATTGCAAGACGCAAGAGTCTCGCAGGCTTAGTCTTGTTCTTGCTTAAGTCTTGCACGGTAAGTCTTGGTCTTGGTCTTGCTAAAATTAGGCGGTCTTGGTCTTGCAAAAAACGCAAGAACAAGACCAAGACTGCAAGACCAAGACCGATTTTGGGCAACACTACAGTTAATGCTGGGCCTTTAAAAGAACTTCGTATACGCAAGTCATGTTCTACAAGACGTCTCCTCACCGTATCAATGCTGGGTTGGATATTGTGAACCGCACTAAGTTCCGTTAAAAGATTCCTGGACGTGGAAAATCGTTTTCTTAAATCGCATAATCTATTAAAATGGTCTTGAACGACGTAGTAACTCGATGTCTACCTTGTTCGGGACGTCGGTTATAATCGTTCACTTTTCTCTCTATAGCAGTATAGCGTTGAACAATACGCGAAATTTATGTATGTGAAACTTCCAACCTCCGACCGATAGCATGGTAGCTAAGTCCTATGTGAGGTCACTGCTTGAACACACTCATCACAGGTCAAATTCCTTGCAGCGCGTTCCATTTCCAATTTCCACCAAACAACAAAAAAAGTACGAACTTCATTGAAACTTAAAATAATGAATCTACTAATTTTCTCAACAAATCAGACACTTTTTATTTGTTAACAATTTGACATCTATCATGTCCCATTTTTAAGGTGGTGCGTTAATTTTGCTGCTTAGTGTATATTGTTGTGTGATCTGAACAGGTTGTTCCACTTAACTTTAGGTCAATTGCAGTCATTGCGAGGGAATTTATGCAGTCTTTGAGATGAGAGGATTTTGGAGATTGTGACAGTCTATTAGAATAAAGAGTAAAAGCAATATATTTAGAATAAAATGTACAAGCATTAGATGGATAATATATTCATCAATGCCTTTTAATAATTATATTAGCACATCATCTAGTCCAGTAATAGAGGTGGTCCGAATTCCTTTGAGCTTTCAGACAGTTCTTCTCTTTCATCATTAAAAAGATGTTGAATATAGTTGGTCCATTGAAGCAATCTCTCCACATCATTAATTATCTTTGTAAAATTTCTTACTTTGTAAAAGTATCTATGGAATCCGCCATATATTCTATTTCCTTGCTGAATTTCTTTGTAATAATTCATATCTTTTATGTTTGAGGTTTTCTGTTCTAACAGAGACAAGTTGAACTTTTTCCCACGTATTTATGGTGAACAGTGGGAGTTTCCTCATTATCTTCTTTAGGGGGTAACATATTTAAATCCAGGAAAATTGAATCCTGTACTTGACTAAGAGAATCCAAATTCGGAAATTACTAGAAGGGTAAAACTAACATGAATAGGATCTGTAAAACTTAATTGGATACTTAAGAACCGCAAAATACCCGAATACTTGAGGAGCAAAGTGTTCAACCAGTGCATCCTTCCTATCTTGATATATGGATGCCAAACCTGGACCCCAACCAAGGAAAATGTGAATAAATTAGCCACAACAGAAAGAGCAATGGAAAGAGCAATGTTAGGTATACGACTCTCAGATAAAAAGAGGAACGACTGTGTAGGATAAAAAAAACAGTCAAGGACATAACAACAAAAATTGCTAAACCTAAATGGAGCTTCGCAGGCCACACTGCTAGAAAAAAAGTCCAACGTTGAATTTTTTTTTATTATAGGATATTTACTACATGCAATCAACACATAAAAATTTTAAGCATGTTTGTTGTTTGTTCAAAGGGGTGTATGTATAAATTTGGATTTGTTATCCAGTGATAACAAAGGCTCCACTAGTCTCTTAAATTATTGGACTGTGCCCTGTACGGGTAAGTACTTCACTGCACTACACTTCACTTCACTGCTGCTTAGAACCTATACGGTAGCTCCAATGGTTTGTGCCTCTTCAGTCTCCGAGTCTGCTCACTGTTATCTAGCAGGTTCAGTGCAAGATTATTTGGGTGGTTTTCTAATTTTATCAAATAGCAGTTGCTGTATTCACTCACTATCTCCTTAGCTGTGGCTACTTGGAGATCGTCTTGGATTTCTCTGTTTGGCACAAACCAAGGTGCATTTGTTATGGTCCGTAGTACCTTCGACTGGAATCGTTCTAATATTTCTATGTTTGAGTTTGCAGCCGTACCCCATAGTTGTACACCATATGTCCATATTGGTTTTAAGGCTACTTTATACACCAATAATTTGTTTTTTAAACTAAGTTTTGGCTGTCTTTCCAATAGCCAGTAGTATTTGCTGAGTTTCAAGCCAAGTTGTTTTCTTTTGTTAAAAATGTGCTTTCTCCAGGTCAGTCCTTTGTCCAAGTGCATCCCTAAATACTTGACGCTGTCAGATTGAGGCAGATCTTGTCCATTTAGTGTAACAGGTGGCACTGTACCTCTGCATTTGGTAAATGTAACCTGCACTAATTTTACTTCGTTGACTTTAATTCTGCAGTTTCTTGTCCAGTCCTGAATTTTCACTAGATGTGTTGGATAATTCTTGCGGCTATGACTGGGTCTTTGTGTTTAACCATTATCGCTTTATAGTCTGCAAAGGAAGCTGTGATTGTTTGCTTGCTTACTAGAAGATCAGCTGTGTACTTAAGATAGAGAAGTGGACCAAGAACACTGCCCTGTGGTACCCCTGCCTTTATCAATGTGATTTCTGATGTTGTCTGTCCGTACCTTACAGTAAAATATCTTTCTTTTAGGTAGGATTCTATAATAATGTACAGTGTGTGGGAGAGTGATTTTTTAATTTAAACAGTAGTCCATCATGCCAAACCTTATCAAAGGCTTGACGTTGGAAAACGTTGGAATGCAACAGTAGGTACAACATTGGAGACCTTATGAAAGAAAATGACCGTGAGGAAGACCACAGATGAGATGGATTGATGATATTAAAAAAATAGCCGTAACAAATTGGAAATATGTTGCTCAGGATAGAGACCGATGGACGGAGTTGGGAGAGGCCTATGTCAAAACATGGACAATAAAAGGCTCAGAAGAAGAAGAAGAAGAAGAAGAAGAAAATATTTAAATCCATATTTATTTCTAAAAGCGTTCATCATTCAATGATTATTTATTAAACAGAGTAGCTGCGGCATTGAATATCATTTTGGGTAGTATGTATAATTAAAAAAAATACTATTTTAGTTGGGAATTATCCACAATTTGAGTTTGAAATTAAATAGTAAATTGCAAAAGATGTCACAAGAAAATAGCTTCAAAACAACAAAAAAAGAATGTGTGTGTACTTTGTACGCACGTAAGAAGTTATACTTCTATTATATGATTTAAACGAAATTAATATACTTTTTATTTATATTTTATTTAAATATTAAACTAATTTATACTTACTACTTCTCCAACATTTTTATTAAAACAGTGCCAAAAATTAAAATAATAAAAGAATAAAACACACACAAACACATTAAAAATGTCACAAATGATTTCTGAACATTAATTGTCGGAAATTTTTTTAACTAAATACGTATTTTCTGAAAATAAAATTATATAATAAATATACTTACAATCATAAAATGTATAAAAAAAATAAAAAAATAAAAGTTTTTATTGGGATTCGAACCAGCTATCAGCGCGGTTGGTATATTGGGGTTCATTCGCCTTAAACGCTTCGCCACGGAGGCAATGTGTCATTATGTGCGAAGATCGACTAACTAAACGGATTAAGCTTTTGACATTTTTGAATTAAATTAAATTATTTTGATTTTGAATTGAAATGATTTAGAATTGAAAAAATACAACAAAACAGAGAGTAAGAAAACAATATATTAGGTGAACATTGATAGAAATTTTGATGGTAATCAAATTATGTAAATAAAAGTATTACATACTATGTATTTTGGTAGGTTCAAATAGATAGGTACCTATGATAAATTTACAATTATTACGTACCTGTTGCTTTTAAAAACTATTTAAAGGTCACTACAATTATAAACTTTTTTGTTTCTGTCCTCACAACAATAAAACTAATATATTATACATTTGTTTACCTTTATATTGAACAATTATTTATTATTGACAGATCATTTCAACACCCAGTCAGAACCCGTATAACGACTAATATTATACTGTCGGTGTGCGCATGCGCGCAGATCAATATAAATTCACCCTCAATCTCAATCGCGCCTAAAGAAGTATAACTTCAAAAATAAAAGAAAATACCGTTCTCCTTTAAACCCTAGGAAAAAGTAGATCCTCCTATCTTCTTCTTCTTGTAGTGTCTATCCGTTTCGGGTGTTGGCGACCATCACGGCAATCTGATCGGTATAAGATATCTTCAGGATTCACCGATGAAGACACATTTTTTAAAGTCTTAATTTTCTTGCAGGTGGCGTCTGTGAGGGTCCACTACTCAACTCCGTACAAGAGTATAGGAAAGATATAACAACGTAGTAATCTGATTTTATGGATACGGATAAATCATGACATGTGAATAGCTTAGACACTTTTTTTAAAGATCTTGCTTTTTCTATCCTACATTTGATTTCTAGAGATCATCCTACAATGCGTCCATAAAGTAACGCATAAATTCATTATTTCGTAAACCGGTGACTTTAAGGAAAAATCCCGAAACAGGCCGATTTTTATTTTTAAATTAAGATTTTTGGCATTATCATACTAGTGACCAGGCCCGCGCCGTCCATAAGGGCGAAGGGGGGCGGAGCCCCCGGCGCCGTATTCAAAAGGCGCCAGTAGGAGCCGAAAAAATTTTTTACAATACCGAAATTACCAGAAATATTAGTAATATTTTATTATCTTGTAAAATTTAAAACTTACCAATCGTAGGTAGGTATAAAAATGGCAGTAAGTATTACTTTGATCCCATAATTGTACGAACCCTTATTTCTCTTATTAAACTGAACCATATTTGTTCTCTGATGGTGTAATCGTTGTTTTTTGTAAATATTTATAGTATTGGTAATGTAGGTATATTACTTTCCTAAGCACATAACAAATAGTTTGTAGGTATTCGCTCCGTGCATGACTGACGCAACACCTAGCTTCACCAGGACCTCGATTTTTGACCCTTCGCTTCGTTTTAGGTCTCACAAATTGAAGTTAAGCATATGATAAATAGATAACATTAATTTACCTTTTTTTATAAAATTTGTTATACCAACCGGAAATTAATAAACTGACAAATTCTAAGCAACTTTTGTTGTATAGAGTTTTTTCAAAAGTCAATACTTTTCGAGTTATTTGCGAGTGAATATGTCCATTTTTCAACAAACAAAAACACGTTTAGAAACCCACGAAAAGCAATTTTCGGGGAAAACTCATCATAACTTGTTTATATTTGTTTTTTAAGAAAGTTTCTACCATTAAAAGTAAGCAAGTTACACTCAAAATAAAGTTGGTCCCTTTTTTGGTAAAAAAAATCGTGAAAATCACCCCCTAATTAGCATCCTAAATGAAATTAACCGTTACCGCTTCACAATTTACTTTACTGCTACTGGGGTGTAATGCTAGTTCGCCTCCATGTGGTGCACCCTGGGTAACGCTAAATGAACTAGCAAAAATTTGGCGGCAGACGAACGAAAAACAAAAACAATATCCTGCCAACATCACAGATCACAAACAGAAATCTTATCTATACGTAAACATACGATGGGAACAAATAAAGGTTCTTCTCAGAACCAACTGACTAGAGATCTCGGACCGTGTATCCGAGTCTGTCACCTTAACATCGAGGGCATAAGCCAGGCAAAATGCCAAGTGTTGCAAAAAATCCTACACGATAACGACATTGACCTGGTTGCCATACAAGAGACCCATACTGAAGACAAAGTCCAGCTTGATTTAAGGGGAAAGATACCTGGCTACGATTTACTGGGAGCCACCTATGATAAACATTACGGCGTCGCAACCTACATTCGCTGCAATATAGAAAATGGTTTCCTACTTTCTGCTTCCAATGAAAATAATATACATGAAGTAGTCACCAAGATTGGAGATATTACCGTAGTTAACATATACAAACCTCCAGCCACTACATGGAACCCAGAAGTGCTAAAGACTCATCCACATCCTACTATATACATCGGCGACTTCAACAGCCACCACGAAATGTGGAAGTACACCACGAATGATGAAAATGGGGAGGCACTAGTAGAATGGTCCGAAGAGCAAAACACATACCTAGTTTTTGATGCCAAAGACAGAGGAACATTTAAATCAGCTGCATGGAGAAAAGAATATAACCCAGACCTATGTTTTGTCTCAAAAGATACCAATGACAGACCACTAACAACTGCGAGAAGTGTCCTTGCAGACTTCCCACATACTCAACATCGTCCGGTGCTTATCACCATCGGAATATCAATTCCAATAATTAGATCATATCCTCGACCCAGGTGGAATCTTAGAAAAGCAAACTGGAAGAAATTCTCTGAACAACTAGACCGGACATTGAGCTGGGTCCCTCCAACCAGCAAACATTATGAGAGGTTTGTGGGCGCAGTAATAAGCACTGCCAAGAAAACCATCCCTAGGGGGTATCGCAAAGAATATGTGCCTGGATGGACTGAAACATGTGAAGACTTATACACGAAGTTTCTCGAAAGTGGTGACCGAGAAATAGCCGATGAGCTTTTACACAACATCGATACAGCTAGACGCCAAAAATGGATAAAGACTGTCGAAAACCTTGACTTCAAAAAATCAAGCCGGCAGGCATGGTCCTTGTTGCGGAAAATTGGAGGAGCTAACCAGCTGGAATCCAGAGAGTCTAAAATGTCTCCTAACAAGGTTGCCTCCCATATAGTATCTCTATCCAGAGCTCCACGAGATCGAACACATACTACCAACGTGAAAATAGACTTAAGAGCATTAAAACAAATGAACAGAACGAACTCCGAATATTCAGCAAGAATACTTATTTCTGAAATCACACATGCGCTGAAAGAAATGAAATCAGGTAAAGCACCTGGGTTTGATGGTATCCATCCAGAGTTCTTGATACACAGTGGTGCATACACGAAACAGTGGCTTGCAATGTTCTTTAATGATATACTTCAGTCAGGTAACATTCCTTTCTCACTTAAGCGAACAAAGATAATTGCAATTCCGAAACCGGGCAAATCAAACGATAAGCCAGAAAACTACCGCCCCATAGCTCTACTCAGCATGGTATATAAACTATTAGAAAAGCTTCTCCTCAACAGAATTAGTCACAGGATACTAGAAAATGTCCCCATTGAACAAGCTGGCTTCCGCCCTCATCGAAGCTGTACGGACCAAGTGCTGTCATTAACAACTTTTATAGAAGCTAGTTTTCAAAAGAAACAAAAGACAGCAACAGTATTTATAGATCTAACAGCAGCATATGATACTGTTTGGAGACAGGGATTAATATATAAACTGGCCCGCATTATCCCCTGCAGAAAGATAATTAACCTCATTGACAACATGCTGACCAACAGAGCCTTCCAGGTTATAATGGGAAAGGAGACGAGTAGACAGATGAAACTTAACAATGGTCTTCCACAGGGTTCTGTCCTTGCCCCTTTACTTTTCAGCCTCTATATTGCTGACATGCCTGAAACCGAATCTCGGAAGTTTGGATATGCTGACGACTGGACCCTTGCAACAAGCCACCAATCTTTAGAAACTACAGAAATCACTCTCACGAATGACTTATCCATCCTCAGCGAATACCTTAAGAAATGGAGACTACAGCCAAGTACTACAAAAACTGAAGTATCAGCTTTTCATCTAAACAACAAGTTGGCAAACAGAGAATTGCGAGTGTATTTTAATAACAAGCTGTTAAAACACAATAAATACCCGAAATACCTTGGGGTTACTCTAGACAGAACGCTCACATTCAGAGAACACCTGACGAAAACAGCAGCAAAATTGAAAACACGCAACAATATAATACAGAAACTCTGCGGCACTACATGGGGGTCCACAGCATCAACATTAAGATCCTCTGCTCTTGGCCTGATATATCCGGTGGCAGAATACTGTGCTCCAGTGTGGCTAAATAGCAGGCATACCCACCTGGTCGACACCCAACTAAACCGTACTATGCGTATGATAACAGGCACAATTAAGCCCACCCCTACAATGTGGCTACCTACCCTTAGTAATATAGCACCACCCAACCTACGCCGCGAACATGCATTGGTTAAAGAATATAACAAAATAATGGACAGTCGTCAGCTTCTAGTCCACAACGACATCCCCGATATTCTTGGAAACCGTCTCCGATCCAGGTTACCCCCTCTACAATCTGCTCAAGCGCTGCAGCAATCCAACTTTGACTTAAATACCCGATGGAGAGAAGATTGGGAAAGTAGGACAGATCCGCATTACCATAGTCTACCGGACATCATAGGGAAACCTGGCGAATTTGAACGTCCCCGTAAGATTTGGGCAGCCCTTAATCGAATTCGAACAAACTGTGGAAGATGCGCCGACTCCCTCCACAGATGGGGTAAACTCCCCTCGCCTTCTTGTGACTGCGGCGCTGCAAGACAGACGATCAGTCACATTGTTCAGGACTGCCCACGCAGAGCATACACAGGCGACCCTATAGACTTTGTAATGGCAACCGAAGGGTCAATCGAATATATAAAAAAATTGGACATCTGTTTGTGATGCATTGTATAATGCATAAATCTAACTATATTCTGTGATATACTTAAGCCATACGCTAAAAAAAAAAAAAAAAAAAAAAAAAATTTACTTTACTTATGTATTATTTCTATTATCTGTAAGTTTCGTCGGTTCAAAGTGGCTATTTTTGAAAGGGCTGTAGTTGAAACGGCTTGAACGAGTCCCTAATCACGAGAGTATGCAAATTTTGAACAGCCATATCTTATAGTCCAGTCTGTCCAATCAACATCTCGTGAAATTTTGAGAATCAAGGTAAATTTCAGTGTAGGGTAGATTTTAACCTTTGTCAAAATCTACCCTACGCCGAAGCGGGCTTTTGCCCTGGGGGTGAAAAAAACCCCGTCTAGGGGATGGAAATATTTTTAATCAAAATAACTATGAAAGTATATTGACCAATTCTGAGTAAATTTTACTCTATAAAATTTTTTTGGAAAGTTGATACTTCGAAAGTTATTAGAACCGAATTATGAGAACCTTCAATCTCAAATAACTCAAATGTGGTGAAATTTTTTTGGGAAAACAAGAGACACCTTTTATAGGTCATTAAAAAATATAAGTTATTCATGAAAAACGGTCATAAAACGTGAGTTTTTTCAATGAAAAATGCATAGTTTCAATCGCTAATAACTTGGAAAATATCAACTTTGCAAAAATAATTTATAGAACAAAATTTACTCAGAATTGGTCAATCTAACGACTCCCATAGTTATTTTGATTGAAAAATTTTCATTCCCTAGATGGGGTCATTTTCACCCCCAGGGCAAAAGCCCGGTTCGGCATAGGATAGATTTTGAAGAAGGGGATCAACCGAGCTTAAATCCAAATTTTCATTAAAATCGGTGTTGATTCTCAAAATTCCACTGTTTTACATTTTTTTGCCGCTGATTAACCAATTTTTGTCTTACAGAAAAACAAAAAATTCAAAATATTAAGAAAAGCAAAACGTACATTTTTTTACTCTTTGAGATTTTTGGTATCACTAATAATTTAAGTTTTTTTGAAAAAAATGTAATTTTTTCAAAATTAAAAAAAAATTACTTTAAAACCAATTTTTTTTAAAAGCACTTTGAACCGATGAAACTTATAGGTCTGGATCCCTATATGGGAACACTGGAACAGGGGAAGTTTTAATTGTGGAACAGGTTAAAAATTTGGAACGGTCAGACCACGAAAACGGCACATGTATTTTGTCCGACAGAACAGACTTAAACTCTCCGAACAGAGATTAAACTCTCATGCAAAAATCAGACTGCTATTTACCACCAAATGGGCGTTTTAATGAGTGGAACATGTAAAATATGTCAAATGACAGGAATTATGACAGGTGATAAATAGCAGTCTGATTTTTGCATGAGAGTTTAATCTCTGTTCGGAGAGTTTAGGTCTGTTCTGTCGGACAAAATAAATGTGCCGTTTTCGTGGTCTGACCGTTCCAAATTTTTAACCTGTTCCACAATTAAAACTGCCCCTGTTACAGTGTTCCCATATATCAAAGACTAGACACCCTTAAGCTATTAACAAATTTTCAGCTTGCTCTTAATCAACTTTTTTTTCATACACGGGATCCAGACCTATTAGTTGTAATGAGTTTACCCCGAAAAGTACTTCATTTTTTGTTTATTTCTCGTTGAAATAGGTATTTGATTTGGAATTTGACGAATAAGAACCTACAGTGCGTCTAATTTACTTACCGTTGCACGCCATTATTTACGTTAGAGATCTAAGTTGACATTGTTGCCCAATTACAAAAAATTCTTGAATTCATTTTAAATCAAATACATCACACAATTTTTGCGGAAGTGGATTATACAGCAAAACAAATTAATATTCAATGTCAATAAATAAAAACTTTAGAAATAGAAAACCAGAATTAGGTTATAATCTTACGTTAAAGTACATAATAAAAACAGTAAATTTAATGAAACACATACTTATAGTAAAGAATATAAACAAATATGAAGTGTCATCACCGCAACTGTCAAATAAATGTTACCAATTTATGCCCAAATATCACCTTCTTTCGATTATAGTGACAGTGTATTCCGAACGAATGTGCTTCATAAAAACGCTTTATAATCCATTTATACAAATTAAATGAAACATATTATTGTGTATTTCTTTACGTTAACAATAATAGAAATCTTTAAATATTATTTCTACGGGTACATAATAAAATATGTCTAGTTGCTGTAACGCCAGTGTACTCGGCAAAGTGATTCTAAAAAAGAACACACCTACCTCCTAAATATTTCGTGTTGGTATCATGTGACGTCTCGGGCTATGACGCGGATGACGTGCAACGGTAAGTAAATTAGATGGAGTGTAGTTTTCATTAGCTACAATTCTGCTTCATCTGGGTCTACTGACTTCATGCATACACCATTTTTTTTTCACTTTTTTATAAGCTATATTTTTTGCTAATAATGTTTTTTCGATAAAATACTTTTTGAGTTATTTGCGAAAAACGTGTTTTTTTTGTTGAAAAATGGACATATTCACTCGCAAATAATCGAAAAGTATTGACTTAGTGAAAAAACTCTATAGAACAAAAGTGGCTTAGAATTAGTCAGTTTATCCATTTCCGTACTTATTTTAAACGTATAGTTTTTCACCCCCGAGAAGGGTAAAACTCACCCTCAGAGCAAAAACACACATCGGCACAATATCACTTTTTCTCTTTGGCATGTTAGCTACGCTTATGCCAAATTTCATTTCAATCCAAGCGCTGCCTTAAAATCCGGAGCAAAAACCGTGAGTAAATGGACTTATTCACTAAGTTGCAAAAAACTACCTACAAGGGGAGGAGGAAAGGGGCGCCTAAAATTACTTGCCCCCGGGCGCTTGAAACCCTTGGCGCGGCACTGCTAGTGACGTCATCCATCTGGGCGTGATGACGTAATCGAGGATTTTTTAATGAGAAGGGATGTCTTGTGATAGCTCATTTAAAAGGGTATTTAATTCTCTATTCAATAATTTAAACATTAACATAATTATTTATACAGGGTATCCAAAAAAATATTTTTTAATTAAATTAATTGACACAAAAAGATAAATGTATATAATTTTTGTTTAATTGTTAATACATTTTACTGCTGTCAGAAAACAGAAAAATGTTTTATTTGAAAAATAAACATTGATTTTCGCATAAACGAAATGTTCAAACTGTCAAGAGACAGGTGGGTGGCAGTTTAACATTGAATTTAAGCGAAAAGCAATATTTATTTGTTAAATAAACTTTTTTTCCTGTTTTCTGACAACAGTAGTAAAACGTATTTTGAATTAAATAAATTATATACATTCTTCTTTTTGTCTCAATTAATTTGATTACATTTTTTTTGAACAACCTATATAAATAATTATGTTAATGTTTATATTAGTGAAGAGAGAATTGAATGTCCTTTCAAATGAGCTATCACACCTATTCTCATTTAAAAAAATCATCGATTACGTCATCACACCCATATGGAATATGTCATTCATTAGTATGATGATACATATATGTCAAACAATCATAATTTAAAAATAAAAATCGACCTGTTTCGGGATTTTTTCTTAAAGTCACCGGTTTACAAAATAATGATTTTATGCGTTACTTTATGGACGCATTGTATAATCAGGATATATACTTTATCTGATGCATTTATCTAAAATACGTTTTTAAAATTATATTATTAACTTTCTATATAAAAAAATTTTACTAAATAAAAGTTCAAACCAGAATAAAACTAATTTTTCATTGTTTGATTTTGATAAAATTTGCTACTGACTTTTATTGATATATTAACTACAACAATAGATTTTTGAAAGTATAATTGAATGTAAAGTAGAGGGTGTTTGACAAGGATATCGGAAAATGGAGTCGCCATTGTCGTCAACGTATATTCGTTTTCTGACTAAGCAAGTTTCGGCTTTTAGAAACCTCCTGGGACCAACCATTACCATAAAATCGACCCCGAGATTGTTCCAATTTGTTGGAACGCCACTTCGATAATTTCTATTCGGACTTTTTAGATTTTTACAGGGGAACTTCCATTATTTATCTCGAACAGAAGGAACGCAAACATGTAATTTTTAGAATAGAATAAAAGCATGCTTTACTGTCATTGAAAATTTTACAATTTTATGGACAAAGCTTACAAATAGTCAGAAAATAGCAGTAACAAATGCAATTTACCAAAATTACATAAATCGTCAATATTACAAAATAAAAAGTAATCAAAATAAAACAAAAACAATATACTGCAAAATTGAAATTAAATTGCAAATTGAGCATACAACAAATAAAATATAACCTCAGGAACTAATAAATTTAAGCTGCTGCATATGACACCCAAATATAAATAAAAATACTTTAGATACTTGTATATACCTATCAAGATATTTTAGAAAACCGTATCTTAATAATATTACAAATTACGCTCATTACGGGGGCCCATCACCGAGTCATCATTATTACTTCGGGAAAAAGTAGCACACCCTTTTTCGAACTTTCTGCGAAACTTTGGCATCAGTGCGCCGACAGTGTTTGACACTGTCAATAAGTCACAATATACTCATAGGCGCGCTAAATGGAAGCAATAGAAAACAATTTTATTATTAGATAAAAAATAAATATTTATAAAAATAATCCAAAATATTTTGGTTTTTTCTTGGAAGTCCTCACTTTATTTTTCGTTTGATTAACCTTTCTTATTTTTTAAAACTATTGATGATATTTCTAGAATAAAAAATCCTCCTAAAACTTCATATAGGTAGATACTCACATTAGAATTCGAAATATTTTTACGTAAAATATACTTATCTATAAAACTCACAATTAATAATAATCTATTTTTTCAAATAGTCCGAAAACTTAGTTATATTACACAAAAATATAATAAATTATTTATAAACAAACACTACTTCCCTATGGATCAACACAAACGAATTCCAATATCTTAGAAAATAATACACTACTGCACTGAACACTCTGAATACATATCGATACAGATAACATAACAAATAGCAGAATTGTGCTATTAAACTTAGAAAACCGACACAGGTTTGTCAAAATTACACTGACTATTTCTCTATTTTGCCTAATAATCAGTTATTGGTTATAATATATTCGATTTCTTGTTATAGCTAATAAATTTTAGTAGTTCCAATGATACAAAATCTAGGCATGGGATACAAAAGTTTATTTGAAAAAAGTGTTTTTTTTTGTTTTTCTTAATGGCGGTACAGGCTCATTTTTGTAATATTTTATTTAATTATAGAGTAATTTTCACCTACTAACATATTTCTCAAATTGGGCTCTGTACCGCCATTCTTTATTATACCTATTACGAATATGTGTGCCAAATATCCCAACAAAATATTCAAAATTAAAGCTGCAATCTTGGAACGCGTTTTCCGTTTTGATGACGCGCTAATGTAGCCTCTTAATATGAGCTCTTCTGATCCGTTTTTCGCCTGGAATCAGTACGCTTTTTCTTTGTTTTCTTATTCTTCATCTAGGCATCTTCATTCTGTTGATATCTTCTCTGATCTGATCTTCCCATCTGCACTTTGGTCTTCCTTTAGGTCTTGTATTTGTATGTTTCCACTGTAATATTTTCTATATTAATGTATCTTTTTATCGTCTTCGTACATAGAATAGAAATATGCTTTATTGTCGTGAAAAATTTAACAATTTTATAGACAAAGCTTACAAGAATCATAAATAAAAACAATAACAAATACAATTTACTAAAATTATACAAATCGTCAATCGTCAATATAAATAAAACATAATAAAGTGAAATAAAAATCAGTAACAATCTATTTAATTGCAAAATTTAAAAAAAATTGCAATTTGCGTAATCTACCTTAAGAAATTTAATAAGTAATTTAATAAGTTATGCTGCTGCATATGACATTTAAATATAGATTAAGACTCTACTTATACATAAGAATACTGTAATTTCTTAGTTATTTGTTAAGAAACTCTGCTATTGAATAATATGGTCTTTCAGATAAATAGGCTTTTGTCATTTTACGGAACTTGGGGAAAAATGTTGCAGATTTAAGTTGTAGGGGGAGATGGTTGTATAGTTTTTTTGCAGAATATAATATAGATTTCTTTACTAACTCACTGGACGGGATCGGTAAATAGATGTCAAAAGTAGAATTTCTGGTGGAATAGTCATGTCTAGGTCTTGCTGGAAAGACATGTAGATGTTTACGAATTAAGCAAACAGTTTCTAAAATGTATAAAGAAGGGAATGTTAGAATCCTGTGATCTTTGAAGTAGCTTCTGCAATGTGTTGTTCTTCTAAGGCCAAACAGATATCTTATTGCTCTTTTTTGTAATTTAAAAGTAACATCGGATTGGGCAGCTGTACCAGAATCCCAAAAAGGCAGACCATATCGAAGATGGGACTCGAACAATGAAAAGTATGTTATTTTGGAAGAGGCTAAATCCATTTCCTTCGAGACAGATCTTATTGCAAAGCAAGTTGAGGATAGTTTCTTGCTTAACTCATCGATATGAAGTGACCATTTAAGGTTGCTATCTAAAAAATACCAAGAAACTTTACAGAATCAACGATACTGATCTGGCTGTTATGAAGAGGTAAGGGTTGAAGAGTTCCTTTATAGGGTAATGCCACTGTTTAATCTACGTTAAAAGAGAGTAAATTAGAATCTGACCAGGATTTTATTGTGAGTAGATGAGAAGTTATAGTAGCATGAAGAGTTGCGATATTTGAGTTGCTCCAAGTGATACTGGTATCGTCAGCAAAAAGAAAAATTTTCCATCGATTTTTAAACTAGTGATGTCATTAATAAAGATAAGGAAAAGTAGAGGACCCAATACTGAACCTTGTGGTACCCCACATACAACATTTTTGAGACTAGAGTCTGTGTCATTTGCTCTAACCAGTTGTTTCCTATTATCCAAGTAAGATTGAAACCAGTTCAAAGAAATACCTCGAATTCCATAGAAATCTAGTTTTTTTATCAAAATGTCGTGATTAACACAATCAAAAGCTTTGGCATAATCACAAAACACAGTGGCAGTGTGGAGATTATTGTTTAATGGTTGCTAAACCTCATGTAGTACAGAAAACATGGCATCGGTGGTACATTTATTATTTAAAAAGCCGAACTGATTTTGTGATAAAATCTTGTTATCAACGAGAAAGGACATAAGTCGGGCTTTTATGAGTCTTTCAATAATTTTAGAGAGTACCGGTAGTAATGCAATAGGTCTATAATTGCAGGCAATAGATTTTTCACCACCCTTATGAAGAGGAATAATGATGGCCGTCTTTAGGCACTCTGGAAATTTACCTTTCTCAAAAGAATCATTAATTAGAGAGATGAGGACTCCCAACACATTGTCTGGGAGATTTGAGAAAATTTTTATGGAGAGTCCATCGGTACTACAGGAAGATTTGCTTTTGATACTATTGATTGTTTGGATCAGTTCAGATTTACCAACCGGTCTTATAAAGAATGAATTCGAAACCTTTCCTGAATTAGGGAGATAGGAAATGAGATCTTGTTGTGACACAATAGTTGATGTTATATTTTTACTCACATTAACAAAGTATTCATTTAGATTTTCTGGGTCTGGAAGGGAAAATGTTTGAGCTGTGTGAGTTTTATTTCGAAGATCGTTTATTATGGATCAAGTTTCTTTTGCAACACTTTTGGAGCTTCTGAGACGATTTTGATAGTACAATTTTTTAGCCGATTTTATGTCTTAAATAGATTGCCCTGTACTTGGTGATATATTCACTAACAGAGACGTTGGTAGTAAATCTCTTGATATACAGTAGTGAACGTATGTTTTTGGCTGATATGCGGACACCTTTGGTAGTCCAGGGTTTGCGATGTCCAAGCCACTTCAATATTTGAGCCACTATAATATGTCTTCTCCATTTTTCTGATTATTTACTAACTGTCTAACTAAATTGTTCAGCTTGGATTTTTTTGGCTCAAGAATTCTTCTAAGGATCTTCCTATCTATTATTCAGTTATTCTTAGCATCTCCTCGTCTCGATTAGTTTTTATTAATAGTTTTTCAGTAATTGAACTGGCAATCCAGCATTTATTATTTTCTTTGTGGTGGAAATGATCTATAAAAATTATTCCACTTCACTAATAACCACCACAAAAAGATGATGAGTAATAGTTGTCCTTAAACTTACGATTCTACAGTGTTGACAAATCGCTACTGTAGAATTTCGTAGCTATATAGATATTCTGCCCTGTGATGGATGACCGAAGTTATCGTTAACGTAAAGTTATCCTGTAGTTATGTTATAACCATCGAATTGGTGTGATGTATCATACTTAACTTAACTATTTGCGTTATTTCTTGACAGTTCTTGAGTTATCTGGTCACTTTATAA
This sequence comes from Diabrotica virgifera virgifera, assembly GCF_917563875.1. NCBI lineage: Eukaryota > Metazoa > Arthropoda > Insecta > Coleoptera > Chrysomelidae > Diabrotica > Diabrotica virgifera. The sequence continues at coordinate 56,899,599 of NC_065449.1, read as the reverse complement.
CGCGACGTTAAACCTCAAGTTATGAGATAATTCTGTAGTTATGCAAGGTTAGGTTCATCTTTTGACTTGTTTTTAGTCAGAAATCAAGTGAATTTAGAAGCTAGTAATTTAATAATTAAGAATAGAAGGGTAATACAATTTTAAAAATTATACAAAAATCAAATCGAGCGATATAAGTTGAAATTTTATTTTAAGTACCTACTGAGCTTTCTATCCAGAGTTGCCAGATGATATTTTATAAATCCCCCACTTAGAAACTGAAATTCCCTGAAATTGAAGCTCAAATACCCCAAAGTCCCCAAATTTAAATTGTTGCCGCATTTTAATAAATTATTAGTCTAATGAAGAGAACAGTAAAGCAAAATTCATACTACAATATCAACGAGGGCCATGGAAATAATTCATAGTTCCTATCGTCTTCGATTATATGGGAGTATAATATACAGTTCTATGTACATTCGCAAATTTAATTTACCATGACCCCTTAAAATCATCCATAATTTTCCGCCCCCAAAAAATCCCACTACAATTTCTGCTTAGAAAAATTTCAATAGACGCTTTCAAATTAACCCAAAATTTTGGGAAAATACACCAATCTGGCAACCCTGTTTCTATCTACCGTTTGAAAGCAACTTAGAAACACCAAGGAACCCAAACAGCTGTTTGCTGTTCGGTCATCGGCAGTAGCCGACGACGGGTATGTTCGGAACAATCTCTCGCGCTCACTCCAACTTGTACTATTTGTACATAAGGTTCTCTTTGTTACTTCAAAATTTGTTCCTCAAAACTTCTTTCTAATATAACGTTGATGATATAACTATTTCATAACTGGGAGCGATACATCACACCAACTTTTACCTATACAGTTATGAGCACGTTATTCCTGAGAGTTATCTTAACTTTAACTCAAACGTTAAACTTAACTTCGGTCATCCATCACACGACTGATTATGTTCTAAATCTTCTGAATACGTTGGTTCTACGTCAATTCTTTGACTTGCTCAAAAGTACCTATAGTTGTTAATTTGGATTCTCTGTTGAATATTTTTAAGGGTTTTTATTATTTATCTTATTATTCAAGTGCCATTCCCGCGACGGAGGTCGGCAATCATCATAGCTATTCGGACTTTGAAGACAGCTGCTCTGAAAAGTTCATTTGATGTACATCTGTACCATTCTCTCAGGTTGCGCAGCCACGATATTCTGCATCTCCCTATGCTTCTCTTTCCTTGAATCGTTCCCTGCATAATCAATTGGAGCAAGTTGTATCTCTCTCCACGTGTAATGTTTCCGAGATATTCCAATTTTCTGGTTTTGATTGTATTTAAGACTTCCATTTCTTTATTCATCTTTCTCAGAATCTCTTTGTTTGTGACGTGTTCTGTCCATGATATTTTCAGAATTCTTCTATACCTATACCTACAACTCAAATGATTCCAGTTTTTTCATTGATGCCCCATTCAAGGTCCATCCTTCCATTCCGTAAAACAGAGTCGAGAAAACGTAGCACCTAGCCAACCTTACTCTTAGCTCCAGCTTTAGATCTCTTGTGCAGAGCACTTTACTCATTTTGTTAAAATTCGCTCTAACCTTTTCTATTCTAATTTTAATCTCCTGGAAGTAATCATTTGTGGAGTTGATCATTGTTCCAAGATATGCATATTGGTCTACTCGTTCGACATTGGTTCCGTTTATGAGGAGATTCTCCTTATTTCTTTGAGTTTTAGATTTTCTCATAAATTTTGTCTTCTTGATGTTTATTGTTAGACCGTATTCTTGGCTATATATCGCTATTCTGTTAAAAAGTCTCTAAATATCTTCAATATTTTCGGCTAAGACGACAGTGTCATCCGCATGTCTAATGTTATTAATGGGAACTCCGTTCACCTTTATTCCAGCTGTTTCACCATCAAGATGATGATTTTTTTAGGATCTCTTCCGAGTAGGCATTAGAGAGAACTGGCGACAATACGCATCCCTGTCTCACCCCACGTCTAATTTCAATTTCCTCTGACAGCTGTTCGTTAACACGTACTTTTGCTCACTGCTTATACTATAAATTAGATATGATCCTGAGGTCATTGTAGCCTATCTTCTTTAATTTCAGGACATTCATTAATTGTTCATGTCGTACTTTATCGAAAGCTTTATTATAGTCAATAAAACAGACATATATATCTTGATTGACGTCTAGGCACCTTTGTATTAGGATATTTAGTGAGAAAAGAACTTCACGCGTTCCTAGGCCTTTGTGATACCCAAATTGTGTATTATTAATATCTATGTCCAGTTTATGATATATTCGGTTATGGATGACGGTTATTATCATTAATATCTATGTCCAGTTTATGATATATTCGGTTATTATATATACGTCCTTGGTTTTTAGCAACCAACATGGTTGCGGAAGAATGTCATGGTTGCGGAATTTGAGAGAGTAGTTTGGCTGCACCATGCACTAATGAACTCTTTAGGTCAGCTGTGAATAAGGGCAGGATAGACTTGATGATTCCCAATCTCCGATAGGAGTGACACAAAACAAAGAAGAAGCAACCAATATATATTTAGTTTCTTTCTCGTTTATTCGCCGCAATAATTGGCTTTATTTTGCACCATTCGTATAGCGTAAAAGAAAGAAAATGATATTAAATCGTTTTCGATCATGGTCATTAAAGTCTATAGCTCCTTTGTATGTTATCCATTTCAGTTAACAATGATCAGGAGGCATCAGTTTGTATTAATGTCTTTGATTTTGTATTGATCTTGTGTAGGCAACCTGCGGCTTCGTTTGCTCTATTCACCTTATCTTTCACTTCCTTTCCGAACCTTCCATAGTGATGCCTATATACTTAAACTCTATCACTGGTCCTATTTTGTCCCATGCATTTTGTTTTTTTTTTTTGGAAAATTAACATATTGTTGTTAGGTATTATCAACGTATTAACTAATAAGATAGTTAGAGACGAGAGAAATGATATCTACTAGAATAGCTACTAGAAATAATAAAGGAAGTAAAAATAACTGACACCACATTAAGAGATTGGATAGAGAATATATTCGTACTATCGTACTCATATCCCACAGAGAAAGTAAAAAATAAACTGGTATAGACACATCAATATGCTGGACTGAGTATAAAAAAGAAAAGAGAATATAGATAAAGTGAGAGAAAAAAGAAAAACCTATCGCGATATGAAAGAATTGTCGAAAGATCGAACGACAGGAAGATCTGGAAAAGATAGATAGAAGAGCGGAAAATTAAAATAAATTTGATACCCCTGAAGATTATGCGTTTAGATAATGAAAGCAACCTATACTCAATTGATTTTTTGAGCAATTTTATCTATAACATCGTCAATTATCGTTGGTATGTAAAAATTCTACTTATGAACGAGATAAATAAATTAAAGGTTGCCCCTCCCCCTCACACCCAGAATTAAATTTTTTAAGTTCAATGTGATTAAAAACAAAACTAATCACAATTTTAACCCACCACCCAGCACCCCCTTCCCCCTCTCCCCCTCGCCCCTCTCATTTTTCGTTTTTATTTTTTTATATGGGATGCAATCAATTTTAAAATTTCAAAAAATTCACATAGACGTATACCTACTCAATTAATTGGTTGAGCGATTTTATCTATAACATCGTCAATCATAGTTGGTATGTAAAAACCAATATTTTAACATTAGTTTGAGATAGATAGGGATATTATTAGAGAAATATTGGAGTATCTGGCATCAATGCTTCAAGGGCAATAGGGAAACAACAAGGATAAAGTCCTAAGGAAAAGGATAAGCAGAGCCGACAACAGAGGCCAACAATGGCAACGTCAGTTGGATTGTAATGTTGGCAAATTGTTTAGTGGGAGGTCCTTCTCATACATCATCATGTGTATTGTGCTCTGTTCTGGTGATGTTAAGCGATACTTTTGCGCTGCTGATTTTAACACATAGGCGGACGACAGCGAGTGGGACAATGCAAATATTTAAATGAAAGACATGCCCAAGAAACAATTAACCAGTTATTAACCAATTATTATCAACATATACATATAACCAAAAAATTTTAATCAAATTTCACTGATCAAGGAGCCACTTATAAAGATGTTGGTAGTTTTGAACTGATTGTTTTTATGATTATATTATTTTTATAGTGCATTCATAAAGTGTGGAAATGGTCTATTATCTCATGACTTAATTATTTTCAGAGTTAAAGCTCTGACAGGTCGATTTTTATTTTTAAATTATGATTTTTTGACGTATATCCCATAATAGATGACGTCATCGATGATTTTTTTAAATGGGAATAGGAGTCGTGTGGTAGCTCATTTGAAAGGTGGTTCAATTGTCTATTCAGTATTATAAACATTAACATCATTATTTATACCGGGTGGCCAAAAAAATAATTTTTGAATTAAAATAATTGGCGCAAAAAGAAGAATGTATGTAATTTATTTAACTCAAAATAAGTTTTACTGATGCCACATATAATAAAAAAAATGTTTATTTCATAAAGAAACCTTGCTTTTCGCTTAAATTAAATGTCAAACAGCCACACACCTGCCTCTTAACAGTTTGAACATTTAATTTAAGGGGATGGTTACGTATTTTCGGCTGCAATGCTATTCAAATGGGGATTCATTTTTTCAAATCCTGAGAAAACTAATAAGTATTTTTGAAAAATTTAAACGCAGAATGAAAGATTACATTCTTACCGAGGGCCGAAAGTCCCTAAAAGCTTCTATAATGTTTATTTTATTAAATTACAGGGGTGAAAAACTAAGACAAAATGTGTGATTTTTAATTTCAAATATCTCATTCAAAAAAAACTTTTTATTTATTCTAAGGGACTTTCGGCCCTCGATAATAATTTAGACTTTTATTCTGCGTTTAAATTTTTTAAAAATATTTATTAGTTTTTTCAGGATTCGAAAAAAATGGACACCATGTCCGTGGTGATATTTTCCAAATCGAACATTCGCTATCTTTGTCATACAACGCACTTAGTCAAATAGAATATGATGACAAGACAGTGACAGTTTTAAATATTTGACATGGCATCGCGAATATTTTGAGTTGTTCATTAAATAATATTGATAGTGTATTTGATAAATAATTGATCTAAGACGTGAACTTAATAAAAAGTTATTTATTGTTTATTATTTATGGAAGATCCAAGCAGAGAATACATCAGGATATATCTGTGATTCAAGTATTTTTTTGTTAAAGATGTTCAAAATTGTAAGCATTCCATAGTACCTAACAATATATTATTAAAAAATCACTTTAACACTTTTCGTCTTTTCTCGATTGAGTATTAGTTTTTGTTGTACATATAAATTATAACAATCACTGAATACATAGTTAATGAAAAAATTATAACATTTATTAACTGAATTAATAATTTGCAATCATACAAATAACAGTTATCCAAGAACATTCAAAAGCCATCTCTTTAAAGTTAATGATGATATTGTCAAATAGAATGACATTCTAGTAATGTTTACATATCCATACCAGTGTGAATTTTACTACAAGTAATTTGCCGTGTAAAGATAGAAAAAGTAGGGATAGCCGTAAAATATTTGCGAATTATGTACCGATGGCGAAAAGCAATGTTTATTTGTTAAATGAACATTTTTTTCTCTTTTCTGACAGCAGTAAAATGCATTTGAGTTAAATAAATTACATGTACCTACCTATTCTTTTTTGCGGCAATTAATTTAAATTAAAAGTTATTTTTTTGGCCACCCGGTATAAATAATAATGTTAATGTTTATATTACTAAATAGATAAATTAAATCATCTTTCAAATGAACTACCACACGACCCCTATTCCCATTTAAAAAAAAATCGATGACGTCATCACGCTCAAATCGATGACGTCACTATTATGGGATATACGTTAAAAAATCATAATTTAAAAATAAAAATCGACCTGTCAGAGCTTTAACTATGAAAATAATTAATTCATGAGATAATAGACCGTTTCTAAACTTTACGAATGCACTGTTATGTATAATTGCACCTAAAGATTTCGCTAAAAATATAGCAAAGTTTTTGTTACTGATCTGTAAATTTTCCTAGGGAAAAAATAAAAAGTGATAAATGTGAAAAACTCGATTTATTTCTTTAATAAAAGCGTTGCTAAACATTATTTTAAAACAAAACTTATAGCGTGTATGGGCTCCGCTAACTCGCCAAACTTCTGCACAATATCCAGGCAGGCTTTCAATAACATTTCGAATAGTTTCTCGATCTAGTTGCTCCTGTTCTTTCATGAAACCTTCCTCGATATGTTGTAGGTTTCTTAGTGGCTGCTAATCCTATAAGCAAGCTCTTCTCGAGTGTATCCCAAATGTGACTAATGGAATTTAAATCGGGAATCTTTTCGCTGGCACTCTATAACCTGAATATTGTGGGTAGTCAAATAAATCTGCACTATCCTGGCCATGTGCGGTCTTGCGTTATCTTGCTGAAGGATAAATTCTGGACCCATATTTTCGGCAAATGGAACAACTGTGGTTCAAGAATTTCGTTAAGATACCGCTCTTTCGTCATCGCTTCTCGTCGAATAAATACTAGGTCAGAGCGGCCATTAAAATGTGTCCCACCACAAACCATAATTGAACCTCCCCAAAAGCCTAAGTTTCTTGAATTGTGGAATCCAAAAAGCACTTGCCTGGTCTTCTCCGGACTCTAACACGTCAATCAATGTGATTTAAAAGAAATCTGGACTCGTCAGTGAACATCACGTTACTCCATTGTGCGGTGGTCGAATTCATGTGGTCCTCTACAAGCAAACGTCTGACTCTATGATGTGCAGGGTTCAAAGGAGGTACTCTAGCTGGTTTTTTTGCATTCAACCCACGTTCGTGAATTCGATTATGTATAGTTTGAATATTTACTCTTGTACCCGTAGCTTGTACCAACTTATTTTTTAGCTTTCGAGCAGTACTTCGACAATGTCTGACGGCCCTCTCTGACATAGTTGTAAAAGTCGATCCTCTCTAGCTGTAGTCGCCCTGGCACGATGTTTTTAGGATTGTAATAGGTCTTCTAATAACTCCACACATTTTATTCTGTCTGGTCCAGGCTCTATTTATCGCAGCACGACGAACATTTAAAATTTTTGCTGTGCGGCATCTTCCTTCTTAAAGTTATTGCCCAAGCAATTTAAATCTTTGTGCACATTATGCGTCTTCGAGGCCTTTCAAACACATCAAAATGCATCATTCATGCTTAACAACTTATGCTTAACAAATGTCGACAGAAATTACGGAATAAATATCATTCCAAAATGTTATAAACTTTTGTTTTTTATTGAATAGAAGAAAAACGAACATAAGAAACTTGTTTTCGTCTTTTATTGATAACAACTTTATTATACAGTGTGTCTGCGTAACTTGGAACCATATGGGAAACTTTTTTAATATCAATTTTACGAAAAAAAGTTATTCTTCATAAAGTGCTCTGCATAGTTTAAAACCTAAGATGCAATCATCAGATATCAAATTTTATTAATAATATACGAGGTATGTCAAAAAATATAAATTTCGCTCAAGAGTAAAGTGCCTTTATATTTCACAATATCGAAAATTGTTCTTAAGAAAGGTTGTCTGTAATTAAAAAGTTATGGTATAATATGCATTTACACTCTTCTAATAGAAAAAAAAAATTTTAAATTTCCTCAAATTACGGATAGCCAACATTAATTTTATTGAAGATAACTCCCTTATTATTTATTTTGCGAAAAAAAGTTATTCTTTATAAAAATGTCTGAATAGTCAAAAAATTAAGATGCAATCATAAGATATCAATTTTTTTTTTTCAATTTTATACGAGGTATGTCAAAAAATATGAACAAGTATATTCAAATGGGAAATAAGCCACAATTTTACCTAAAAATGATTTTATTAACGTTTCGACGCCCAAGTCGGGTGTCGTTGTCAAAATACAAAATAATACTAAATAAACAAAAACGTTGTTGCTTAGTAAAAAATTCTTCTAATAATTTATTTAATCTGACTCATTTATATCGGCAATTCAGACACGTATTATACATTTTAAAGTAGACGACTTTAAAATGATATTGCCAATATTGATGAGTTGCGTTTTTTTGTGGCGGATATTCTTGAGTTTGGATTGATTTCATGTAATCGAATGAACTATCATTTAATAAAGTCGTCCCAGGAACGCAACTCATCAATATTGGCAATATCATTTTAAAGTCGTCTACTTTAAAATGTATAATACGTGTCTGAATTGCCGATATAAATGAGTCAGATTAAATAAATTATTAGAAGAATTTTTTACTAAGCAACAACGTTTTTGTTTATTTAGTATTATTTTGTATTTTGACAACGACACCCGACTTGGGCGTCGAAACGTTAATAAAATCATTTTTAGGTAAAATTGTGGCTTATTTCCCATTTGAATATACTTGATTATAAAAATGCCACAAGAAAATAGCTTCAGAACAACATTAAAAAATATGAATTTCGCTCAAGAGTAAAATACCTTTATAGTTCACAATATTTCAACTAGAAGGATGCAATTGCATATTGAAACATAGTTTTAATTCTGAACAATTTTTTATAATAACAAATCTCAATATTGTAAAAAATAAAGGTACTTTACTCTTCGGCGAAATTCATATTTTTTTGAAATACCTCGTATAAAATTGACAAAATTTAATATCTTATAATTATATCTTGGTTGTTATACTATGTAGAACTTTTTATAAAGAATACCTTTATTTCGTAAAATTAATAATACCGGAGCTATCATAATTAAAAATGAGGTTAGGTGTGTCCGTGATTTGAGCAATATTTTCAAAAAAAAATTTTAATTAGAAGAGTTTAAATGCAGATTATAACATACTTTTTAATTACAAACAACTTTTCTCAATATCAATTTTCAATATTGTGAAATATAAAGGCACTTTACTCTTGAGCGAAATTCATATTTTTCTATATACCTCGTATACTGTTGATAAAATTTGATATCTGATGATTGCTTCTGAGGTTTTAGACTATGCACAACACTTTATAAAGAATGACTTTTTTTCGTAAAATTGATATTAAAAGTTTCCCATATGGTTCCAAGTTACGAAGACACACTGTATGTGTCTACTGGGTGGACGTATGATATTATTTAAGTTCCTACCTAATGTAATAAACAATTTAATTAAGTTAGTGGCTCCTTTTTAGTTTTGATCAGTATATTTTGTTAATTAAAATTCTGAATAACCATTATCTTGCAGTACTTTTAATTGCGGCACTTTCCAAATATTTTTTTATTCTTAAATAATTCCAATGGTTTTATTTTGTTTTAGTCCATTGAAATGTTAAATTTTTTAGGTCGGCTTGCATTTGTTAGAGGAGGCAATTTTATTTTTTTTTTAACGTGTAGGGGGTCAGTAGAAGCTTAAGTTCAATTTTGTGGGGTCGCCACCATTGTCCCCCGGCCGCCATCTTGGAAAAAGGGGTGCAAAGGGTTTTTGCGTCGTAAACTAGCAACCCTACAGAAAATTTAATTAAACATAAAATGTAGCAAACTAAATGTTCTACCATTTTATTTCTATATTACTTTTATCGTCAAGTGACCAACAAAAAGTTACAAACAATTTTTTTTATTTAACCTCCCAATTTATTTACAATCTGTAAAACAAGTTACAATGAGTAAATGTTGTGAACACTAGTGTAGGTGACTTGGAGAAAATGATTCATTAATCATTTTCTTTACAAATATTTTACATAGATATAAAATTGTTTGTCTCTCGGAATTACGGCACATATAACTAAAATCGCGATGGTAAATCACTAGGTGTATTTCGTCTAAGTCTTCGTCTGACTGGTTGTCTCATCAGGTTTCTGGCTAGTACATTTGGATGTGTCAGTCTGTCTTCGTATTTCTGTGCGAAGTTAGTAATTTCTTCTTTTACTGTTGCAATTTCTTGATCGCGTCTAATAATATTATTTGCAACATACCATGGGGCATTTGTGATTATTCGAAGAACCTTCGACTGGAACCTCTCCAAGATTTCGATATTGGAGTTGATGCAGTACCCCAAAGTTGGATCCCGTAACTCCATATTGGCTTCAAAATTGCTTTGTAGACAAGTATTTTATTTTTCATTGAAAGTGATGATTTGTGACCAATCAGCCAGTAAAGATTGTGTAATTTGAGACCAAGTTGTTTACGCTTCATAAAAAGTGTGTTCTCCAGTTTAATCTTTGGTCCAGGTGCATTCCAAGGTATTTGACTGTTGCTTGCTGTTTTAGGTGGTTGTTGTTGAAATATACAGGCGGGCAGTGACCTTTACGGTTTGTGAAGGTAATATGAACCGACTTTGTTTCATTTGTTTGAAAACGCCACCGTTTTAGCCAAGTTTGCATTTTGTTAAGGCTGGTTTGCAAAAGTTGAGAAGCTATCCGTGGCTCCTGATGTACTGACATCACTGTTGTGTCATCTGCATATATAGCTGTTGTGGTTTGAAAGTTTGTTGGTAAGACTGCTGTGTACAATAGGTATAACACTGGCCCCAGAACACTTCCCTGTGAAACTCCGGATCCAACTGGAAATAGAGACGTGCGCTCATCTCTATGTTGTACAAAAAAGTAACGGTTATGGAGGTAGAATTTTAAATTTTTAAAATAAACAAAAATAAGTGAAAATTTTGTAACAAGCTTCATTTTGGAGGTTATAACTTTTTTTCAGGTTATTTTACAATAAAATGAAGCTAGCACAAATAATCCCCGGACAAAAAATCCTCACAAAAAATCCCCACAAATAATCCCTGGACAAAAAATCCCTACAAAAAATTCCCGGACAAAAAATCCCCACAATTTTTTTTTTTCGACAAAATATCCCCACAAAAAATCCCGGACAAAAAATCCCTAAGAAATACTCAGAAAATCACGGAATAAGGGTGAAAATTTTCCACAAAATTTTCCAAGGGACAAGTACAGTCAAACATTAGGAGACGTCATGCCAACATTTTTTTTGATAGTTTTGAAATCAATATGTTTAATTTATTTAGTTGGCAGGACTCAGAAAATCATGAAAATTTCATTACTTTCATTGCGTGTTTTATATACCTATATATAAACCCCCTTCCACCTTTTGAAACCCTCCTGCCCAAAAAATTACTTCATAAATTAGATAGTATCCTGTCATTCTGTGGATAAGGCAGGACTCAGAAATTCATTGCAACGCCCCATTTTTTATGGATAATCTAACTTTCACAGGAAAATTTCACAGGAAACCTATGGACTTTTCCACAAACTGTAAGTACCTCCTCTAACCTTCCAGTATTGCAAAGGGAAGGGCTCAGAAAATAGTGGCTTAACTTTTGTTTAACATCTCCCAGTCTATAAACCTCATGCACTAAGTTTGAAAAGCATTTGCATCGATTGCATTCACGGGAAAACTTTTAGAGAACTTCTTCTTCTTTACATGAAATCTCCGTGACGAAGGTTGGCAATCATCATTGCTGTTCTAACTTTTGACACTACAACCCAAAAGAATTCAGTTAAGCTACATCCAAACCATTCTCTGAGATTTCTCAGCCAGGACATTTTTCTTCTACCTATGCTGCGCCTTCCTTGAATCTTTCCCTGCATTTAGAGAACTATTCGACAGCATTGGGGATTTTTTGTCGGGGGATTTTTTTATCCAGGAATAATTTGTGGGATTTTTGGTCCGGGATTATTTGTCCGGGAGTTATTTGTCCGGACCCCAAGGCCTAATCTACGGGCAATTTCTAGACAAAATAATATTATATATATTGAAAAAATACAGCGGTCGCCAAAAATAGAAATGCATGAAAAAAAAGGATATGAGAAGAAGAAGATTTTAAGATAAAAGCTGGTGAGATATATGGGGTCGTTTGAGCTGTCCCTTAGTACGTTAATCCGACTTAAACTTGTCCAAAAATGTAAAATAGAGTGTAAGTTAATATTTTTGACCTAGTAGACCAGGACGCATCTGTAAAAATATTAGTACATTTGGACGTTGAGAGGTGACTTAAATTTTTTTTGCAGAAATTGCTTGAAAATAACTCAAATGATAATATTTGAGTTATCCTCCCTCTCAAAAAGGTCCGGAACATTGTTTAAATAATCAAAATGTCAAAAAATGAAGGAAAAATTCGATTTTTTTATTGGTTTTTGGATTATAACTTTAAAAGTATTCATTTCCGAGAAAAGTTGTACTGACATAAAAGTTGCGTTTAAATTTTCTACAATATAGAATTGGTTAAAAATTAAAAAAAAAATAGTCACCCTTGTTGCAAAATAGCAATAATTGCGAAAAAACCATGCAAAAACAAGTATTCGCAATTTATGTTTTTCAACCATTGATGCTTCACTTAGGACCTTCATATTTCACCCAGAAAAACTTTATGATACAGTAAAACAATACTGTAAATTTCATTAGATAGGTTTAATAGATTTTGCAAAATAAATTTTGCAATAAAGCTTTCGCAAAAAAAATTCATTTTTTCAAAATGTTACAGGACTGAAAATAAAGCAGATAGCAGAAATTTTTTTTGCATATAGAAGTGTACTGTACCTTTGAACCTATGGTTGAAAAACGTACAATGCGAATACTTGTTTTTGTATGGTTTTTTTTCGCAATTATTGCTATTTTGCTACAAGGGTGACTATTTTTTAAATTTTTAACCAATTGTATATTGCAGGAAGTTTAATTATACAACTTTTATGTTAGTACAACTTTTCTCAGAAATGAATAGTTTTAAAGTTAAAATCAAAAAACCAATAAGAAAATAAAAATTTTCCTTCATATTTTGACATTTTAATTATTTAAACAATGTTCCGGACCATTTTGAGTGGGAGGATAACTCAAATATTATTATTTGAGTTATTTTTAAGCAATTTCTGCAAAAAAAATTAGTCACCTCTCAACGTCCATCTCAAAACCGATGCGGCCTGGACTATAGTTTGTCTGTGCATAATTTTAGTATTTTTAATAAGATATTTTTTTTATAATTTCTAACATTGGTAGAGGCAAAGAATTTAGAAAATTATTGTCAATACGTACCTACATTTTTTATTTTTTGTTATATTCTAATAAAAAAGATTTTCTTAATAAAAAACTCTAAATACTTAATATTGCTACTTTATACATGATTCAATGAGGGTTTGTCCCTAGAATAATTTTCCCTAGAGACACTGCTTCCGGTTTTTGTAAACTTTTATTACAATTCGAGACCTCGTGTGGTCCCGAATAAAAGAGGCCCGTTAATGTGCCATAACGTCCTCAAAAGGCAACCGCCGCCACCAACCCTGTAAAAGGCCAACTCAATTATTTTATAGGCCGATAATCCCCCGCAAGCCACAAGCCAAATAAAATAATGGAAGATTTATGGGAGCAAACTTTCCATTTCTCATCGGTAAATGGATTATGAGAGGGCGATCGCAGAATTAATTTGCTGTTTAATTTAATTCATTCGCCAATTTGTCCAAGCCTGAGAACACACATAGATACATATTTTTTTTATTTAATTACCAAATGGATGTGGAAAAAATTGTGGGGGCAAAAATCTGGTTCTTAATTATAACTTATTAATTCTAAGTCTAAGAAATTCTGTAAATCCTGGCACTTGATGTAATAGAAATATGCTTTATTAGTCCAGGGCGCATCTGTTTTGAGATGGACGTTGAGAGGTGACTCAAATTTTTTTGCAGAAATTGCTTGAAAATAACTCAAATAATAATATTTGAGCTATCCTCCCACTCAAAATGGTCCGGAACATTGTTTAAATCATCAAAATGTCAAAATATGAAGGAAAAATTCTATTTTTTTTATTGGTTTTTTGATTATAACTTTAAAACTTTTCATTTCTGAGAAAAGTTGTACTGACATAAATGTTGCGTAATTAAATTTCCTACAATATAGAATTGGTTAAAAATTTAAAAAATAGTCATCCTTGTTGCAAAATTGCAATAATTGCGAAAAAACCATACAAAAACAAGTATTCGCATTTTACGTTTTTCAACCATTTACGCTACACTTAGGACCTTCATATTTTACCCAGAAAAACTTTATGATATACTAAAACGACAGTGTAAATTTAATTAGGATCGGTTTAATAGATTTTGCAAAATAAATTTTGCCATCCAGCTTTCGCAAAAAAAATTCATTTTTTTAAGATGTTGCAGGACTGAAAATAAAGCAGATATCAAATTGATTTTTTTTTTGCTTATAGAAGTGTACTGTACCTTTCATTTGCATTTTGCAAAATTAAAAGCAATTAATTACCACGGCGTCAGGAAATTTTTTAAATAAACATTAATTTTTGGTGCTACGCGCAGGACAGCGATTTCCATTCACACAAGTTGATTTCCACCAAAATTTCTTCCAATCTTTATCTAATATATTATTTTCTTACTCTATATTTTGTTGTATTTTAATATTTAAATTTCACAAAAATCAAACTAATTTTATTATTGTTTGTGAAATATTGTTTAAACAATTGCATATGTTTAAAAATAATAAACTTTTATTCTCTAAGTTAAAATATATGAACACAGAAAGTTTTTGCTAAAAAAAGGGTTATTTCAAAAGATAGAGTATGTGTTTTTTTGCAATAAACAAATTTATTTATTTATATCGAAATGTAATAAGAATTAAAATGTATCAATCATTATCAAAGGTCATTGGAATGCCCAATCAGAGCAAACTATCCGCTGTCCTGCGCGTAGCACCAATAATTAATGTTTATTTAAAAAAAATCCTGACGCCGTGGTAAATAATTGATGTTAATTTTGCAAATTGAAAATGAAAATTACAGTACACTTCTATACGTAAAAAAAATTTCAACTTGCTATCTGCTTTATTTTCAGTCCTGTAACATTTTGAAAAAATGAATTTTTTTTGCGAAAGCTGGATTGCAAAATTTATTTTGCAAAATCTATTGAACCGATCTTAATGAAATTTACAGTATTGTTTTACTGTATCATAAAATTTTTCTGGGTGAAATATGAAGGTCCTAAGTGTAGAACCATAAAAACGTGAAATGCAAATACTTGTTTTTGTATGTGTTTTTCGCAATTATTGCTATTTTGCAACAAGGGTGACTATTTTTTAAATTTTTAACCAATTCTATATTGTAGGAAATTTAAACGCAACTTTTATGTCAGTACAACTTTTCTCGGAAATAAATACTTTTAAAATTATAATCAAAAAACGAAAAAAAAAATCGAATTTTTCCTTCATTTTTTGACATTTTAATTATTTAAACAATGTTCCGGACCTTTTTGAGAAGGAGGATAACTCAAATATTATTATTTGAGTTATTTTCAAGCAATTTCTGCAAAAAAATTTGAGTCACCTCTCAACGTCCAAATGTACTAATATTTGTACAGATGCGCCCTGGTCTATATTGTCATTGTACAATTTTATAGACAAATCTTATAGAGTCAGAAAAAGAAACAATAACGAATACAATTTACTAAAATTACCTGCATAAATCGTCAATATTAATATAAAATAATGAAGTAAAACAAAATAATGAAGTAAAAACAATTCTTATTTATTAAGCGCAACAGGCCTTGTAGGCCTAGGGCTAAAATGTTTACATTTCTGATTACATAAACAATATAATAAATAACTTAATAACTTACATAACTTATAAAACTTATACATTTTATTTAATTACACTTCAGTCTTTTTATACACTCCTTCACCACCTCTCTCCATCTCCTCCTGTCCAATGCTAGTTCTTTCCATCTCTAAAAGTTACTTTTCTTCAAGTGTTCATACACACGGTCCTTCCATCTTTTCCTTGGCCTGCCCTTCCTCCTCTTTTGTATTGGTCTTCGTGAGAGTACCATTTTTGGCATTCGTTTACTTCCCATTCTCTCGATGTGCCGCAAGTATCGTATTCTCTGTGCTTTGATCGTCGTCGTGATCGTTGGCTCTTGATATAGTTCTTCCAATTCTTTATTGGTTATTCTTCTCCACTGACCTTCTATTTTCACACCTCCATATATTGCTCTTTGCATTTTTCTCCCCCATCTTTCTAAAAGGTCTGTTTCTGACTTTTTGAGCACCCATG
Organism: Diabrotica virgifera virgifera; assembly: GCF_917563875.1. Lineage (NCBI taxonomy): Eukaryota > Metazoa > Arthropoda > Insecta > Coleoptera > Chrysomelidae > Diabrotica > Diabrotica virgifera. The sequence continues at coordinate 56,883,516 of NC_065449.1, read as the reverse complement.
TTTCGCATGCGTATGTTACTGTAGGTCTGATAACAGTCTTATAAATTCTTATTTTTGTTTTTCTTGATACGTATTTGGATTTCAATAATGTGCGTAATGCTCCATATTTTTTATTTCCTTTAGCTATTCTTTTCTTTATCTCCCCTTCTTCAAGACCATTTTCATCTATTTTGGCTCCCAGGTAAATAATTTCTTTGGCTCTTTTGAACGAGTATGTTTTTTCTCCATCTATTTGTACTATGATGTTATTGTCTTTTTCTTTTTGGATCTCTCCCATTATCATATACTTTGTCTTTTCTTCATTTATTTTAAGTCCGAATTTTTTGGCTTCTGTTATTATGTTTTTCATTAACTTTTCAATCGTCAATATTAATATAAAATAATGAAGTAAAACAAAATAATGAAGTAAAAGCAATCGATTGCAAAATTTAAATAAATTGCAAATTGCATATAATCTACCTCTGAAACTAATTAATAAGTTTAAGCTGCTGAATATGACACGCAAATTATAGGTCTGGATCCCGCGTATGAAAAAAAAGTTGATCAATAGCAAGCTGAAAATTTGTTAATAGCTTAAGGGTGTCTAGTCGGGCAAACTTTGATATATGGGAACACTGTAACAGGGGCAGTTTTAATTGTGGAACAGGTTAAAAATTTGGAACGGTCAGACCATGAAAATGGCACATTTATTTTGTCCGACAGAACAGACTTAAACTCTCCGAACAGAGATTAAACTCTCTTGCAAAAATCAGACTGCTATTTATCACTTGTCCTAATTCCTGTCATTTGACATATTCTACATGTTCCACTCATTAAAACGCCCATTTGGTGATAAATAGCAGTCTGATTTTTGCATGAGAGTTTAATCTCTGTTCGGAGAGTTTAAGTCTGTTCTGTCGGACAAAATACATGTGCCGTTTTCGTGGTCTGACCGTTCCAAATTTTTAACCTGTTCCACAATTAAAACTTCCCCTGTTCCAGTGTTCCCATATGTCAAAGTTTTGTCCGACTAGACACCCTTAAGCTATTAACAAATTTTCAGCTTGCTATTAATCAACTTTTTTTTCATACGCGGGATCCAGACCTATTAGGTACATAAGGTTACGTACTGTAATTGCTTAGTTATTCAATAAAAAACTCTTTTACTGAATATAATGGTCTTTCAAATAGATAGAATTTTGTTATTTTACGGAACTTGGGGAAAGATGTTGCAAATTTAAGTTGTAGAGGGAAATGGTTGTATAGTTTTCTTGTAGAGTATAATATAGATCTCTTTACTAACTCAGTGTAATAGACGTCAAAGGTAGAATCTCTGGTGGAATGGAATAGTCATGATTAGATATTGCTGAAAAAACATGTAGATGTTTACGAATTAAGCAAACAGTTTCTAGAATATATAAACAAGAAAGTGTTAAAATCCCATGATATTCGAAGTAGCTTCTGCAATGTGTTTTTCTTCTGAGGAAAAACAGATATCTTGTTGCTCTTTTTTTAATTTAAAAATACCATCGGATTGGGTAGCTGTACCAGAAACCCAAAAAAGAAGACCATATCGAAGATGAGACTCGAACAAAGAAAAATATGTTATTTTTGAAGATGCTAAAGTGATTTACTTCGAAACAGATCTTATTGCATAGCAAGCTGAAGCTAGTTTCTTACTTAACAACTCGATATGAAGGGGTCATTTAAAGGTTGCTGTCTAAAAAAATACACAAGAAATTTTACAGCATCAACGGTGCTGATCTGGCTGTTACTAAGAGGTAAAGGATGAGGAGTTTCTTTACACGATAATGCTCTTGTTTTATCTACGTTAAAAGAGAGTAAATTAGAGTCGGGTCAGGTTTTCATTGTAAGTAGATCAGAAGTTATAGTAGCATGAAGAGTTGCTATATTTGAGTAACTCCAACTGATACTGCTATCATCGGCAAAAAAAATTTCCGTCGATTTTTAAACAAGTGGTGTCATTAATAAAAATAAGGAAAAGTAGAGGACTCAATAGTGAACATTGTGGTACCCCATACACAATGTTTTTGAGACAAAAGTCTGTATCATTTGCTCTAACCAGTTGTTTCCTATTATCCAAGTAAGATTGGAACCAATTCAAAGAAATACCTCTAATTCCGTAGCCATTTAGTTTTTCTATCAAAATGATGTCATGATTTACACAATCAAAAGCTTTGGCATAGTCACAAAAAAGTAAAAACAGTGATAGTGTGGAGATTATTGTTCAGTGCTTGGTAAACCTCATGTAATACAGAAAACATGGCATCAGTGGTACATTTATTATTTAAAAAGCCGAACTGATTTTGAGATAAAATGTTATTTTTAACGAGAAAGGACATATACGAGCTTTGATGGGTTTCTCAATAATTTTGAAGAGCACCGATAGTAATGCAATAGGTCTATAATTGCAGGCATTCGATTTTCACCACCCTTTTGAAAGCTGTCTTAAATGAAGGCCGTCTTTAGGTACTCTGGAAATTTACCTTTCTCAACGGAATCATTAATTAGTGTGATGAGGACTTCCAACACATTTTCTGAGAAAATTGAGAACATTTTTATGAATAGTTGATCATTACCTACTACAGGAAAATTTGCTTTTGATACTATTGATTGTTTGGATCAGTTCAGATTTATCAACTGGTCTTATAAAGAATGAATTCGAGACTTTTCTTGAATTAGGGAGATAGGAGATGGGATTTTGTTGCGGCAAGTTTTAGATAGGTTGTTAATGTGACATAACGTCCTCAAAAAGTAACCGCCGCCACCAACCCTGTAAAAGGCCAACTCAATTATTTTATAGGCCGATAGTCCCCCGCAAGCCACAAGCCAAATAAAATAATGGAAGATTTATGGGACCAAACTTTCCATTTCTCATCGGTAAATGGATTATGAGAGGGCGATCCCGGAATTAATTTGCTGTTTAATTTAATTCATTTGCCAATTTGTTATGAATCGAGTAAGCTTGAGACAACAAATACATATTTTTGATTTAATTACCAACAAGAAGAATTGATAAAATTACAGTGACACAAACAAGAATAGAACTAGTAAAAGAGTAATAGCACAAATCACTTAATTAAATAAAGAAAATCTGACCGAAGAAATAAAGAGAAGAATAAGATTGCCCTGGGCATCATTCGGAAAATTGTTTCATATTCCAAAGAACAGAAATACCCCCAATATCTAAAAACGAGAGTCTTCAATCAATTTATATTTCCTGTCCTCATATATGGCTCTCTGACATGGACGTTTACAAAGGAAAATATGAAAAAAGTAGCAAAGACAGAAAGATCCATGACAAGACAAATTCTGAACATTAAATTATCAGACAGGAAAGGAAACGAATGGATCCATAACAAAACAAAAGTTAAAGATGTCTCTATCCAAGTAGCGAAGCTGAAATGGAAGTTCGCCTGACACACCCTAAGACAGAAGGATGAAAGATGGACTAACACGATTATAAATTGGAGACCGTGTAAAAACGGACGAAAAAGGGGAAGGCCACAAATGCGATGGTCAGATGACCTGAAGAAATACGCCGGGTCAAAATGGATGCAGATTTCCCAAGATAGAGAGGCATGGAAGAAGGAAGAGGAGGCCTATTCTAATCAAAATGGGGGAGACACGTGTGGTCAATATAGCAAGAGATAAATTACCAATTACTCCAGGGTAATAAGCTAGAAATAGACCATGTTCGGGACACTCAAAGATCCAGGTAGCTGAATACTTTTTTAGTTATTGTAGACCTATAGGAAGAAAACCTACCTGTTTCCTCCCCAGTGTTCGCGTCCGTTTTTTAATTATTAACAATTTAGTGCAAAAATCGTGATTTTTTCGATTTTTTGTACCCCATTCAAAAGCTAAATAGTTGACATAAAATTACAAAATTTAATTTTTTAGAACATTGAAAAACCTTCAAAATGCCGATTTTTGAAAGTTAAAAAGTTAATTTGTTGCTATGCAAACTGCAAAATAAGTGAAAATCGTTATTTGCTAATAACTTTTACTAACACTAGGTACCTTAGAACTTTAGTGTTTCACACAAAGTTGGGTATTGGCAAACCCTTAAAATTTGAGACCGATCCATTAATTAGTTTAAGAGTTATTCTAATTGTTTATCCCAGAGACCTTTATTTTGCAATAACATAAGACAGAAAATAATGAAGATAGGGCAATTTTGCGTATGCCAAATGAAAGTAGAAAACTGATGCTATCAAAAAGTACTAAAAAAAGATAAAAAATTATCTAATATAGTCAAAAATCCTAATGCCAAATTTGTGAAATTTTGTAGTTTATAAACATTTAGCGTAACTTTAAAAATATTGTCCGTAGAAAAAATCATTTTACATAATATTAGAAAAGCTGGTATTTTACACGAATTTTTAAAAATTTAGTTAAATTGGGACTAGTCGTGTTAAGTGAAGGGGGAGCTGGGAGCCTATAAATGCATGAGTTCAAAAACTAAAAAAGGCAACTTAAAAATACTTTCATTTTCTATATCTCGAGATCTACTGAATATATTTTGGTCGTTCTTTTTAATTTGTATGTAATTTTTCTGTACATTACAAATATATGCAATTTGTCTAGACATTTATTAATTAATAAACAGTCTACCTAATTTGGTTAAACAATTTTGAAAAAGAAAAAATAATTTTTTCCCAAAAATCCCTGATTTTAATCATACTATTAACTATTAACCATAGAAAAGGTGAAGGTATACTTTAATTAATAAATTATCTTCAATAAATAATTATCTAATAAAAATCATTTATTTATTAAAGTGTACTTTAACTTTTTCTATGATCATTAATGATACTATGATTACAAAAAATAGATTCTTGTAAAAAAAATATTTTTTCAAGAATTGTTTTTAAACAAATTAGACTGTTTATTAATTAATAAATTTATAAGCAAATTGCATATTTGTAATGTACGTAGAAATTACATACATATATAAAAAAGGAAGATCAAAATCCATTGAGTTGATCCGGAGATACAGAAAATTATATTCCTTTGAAATTGCTTTTTAGGTATTTTAACTCGGTGGATTTGTAGGTTCCCCCTCTAGTAATCGCTTGAATTACATTTTTGAAAAATCTTAGAGGGTGCTGTGAAGGTACAATGTTTGTGCAAATTTTTTAAGTAAAAATACAAATGCCATTCTTAAAAATGGCATTGATGAGATTCCTTAATTATTATAAACAAATTAGCTGTGAATTAAAAAATCATATGGCTAACTTTGTCCCAAATGAACACAGGCTAAATTTTTTTATTTGAAAATTCGTGTTAAAATACTATCTTTTCGAATATATAAAAAGATTGTTTCTACGGACAACTTTTTTAAAGTTATTCTAAATGTTTATAAACTACAAAATTTCAAAAATTTTATATTAGAATTTTTGACTATATTAATTATTTTTTTATCTTTTTTTAATACATTTTGATACTACCACTCTTCTACTTTCATTTGGCATACTCAGAATTGCCCTATCTTTATTATTTTCTGTCTTATCTTATTACAAAATAAAGGTCTCTGGGATAAACAAATAGAATAACTTTTAAACTAATTAATGGATCGGTCTTAAATTTTGAAAGTTTGTTAAGTACGCCAATACCCAACTTTGGGTGAAACACTAAAGTTCTAAGGTAGTTTTAGTAAAAGTTATTAACAAATAACGATTTTCATTTATTTTGCAGTTTGCGTAGCAACAAATTAACTTTTTAACTTTCAAAAATCGGCATTTTGAAGGTTTTTCAATGTTCTAAAAAAATGAATTTTGTAATTTTATGTCAACTATTTAGCTTTTGAATGGAGCGCAAAAAATCGAAAAAATCGCGATTTTTGCACTAAATTGTTAATAATTAAAAAACGGACGCGAACTCTAGGCAGGAAACAGGTATGTTCTCTTCTTATAGGTCTGCAATAACTAAAAAGTACAGTGAAACCTCGATAACTCCGATTAATCGGGACCGCGGCCGATCCGGGTTATCGAAAATCCGGGTTAGCCGGAGAATATGGTAAAAATTAATAACATACGGTATACTTACAGATAAACTCCGTTATAATTGAAATATCATGAAATATAAATATATGCACAGTACACATCTAAATTACGTATAGTTGTATAGACTATAATAGAGTATTGTTCATTTTTTGGTAAAAAAGCTCACGCGTAGACAAAAAAACACGCAAACACAAACCTATCTGAAGCACGATTACAGAACGGAAGCGAAAAATACGACTGTACTATACACAATACGGTCACAATCGGAACAATGTTATGTTATTTAAGAACAGTGGAGACTATAAGACAATTGTTTAAAAAAGAATTTTTTAAATAATCTTTTTTGAACAATGCTAAGACAGTTTGAAATAAATAAAGGAATACAGGTGCCTGTTGTTTCCGATAATCCGAGTCAATGAACGTCGCTCTGCCGCCGTGTGCCATGAGTCATTTTTACTATCGTATTGTTCAAATTACACAAATACACATTATCTCTCAAATATTATATTACATACATTTTTATTGTTCAAATGTTTGTCCGGAATGAAAAATCGGTCCGGGTTAGCCGGACTTCCGGGTTATCGGGGGCCGACTTATCGGGGTTCCACTGTAGTCTTTTTGTTGTACTACTACTAAGTAGTAGATCTTTGAGTGTCCCGAGAAAATCCTTTATTACTCTGGACTAAATCGGTAGAAGACGTATCGGCCGACCGCGCAAGAGATGGAGTGACAACATTCCATAATTCCATGGAGGCATCAATCCGCCAATGAACATGCACAATTGCTTATAAAGAGGAAGAAGAAGATATTTTATGTTTAAAGGACATCGCACACATTTTATGAAAAATATAATGTCACTCAAATTCAATAAAATTTATACGAATAGATTCGTTTTAAATTAACGGTCAATTCTTATCATTGCGCCAAAGTTTATGGAAATCGCATTTTTCGAGTCTATAAACGTGTCAGTTATAATCACTATTGCTCTGGGTGCTATTCAAAACAGCTTAAACCCCGCTGAGCCTAAGCGGATTAGTGAAACTATTATAATAAGATGCTTAATAGCCCGAGAAGATTTATAAAGTACCTATAATTTGGGTATTTTAAAATAGTTTTTCTCTCTCTAACTTATGTACCTACCCATTTGATTTCAGATTGATTTATATCAATTTCTGCTCTTATTATTGAAAATTAAGAGTTGGCGCAATAATAAGAATTGACCGTTAAATTGAAACGAATATATTCATATAAATTTTATTGAATTTGAGTGACATTATATTTTCCATAAGATGTGTGCGATGTCCTTTAAGTTTTGATTTTTTGATACATTGTCTTCCATTATTGTATTAATGGAAAAATATTGAAATAGATCGAAATATAAATCTTTTCAAATTTGAAGAAGGAAATAGCAGTTAACCCTAATTCGACAACAAAACAAACTACTACTACAAACAGCCAACACTTCTAACAAAAGCCAAACAACGTCAAGTTACTGTAGCGCATAATTACGATTGTCCCGGTTGTCAGAGATAGCTGGATCGGCTTTGAAGCAGCTGCAGGATCGGATTCGCCACCTGGCAGCCCCTGTCATTGACAGGCTCTATGACTAGGGTGACAAAATTCATCCACGCCCACTTGATTCTTCACGCCGTGACTTTTCAAGCCGTGTCGGATTTAACTGGATACCTTTTTAGGAACGATAGAAAAATGTAAGCAAAAGATTAGTAGAATTTTGTGGGGTACCTAATTATTTGTAACATTAACATAATCACCGAAGGGTGTAGGTATATTATGGTCTGAAATGATATCCCAGTTTCCTTTTTACATACATTTAAGCAAACAAACTCAAAAATCAATATCAACAGATTTGATAATACAAGGCGTAAAAGTATATAAAGATAAACAAAGTGACAAGAAAATATAAAAAAAGATAATAGTTAACTTGAAATGAAAGACAATATTTAATTTATTCCGTCTTCGTGATCTTGAACTCTTGTTCCATATTATACAGTGTGTCAATTTGAAAAGGTGCCACCTTCTATAATAAAAATATATAAATATATATAATATATAAAATTATATAAAAATATATATAACATTATATTGCTTTTCAGTACTTTCGGAAAAATCTTAAATTTAATATTTGAAAAAATTTTTGGAGTTCTGAACTCTATACGCTGTGAGCTCGTACGTAGAGGGGATATTTATAAATTCGCGAGCGCCAGTAGTGGCAAGTCTGTAAACGTTTACCGGAAATTTGACATAAATGTCAAAGTGATTAATTTAAAATTAAAATTAAAAACATTAATTATAAGAAATATTAGTTGGTCAAAGCTGTGGTATATATTTTTACCTTAAATATACTTACGTTTTAAATACTCAATTTACGTTTTTTTAATGTTCCGTAATATGTAATTATAAATTAATCAATTAATCTTAGCGCCATCTACACGATAATTGAGAAAGTATCCGAAGTAAGAAATTAATATTTCATCAATAGAACGTCAAAATGATTAGCAAAATCTTAAAAAAATCTGTTACAATTTAATTACTTTTTAGCGTTGTAAATATTAAGCGATAACAATTAAATAATAAATTTAAAAATTACCGGTGAAAGTTGAATTAGTAATCCGCCAGGAGCGACACCAGCGAAGCTCAGAGAGTATAGGTACTTAATATCTTTATGGTTTTTCTTGATTTTTTCCAAAAAATACTCCAAAACATACTCAAAATACTTTAATACTAAAAAAATATTTTGGAGTTCTGTACTCGATATTTTTACGGTGTCACTTCATTTTTCCAAAAGTACTAAAAATAAGTAGGTATATATATGTGGTATTTTTAAAGAAAAGGTAATAGAACTCATTTAAAAAGAGGTATTACCCAGCCACCCTTTTCATTAAAGATTTTGGGGGTTGTGTCCCCCCTCTAAAGGGTTGATGTAATTTAGTTGAAACCTGGTCTATAAAATGCCGCCCTTACAAATAAATTTGACGTGGTTTTGCATATTTTTAGATTTTCTATATTTCTATAGGAACCAAATTATCGAGGGTGGTACCTTTTCAAATTAAAACGCTAGATATATGCTTCTTTTCATGAGCATTTTTCAGTGCGTCACAAATGATAGAAAAAAGGTAAGTCCGTGATAATACACATTTATGACATTTATTCTAACATGACATTTTAGTTAAATCTGACAATTGTCACATTTTATTTGCAATTTAGTATAAAAACAAATCAATTGTTTATTGCATTTATAAAATGGTATTTTCTTTGATTTGTATAGTCTTATAAATTGTACAGATTATATTCGTAAATATATATTATATAATTAGTAAATAATTTTTTTCCTATTATAGCGCCATCTATGGACAACTAGATAAAATGTTATAAATGTCACCGACGAAATGTAATCACCGACGTGCGTTTTTTTCTGTCACATGCAATTTATTGCGTTAGAAAGAAATCGAAAAACTGTGACGCACTGAAATATCCTCATGAGAAAAAGCATAGTATTTTCGTCTGTAACTTAGCTGTAGTTTTGGTTGCATAATTTATTTTTATATTCATTTTAAATACTTATTGAAATTTTAGCCGTAGCTGTGCTGATTTTGTGGCCATATCTCGGCTATGATAATGATAATCACTTGACCAGCATAGTTCATGTTCCTTTCAGTTCCTAATCTGTTTAATAATAATTGTTTAATATAGTTCTTCCTTTAGAACTCTAACTTTTCCCATGCATGAAATTATTCACGAATTACTTTTTATAATAGGTCTCTTTTTTAGTCACAGAAATTAGTATCGCAAAATTAAGTCAGTCGCTTGTCTATAGAAACCACAATAAGTTAAACAAGGATAAACAATATGGCATGTCGTTGATTCCTTGTTTACTATGATTTTTAAGTGAGAGTGACATTAGCGCATTTGTTGGTAATTATGTGAATTTATTGTTTATTTGGTTTTTCAAATTATTTGACTTTTAGGGCCGGTTGTTCGAACGCTAATCAACAATGATCATTATTAAATATTTAATTACTGTCACCAAAACTGTCAATGTCAACTTTGTTTGGGTTGCTGAAAACATAATTAATTACAATTATGAGATTTATTATTAATTATGTTAATAATTATTGTTATATTAATTGATTATAGTCTCAGAATTGTAATTAATTATGTTTTAACAATTGACATTGACAGTAATTAATTATTTGATAATGATCATTGTTGATTAGCGTTCGAACAACCGGCCCTAAGTCTTTAAGTATGTTATTGTAATTTTTATTTTCAAATATAATTATTGTTAGAACGACTAACTACTGTCCTCTCCTGATTTGATTACTTCCGGTAAGTACCTATTTATTTTTTTACGTGACAGGTAATATCTAGGAGTGTGGCTATAGTTCTGTCGAATGGAAAATTATTTGTTTATTTTCGTGATTACTGTTAAACATTTTTGTTTTTTTAAATTTATTACCGTTCTATATTTATCTTTATAATAGTAAAATAGTCGGTATGATGTTCAAGCTGTTTATTGTTGAGTCGATCAATCTAATCAATAGTGAAAAAAATTAAACAATTCAATAAATAACTTTATAAAATGCGTCCACGGGATAACAGCCATTTCCCAATTATTACCACTGACAGTACGTATCAATGATACTACACGTCAACGTACGTTTCATTTTATGTTTTGATTTAACTTGTTTGAAAATGAACCATGACCAATGGGCAAAAATAAAATGGAACAACTATAATTAGAACTGCTAAAATATACTCAATAGGGCTTTTCATTAACAGTCATTTGTTTCGAGCTTCTGTCATATGTCGTATACTCCGTGTATATTATTATTATATACAGATTATACAACCTATGACAGAAGCTCGAAACAAATGACAATCGATGAAAAGCCCTATATCTCGCTGTAAAATTTATATGTTTAGAATTATTATACAAGCATAATAAACAGAGCTTGTTTTTGATCTTCTTAATTTTCTTCTTCAAGTTCGATATTCTCTTGAAGGATATTTTTCATCTTCCCATATTTGGTTTCCCTCAGATTTTGCCTTGTATAAGGAGTTATATTATTTACTGAGTATGTTTGCCCTCTCATTACATCTCTTAAGCAGGTACTCAAGTCCTTTGGTCAATACTAATATTTGCACGTTTCTTTGACACTCTTTGCATCCATGATATACGTATGATTCTTCTTTAAAACCCAAATTCAAAGGCTGCGAATTTATTTTTATACAGTTGAGTCCATGGTTCTTTACTCGTTCGTCATCATTTTTTTTACGCCACGCAACTGCAAGTAACAGAAAGTGGATACTGCTCCGATCACCGATTATATTATCAAATTTGACGTTATCAAATAAATAGAATGTAAAATGTTAATTTTGCTTAAAAGTTTTGGTGCAGATTTACAGCTACATTTGAAGTAGCTTAATAAATTCTTTTAATATCATTAGTAATTAATAAATAAATAACCAATTTATAAAAATTATAAAATTAAATATTTCCTTTTTGTCATTTCTTTCACTTTTTCGGAAACTTAAACAAAACAATTTCTTAACTGTGTGAATAAGGTTAACTTTGTAAGTAAATTAATCACAAAATAAAATACACTTACCATAAAATTTCAATAAAATTAATTGTGAAAACAAATGTTTATGTAATTAATATAAATAACTTCTAAAGTCAGAAACAGGACAAAAAACAGCAAAAAATCGAACAAACTGACAGCCAAAAGTAAACAAACCAGAAACTTCACAAATTGTAGTTGTATTTAAACACTGAAATCGACACTTCAATTTACTGAGTCTAGGCTTCTAGAGAATTCATAAAAATATAGGTGTCTTTATTTAATAACAGGCAGTAGATGGTTTGATTCTAGTTTCATGCGTGATCAAGAAAATGATGCTAGATAAAAAGTATGTGTTTTATCTCTCCAGGTATTAATGACGCACGAGTAAAGAACCATGGACTCAACTGTATATTTGCTTTAGTGATCACTCCTCCATACCATAGAGAAGAATAGAATAACATAACACGCAAGCATACTTGTCTTACCCGCAAGAAACATAGTTTCTTATGGAGTATGTACTCTGGTGAAATGACCAATTCTTTTTTAATGTACAAATCTTACATCTACGACTATTAATATGACTGATTTTCTTATTATCCAAGTTATTAGTAGACGTAAATCTTGATCAGTGGCGGATCCAGAATTTGGGGGGGGGGCATGGATCTTGAGGGTGATTTACCCATGGGCGGATCCAGGAGGGTGTCACGGGGCTCATGACCCCCCCCCCCATAATGGTAAACCCACTTATCCTAGGGTTGGTAAGACTAAGTGACCTTGCATCAGAGAAAAGTAATTAAATCACCCTCAAGACCCATGACCTCCCCAAAAAAAATTTCTAGATCCGCCACTGGATTTAACACTTAGGGCCGGTACTTTATGTCCCGGTTAAACCTCGGTTAGCTAACCGGGGTTTAATCGGGACAGAAAAGTACCTCATAGGGCCTCTTGCGTTGTAATAAAAGCAATTATAATTATTATTATAATTATTTATGAATATAATAATAAGTATAATTGCGTTTATGTCTATGTTATGCATATATTTCTGTCCCGATTAAACCCCGGTTAACTAACCGCCTGTTAACGGAGACATAAAGTACCGGGCCTTAGTCTTACCGCCCATAGGCGCTTAGTGGGTCTTCAATTTTTTGGATAAGCCTAATTTTTTTTTGTTTGACGGCTCTCGGTTTTTCTTTTTTTAGGATTATTGAACTGATATTTTTTTTTCGTCTGCGGGGGGGGGGCGTGACACCCCCTTTGGATCCGCCACTGATCTTGATTTGTTCTCTCGATGGATCCTCGGCCTCGTGAGTCGCTTGGTTACTTATTTTTATGTAAAAGATATCTCTGAATAATAATTGTGTGTTATCGTTGAAAAAGTTGTACAGGTTAAGTATAGGAAAACAATGGAAAGATTTTTCATATTCAACATATATATATTACAAATATGTACATCTTATAGTTAACACTGGTTCAATATTTGGTTTTATTTATGTTAGAGGAGATTAACAATATCAAAATTAAAAAAATAAATTTTCAGATTGCCGGATTGCCCTACAAAATGAACTTTTCATATTCACATTTCAACCTTTAGTGATTAAATTCTAGTTATGAATAAGTATACGCAATCAAACTTATATGGAGTCACCATGTATTTCAAATAATATTTAATTCTGTTGAAAAAGCTTTTTATTGTTGCGAAGAATAAAGGCTTTTATTGAAAATAAACAAACCGATGAAACAATTGTATATTTAGTTTAAGTTTGAGTAGAAAAAGCTACCGTGAAAAATGTTCAATAACAGAAAAACTTTAGAAGGTAATTTATGTCTGGTTGCACCAACAGATCTTAAGCTTAAGACGTGCTTTAAGCTCAGCTTACAAAACATACGCGTTGCACCATTTAGTCTTAGGTCAATTTTCAGCTTGTCACAAAGGATTGCCACGTGGAATGCATTGATAAGAACAGATGCGTAACAGAGGCCTCCGCAGCATGAAGCTTGCGGGGGGCCCCAATATGTCAGGGGCCCCATTTGTCTAATATATTATGTAAAAATATGTTATTGTTATATTATTTTACCATACATACGCAACGTTTTCTAAGCAGTGTAGTATTGAAAATGAAGTTGTCCATCAGATAGATATGTAGGTATTAATAAAATTGTAGATAATGTAACAAAAGAGAAATCTTGGACGACCGCCGTATAACAGTAAACACCTCGAGAATGACGTCATCGAATGATCTAGGCCTCGGCGGAAAGGAGGAGGGACTTCTCGAATGTACGATCCGTAGGCGGAACACGCTGATAGCTAGAGATGGGCGTCGATTGTTCCAGAATAACAACTGGGTATAAATACGAGCATATTTGTAAATACAGTTTAGTCTTAAGCTAAAGTTTGTAAAGTAAACTTGTATAAATAAATAATAAAGTCGTATATAAATACGAACCGCTAGTTTTATTGTAATTATAAGTAATTACAATAGTCACGTTACAGTTGGTGTCGGTGTTCGGTTAACTTAGTGCGATATAAATAAGTGAATTACAGAGAGACTTTAAAAGACTTTTGAACTTTATTCGTCGGGAATAACCGGAGTGCGTTGATTGTTCGGTATTCGGAAAGACTGTTAAAAGACATTTTGGAAAGTACGTGTGTGCCGACCAAAGATGTTGCTACAAGAACTTACAGTAAAACAGCTCCGTGAACAGCTAGAGGAACGGGATCTGGACAGCAGTGGGCTCAAGATAGTCCTACAAGCACGACTCGAGGATGTCCTCACGAAGAACGGAGAAGACCCAAAGACGTTCCACTTCCAGTCAGCAGAACAAGCAATCTTATCGAAATTAAAAACTGTTTCTGAAACGATCGATGAAACTTCTAGAAAAAGCGACGAGAAATTCGAAAACGTTGCTAAAAAATTTGACGAGACTTCTCAAGTAATTAAAGAAGTTAGTAGACAGAATAACGAGAAACTTGAAGAAGTTAGTAGACAGAACAACGAGAAATTTGAAAGTGTTTCTCAAAAGATCGATGAAACTTCTAGAAAAAGCGACGAGAAATTTGAAAGTGTTTCTCGAGTAATTAAAGACGTTTGTAGACAGAATGACGAGAAATTTGAAGAAGTTTCTAGAACATTCGATAAGATGCAGAAAAGTGTAGAGACCGTAGAAGAAAAGATCAAACAACTAGAGAGCATGATAACCGATACAAAAGTACAACCATCAGTTAATGCAGCAGCGTTAGATCCTGTAGTGAAAGATGAACTACCGAGAGACGAAACGTCGCATAATATGAGATTCAAATTACCACCATTCGATGGAAAGTCCTCTTGGTCCATATATCTTAGACAATTTGAAGCTATTGCGACCGCCAATCATTGGACCGAACAGGAAAAGGCTGTTTCCTTGACTGCTGCTTTGCGAGGTGATGCTGCAGATATATTAAGATCAATTCCTAAGGGTCAAGAAAATTGTTACCAGACCTTGTTCACTCGTCTAGAAAAACGCTATGGAGATGCCCATCTACAACAAGTATACAAAGCACAACTGCGAAGTAGAAGTCAACGAGCAAGTGAGAATCTGCAAGAATTTGAAGCAGATGTGGCTCGTGTGGTGCGGTTGGCTTATCCAGAGGTGCCAGACAGCGTTTTAGAAGAAATTGCAGTAGATACCTTCGTCAATGGGCTGAAAGATAACGAACTACAGAAAGCTTTACGACTAGCAAGACCGAAAGTTTTAGATGAAGCACTTGCTATTGCCTTGGAACACGAAGCAGCTAGCCAAGCTTCACGAAACAATCGAGTAATAACCGTGGAAAAAGGCGATAAGAGAAAAGAAGAACGTTTGGTGGAAATGGTACGGAGGGTGATTCGTGACACGATGCCGAAGAGACGCATGAAGAGGACTGGAAGAGTTGGTTCAAATACAGATGCTTCCTCGATACGGCCATGCAGTGAAAGTTGTAATCACCGGCTTAAAGTAGATGAACAGCTTTGCCCTGTGAGACGAACTACCGTCGTTAATGAGCAATGGCAGCCACAACAGTTACAAGAAGCCCAAGAAGACGATCCATGTATAAAAAGAGTATTGGATTGGATGCGTCGAGGTGAGAGACCTAGTTGGCAAAACATTAGTGCATGTAGTCCGGAAGTCAAGGCCTACTGGAGCCAATGGAATTGCCTGATACTAAAAGATGATCTTCTGTACAGAACCTTTGAGAACGATGATGGTACAGAATCTAAGCTTCAGTTGATTGTACCTAAAAGTAAAGTGTCAGAAGTATTGCGTCAGTTGCATGACGGTACATCAGGTGGACACTTTGGTATTACGAAGACTCTGCAAAAGGTTCGAGAACGGTTCTATTGGGTGAACTGTAAAGATGATGTAAGAAGATGGTGCCAGAAATGTGAACTGTGTGCATCCGGTAATGGTCCAGTTGGTAAAAAGAGAGCACCCATGAGACAGTACAATGTTGGCAGTCCTATGGAAAGAGTAGCAATCGACATTGCAGGTCCATTTCCAGAAACTGATGCTGGAAATAAATACATCCTGGTAGCCATGGATTATTTTACGAAATGGACCGAGGCCTATGCATTACCAAATCAAGAAGCTGCTACCGTTGCAGAGGTACTTGTTAAAGAATTCTTCAGCCGATTTGGTGTTCCCTTGGAGATCCACTCCGACCAAGGGCGAAACTTTGAGTCAGCTCTTTTCCAAAACGTTTGTAAATTGATTGGTGTCAATAAGACCAGAACAACACCCCTGCATCCTCAATCAGATGGGATGGTCGAGAGGATGAACCGAACGATGGGTAAACACTTGTCCAAAGTTGTATCTGAAAATCGGCGAGATTGGGACCAACACATTCATTTATTCCTGATGGCCTACCGCTCGGCCGTGAATGAAACTACAGGTCAAACACCAACCTGCCTGATGTTGGGTCGTGAAGTTCGGTTGCCCTGCGACCTAGAGTTTGGCTGCAGACCTTCCGAGGAATATGTTGCAGGCGAAGAATACGTAGACCGCCTGAAGTTACGAATGAACAACATTCATGAACTTGCCCGACAACACATCCAGATAGCCAGTGACAGAATGAAAGATCAATATGATTCTCGCTGCAAGAATGGAAGCTTCAAAGTAGGTGATCTTGTCTGGCTTTATAATCCACAACGTCGTCGAGGCCTGTGTCCTAAACTGCAAAGACAATGGGAAGGTCCGTATGAAGTTAAGAAGAAAATAAATGACGTAATATACAGAATTAAGAAGTTACCAAACGGTAAACCAAAAGTTATTCACATAAATCGTCTTGCACCATATGCTGGCTCAAATGAAACAGAGGAAGCCCGAGTCCTCCAACAGGAGATGAAAGATGCACCACAGCCAAGTTTTAAGGAATTTATGTCAAATTACGCAGAAAGAAAGAGTACTAGATTCGGCGTGACCACAGAAGTTCAGCAAGATCTGTTTGGTGTTCCAGAAAACGTCTCTCTAGTCCACTGTGTTGCCCAAGACCTCGAGATGACTAAAGGAATCTCGTCCGTATTCAATAGAAAGTTCGGCCGCCTGGACGAGTTAAGGAATCAACAACCTAAAATTGGAAGAGTATTGCGATTGGAAGATGGTCCTCGATCTTTGCTGTATATAGTGACCAGGAAGTCTTATACGGACACGCCAAGCTACGAGAACATATGGCGTGCTCTAACTAATTTGAAGAAAATCGTGTGTAATTATGACATCAAAGATTTGGCTATCCCAAAAATAGGCCATGCAGTAGAAAGTCTGGATTGGAAGATTGTGAGAAGCATGCTTGAAGTGATCTTCAGAGAAACTGGGGTACGAATTACTGTGTGTTGCATGAACCCGAAGATGTCATACCCTTCAAAGACAGTAGACTGCTATTTCTTCTTGAAGGGTGTATGCAGAGCTGGAGAGTCGTGTAGATTCCGCCATCCTGGGCCTTCATCTAGAGTTGCTGATCGGGACGCTCAGATCTTAAGAGGGGAGCAGTGTAACAAAAGAGAAATCTTGGACGACCGCCGTATAACAGTAAACACCTCGAGAATGACGTCATCGAATGATCTAGGCCTCGGCGGAAAGGAGGAGGGACTTCTCGAACGTACGATCCGTAGGCGGAACACGCTGATAGCTAGAGATGGGCGTCGATTGTTCCAGAATAACAACTGGGTATAAATACGAGCATATTTGTAAATACAGTTTAGTCTTAAGCTAAAGTTTGTAAAGTAAACTTGTATAAATAAATAATAAAGTCGTATATAAATACGAACCGCTAGTTTTATTGTAATTATAAGTAATTACAATAGTCACGTTACAATAATATATTCGCTGATAGTAATTCACGAAGAAAGTTGTTCATCTCATAGAATAATACTATGCATGTAATAATGTAATCATTTATTAACTTTTGTTCTAATTTATTCTATACCAATAAAGATGAAAAAGGTAAATTATCATAAACAGTGCATGAATACACTAATAACCCAGTAAATGACCGTTTTGGAGTGTAATTATCAGCGTCACGACGAATTTCCTTGACAATTTGGATTTAGGTTCTACTTACCCTCCACTTAAAGTTGGACTTGTGCCGTTGGTTGCTTTTACTTGGGGGGTGAAAGACACTCCTTCTCGGGAGTGAAAAACATACGTTTAAAATAAGTCCGGAAATGGATAAATTGACTAATTATAAGCAATTTTTGTTCTATAGAATTTCTTTATTTAAGTCAAATATATTTGAGAGTGAAATTGCTTATTTTTCAACGAAAAAAAAACACGTTTTCAGGTGGTTCTTCGCAAATTACTCAAAAAATAAGTATTTTATCGTATGAGATATTATCAAAAAATTATATTTTTAGCAAAAATGTAACTTATAAAAAAAAATGGTGTATTCATGATGCCTATCGACACAGTAAAAGCAAAGTTGTAGCTCATGAAAAATTGTTCTTATTCGTCCAATTCCAAATCGAATATTTCAACGTAAAATAACCAAAAAATGAAGAAATTTTCGGGGATAACTCATTAAAGCTTTTCTTAAATGGTGAAAAGAACTTTATTTTTATGTTTTAAAAATAAAATCAACCCCCTATTTTTGGTAAAAAAATCATGAAAATCTCCCCCTATTTTTAGCACCCCAAATAAAATTATGTTGGCGCTTTACCATTTACTTTATATTATGTTTTGTTTATATGACCTGTATGTTTGACCGGTTCAAAGTTCTTATTTTTGAAAAAATTTGGTTTTATACCATGCCCCATGAAAAATGCCCTTTTTTCAAAATAACTTAAAAAGTATTAGTGATGCGCAAAATTTTAAACAGTAAAGAAATGTAGGTTTTGCTTTTATAAATATTTTGGTTTAATTTTGTTTTTCTGTAAGACAAAAAATTTGCACACACTCGTAATTAGTGACTCGTTCAAGCCCTTTCAACTAGAACCCTTTCAAAAATAAGCACTTTGAACAGGAAAAACTTACAGGTTATATACAAAAAAATTAAGTAAAGCAGTTAAAGTAAATTTGTACAGCAGTAATGATTAGTTTCATTTGAGGTGTTAAATAGGTGGAGATTTTCAAGATTTTTCTTATAAAAAAAGGGGTTAACTTTATTTTGAGCGCTTAGTTTTGATGGTAGAATCTCTTATAAAAAATAAAAATAAAATAAAGCTTTTTTAAACACTTTAAAAAAGTTTTAATGGGTTTTCCCTGAAAAGTGCCTCATATTTTGATTATTTCAGGTTGAAATATTCGATTTGGAATTTGACACATAAGAACAATTTTATATGAACTACACTTTGTTTTTTGTCTTTTTTTGCTACATTTTTGTTAAGAATTTTTTTTCGATTAAATATTTACTTTTTGAGCTATTTGCGAAAAAACTGCCTGCAAACGTGTTTTTTTTTTTTTTGTTAAATAATAAACATTTTTTCACTCGCAAATAACTCATCGAAATGTATTGACTTGACCACTTGTCACGGTGGTGACACTAAAAATTACACGGTATCGCCCTATTTCACGTTCATTTACTGGGCTATAACACATATAAGTTTTGTTACACAAGTCGCATTTAGTACTTTTTAAAGGGGGCCCCATTTCCAATACTGCGGGGGGCCCCGGCGGAGTTTATTAGGCCACTGGATAAGAATCGCAAATTATGGTACAACGTATGTAAGACTTAAAGCGGCCCTATCTACATAATTTTATGAATTGAATTGTTTATCTCCTCTATTTGATATATAATCATACAATTATAATTAACTTATTGCACCTTTGTTGATAAAATCATACAGGGTGTCCCAAAAGTAGTGGAACGGTCGAATATTTCGCGAACTAAACATCGGATCGAAAAACTGAAAAATAAGTGTTCAATCATTTTCAAAAATCTATCCAATGACACCAAACCCCAACCCCCACTACACCCCCTGGAGGTGGGGTGGAGGGTAACTTTAAAATCTCAAATGGAAACCCCTAGTTTTTCTTGCAGATTTGGATTCGTTACGTAAAAGTAAGCAACTTTTATTCAAGACATTTTTCGAACTGTGGATAGATGGCGTTATAATTGGGAAAAACGATTTATCCTGATACCATAGGTAAATTATAGAAACGGTCTAATATCTCGAGAAATACACTTCCAAATGAGAAACCAAAAAAAAAGCTTTTTAATACTTTTTGAAAACCTATCGAATAACACTAAACATGACCCTCCAACCCACCCCCTCGAGGTGGGGTGGGGGTAGCTTTAAAATCTTAAATAGCAACCCCCACTTTTTATTACAGATTCGGATTCGTCCGGATTTATTCGTCGGATTCGGATTCGATAGATGGCGCTTTAATTGAAAAAATACGATTTATTAGCGCCATCTATCAGCAATTTTAAAAAATGTTTCGAATAAATGTGGTTTAATTTTTCATGACGAATTCGAATATGCAATAAAAAGTGGGGGTTGCTATTTAAGATTTTAAATTTACCCCCCACCCCATCTCCAGAGGGTGGGTTAGAGGATGATGTTTGGTGTTTATCGATAGGTTTTCGAAAAATATTAAGAACTTGATTTCTGGTTTCTCATTTGGAAGTGTATTTCTCGAGATATTAGACCGTTTCTATAATTTACCTATGGTATCAGGATAAATCGTTTTTTTCAATTATAGCGCCATCTATCCACAGTTCGAAAAAATGTCTTGAATAAAAGTTGCTTACTTTTACGTACCGAATCCAAATCTGCAAGAAAAACTTGGGGTTTCCATTTGAGATTTTAAAGTTACCTCCCACCCCACCTCCAGGGGGTGTAGTGGGGGTTGGTTTTTGGTGTCATTGGATAGATTTTTAAAAATAATTGAACACGTATTTCTCAGTTTTTTGATCCGATGTTTAGTTCGCGAAATATTCGACCGTTCCACTACTTTTGGAACACCCTATATAATAGTCATATTATTATTTCAAAAATCTATTCTTCTACCCAATGATATTGAAAAAAAATCAATATGTCAAAAAATTTACAAAATTGTTCAATTCCCAAAAACACGACGATAAAAAATAATTTTATATTTATATACAAATATTATATTTGATGAAAAATTAATACCTACTGTACAATTTGAAAACTATGAATAGAACTATGAACAGGTATTTTAGTATTGGATGGAAAACGAACATATTTTGGAAGGACGATGGATTTCTTACAGAACAGTTATTTTACATATATTAATTCTTTATTTTTGTTTTTGTTTTTCTTCAAAACCCTGAAGAATCTAAGAACAGAAAAGTCTTCACAAACACCAAAACAGATGAGAGACAAAGAAGAACGCCTATTGCATGGCAATGATCAATGATCACATCCTAGATAGATGGAAGCAATATTTCCAGTATCTACAGAGCATCCA
Organism: Diabrotica virgifera virgifera; assembly: GCF_917563875.1. Lineage (NCBI taxonomy): Eukaryota > Metazoa > Arthropoda > Insecta > Coleoptera > Chrysomelidae > Diabrotica > Diabrotica virgifera. The sequence continues at coordinate 56,862,041 of NC_065449.1, read as the reverse complement.
AAAAGTTGTAGACATCAACCCAGAAGAACCGCACACGAGCTAGAGTAAGAAGACCAAAACCCAGTCGAAATAGGTATAGTAGAAACAAAAGAAATAATTAAAAAACTTAAGAAAAGGTACGGAGGCTGGATTTGATAAAATCACACCGGAAATGCTAAAAAACATGAACGACAAGGACATTGAATTGATAACAAAAGTTTTGTAATACGGCACGGAGTGAGACCAACTTACAAATTGATAACAAAAGTTTGTAATAAGGCACGGAGTGAGAGAATATTAGAGAAACGTATTTTACAAGAAGTTGATTCTAAGTGGAACAATCACAGAGTGGATTTAGAAAAGGCAAAATATCCAAGACCACATTTTCACTAGGAAGAAACTAATACAGAACGTACGGAACTCAAGCACTGAGTTATACCAAGCCATTATTGACTTAGAAAAGGCATCTGATAATACTCCAAGGAAGGTGAGAGACATACGTTTAAAAAATAGGTGTGAATAACTTAGTGAAGACTTTGATTATAATTTATGAGTGTGTACACACATACAAGGAACAGGGTCAGAACCAATAATACGGAATCCGAAGAGTTCATACTAATTAAGGGTTTACGTCAAGGGGCAATCCTTAACCTCATACTGTTTAACATCGTCTTGGATAACAAACATAATTAAAGAAACCAGAGCAGAAACACTGAAATTATATGCCGGATATAGAAATTTCGAAACAGTCTCAGTGTGGATCTCATACTGTGCATACGCAAACGATCTCGTGATATTTGGAATAAATCAAGAAGCACTCAAACCATATTTACAAGTATGGAAGGCTGCACTAATGAAACGAAATTTGTGGATTAATAATGAGAAGATGAAAGTAGTGGTATCCGGAAAAAATAGAAAACAAACGGAAATACACTTGAACAAGTCGAAACTTACAAATACTTAGGAGTACAAGTAGAGAACAGCGGAACTGAAGAAGCTAAAATAGTTCGAGAATATAAAATGCTGCTTGTATGTACCACCCAATCAAAAGTACGTTTTTGTCCAAAAAAGGCAAATCCCAAAAAGCCAAAGTCACCATGTACAAGACGATGTTTGTGCCGATTGTAACTTTTGATAGTAAAAGTTGAAAGCTTACTGATAAATTAAGAACGAAAATACAGAGCATAGAAATGAAGTTTCTTAGAAGAATAATGGGCATAACCAGGTTAGACAGGATTAGAAATGAGGCAGTTGGAAGACATCTTAAGGTCCAACCAATTATTAATAAAAGTGAAGAGGCCAAACTGAGATGGTATGGACACATGGTTAGAATGAATCAAGAAAATCCAGTTAAACAAGTATGGGAAGCAAGAAGACAAATTAAGAGACCAAGGGGCAGGCCAATGGAGACATGGGACGATAATGTTACCTAAATCCTAGATACATATAATTATTATTGTTTTTATGTAATTAATGAGATTCAATACAATACTAAAGCGATTTCAACTCACGGACATTGATAGTCATAATTTATTCAACTTTTCTCCTTGAACATTGTCCCCTAAATCGATTTTTACTCGAGAACAATCCATACAATTACCAAGTAAAAGATCATCTGCTGAATGATAATTTTTCTTTAACTATTTTCTTTACTTATTTGTTAGTCTTTTTTTAGATATTATTACAAGGTGTTTCATTAATAATCGGAAATATTTTAACTGTATACTCCTGTGCTCAAAATATTAATGTACCCAAATCACCTAGTCAGAAACCGCTTCCAAAGGGAGCTAGAGCTCTTTGAAGAGCTATGTCTTTTAACTGGGTTTTTTAAATACCTCCAGAACGCTTCTATGTATTTAGAAAAACGAAAAGCGATACGCCTATTTATCTTCCAGAGATAAATCGATTCCATAAATTGCGAATTTATAGTACCGGTCATAGGGGTCCCTTTTGGGAAGGGCAACGGCATACCTTTTTTGTCTTTAACTGTTAAGCATTTCTGACACTGGATTTATTAAATTTTGAGGTACAATACAACCTGCCATATCCGGACCTCTCATATCCGGATTTCCCCATATCCGGACGGTTCTGCCGTCCGCATCTACCGAAATATACCGAGAAAGTCAGTCCTGCTGTTGGACAACACACCTTCTCATCTCGACCCAAAAGAACTAAAAGATGGCAAAATAATGTATTATAGGATCTATAAAACGTGTCTATCGACGAAAGTTATTGACGGCGTTGATTACTGGAATGTATGAAGGAGAAAACGTTTCAGAGACTATAAAAGAAGTGGTCTTGATTGATATCCGGATTTTTTCATATCCGGATCGGTCTGTCGCCACATTGATCCGGATATGGCAGGTTTTACTGTATTCTAGTACTTAAATGTACTCTTGTTTTAACGGTAGGATACACCGATTTCAAGAAAAAACGATTTGAAAGTTTTTGGTTTTTTGAATTTGAAAAAAATGTGAATTTTTTTTTTAAATAAGACGGTGTATTTTACCGACTTTAATTATTCTTTCTTTCTTTCTCTCCTTCCTTGTACCCTATCAGGGTGTCAGATTTGGAATCGCTATTTTAATTTACATTCACCCATCTCTTCCATTCTTTTCTGTTTTCCGCCATTATTTTTAATTCCTCGAGTGATTTTCCTTTAACTTTCCCCGCCTCTACTATTTGCTGTATCCATTTATTCTTAGTCTACCTCTTTTTCTTTTTGCAATGTTCCTTGCTTCGTGGATTCTTCTCGTAATTCTGTTGTGTTGCATCCTCATCAAAAGTTCTCCTTTTTTGTATATTGGTACAATTATGTTATTCTGCCAGTCTCTAGGGATTGCTTGCTTTTCCCATGCCTCTTTATATGTATATTATCCATAGCCAGTTTATTCCCTCTTCTCCCATGTATTTTACCATTTCCGGTTTAATTTCATCATCTCCTCCTGCCTTGTCTAATTTTATGTTTGATATTCCTTCTATTACTTCTTCTCTACTTATTTGGTCTATCTCTGTGTTTTCTTGGCCTTCATTTATTACATTGTCAACCTGTGTTACTTCGGTATCAAATTTTTCCTCATAATATTCTTTCCATACCCTAGCTATTTGTTCCGGGTTTATTTGAATTTGCATTGATCTATCTCTTACTGCATTTATCTCCTTTTGTTTTCCCCCCTTCATGTGTCGTATTGTCGTCCAAAAGTTTCTATTGTTTGTTCTATATCCTTCTTGTAGTTTTTCTCCAAATTCTTTCCATGATTTTGCTTTTGCTTGTGTCACTGTCTTTTTTACCAATCGTCTCTGCTTGTAATATTCTTCTTTATCTTCTTCTAATCCCGTTTCGATGTATTTTTTCCATGCCATTTTCTTCTATTTTATTTCTGTTTTCACTTCTTTATTCCACCATCTTGTCCTTTTCAATTGATAATTACATTTTTTGATTCCACACACTTCAGCTGCTGTTTTCTTTAATACTTCCCTGTAAGTTTTCCATCTTTCTTCCATTGTCCATGTTTCTTTTTGGTACTCTATCTGCCTCAATCTTTTATTGGTTTCCTTCTTGTAAATTTCTCGCACACGTTCTATCTTTAATTTGTTTACTTTTACTTTCTTGTCTTTAACTGTTAAACATTTTTGACACTGGATTTATTAAATTTTGAGGTATTCTAGTACTTAAATGTACTCTTGTTTTAACGGTAGGATACACCGATTTCAAGAAAAAACAATTTGAAGTTTTAGGTTTTTTGAATTTGAAAAAAAAATGTGATTTTTTTTTAATAAGACGGTATATTTTACCGACTTTAATTATTATATAAGTATTATTTATACTTATATAATATCATTACCGGTGTAATTTAATAATCCAGGATCAAAAATGTTTTAAAGTTCAAGTCAAAAAAGTTATGAGATAAAATAACTGTTGCCCTACCCAAAAGGGACGCCCATGACCGGTACTACAAATTCGCAATTTATGGAATGGATTTATCTTTCAGAGAAAGATTTTAGGCGTACAAATTTTCATTTTTCTACATAGAAGCGTTCTGGAGGTACCTATTTAAAACAAACTAATTACAAGACGCCATACTTTAAAGAGCTCTATTTCCCTCAGGAAGCATTTTCGGACTATGTGATTTGAATCTTAATATTTTGAGCCCAGGAATCTACAGTTAAAATATTTCCAATTATTAATGAAACACCCTGTATATGTACAAAACCCTTCAGTATATGTACAAGAGATTTACATTTTCGTTTTGTAGCTGTGGTGAAGAAATCGTTTATTTTCCAACCCTCTAATACAATAGGTACTGTCGTACTGTTGTTGTAGAAAAGGTGTAAAATAAAATATCAAATAATTGTAGGAAATACATAAAAGGTTAATACATAACAATGTCTAATATTGTTAAAAAAAGTTTTCGGTGTTTTTGAGAATTTAAAAGTTTATGCTTATTATACAGGGTGTTTCTTATCTTTGTGTCCTATTCGAATGTTAAAAAAATTTAAACAAAATGTTTAATTGCTATTCAAGCTAAAAATATAACAAAGAAATACCCTGTAAATAAAGCATTTTTTATAAAATTAGATCATCGTACTAACATATCAGTATTCACAAGAAACACATGATCTTTGAGCCGTACTTTTACATCACATCTGAATCACTAGTCTCTATAAATCTAGTTTTATGTCTAGTGGGGCGGAGCTTGAGTATGGAATCCATGTAAGTCTAAACCAGCTCTTAATGCAGCGTGACTAGCTAATACTCTACCGGCCAAATCACCAAGAGCTCGTTCTAACTGCTGATGCTGACTCCTAACTGCAAATCTGCAATAATTAAGAAAAACAAATATAAAACATACAATTCTCTGTCTGAATATCAAACATGTACTACTACAATAGTCCATTTACTCACCTTGCTGTGAATTTTAAAGAACCGCTTAGATTGACATGATATTTGGCATACACATAGCTAACATGTCAAAGAAAAAAGTGATATTGAGCTGATGTGAGCTTTTGCCCTAAGGGTGAGTTTCACCCCTTCTCGGAGGTGAAAAAATAAACGTTCAAAATAAGTACGGAATTGGACAAAAAGAAGAATTCTAAGGAATCTTTCAGGAGTTTTTCATTAAATCAATACTTTTCAAGTTATTTACGAGAAAAATAACTCAAAAAGTAAGTATTTTATTGAAAAAATATTCTTAGCAAAATATTGCTCATAAAAAACTGAAAAAAAATGGTGTATCGAAGAAGTGTTTAGACCCAGTAGAAGTAGAGTTGTAGCTACTGAAAAGTAGGTTATTATTAGTCAAATTACAAATCGAATATTTCAACGTAAAATAACCAAAAAATGAAGAACTCTTTGGGGAAAACTTTTCACAACTTTTTCAAAGTATTTAAAAAAGGTTCTAGCATCAAAAGTAAGTTACGCTCAAAACAAGTTGGTCCCTTTTTTTGGTAAAAAAATCGTAAAAATCACCCTCTAATTAGCTCCCGAAATGAAATTAATGGTTACCGCTTCACAAGTTACTTTACTTATGTATTGTTTATATACTTACTGTGTAAGTTTCACCGGTTCAAAGTGCTCATTTTTGAAAAAATTTGGTTTTAAAGATTTTTTTTTATTTTGAAAAAAATTAATTATTAATTAATTAATTTAAAAATTATTAGTGACACAAAGCATCTCAAGAAGTAAAAAAATGTAGATTTTGCTTTTCTGAATATGTTGCATTTTTTGTTTTTGTCTAAGACAAAAATTGGTTAAGATATGGTTATTCAAAATTTGCATACACTCCGGAGTAGTGACTCGTTCAAGCACTTTTAACTTCAGGCTTTTTAAAAATAAGCCTTTTGAACCTGTGAAACTTACAGATCATATAAACAATACATATTCTTTTTCTCATGATCATCTTTCAGTGCGTCACAGTTTTTCGATTTCTTTCTAACGCATTAAATTGTATGTGACAGAAAAAAAGGCACGTCCGTGATTACAGACATTTACAACATTTATTCTAGTTATTCTAGTTGTCGATAGATGGCGCCATAATAAAAAAATATTTTTTTTTAATTAGATAATAATATTACAAATATATTCTGTATAATTTATAAGACTATACAAATCAAAGGAAATACTATTTTATAAATGCAAGAAACACATTTGATTTGTTTTTATTCCAAATTGAAAATAAAATGTGACAACTGTCAGATTTAACTAAAATGTCATGTTAGAATAAATGTCATAAATGTGTATTATCACGGACTTACCCTTTTTCCTATCATTTGTTACGCACTGAAAAATGCTCATGAAAAGAACAATACTTAAGTAAAGTAACTTGTGAAGCGGTAACGATTAATTTCATTTGGGATGCTAATAAGGGGTGATTATTACGATTTTTTTACCAAGAAAAAAGGAACCAACAGTATTTTGAACGTAACTTACGTACTTTTGATGGTAAAAGCCTTTTTAGAAAACAAAAGTAAAGGTTTTTTAAGTACTTTAAAAAAGTAATAATGAGTTTCTCTTGAAAAGTGCTTGACTTTTTGTTTATCTCTTATCTCACGTTCAAATAATCGATTTAGAATTTGACGAATATGAACCTACTTTTCATTAATAGGTACAACTCTGCTTCTACTGTGTCTACATACTTCATATATACGCCATTTTTCTTACTTTTTTTAAGCTATGTATATTTCTGCTAAGAATTTTTTTCCTATCAAATACTTACTTTTTGAGTTATTTGCGAAAAACCGTATAAAAAGGTGTTTTTTTCATTGAAAATGAACATATTCACTCGCAAATAACTCGAAAAGTATTGAATATATTTTTATATATTTAGTAAAAAGCGCTATAGAACATAATTAAGTTGCTTAGAATTAGTTAGTTTATCTACTTCCGGACTTATTTTGAACGTGTTTTTCACCCCCAAGAAGAAGTATCCCCAGGGCAAAATCACACATCCGCACAATATCACTTGGTTTTTTTAACATGTTAGCTATGTGTATGCCAAATTCCACGTCAATCAAAGCGGTTCTTTAGGACGTTTTTGGTTGTCAAAAAAAATTATGTAGCTTTTATTTTAGTTCTTTACGCAATATTAATTAATTATTATCGTATTAATGTGGTCTTTCTCTTAAGTAATTTAGTTTAAAATACCATCAAAAGTGTGTTTTTTCCCTTGAATATAACAAAAAATTAAACATTGTAACATGCTACACATTGGGAGTCAGTTATGTAACGATAGGTTGGGCAATACTAATCTGCGATGCAGACGATGAATTACTAATCTCTCAAAGTGAAGATGATTAAGCCTACGGCCAGACAAGCGACAATTTACGGCGCTGTAAGAGCAGTAAAATGAAGCGCGAAAAGTGGTCCCACGGTGAGTGTAGTGGATGGCCAGACTGAGCTGTAAAATATCGCGCACCAACATAGCAACATAGGATAGGACCTATTTTTCGCGCTTCATTTTACTGCTCTTACAGTCGCTTGTCTGGGCCTCGATTTTTGACCCTTCGCTTCGCTATCGAACGAATTCGCTACGTATACTAAACAGATACGGAGCGAATACGTTCGATAACGAAGCGAAGGGCCAAAAATCGAGGCCCTGCTCGTAGCCTTACAACGTATGCTGCACCAATTTAATATAACCGCCAGAAAATTTAACACGTTAATTTCCCCAAAAAAGACAAAATGCATGGTTATAACAGCAAATGCAATTAGATGTAAATTGGAGCTGGAGGGTCAGATAATAGAACAATAGTAATGTAGTTTAATATCTAATCAGCACACTATCTAGCTATGGAAAGCTCAAAACAGGAGTGGAAGTTCAAGTAAAGAGTAGAGCAAACAGAGCCGCAGGTTTGCCTGAATGAAACAATATGGAGAAATAAAAATATCGGAAGAGAAATTAAAGGCACAATTTACAAAACAGTCACACCGACCAATAATGACATACTCGGCAGACACACGACCTGACACAGAGAGGACAATAGTATTGCTCTAAACAGCGGAGATGAAAACCCTTCGAGAAATCGATGGTAAGACACTACGGGACAGAGCTAGAAGTACAGATATGCGACAGAGGTGCAAGGTGGAGAACATTAATACCTGGATAAGAAACAGAAGAGTAGAATGGAATGGCAACAAATAGAGTAGTAAGGACGGCAAGAGACGGTTCCCCAATAGGAATACGATCAGTGGGAAGACCACGAAAACGAAGGAACGACAACTTACTGGAGGCACATTGAAAAAACAAACAGAGCCATTTTGTCTATACAAAAAGAATAAGAAGAAGATAATAAACTTACCTGTTAACGTGTACTGGAATGGGCACTACAAGTTTACTTTTCTGGTGGGAATTCTTAACTCCTTGGTGCGGTCCACTACCAAGGCCAGCCTTTACTCTTTTCCACTTCGCTCTTCGATTCTGGAACCAAATTTTAACTTGAACTTCGCTCAGTCGAAGTGCAGAAGCTATTTGGCTTCGTTCTGTAAGCGAAAGGTATTTTTTCGCATGAAATTCTCTTTCTAGTTCTAATAATTGCTCACTCGTAAACGCCGTACGTCGGCGGCGAGCTTTCGTAGCGGCTGAGCCTTCTGCTGAATGGGATTCATCTAAATCATCGTCTATATCCGAATTACCTGCAAAGAAACAATGTTTTAAATTATAAATATAAATCATTCCATCCATGATGATTTCGAAATGCAGTGGGTACGAGAGGCTCGCTTTAGTATACATACAAGCAGGGCCGCCGCTACCATGTGTGCTACTAAGTGTGCAGCGCACACGGGCGGCCAACAATATGTGCGGCCAAAAGGGCCACTGATGATAATACTATTTTTAAAACGAAAATAAATTCAAATAATTAAATAGTAATGATTCAGATGATTCTGTAAACTATTATTATTATTACCTGACAATACTAAAAGGCGTTTCATTTATGATTTATAGTTCTTTTTTTTTCATCCTAATCTAAACAAACATATTAGAAAATATTATTTATTGTATGAACTGCCCTTTTGCAGGTACAGTCATAAAGCAGTTCCGGTAATACTTTTTAAATTCAAAGCGGCTGGCGGCTTTCGGACTTCTAGATATTTTTATAGATAGAATACCTCCACAGCTTCTCCTGCTCATCGTAAAACGCAACAAATTGGAGCAGATGGCCGCTCTCGTATAGCCAATCTTTTATCCTGTCCCTATATGATAGTTAATACTCCCAACTATCATACGACATCCACCCCTACCCATCATACACGTCCTGATACTCAAACCTATACCCGAGGAGAAAACCTCTGAAACCAGTGGAGGAAACCACGAAAACAAACGGATTTTACATAGGGATGACGGCTATGTATCATCCTGATATACCGCCACCCCAACCTCAAGGTGTGATACCATCATGTCGAAGGGGGTAACATAGTGGGTTACAAGCGATACCTAAGGGAGATGGCGAACCCGAGCGGAAAACAGCCTTGGGGGCAAGGGCGCACTGCCCCACTGAACCGATCAGCACGACCCAACATTTGGGAAGAAAAATGGGACAAAAAAAGAAAAAAATAAAGCCATAGAGAGGGGAGCGAGGGCGAAAGAGAAAACAAAAGAGGGAGGGAAAAAGAAAAGGACGAAACTCAAGGGGAGAAAAGCGGTAGGCGAGAAGTAGAAGAAAAGGAATAAATCGGATCTTGAACCAGCGCAAACAAAAGCAATGGAAATGAGAGAGAAGATAAGAGGGGCGGAACAGGGCGAATTTTCGATATTTTGCTTCGCGTTAGAGATATCGGAAAAAGTTATTTGGAAAAGTTGTTCCAAATATTATTCTAACTTCACGTATTAAATTTCATTACAAAATTCGCACTTTTAGTTTTTTTTGAGAATTTGTAGTCATGATCCGAAAACATACAATTGGCTATCCCGAGATGCAGCTTGGGACAACCATTACCGAAGGCACAAACAAATGTAGCCTACCCTAGCCCCAAAAAGTTCCCGGAAATTCTCGTCCACTAGGGCTAGACAAGCCACAGTTACAGCGCTGTGCTAGTGTAAGAATGAGAGACGCATATCATTCTGTTCTGTTCTTTAGGTTAGGCGGATTTTAAAGTGCCTGACCATAGGGTAGTGCCATTAATAGAAGTCAGTAGTACTACTACGAGGAGCGTAAAATAATTACAACTTCGAAGAGAAATTAAAAAGTAGCTTTTTTATTTTAGATACTTACGCATTGTGTCAAAATTTATAAATTACCATTTTGAAATAAATAATTTATATTAATAAATTATTTATTATTGTATTGTACATTTGAAGAGGTTAGGCAGCGCCCACCTTGCCTACCACGACGGGCCGCCCCTGTGCACTTGTTAGGAAATAACTATTTTCTACAACCGTGTTAAAAATGCAATTTTTAGCACTCCATACGAGCGTTAAAAATGCTACTTTAAGGCACTAGCGCTTTAAAATTTTTATGGCACTGAAGTTCGTATTGAATGTATAGGCAATTTTGATGTAATGTCAAAAAAATATAAAAATGGAATGTCAGTCAAGTTCAAGTAAAAGTTTTTGTAGATATTGTCCTGTAATTACGTTTATAGAAAAAATATTGTATGATATTCGTGTTAAAAAGTACATTTTTAAGGCACTCATGTGAATTGCAGAACTCGCTTCGCTCATTCTGCAAACTTTCACATGCGTGCCTTAAACGTGTACTTTTAACACTTATATCATAAATAACTGTTATCACACAGGGATATTAACAACTGATTATATTGTGATTGTGAATTAAGACCGAGGCTATTACGAAGTAATGTATTCTCCACATTGTTGTATGACGTTGAAGTATGATCGCTGAACCAAACGGACCTACATAAATTGGAAGTATGTATTGGAAAGATGCTACTGGAGAATGCTTATACCGTAGATAAACCATATTACAAATGAAGATCTGTTGCTAAGACTGAACAAAGAAGTGGACACTATAAAGAAAAGGGAAAAAATGAAAACTGAAGTATTTTGGTCGTGTAACGACGGGAACCAGTTACAAGACGGTACGACTAATAATAGAGGGAACGATAATGACGACAATAGTTTAAATTGTAGTTTAATCCCAAAAAATATAGTATTTACCGTAAAAATAAAATCACTCACAAGAAATAAAATGTAGAATAGATAAGGCTAGAAGTGCATTCACTAACATGGCAAAACTCTTTAAAAGCCACAACCTTAATCTGGAGATAAAAGTAAGGCTCCTACGATGTTATATATTCTCAATATTATACTACGGAGTTGAATCCCGGACACTCACTGAAGCGATGGAGAAAAAACTTCGAAGCCTTCGAGATGTGGCTATATATACAGGCGAATCCTAAGGATATCATGGACGGACAAGGTAACCAATGAGACCGTATTACGAAGAATGGGGAAAGAAAGAGAGGTGATGTATACCATTAAAAGGAGAAAGTTAGAATAACTCGGACACATAATGAGAAACGGCACAAAATACAGGTTACTGAACGTAATACTTCAAGGCAAAGTATTCGGAAAGCGAGGAATTGGGAGAAGAAGAATATCATGGTTAAAGAACCTGTGAAAATGGTTATCCATAATAACAACTAATCTATTTAAAGCATCAGTTAATAAAATAATTATAACCAGAATGATCGCCAATATTCGAAACAAATAGGCACCAAAATAAGATGAAGAATCTAAAAATGCCACAAAAATAATTTTAGAATAATGTTCCATGATAAAACAGAAATTTGCAGACTTTAGTTCATTGGGGGTAAATATTTGAGTTATTCAATATGTTGCGGTTTTTTCATGGAAGGTACCTACTACTAAACCTTATGTTAGTTAACAAGAGATGTATGTTATCGTAATAGCCACTACCTGTTACTTTAAATTATACAACATTCTGTAGACAAACGTAATAATTTACGAAAATTGATACTTTCATCCTTTAAACAACGTGGTATTACATTTAACAAGTTCATTTCAGTTAATAAAGGGAAATACACTGATATTAACGACAAAAAAAGTTGTTAAATACGTCAAATTGAAATAATGGTGCTCCGTTACCGTGCAACGCATTCGTGTAAAAGAAAATTACAATGATTGTTATATGCGAAGCCCTTTAAAAAAATACTTTTACTTTTACACAGGCAGGATTGGTTCTTAGAAAGTTGGTTATTGTTGGTAAAAAGTACTTGGCTAACTGTATGAAAATCATTAAATAGTCTAAGATCCGAATATAGGTCGATCTGTACCCATCTGCTTGCCGGATGAAACATTTTTTTTATTAAATTTCATACATAGACAAATATTTCTAGAATGGGTTGCCTATCAAAATCGTGTCATAGCTATCGTTAAGGGAGGGTGGGCGTAGGAGTTGAAATCAATATTTCAAGCACATTTTTTTAAGTATGGTATAATTATTTTATTTTTAAATTAAATAGCCATATTCAGTACAATTCATAAATTATTCAAGAAAAATTCAAGGAAAAATATTAAAAAATAAGCAAACGGTGGCAAATTTTTGAAGACACCTCAAAATATAATGAATTTTGCGGTGGACATCAAAACTCATCATTGGATCATGGTAAACAAAAAATTCAAAAATGTTTTATTGGCTTATAAGTTTTTCGAGGTAATATTGTCGATTTTTTTAGTTTTATCGACTTTTGACTTTTTAATATCACTTAGAAGTCAAAACAACGATATTGTTTGCAAAAAAGGGTGAAAATCAACATATTTATTATTGTTAAACAAAAAATAAGCATTAAACAAAAAATATCGACAGCATTACCTCAAGAAATGTCTAAAGAAAATATATACAAAATTCCAGGTAGATCGGTCAAGTAGATTTTGAGTTACAAGGTCTACAGCCCTTGAAAAAGGCAGTTTTGAGGAAAAAGCGTTTAAAGTATAGTGAACTTTTATTTTCAATTTTTTTTTGTCTGTCAAATCGTAAAATGATGCACACTGGAATATATTTTGGAATCGCGGAGTAATTTACAAAAGAAAATGAGAACAGCTGTTGACCTTTGTTCAACAAGCAAGTCGAAGGTAGGGATATTCAATACTATTTCCCTACCTCCCTACCTTTGACTTGCTTTGCAGTAAGTTCGCGCCAGCGGACTTGAGCGTATTAAGAAACGGTCAACAGCTGTTCTCATTTTCTTTTGTAAATTACTCCGCGATTCAAAAACATATTCCGGCGTGAATCACTTTACGATTTGACAGACAAAAAAAGAATGTGATTTCAACGAAATCAATATACCTATCTACTTTAAACAGTGTTTTGTATTGTATTTAAGCATTAAACTAATTTTAGAAAGAACAAATAGAATACCAAAAATTAAAAAAAAAAGATATGACTTTGTCAGGATTGTTACAACGGACCTTTCGATCGCTAGGCGAATGATCTACCGATTAGCTATCACCGCGCTTGTATTCAGTCGATCATTTCTCAGACATAATTACAATCATGGTGACGTGACAGATACATTAATTAAAAATAAACATTTTGAATACCTACTTATAAGAAGGAAGACAAATCCACAGACATAAAAATTATAATAAATATATTTACTAAAAACACTAATAATATATTCTTTTCACGCACACCTTATTTGCGCTACATAACTTAAAATATGTAGCGACTAAATACCATACTGCCGCCAGGGAATGTAAAAATTCACCCTCGTGCCTAAAGAAGTATAACTTCAAAAATAAATTGAAAATAAAAGTTGACAATACTTTAAACGCCTTTTTCTCAAAACTGCTTTTTTCAAAGTCTGTAGATATTGTAACTCAAAACTACTTGACCAACCCACCTGTAATTTTGTATATACACACAACGCAAAAGTCTAGGGATATTTTTATAAATAGACGTATTTTGTGCATCTGTAATCAACTTAAAAGAGTAATACCAAATTTGTAGTTTAAATTGTTGTTTAATATGTCAAAAACCATAAATTGCAAAAAAAAACAGAAAATTGGAGCAAAAAAAAATATATTGCAAATCACCCATGTTTCACATACCACCATAAAATGTCAAAAATACGAAATATAAACTTAAAATAAAGTATGGCCACCACGTTGGTTTATCACAGCTCTACATCTACTGTTCATGCTCCGAATCACATTGTTAATGTCTGCTTGAGGTAGTTGTGTCCATTGTTCTCTCAGAAGCTCTTTTAATTGAAACTCATTGTAGATATTGCCCATATATGGAGTAATTCTTCGTTGGAGCATGTCCTATACATGCTCAATGGGATTCAAGTCCGGTGATTGTGCTGGCCACGGCAATACATCAATACCCTCGTTATCCAACCAGTTTGTTACAATATGCGCAACATGTGGTCGAGCGTTATCATGCATAAAGTAAAAATTTTCTCCAACAGCAGCAGCAAACGGGCGCACAACAGGTTCAAGAATAGTGTCCAAATATTGCTGACTTCTGAGAAAACCACGTGGGAAAATGAGGTCAGTTCTTCCGTCAATCATGATTCCGCCCCATACCATTAATGTACCACCTCTGTATGCATACACTTCTTGAAGATGTCGTAATCGTTCTCCATTTCCGGGTCGTCTCCAAACTCTTGTCCGACGAGAATCTGGATGAAATCCATATTTAGACTCGTCACTAAACAAAACTGTGGCCCAGTCATTGTGAGTCCAATTCTGAAACTCTTGACACCAGGTTAATGTTGCAGCGCGATTGCCTCTAGATAGAGGTGGACATCTCAGTGGTCGCCGACTACGAAGATTGGCTTCATGGAGACGATTCCTCACAGTACTGCGGCTAATTGTTCCATTATGTGCAAGCTGTAATTCATTAACCAGCTCGGGTGCTGTGATTGTTGGCTGCCTTCTGGCATTTAAAATTAAATATCGGTCTTGAGCGATGGTTGTAGAGCGACCATGTCCTGGATGTTGCTCGGCTGGACTCCCAGTGTCTCTAAACCGACGCCACAAACGACTTACGACGCTTTGGGAGACACCCAGCTGGTCAGCAACTTGAGTTTGTCGCATACCAGCTTGAAGGAGGCCCACGGCTCTAGTCATCTCGTTCAACGTTAAATGTTGTCGTTGCATGGTAAAAAGACAATATCTTTAACTCACCTATTAAGCAAGAATGGTATAAACTGACTAAAATTAAAAATAAACAAAACATAAAATGTCGATTTTTTTGTCCCTTATAAAAAACATTCTAGAACACGTATTGCTATCAGTTTTACATTTTTTTTTTTGATAAGAAGTGAGTGTCTGTATCAACAATTACAGTACAAGCAAATTTATATGGTCATGAAATTTCTGTCATTGGTATTGTCAAATTATTAAAATATCCTTAGACTTTTGCGTTGTGTGTATTTTCTTTAGACATTCCTTGGGGTAACGCTGTCGAGATATTTTTTGTTTTATGCTTATTTTTTGTTTAACAATAGTAAATATGTTGATTTTGACCCTTTTTGCAAAAAAATTAGTTGTTTTGACTTCTGAGTGAAATCAAAAAGTCAAAATTCGATAAAACTAAAAAACTCGACAGCGTTACCTCGAGAAACTCATAAGCTAATAAAATATTTTTAAATTTTTTGTTTACCATGATCCAATGATGAGTTCTGATGTCCACAGCAAAATTCATTAGGTATATTTTGAGGTGTCTTCAAAAATTTGCCACCGTTGGCGTATTTTTCAAAATTTTTGAATAATCTATAAATTGTACTGAATGTGCCTATTTAAATTAAAAATAAAATAATTCTACCATAGTTTAAAAAAATGTGTTTGAAATATTGATTTCAACCACTACGGCCCCCCCTTAAGGATAGCTATGACACGATTTTGATAGGCAACCCATACTAGAAATATTTGTCTATGTATGAAATTTAATAAAAAAAATATTTCATCCGGCAAGCAGATGGGTACAGATCGACCTATATTCGGATCCCGTACTAAACCGGGAGATATTAACAGAAGTTCAACCACGATTTTCTAAGTCCTGCCCTTTGCAATACTGGAAGGTTAGAGAAGGTACTTACAATTTGTGGAAAAATCCACGGGTTTCCTGTGACCTTTTCCTGTGAAAATTAGATTTTCCATGAAAAAAAAATTGGGAGTTGCGATGAATTTTTAAGTCCTGCCATATCCATAGAATAACAGGATACTATCTATTTTATGAAGAAAATTTTTTGGGCAGGATGGTTGCAAAAGGACTAAGGGAGTATACAGATATACAAACATGTAATGAAAATAATGAAATTTTCATAATTTTCTAAGTCCTGCCAACTTAATAAATTAATCATATTTATTTCAAAATGACCAAAAAAAATGTTGGCATGACGTCACCTAATATTTAACTGCAAGTGTTTCTTGGAAAATTCTGTATAAAATGTTCACTCTGGTTCCGTGATTTTCTAAGTCATAAAATAAATTTTCTTATAAAATAAATAATTTCAGTAGACATTATTCAAAATGACAGGATGTTTAGTTACACCTTTTTTACTATATATATTTAAAAAATTTGTAAGAAAATTCGTGGAAAATTACACGATTTTCTAAGCCATGCCATTTCGCACATATCTCAAGAAGGTTAATATAAATCTATTTTCAAAGAGGCAGGATGGTTGCATAGTTATTTCGTATATTAAATTGTGTGTCTGTAAAATTATTTCAGGGTGTTATACAAACATATTCATATCACGACAACTTTCTAAGTCATACCATGTCGAGTATGCTTAAAAAACACTAATCTAAAACCGTTTACAACTTGGCAGAATAACCGCAAAGATGAATAATACAAAAAATTAATTTGTGTATCATTAAAACAATCGTATCCTATTAAATATTATTTTCCTGAATAATGTCTCGGAATTTTTACACACTTTTCAAATCTAATAGCAAACTGTAACATCTTTATTTTAAGTGATTAGACCATATTTTTATCTAAGTAAACGCAATAAAAGTAAATAAACAATTTTTACAATTTATTGGTTATAGTAGGGAATTTACCTACCCATTATATTATACAGGGTGTCCAGAAGCTCTCATAACAAACAAAAACAGGAGATTCCTCAGATAATTTTAAGAAAATTTAACTCAATTCACCTAGTTCAAAAATGCTTCCGTGGAAAGCTAGAGCTCTTTAAAGATGGCGTCTTGTAATTCATCATCGTCATAATTCAACCCGGATCTATACAATGATGGATATAGGTCTCCCTCAGTCTTCTCCATGCATTTCTGTCCTGTGCTGTCTGCATCAAGTTTCTGTCGATCCGTTTGATCTCATCAGACCATCTGGTTGGCGGACGACCTCTACTTCGATATGCTTCGTTTAGAAGAAGCATATCGAAGTCTTGTAATTAGTTTCTTTAAAATAGCTGCAGAACGCTTTTATTTGGAAAAACGAAAACTGGTACACCTATTTATCTTCCAGAGGTAAATTGTCAAATGTCAATTATCAATTGTCAATTTTTAGTGCCGGTCATAGGAGTCCGTTTTGGGTACGGAAACGGATATTTTATCGAATAACTTTTCTGTCTAACTTCTAAGCATTTCTGACACTGGATTATTAAATTCTGGGATAGTTTTGTACTAAAAGGTACTTTTGCTTTAACTCAGAAGAATTCGCAGTGTTCTAGAAAAATCGATTTGAAAAATTTTTCGTTTTTTGGTTTTTTGAGTTTAAAAGAATTTAAAAAAATTCTATTTAGGAAAACGAAAACTGCTACGTTTATTTCTCTTCCAGAGATGAATCGATTTTATCAATTGTGAATTTCTAATACTGGTCACAGGCATCCGTCTTGGGTAGATCAACGGATATTTTATCTCATAACTTATTGGTCTTTAAATTTTTAGACATTTTTGAGAGTAGAGTATTAAATTATGAGGTATTCTAGTACTAAAAGTTACTCTTGCTTTAAATCGGCAAATACACCGTTTTTTTTTAATTGTTAAAAAAATGTTTTCAAATTCAACAAACGAAAAATTTTAAAATGTTTTTTTCCAGAAAACCGTGCATCCTACTGACTTAAAGTAGGAGTACTTTTTAGCACTAGAATACCTCACAATTTAATAATCTAGTGTCAAAAATACCTAAAAGGGAAAAACAAAAAAGATTCCTATGACCGGTACTAGAGATTCGAAATTGATGGAATCGATTTATCTCTGGAAGAAAAAAAGGCGGACCAGTTTTTGTCTTTCGGATTAGAAGCGTTCTGGAGATATAAAAAACTAATTACAACGCGCCATCTATAAAGAGCTTTAGCTCCCTTAGGCAGGCCGCACATCAAAGAAACATGAAACGTAAATCACGTTTCATGGAAATAAAACACTGCTAAACAAATAGACGTCGGGCCATTTATGCGACTCTCCGAAAATAAAAATGTTATATTTTATTTAATGTCCTGATATTGTTTCCTATATTTGACAGCAAAATGTACTAACACTAACAACACCAGAATAAATCGATTTTTAAATACAACATCTATCTACTTGCAACTTTTTGCATTGTGTTCAGGATAACATCAGGAAAAGGTGTACAATATAAAAATGGGTGTAAATTGCATAAACCTGTCAAAATCAGTGTATTAAGGGCAAAATTTTGTTATTTGGGAGGTTTATGGAGTTACGAATACGCAAGCAGAACCGACCTCCGAATCACCTAGTGCCCAGAGTTGCTGCTAAGGCACGTCATCTGGAGTTTCGTGGGATATCGGCAGTAAATTAAAGAAAACAGATTATTCGAGGGTTTTTGGGATGGCCGAACACGAATATGACATTACAACCGACCCTCGGAGCACCTGGTGCCCAGGGTGACTGATCTCGAATTTAGAGAGTTTTTGGAGGTCGATTCTGATGGCGTATTCATGTTCAGCAACCACAAAATTCCTCGAGTAATCTACTTGCATCACTTTAGTGTCTGAAAGCCTCGAAATTTAAGAATATGGCGTGTATATTAGTCACCCCGAGCACTAGGTAAAGATCTGTGCTAATGTGACATTCTTGTTCAGAAACCCCAAAAACCACCTGAGTAATCTGTCTGTATCAATTTACTGCTGAAATTAATATATAAATATGGTATAGAAAATGCTTAACAACTTTAGAAAGCTCAGAAAATACTCATTCCGAGTTTCAACCAACCCCGTATACTAAAATTAAACATTTTGGTATACTATTAATAACTGACACTAGTAGACTATATTAAAATTCGTTTAAACATAAATTAATAGAAGTTTGGATATCAAATCACTAACAATATGTATAGGGTGTTAATGTTCCTACAAAATTAACAAAAAAACGTAATTATATTTTAAACTACCTCGTACAATATTTCAAAACACTATATTTTATTAAAGAAAACATCGAGTAGAATTCAAGAATGTAAAAATATACAGGGTATTCAATTTAAAAAACATAAATTTGTGTCACCCTGTGAAAACGGGTAGCCCTGTATATTAGAAAATACTGTTAAATCATAGTCCTATTTGTGGCCCCTGTTTTACCTAAATAACTTTTTTCGTATATCTTACGACAAACGAGTAATTGGACTTTGTCACACTAATGCCCCACCCTGTATACAAAATAACCATAAAACCATCCTGCCTCTTTGTAAATAGACGTATATTAAGATTCTTGAAACATGTGCAAAATGGCATGACTCAGAAAATCGTTGACTTTTTCACGAATTTTCTTACAAATCTAGGACTCCTGCCGTCTTACAAGAACCGTTTAACCTTCCTGCCGAGTACCGAAAAGGTATTGATTGTATTTGAGTATTATAACTTTTTAAAGGCAGGACTAAGAAAATCACGGAATCAGGGTGAAAATTTTCCGCGGAATTTTCCAAGGGACAAGTATACTTAAACATTAGGAGACGTCATGCCAATATTTTTTTCATCATTTTGAAATAAATATGTTTAGTTTATTTAGTTGGCAGGACTTAGAAAATCATGAAAATTTCATTATTTTCCTTACATGTTCGTATACATATATACTCCGTTACCCCGTTTGCAACCCTCCCGCCCAAAAAATTTACTTCATAAAATCGATAGTATCCTGTCTATCTACGGATATGGCAGGACTTAGAAATTCATCGCAAAACCCTATTTTCATTTTTTGGGAAAATCTAATTTTTACAGGAAAATGTCACAGGAAATTTGTGAATGTTTCCACAGATTGTAAGTACATCGTCTACCCTTCCAGTATTGCAAAAGGCAGGACTTAGAAAATCGTGGCTGAACTTCTGTATAATATCTCCCGGTCTATACTATTAGTATAGTAAAAAGGCTTATTACAGGTCAAAGAACAAGCCTGAGTTATCAAGATATTTGAATAAAAACTCTTTAAATGTTATACAGTTTTAAATTGTTTACATATGGTATTAAAATAGATGTGATGTTTAAAATATTCCTGGATTTAACTTCAGCATCACAGGACTCTCCCCACGCGGGTTGGAATGACCAGAGCTTAGAACCTCACATAACGGACTTCAAGTGGCAACTCTGAACTGATACTGAATAGCATAGATGGAGTAGATGCCGAGTTACTGAAATATCTGGGAGAATTTGGCAAACAGGAACTTTACGGACTGTTAAACCTAACATGGAATACGGCTATAATACTGCCTACACACAAAAAAAGAGATTCTAGAGAATGTGGAAATTACAGAGGCATATAACTAACATGTTGAACATGTACATGTACATGTTTACTCTGATTGGAGTACGAAGGGAACCATTCTCGTTGGAACTTTACCGCGCTGAGCAGATGGGATGTGAATTATAAATTGTATAATTCCCTCATCTTCTTTAGCCTCAGCATCCGTTATGGCTTGCTAATTGTAGAAGCCTCGGAGGTGTTACCAGAGAAGGTTCCCATTGTTTTCAGTCTGGTAGGATGTAGAATGACATTTTTGGATGTTGTTTTATGTGCTATTAGATTGAAAACTTAGTTCATTACCATAATTATTTATACAGGGTGGGCAAAAAAAGATTTTTGGATTAAAGTAATTCACACAAAAAGAACAATGTATGTAATTTATTTAATTTAAAATACATTTTACCGCTGCCAGAAAACAGAAAAAATATTTATATGATAAATAAACATTGCTTTTTTGCTTAAATTAAACGTTCAAACTGTAAAAAGACAGGTGGGTGACATTATGAACATTTAATTTAAGCGAAAGGAAATGTCTTTTTCTCAAACAAACATTTTTTTCTATTTTCTGACAGCAGTAAAATGTATAATGTGTTTGGAAATAAATAAATTACATACCTACACTCTTCTATTTCTGTCAATTATTTTAATTTAAAATTTTTTTTTGAACACTCTGTATAAATAATTATCATCATCATCACATCATCTTGGTGCTACAGCCCTTAGAGGGCCTCGACCTTCTCAAGCTTTCTACGCCATTCTGTTCTGTCCATTGCTTGCATTTTCCAGTTGCCGACTCCGATCTTCTCGGCATCCTGTGTTACCCCGTCCATCCACCTCAGCTTTGGTCTACCCCGTCTTCTCATTCCCACGGGTTGCGCTGTTAGAATCTTTTTTATCATGTTCGATTCAGGGGCCCGGGCTACATGTCCTGCCCACTGCAGGCGGTTTCGCTTAATTATAGTGATAATATCTTTTCCACCAAACGTATGCTTGTAGATATTCTGCAGTTCAAAGTTATATCTACGCCTCCATATTCCGTTCTCACAGACCGCTCCGAATATCTTACGTAGCACCTTTCTTTCAAAAATCGACAGAGCGGATTCATCTGTTTTAGTTAGCGTCCATGCCTCTGATCCATATGTGAGAACGGGGACTATCAATGTTCTATACAGCCTTATACGAGTTTTTTGAGACAGACGTTTGTTAGCTAAGTAATTTGATAGACTATGATAACACCTGTTTGCAATTATTATTCGTCTTTTTATTTCCTCTGATGTGTTATTATTGGGGTTAACCGATGTCCCTAGATATATGAACTCTTTGACCGCTTCGAAGTTTTGGTCATTGATGATTAGATCTGCGTCAACATTTCCAGCTCTTGTGTTTGTGTTAGTCGCCATGAATTTTGTTTTATTTCGATTTATATGTAACCCCATTTGTTCTGCTGCTGCTACTAGCTCAGTTAGGATTTCCGCGATAATAATTCGGGAATAAGCGATAAGTTCCGGATAAATAATTATATTAATCTAAAAGGGAAGTTCCCTAGGTTGGCTGTATACCATATAGTTAAAAAACTCTAACAAGAAGTAAAACCACTTCTATGTAAATTGGTATATTTATTTTTTTTTTTTTTTTTTTTTTTTTATTTAATGTTGTAATATTTACAATCTGTCCTCAACTGAGAACAATAGGTAAATTATTTGACAAAAATTGAAAATTTTGACCTGTAGAGGGAGATCCAGTGATCACCCTCTTTACATAAATTAAATTAAAACAAATTAAAATAAGTTTAGTTATCACAGATTATTCGAATCTTCTTGCTAGATCCACTACTTTGAATCTCTTCAGGCGTCGTACATCATTGTGGTCATCAGTAAGGTTGCTGGCTAACTCATTTGGATGAGATTCTAGTCTCTTGGAATATTTTTTGTAATATTCCGTTATTACTGTTTTTATGGATGGCACATTGAGGTCTTGCTCTATCACATAGTTTGGCACGTACCAAGGGGCATTCAGCATTGTTCTAAGGACTTTGTTCTGGAATCTCTGCAATATTTCTAGGTTAGTTTGACTGGCTGTCCCCCAAAGTTGGATACCATAGGTCCACACTGGTTTTAATATAGTTTTATATATCAGCAGTTTGTTTTCAAGTGATAGTTGAGATTTACGACCGATGATCCAGTACATTTCTCGAAATTTTATTCCTAGTTGTTTTCTTTTTGTAAAAATGTGTTTTTGCCAAGTTAATCTCCTATCAAGATGGATTCCTAGGTACTTGACAGTATCGGTTTGTGGGAGTTGAGTTTCATTTAGTGTTACAGATGGACATGTTTGTCTTCTCATGGTGAAGGTTACGTGGATGGATTTACTCTCATTCGCCTTTATCTTCCATTTTTTAAGCCATATTTGTATATTATTAAGGTCTTTCTGAAGGGTTCTGGATGCTGTATTTGGATCATGGTGAGAGGCTAGTACAGCAGTGTCATCAGCAAAAGTTGCACACGTTGTTTTGTTACTTGTGGGTAGGTCAGCAGTGTAAAGCAAGTACAATATCGGTCCCAAGACACTTCCTTGTGGCACTCCGGCTTTTATTGGTCTTAGGCTTGTGTATTCATTATCCTGCTTGACTAGGAAATGTCGGTTGGAAATATAGCTTTTTAGGATTTGATAAAAAGGATGAGGAAGGTTTTTCTTTAGTTTAAAGAGCATACCAGCATGCCATACCTTGTCGAAGGCCTGACCAATGTCCAGGAATGCAGCAGAACAATACCTTTTATTTTCTAGATCACTTCTGATGTGTTTTACCAGTCTATGTACCTGTTCTATCGTTCCGTGTTGTGTTCTGAACCCAAATTGGTGTTGGGGAATTAGTTTCCTTTCTTCTATAACTGGGGATAATTGTTTAAGGAGAAGTTTTTCCAAAATTTTTGATAGAACAGGTAGCAGGCTTATTGGTCTGTATGAAGTCACCTGAGTTTTATTTTTCCCTGGCTTAGGTATGAGAATAATTTGAGCAACTTTCCATTGTTCTGGGTAGTAACCTAGCCTAAATATTGCATTAAATACTTGCGTTATCATTTTCAGACCTTTGCATGTCAATTGCTGCAGTACTTTCCCGTTGATCAGGTCATACCCTGGAGCTTTTTTTGGACTGATTTCATGCTGGATCATATTTCTAACTTCTTTAGTGGTGATTTTTTGTATAGGTAAATCCATCTGGTAGGGCGATTCCAGGAAGTCATTTATTTCTTCCTCTGTGTCACCATCTTCCATGGGATATATGTCAAGAGAATAATTCCGCAATGTAGTAGATGTCAAAAATACAACCACACAAAAAACTTCTGCAATAAACAACCGTGCTGTGTCAAATGCGCAGAACCTCATTACACTAAAGAATGTCCAAGGAAAACCAGAGACAGTAATGTTAAATGTGCTAACTGTGGTGAAAATCACCCCGCAAATTATAGAGGGTGTGAAGTTCACAAACAATTACAAAAACTTAAATTCCCTAACTTGAGACGACACAACGCGAGGACAAACCAAGATAGAACTACAACAGTCAACTATGTGCAACCTGGAATAACATACGCACAAGCAACGCAAGCAGTTAACCAGCAAGCCTCCAACCAAACTACTACACAACATATACCAAATCAAACTAATAACCACACAGACATGTCAGAACTGAAAGACATGTTAAAAAAACTGACGGAACAAATGAGCACTATGCTCAACCTCCTGACCATGATTCTCAACCAGAAATGACTCAGTTACTAAAGCTAGTATTATGGAACGCCAATGGCTTAAGTCAACATGTAGAAGAATTAAAACTATTTATTAACACACAAAAAATTGACATAATGCTGATTACAGAAACTCATTTTACATCCAAAAACCACATCAATATTCCACGATTTACAACTTATCATACGCAACATCCCAACGAAAAAGCACATGGAGGCACTGCAATAATAGTTAGTAATAAACTAAAGCACTACGAAATACAAAAACATGAATGCGACTATCTACAGGCCACCAGCATTGTTGTGGAAGATCAACTAGGCCCACTAACAGTATCAGCTATATACTGTCCGCCAAAGCACAATAACAAAACGGAACAGTTTGAAAATTTCTTTAAAACATTAGGAAATAGATTTATAGCAGGAGGAGATTTTAATTCTAAGCATACTACCTGGGGATCCAGAATTATTACCACAAAAGGCAGAGAACTTCTTAAAGCTATAAATGCGACCAATGCAACTTACCTCACCACAAGGGAACCAACTTACTGGCCTACCGACAATGCAAAAATACCTGATCTACTCGACTTTTACATTGTTAAAGGAATTAATGTTAAATTGGCAAAAGTAGAATCTTGTTACGATCTACCCTCTGACCACTCTAGCGTAATCGCGACATGGTATGCACAAATAACAAACAGTACTAAACAACCATCACTATACAGTAACAAAACAGACTGGAGCATTTTCAAGACTAAACTAGATGAACTAATTGACATAAACATCCCATTGAAAACAGAAAGTGACATCTACGCAGCAGTAGAAAATCTTCAGAAATCTATACAAGAAGCTGCTTGGTATGCTACCCCTGACTGCTACCAAACAGAATTGAAAGAGAATTGCCCAACTGTAATAAAGGAAATGATTGCTAGAAAGAGAAAAATAAAGGAAGAGTGGCGAAGAAAAAGAACACATGAGAAAAAGGCGAAATTAAATAAAATCACCAAGGAAATTAAACTACAATTGCATAATATCAAAAATAACAAAATACAAGAATATCTTACAGGTTTATCAGCAAACGCAGATAGTGAATATACCCTTTGGAAGGCCACGAGAAAAATCAAACACCCGAAACAACAAATACCACCAATACGAAACCAAGAGGGAAACTGGTGTAGAAATAATAAAGAAAAAGCCGAAGCATTTGCAAATCACCTCACTAATGTATATTTATTAAAACTTAAAAAATCCCAATGGATTGAATAAAATATGTCCAATTCAGAACGTTTTCAGACCTATCGGTCCATCATCAGTGAATGTGCATACTTGCTAAATAGCCCCAGAACCAAACAATGGTTGAATTTAAAATTCAATTTACATTATTTAAAAATAATATTAAACAGGCTAAACGCCGATGTTAAAGGATATCGCCTATGGGAACATGGTGAAACCCTACCAAAACCTCAATCAACCATCTTAGGCCAACTTTGACTATAAAGTGACTTTATAGTCAAAGTTGGCCTAAGATAGTTGATTGAGGTTTTGGTAGGGTTTCACCATGTTCCCATAGGCGATATCCTTTAACATCGGCGTTTAGCCTGTTTAATATTATTTTTAAATAATGTAAATTGAATTTTAAATTCAACCATTGTTTGGTTCTGGGGCTATTTAGCAAGTATGCACATTCACTGATGATGGACCGATAGGTCTGAAAACGTTCTGAATTGGACATATTTTATTCAATCCATTGGGATTTTTTAAGTTTTAATAAATATACCAATTTACATAGAAGTGGTTTTACTTCTTGTTAGAGTTTTTTAATTATATTAATGTTTATATTACTGAATATAGAATTGAATAACCTTTTACATGAGCTATTTCAAGACCCCTATTCTTATTTAAAAAAATCATCGATTACGTCATCACGCCCAGATGGATGACGCCACTAATGTCATAAATATGACATATGTCAAAAAATCATAATTTAAAAATAAAAATCGACCAGTTTCGGGATTTCCCTCCAAAATCTTCCATTTTCGAAAAAATCGATTTATTCCATAATTTTGCCCCGTTTGTATATTTAACTATGTACATAAATAAAACTAATATTTAATAAAATTGATAAACAAATTGAATGTATGTGTATATTTATGCGTAAAAATTATTCAGAAAGATTATTATCAAATACGGTTCTGCAACCCTTGGTCCTTAAAGGAAAGCAATAAAGACTGCTTCATTTAATTACAGCATTCAAGTAACAGGAAACGAGTAAATTGATAGTATTACAGTACAAACCCCTTCAGCAAACCATTATCATATGCATAATTGAACAAAACGGCCGAAAATACCATTTGGGTACTTACCACCCAATATTATATTAAGCAGTGGCGTTTCTTGACATTTTAACGTTTTTGCAAGCTTTGTAGGTATATATAATGTATCATATAATGTAAATATAATTCAAGCAATTATCAAAGAAATTAACACAGACAAGTGTTAGATGAAATCATAAACGAAATTAAAACTGCAAGAAGAGGTTAAATAATGAGAAACAAAGAAATTAAAATAATGCTGCATATACCAACGATTAGTTTACAGATTCTAAAACATTTCATAAAAATTTAAGATGGTTATATCTCTTGATAAGACATAGTCACTGACGGTTAATAGATAAAAGACATTTAGGCTGATTTAGCAGAAAAAAATCTTTCACACGTGTGATCAGTTATCTATTCGTAATAACTTGGCAAGCATCATTTTCTTTATTTTGTAAAATTTTTACATGGACCTTTGATTGAGGAATTGAAGAGACACGACAATCCATGCATTAGGTACTATAAATTAATGTGTCTCACGGATATCTGCCTACTTTTAATAGTGATAAAAAATCACCATGTGATACTTTTAAAAGTGTTGATATCAGTGGTTCACCAGCGATTGTTGCTTGGTAGGAGTAAAATGGAAAGAAATGAGAACACTAGATTATGTTATTATCTGTCAAAAATAGTAGAATTATGTACTCTAAGCCTTCTCTTTCAGTTATTCTGACTTTCTTCTGTAAAGGATAAAAGAAGAATAGGCTGCTAATCTAATAATACAGCTCTAAATCTTATATTATTAAAAACTTTAGATAAAAGGCAATAAATTTGCATTTCCTTGCACTAGAAAAGCGTCATTTTCACTAATGTTGTGTTAATCCTTTTCTAATGAAATTTTATCCATTAAATGTTCATAAAAACGAAAATTAGTGAACTGATGATTCTATGACGCTATTAGACATTTTCTTCTTGTAATAAGTAATTTATTTAGAGGTAGCATGCATGAATCGTGTCACCTGACGTTGCGTTTTTGTTCAGTACTGTTTGACATTTCATCATGGAAATACTTATCCGGGCACAGCGTCTAGAAATGATTCAGCTGTATTACGAAAATGTGCGTTATAGATAGTTATTTGTACGTTATTTTGTGCGCTTAGACCAGCGATACTCAACCTGCAGCCCGCGAACCGCATGCGGCCCTCTAGCGTTTTTTATGCAGCGCGAAGCCTAACTAAAGTGCCCTGTGATCAAATTATTTGTCAAATTTCACGTGTTTTTCAAATTATTTGATAGTGTGCCGATGTGTTTGAGGCGTGTTTGGGCGTAAGGCAGACAATTTAATAACTTTAATTTTAAATTATATTGAAATTTTTAATAACTCTGATTAAAAAGCAGGGTATTATTAACTTTTAATAATAAATTATTAGAGTTAATGAACAAATACTCATTTTAAAAATAATCAATACTTATTTACTACATTACAACGACCCATTTAGTAATCACAAGAAAAATTCAGGTATGGATTAACAAAAAAAAATAAAAATAATTGTGACCTTGAAACAACACACTGTAGGTATATTAAAATTTTCAAAATTCGTCTGCGCATTTGAAAAGAGCACAAAAACTAAGTTTAATTGCTCGCTTCAATTTTTTGCGCAGATAATTTAATGACATTAATTTTGAAATTATATCTAAATTTTTGTTTTGAAAGTTCGAGTTCTTAAAAATTTCAACATAATTTCAAAATCAAAGTCATTGAATTGTCTGCGCACAAATAGAAATTCCATTAAAGCTCTTTTCAAATGTGCAAACGAGTTTTGAAAATTTCAATATTCAGGATGTTGTTCCAAGGTCACAATGGATTTATAATTTTGTTTAATCCAGACCTGGATTTTTCTTGTGATTAGTAGTTGGGTGGTTTAGGTTCTAAATGTGACATATGTGTACCAAATATCAAAAAAATATACAAGGTGGTTCTAAAGTTATGGGTCCAGAAAGAAATGGGCAAAATCGATAAAAAAAAACCCTGTAACTCGGTTATAAAGTCGGTGGAGCAATAAATTTAGTATGTCTAGAACCGCCTCATCTACATCTATTCACCATTCAAGTATTTCCGTTTCCCAATGAAACACCCTGTATACTACTTCATCTTAATTGCGGCCCGCAAGCTGTGATAATGGCTTTTATGTGGCCCAGGAAAGAAAAAGGTTGAGTATCGCTGGCTTAGACCAACTTATGGTCCACATAATCGGCCTACCGGTACCTGACGCACAATTGGCTATACCATCAGTAAGTTTGAAAACCAGATTTTTCATTATTGGATAATACGCGAACAAATAGACGGTTTACTGTAAAGAGACCGAAATCATTAGACCGAAAGCAGTAGACCGAAAAGCACTTTACCGAAACCTCACTAGACCGAACAGCAGAAGACTGAAAAGCAGTTCTTTTTACTTGTCGCAGTAAAAGAGATAAGACTAATGTAATTACAACTAAATGTTATTTGGATGGTTATTATAAACAGTTAAAATAGTGTTAACGTCACTCTACCCTTAATTTATTTTTACCTTCACTAATTTGTTTAACGGATGAAAAGTATTTTATATCAGACTGTACAGAGTAACAATTTACACAGTCTATATATAAAATAATACAAAAAAAAATACAATAAACAAAAAGACAGATATACAAAATCTTAGCATAATTTACTGCAAACATTTTAAATTTATTTACCATTTCGGTCTAGTGAGGTTTCGGTAAAGTGCTTTTCGGTCTAATGAGTTCGGTCTACTGCTTTCGGTCTAATTGTCGTGTACCCAAATGGACCACATTCATTACGTACTGAAAAAATATAGCGGTGGTAGCAGAATACTTACACGCAAAATAATGAAATATCGATTCTCAAAAGCTTGGTTTTCCGTACGTAATAACTAAACGTATTTTACGTAAGAATCTTGGTTTAAAAGTAGGTACACAAAACTCAATTAATTTAAGATCTGCAGCCAACCGACCTTCCTAGTCCTCACATAGGCCAGCCAGAATATTATTGTAACTGGAGACCCTTATCCGCCTTATCGCGCCGTGATAACGGACTATTTGGTGCCTGAAACTGAAGCTCGTAGTCTCGATGACATTTGGTTCCAACAAGATGGCTTCACTTGTCATACCGCCCGCGAAGGCATAGACTTACTGCGAGAACAATTGGTGAACAAAATTTATTTCACGCTTCGGCTTCGAACCAGTGAATTAGCAGCCTAGATCCTGTGACATCACACCTCTAGACTTTTTCTTTTGGGGCTACCTAAAGTCCAAAGTCCACATGAATAAACCGGCTACGATACCGGCTTGGAGGCCAATATTATTCAAGTCATTGGTCAAATACCAATCGAAATGCTCGAACCCCTCATCGAGAATTGGAACTTTAGAATCGACCATCTTAACCACAGTAAAGGCCAAAATTCAAAAGAAATTATCTTTAAGAAGTAATTGTAAAGAATTGTTATTTTGTATTTTAACGTTGCAAGCGTCACATCTTTGCTATTTTATTTTTAAATAATTATTTTACTTTATTTTCTTTAATATTTCATTAATAGTTATCTTTTGTATTCGTTTTAACTTGCTTTTTCGTTAAAAACTTGTTTGGCGCCCGTTCTATAGGCAACTCTTTTTTCATCTAACATTTAAATCATCAACTGAACATACTTCATAATCTTACATTCTAGCATCTGATCTAATCTTGTGTTCCATAGTCGTTATTTCAAATGTCATGTTCTGTGTTGTGTATTTCGCTGATATGACATTGACACTTCATCCCTACTCCATGACACAAACTGAAAATGGAACGGAAGAATTAATTTATTTAAAGGCATGAAATTCGAATATTAGATTTATTTTCCGTCAACGCTTATTCTCTTGGGGTGAGTTATTCATAACCTTTTTTTGTTTCTATACCTAACCTCGACTCTCCACGTGTCTTGATATCTTAATTTTAAATATTTCATTTCGTCTATTGATATGCTTTTAGTAATCAGATAATTTAACTATTCTCCTCATCTTAATTCCATTTAATTTACCCTTGCCATCTACTAGTTTTTGAATACTATATGGCAAAGGTACAATTTGGTTTTTAACTTCTTGATTGTCACTTATACGCATTATTCTTCTAGTTTTTGGGATAAAAGATCACCGTCCTTCCGCCGGGAGCTTCAACAATCCTCAATCGCCGGTGATACAAGAACGAGGAACATGTTATGCAGACTACAACCACATCACCTAGACTGCAACGACCAACATCTGTAGGCCTGGTGGAATACAGCCTTTAGAACCCCAGAGCCAGTTGCAGAACCAACAGCAGTACCATTCGACATCACGAAGTTACCAGCGAACCAGATACCAAAAGCCATAAGTATAATTTAAAAATTGTTAGTTTTTGGCAAGAATTTGAATATTTTTGTTAATGCATTTAAAAGTCACATTTTATTATATCTTTATTGAACAAATAAACATGATTGGTTAAAATATTGTTTTCTTTGCTTCCATTCCGAATTTTCAGAGTTCATATCTAAAATTAGGACAAGACGAACACATACCCTGAGAGACTGAGCTAAGCTAGGGTGAACTTAGTTGGTTGAGATATTATTTTCGAATGGTATTTCTATTAGCTGGGGTAGTTTATTGTCGTTTATGTTTCAGTATGCTAATAAAAATTTTCAAAAGAAATTTCTTTTTTTTTAATTACCTCCAAATGAATCACACGTTATTTACGGACAGTGTATTAATTTTTAACTAAGTACCAAAATAATTTTTATTACCTCTTTATTCCTCAAGTATAAAGGATTATTAGTATGGTAGGTATAGTTAGACCCAAACCCAGACATCCAAAGTGAAAGTTATCCTCCAACACCAAATTGTTCTATACGGTCCACATAATGTTCAGAAAAAAGTCACACCATTTTGAGCGTCGGGTTTGGGGGGGAGAGGGGGAAGAAATCTGCAAATTCGTAGTTTTTTACGTTTTTCGTCAATATTTCTAAAACTAAGCGGTTTAGCACGAACAACCCTCTACACAAAATTGTTCTACATTAAATTTGAAATAAAAAAGGCCCATGCATAACCCTTCTAAAATGAACGGTTCCAAAGTTACGGAGGTAGTATAGTATAATTGGTCCCAAAAAAAAGCCTAACCCAGACATCCAAAGTAAAAGTTTTCCTTCAACACCAAATTGTTCTATATGGTCCACATATTGTTCAGTAAAAAGTTACACCATTTTGAGAGTCCGATTTGGGGGGGGGGAGATGGGGGAGAAGTCGGTAAATTAGTAGTTTTTTTTAAGTTTTTCGTCAATATTTCTAAAACTATGCTTTAGCGTAAGGAATGTTCTATAGAAAAATATTCTACATAAAATTTAAAACAAAAAAGGTTCTATACATAATTGTTATAAAATCAACGGTTCCAGAGTTACAGAGGGTGAAAAGTGGAGGTTTTCGATACTTTTTATATTTACTGATGTCTCTCCCCTCTCCCCCCCCCCCCCCAAACCCGACGCTCAAAATGGTGTGACTTTTTTCTGAACATTATGTGGACCATATAGAACAATTTGGTGTTGGAGGATAACTTTCACTTTGGATGTCTCGGTTTTTGGTACAGTTATATCATAAATATTGCCCAAAAAATATAAAAAGTATCGAAAACTTCGACTTTCGCCCTTCTTAACTCTGGTACCGTTGATTTTATAACAATTATGTATAGAACATATTTTGTTTTAAATTTCATGTACAACATTTTTGTTTATAACATTGTTTACGATAAAGCACAGTTTTAGAAATATTGACGAAAAACGTAAAAAAACTACTAATTTACCGGTTTCTCTCCCATCTCCCTCCCAAACCGGACGCTCAAAATGGTGTAACTTTTTACTGAACAATATGTGGACAATATAGAACATTTTGGTGTTGGAGGAAAACTTTTACATCGGATGTTTTGGTTAGGCCTTTTTTTGGACCAGTTATATTATACTACCTCCGTAACTTTGGAACCATTCATTTTAGAAAGATTATGCATAGGACCTTTTTTATTTCAAATTTAATGTAGAACAATTTTGTATACAGGGTTGTTCATGCTAAACCGCATAGTTTTAGAAATATTGGCGAAAAACTTAAAAAACTACGAATTTACCGATTTCTCCTCCCTCTCCCCCCCAAACCCGACGCTCAAAATGGTGTGACTTTTTTCTGGACATTGTGTGGACCATATAGAACAATTTGGTGTTGAGGGATAACTTTCACTTTGGATGTCTGGGTTATGCCATCTTTTGGATCAACTATACTATACTATATAAACTCATTTTCCTTTCTTATTATCCCTATGAGTCCCTGTTATTTTATTTCTTTATTTGTTACCACTATGAATACCCTCAACTACAATAATCAATACTTGTATTATAATTTAATTATTTAAGAGCTACAATAGTGCTAGTGCGCCTATGTGTTAAAAGCAGCGATCATTTGAGTGCGTATATCATGAAAATAACAATCATGTAAACTGTTTAATGTAGGGTTTCTGAATAACGAATGAATCGTACAAATACATTCAGCCAGAATATTAAATTGTTATTCACGTCGCTGGTCGCTGACTACCCCTTTTGATGATCATGACGTGCAACGCGTCAGATTTGGAGTGTGTCATGTAAATTTAGGATCTAGAATCGATAAGCAACGTTTGCGGACTAAAACGGTCGAGTGTTTATATTATATTTAGCGTAGATATTATTTTAGCATTAATTAGTTAAGTGTTTACGACTTGCTAATTACTGAACATTACGGTAAATAGTGTTAAATATAGGTTGGTACCATAGTGTACGTTGGGTACAGTGGACTTATGACTCCTGACTTATGTCAATGTCAAGTGAAGTCAAGCAAGACAAGATGGTTGTAATGTAACATGTTGTTGTAATAAAGAAATAAACCATTGAGTATACTTACTTATTTTGTCATTTATATATTAAATATTGAAAAGGTTATGGGCTCGAGCTGGCTCTTTGACAAATAAGTAAAGTATAAATCAAGAAAACGAGAGTACCTTTGAAGATGTTTATGGGTCAACATTTTCCTATTCTCACAGGAGAGAATTTTAACAGTTGGAAATTTCGTGTCAAGATCCTATTAAATGAAAAGAAAGTGTTACCAGTGATTGAAAGTTTAAACCCAACTCAGTTAGAAAATTTTACAGATGACGATTCAAAGGCAAAATCCATTATAGTTCAATGTGTGACAGATAAACATTTAGACATTATAAAAGATGCAAAAACCGCCAAAGAAATGATTGCAGCACTTGAAGGCGTATTCGAAAGAAAAAGTATATTTACCAAGCTTACATTAAAAATGAAACTATTGACTTTGAAGTGTAAAAGAGATCAAAAGCTGGAAGACCATTTTATGAATTTTGACAAAATTATAAGAGAACTGGAAGGTGTAGATAGTAAACTAGAGGAATCAGACAAAGTATGTCATCTTCTTTTAACCCTTAATGAAGAGTATGAAGCTGTAATTACCGCAATAGAAACATTAAACACTGAGGTAACTATGGAGTTCGTTAAATCTAGATTATTGGATGAAGAACTGAAGAAATTTGATAAAAACAAATCACCTAATATGAGCAATGAGGCAGCATTCAAAGTAAGTGATATTAAATGCTTCAAATGTGGTTAAATGAACCATAAATCATACGAGTGTAGAAGCAGAACTTCTAACCGGGGTAGAGGAAGCAGTAGTTCCAGAAGACATGGATATTATAGAAGTGCCAATACAAATAGAAGTAACTCTGAGCGTGCAGGTTATGTAGAAGAACAAGAATTAGGTTTTATTGCGATAAATTCCACTAATGAAGTTGAAAACCAGAAAATGTCCAGTGGTGAAGAAATGATGCAAAATGAAGAGACAGTTTACCCTGCAATGAACTGTGAGACACTTAATGAGGTAAATTTTGTTTTAGATTCAGGTTGTACACAAAATTTTTTATCAGATAAACTTGTGGACTATATGATAGATGTAAAAAATTTGGATAAAACAAGTTTTGTACAAATTGCAGATGGTTACAAATTAAAATCAACTCAAAAAGGATAACTTAGAGGTATTCATAACGGAACAAAAGTAAGTATTAATGGTTTAATTGTTCCAAACTTAAAACATAACTTAATTTCTGTTTCATATTTAACTGAAAAGGGTAATAAGGTTGTATTTAAAAACCATTGTGCACTTATTATTGGAAAAACATATACTGTTGAATGTCCTAAAGTGAATAATTTGTATCTTTTTAAGTTAGTCATAGAATGTACGGCTTTAAATGTGAATGATTTAGATAAAACTGATTTTAATAGAAACATTTGGCATAGACGCTTAGGCCATTTGAATCATTTAGGCTTAAAAAATTTACAATTACCTTTTTCAAAAGAAGTATGTGAAAGTTGTATTCAGGGTAAAAGTAGACACGACGAAGCTTTTATAGTAAAGAAAAGAAAAGCAAAAGAATTGGTGATTTAATACATTCAGATATAGCAGGGCCAGTTGCTAATCCTACTTTAGACGGAGAAAAATATTTTCAGGTATTAGTTGATGATTTCTCACATTTTACAGTAGTTAAATTACTAAGATATAAAAGTGAAGCTGAAAATAATGTTCTTGATTTTATAAATTTAATTAAAACTAAACATAATGTTAAAACTAAGAGTATCAGACTAGATAATGGGGGTGAATTCTCATCACATAAATTTAAAAATATTTGTAGACAAATGGGTATTGAGTTGCAGTATACTCAACCATACACACCACAGCAAAATGGTACATCTGAAAGAATGAATCGTACATTGATAAATAAAGTTAGAGTTAAACTAGCAGAAACTAACTTGCCTAAACATTTATGGGGTGAAGCAATGAGATGTTCAGCTTATGAATTGAACAGGAGTCCTACAACAGCTAATGGTGGTAAAACACCATCTCAGATATGGTATGGTGAGAATAATATTAATAATCTTAGAGTTTTTGGTTCTAAAGCATGGAGTGTAATTCTTCCAAAGCCGAATAAATTTGATATTAGAACAAAAACAACAATAATGGTAGGTTATTCTAATTCAGGATATAGATTGTGGGATTGTAAAAACAACAAAATAATTACATCTACAGATGTTATTTTTGATGAAAAACAAGTTAAATATGAAGACAGTGTAACAGATGATGTTAATGGTAACAGTAAAAATCAAACAGTTTGGATCAAAAATGAAGGAAATTCTGAAGGTACTAAAGATGGAAGCAACAAAAATGAAAGTTTAGCTAAAAACGAAGAATTAATTAGAACTGAAATAGAAAGTAATGAAGAGGATCCCATATGTACTAGAAGAGGAAGAGAAGTAAAATTACCAGAACATTTTAACGAATATGAATTATATTCAGCTTATTGCTTACTGTCATTGAATGGTGAACCAGAGACGTTTAAAGAAGCGCAGAAAAGTGGAGAGTGGAATAATGCAATTAATCAAGAACTGGAATCATTGGAAAACCTAAACACATGGACACCAGTTAATTTACCTGATAACAAAAAGATTATAGATACAAGATGGGTTTTTAAAATTAAAGATGATGGAACACATAAAGCAAGGTTGGTTGCAAAGGGTTTTCAAGTACAGGAGGAGAATCCACTAAAATCAACCTATGCACCTGTGGCAAGAATGAGCACAGTGAGAATGATGCTGGCTCATGCACTGCAAAGAGATTGGAAAATTTATCAACTTGATGTGCCCACAGCTTTCTTAAACGGAACACTTGATTCAGAAATATATATTTATCCTCCACAAGGACTAATAGTAGATAGAGGAAAGGTTTTAAAATTAAATAGAGCGTTATATGGTTTAAAAGAATCACCAAAATGCTGGAATCATACTTTTAATAGAGTTGTAACAGAGAACGGATTTATTAGATCAAAACATGATTTTTGTCTATATATAGGAGAAGACATATGTATGATTGTTTATGTAGACGATATAATATTAACAGGTAATGAACAAAAAATAAAAGAAACAATAGATATTTTGAAAAACAATTTTTGTGCCAAGGACCTGGGTGAAGTGAAGAACTTTTTAGGAATGACAATATTAAGAGAAAGTGATAATCTCACATTAGGACAGCCCAAAATGATATCAAAGGTACTGAGTTCATTTGGTATGAGTGATTGTAAGGGTATCGCATCACCAATGGAAACAAATTTTCAGATAGATAACACTCTAGAGGTAATCGATGTTCCTTATAGGAAACTTATAGGTAGTCTTATGTATATAGCAACTACATCTAGACCTGATAGTATGTTTGCCGTTTCATATCTCAGTAGAGTACTTGATAAACCAACACAACAAACTTGGAAAGCAGGAAAAAGAGTACTGCGATATTTGAAAGAGACACACAAATTTTTCATTAACATATAAAAAGAAACCGTGGGAACTAGTTTGTTATTCAGATTCAGATTGGGCATCAAATAAAATTGATAGAAAAAGTATTACAGGTTGTATTGTATTTTATTGTGGCAATCCAGTTTCATGGTTATCCCAGAAACAAAACTGTGTTGCTCTTTCAACCGCAGAAGCTGAATACATAGCTGCGGCTACCTCAGCTCAAGAATTGATTTACTTAAAGGGTATTTCATCTGATTTTAATGTACAGGGTAAATCAAAACTTTTAATTGATAATATGAGTACAATAGCAATGTGTCAGTCTTTTGAAAATTCTAAACATGCCAAGCACATTGACATCAAAGAACATTACATAAAAGATTTGGTTTCAAAACAATTGATATGCATTGATTATATTTGCTCTGAAAACAATATTGCAGATATATTGACAAAGCCATTATCAAAAGAAAAATTTTGCCATCTAAGGTCTTTGTCAAGTGTTTCCTAACTTTTAATTTTTAATTTTTTAGTTTAATTTTAATAATTGTTTAATTGTTTAGACTTAGTCGATTTTTCCTCATATGTATTGAAGTTCAAATCGAGGGGGTGTGTTAAATATAGGTTGGTACCATAGTGTACGTTGGGTACAGTGGACTTATGACTCCTGACTTATGTCAATGTCAAGTGAAGTCAAGCAAGACAAGATGGTTGTAATGTAACATGTTGTTGTAATAAAGAAATAAACCATTGAGTATACTTACTTATTTTGTCATTTATATATTAAATATTGAAAAAATAGCAATAGGTACTAACTATATTATCGGTTTACAACGTTCTCCGTCTTCCGCTATCCGTTCGCCATTCCTCTCTGTCCGCACATTGATCTACTTGCAGATCTCTTTCATCCATGGCTTTGTTTATTCCTGCTGGCCAATTTTCCTCGGTCTACCTCTTATTCTTCTACCTTGCGGTTTCCAGCGTTGTACATAGTTGTTTTGGGATTCTGCGTCCTCACGCATTCTTTGTACGTAACCAAACCATCTTGTTGATTTTGTTCCATCCAGTTTTATTTCGTTGATTTCGTCATTTATTGTATGTGTTTCCTTCATTATTTCTCGTATCCGTTCATTGGTGACATGTTCTTTTCTTGATCTTCCTGCAGCTCTTCTCCAGAACTCCATTTCGGTGACCTCTAACATTCGTTTTAATTTTTCCTTCATAGGCCATACTTCGCAGCTGTATGTTATAATGCTTTTAACTACGGCGTTATAGAACTTTTTCTTGTTTTGATTGTTTATCTGCTTATCCCAGGCTTATCCCTACTGAGTTTAGAAGCGTAATTGCTTTCCTGCCCTGAATATTTCGTTTTTTATTGGCTCCGTCCAGTGTTCCGTCATTCGTGATTTTCATACCCAGGTATTTATATTCGTTACGTTTACTGAATGTTTCTCCTCAGTTAAGTATCAAGTCTCACCGATATTCATATATTTGGTTTTTCCTACGTTGATCTACAGTCTTCATTTCCTGTATTCCTCTATTCGCTTTCTTGTCATGTAACAGATATCATCATAGTCTTGTGCTATTAGTATTTGGTCGTCTGCGAAACAAAGAGTATATTATAGTGTATGGTCATTCAATGGGATCCCATGTTCTTGCATTTCCGTTTCCAATTTTTCAGAGCTTGTTCCAAATATATTTAAAAAAAAGAATGTGTGTACTTTGAACGCACGTAAGAAGTTATACTTCTATTATAATGAAATCTAACTTCATAATATATTGATTTCAACGAAATCAATATACCTATCAACTTTAAACAGTTTTTTTGTATTGTATTTAAATATTAAACTAATTTTAGAAAGAACAAAAAGAATACCAAAAATAAAAAAAAGGATATGACTTTGTCCGGATTTGACCAGGGGACCTCTCGATCCCTAGGCGAATGCTCTACCGATCAGCTACCAGCGTTTTTGTATTCAGTCGATCATTTCTCGGACATAATTACAATCACGGTGACAGATACATTCATTTGAAAATAAACATTTTCAATAATACTTATTAGAAGGAAGACAAATCCACAGATATAAAAATTATAATAAATATATTTACTAAAAACACTAATATTCTTTTCACGCACACCTTATTTGCGCTACATAACTTAAAAGATGTAGCGACCATACTGTCGGTATGCGCATGCGCCAGGGAATGCATAAATTCACCCTCGTGCCTAAAGAAGTATAACTTCAAAAAGTGTTGAATAGAAGCAGCATCCTTGTTTGAGCCCTTTATTAGTCAAAAACCCTTCGCTGAGTTTGTTTCCTTGTTAAATTTTCGTGGCCGTGTTGTTATAAAATTTTTTAATTATTTTTATCATTTCTATGTTTATATTTATAATTGAAAAAAGAAAAGAACAAAAAAAGAGAAAAGAAAAGAAAAAAAAAACAGAAAAAATAAAAAAAGCAACAAAAAAAACTAAGAAGATGTAAACCTCCGCGAGGATGAATCGGGTTTACGTCTTAGCGTAGTAAAAAAAAAACAATTTATAAAAAATAACAATAAAAAAAATAGTAAAAAAACAAATTAAAAATATAAAAAAATGCAACAAAAAAACAAAAAAAAATAAAAATTTACAAAAAAAAAATGAACAACCAAAACAGAGTATTATTTAGATTAATAATTGTAGATAATAATGTTAGTTTGTTATGTATTTAGAGTTAGAAATACAGAAAAAATTCCTCTAATTGAAAAATCAAATTTGTTTGTTTTTAAAATAACAAAATGTCTGGCTAATTGGCTCGGCCAAGGCCATCAAATTCACTCAAAAAAAAAATGTTTATATTTTGTATTCTCCATTGCCTCCCATAACTTTAACAAAGGCACACTGTCGTATGCATTTTTAGATCAATATATACGAAATCTCTTGGTTGACTTCTTCTTCATGTGCCGTGCTCGATTATCGAACGTTGGCTATCAAATTGGCTATAGCAATTTTGTTAACGGCAGCTCGGAAAAGGGATGCAGAGGATCTGTTATACCATTCTCTCAGGTTTTTAAGCCATGACGTTCTTCTTCGACCTGGCCCTCTTCTTCCGTCTACCTTGCCTTGTATTATTAAATGGAGTATATTATATCTCTCTGGGTGTCGCATAACATGGCCAAAATATTCAAGTTTTCGATTTTTAACTGTTCTGACGACTTCTGTGACTTTTCCCATCCGGTGCAAAACAACTTCGTTACGAACTCTATCCACCCAACTTATTCGTAGGATTCTTCGGTATACCCAAATTTCAAAGGCTTCCAATTTCTTGAGAAGAGTATCTGTTAAAGTCCAACCTTCGACACCGTACAAAAGAGTAGAGAACACATAACATCTCACTAATCTAATTTTAAGATTCAAAGTAATGTTGTTTCCACATAAAAGTTTGTTTATCTTAAAGAATGCAGCTCTGGCCTTCTCTATACGTATTCTAATTTCTTTGCTCATGTCCCAGTTCTCATTTAGATTACAACCAAGGTAGGTGATACTGTTAGTTCTCTCTAATTGTTCACCATAAGCTGTTACTACTTCCGGTTGTATTGGCGTCTTACTGACAACCATCACCTTGGTCTTTGCGGTGTTTAGCTTGAGTCCATATTCATCACACGTTGTGGTAATCCTATTAATCAGATGTTGAAGTTCTTCATAATTGCTCGCAATTAACACCGTATCATCCGCATATCTCAAATTATTAATATTGACGCCATTCATTTTGATACCACATTGAGCATTATCCACTGCTTTATTGAAAACAAACTCAGAATAGATGTTAAATATTAGTGGGGACAAAATGCAGCCCTGCCTTACTCCTCTTCGTATTTGAAGTTCTTCAGACGTGTCCCAGCCAATCCTGATGTTTGCACGTTGATGCCAGTAAAGATTTTTGATCATGCGTAGGTCTTTATCATCAATACCCACTTTCTGAAGCTTTTCATCTTGGTTGACAGCTGTTCTCTTTTCCATGACGTCCGGCTCTAAATCCTACTTGTTCTTCTGCCTCCATTTCCTTGTATTCTTCTTCTATTTGGTTTTTTAAAAGATCCTTCCGTAAATTTTGCTGATATTTGGCGTAACGGAAATACCCCTGTAGTTGTCACATTGTTTTCGATCTCCTTTTTTGCTAAAGCGCTGGCATATACAATAATTTCCATTCTTGTGGGACATCTTTGTTATCGATGCATCTTTGAAGTAGTTTCCTTATGGGCTCGTAAAATCTTGGAGTTCCGTTTGGTATCAACTCAACTGAAATCCCCCCAGGTCCTGGTGCTTTACCGTTTTTTAGTTCGGTACTGCGGTACATACTTTCTTTACTTCAAATAGTGGAAAGCCTAATTGAGATCCTGTTACTCCTACTATGTTTTGGGATAGTTATGATGTTTCGAACTCCTTTCTGTTTTCTGACTACAACTTTTGATGATCATGACGTGCAACGCGTCAGATTTGGAGTGTGTACATTTAAGGATCTAGTCTAGAATCGATAAGCAACGTTTGCGGACTAAAACCGGTCACTGTTTATATGTACCTATATTAGCGTAAATATTAATTAATATTATAGTCTAAGAGCTAGTGAACCCTCCGACTAACGGTCGTCCTGTAAGGCTAGAAATTTGTCTAGTGATAATTCATAGCACACCAAGGCTAAAAACCATGACCTGGCAGGCATCAGGCGTGCACGTGCACGTGTTTGAGTAAGTCATTTAGAAGAAATGTGTACAATGACAGGCGATTCTGAAGAGCATAAGACCTTGCCAGGCGAGGGGAAAGATTATGTGTTTTTCCTAAAATTAAGTTTTTTTTAGGTTTTTTGAATCATTCCAAACAGAAAAGGTCTTTGGTGATTTTTCTCTTAAGTTAATAGTTTTTGTTATATAAGCGACTAAAAATTTTGAAAATTGCGAAATCGGCCATTTTTAACCCTAAATCGGACATTTACCTAAAAAGTTCAATGTTGCCAAGGTAGGTAGATATTCTTTAAACATTGATTGATGAAATCCCGAAGAGTTTTTTGCAATACAATATCGAAAACCCCTTTGTTTTTTAATTGCTAATCAAGTGGGCGCGACACTGTAGTATAAATAAGTGAGGACGTTTGAGTTTGCATAAATTCATTATCTCGAGAAAGGGCAAATTTAAAGAGAAATCCTCAGACAGGTCGATTTTTATTCTTAAATTAGGACTTTTTGGCGTATATATAATACTAGTGACGTCATCCGTCTAGGCGTGATGGCTTAATCGATGATTTTTTAAATGAGAGTTGGGGTTGTTTGATAGCTCATTTGAAAGATTATTTAATTTTATATTCAGTAATATAGACATTATCATAATTATTTATAAAGGGTGTACAAAAAAAAATTTTTATTAAATTAATTTAGACAAAAGGAAGAAAAAAATTGTGTGTACACCCTGTATAAATAACTATGTTAAGGTTTATATTACTGAATAGAGAATTAAATAACCTTTCAAATGAGCAACCACACAACCCCTACTCTCATTTAAAAAAATCATCGATTACGTCATCACGCCCAGGTGGATGACGTCACTAGTATTATATATATGCCAAAAAGTACTAATTTAAAAATAAAAATCGACCTGTCTGAGGATTTATCTTCAAATTTGCCCATTCTCGAGATAATGAATTTATGCAAACTCAAACGTCCTCATTACTACAGTGTCGCGCCCGCTTGATTAGCAATTAAAAAACAAAGGGGTTTTCGATACCGTATTGCAAAAACTCTTCGGGATTTCATCAATCGATGTTTAAAGAATATCTACCTACCTTGGCAACATTGAAATTTTTAGTTAAATGTCCGATTTAGGGTTAAAAATGGCCAATTTCGCAATTTTAAAAAA
The DNA here is from genome assembly GCF_917563875.1 of Diabrotica virgifera virgifera. Taxonomy (NCBI): domain Eukaryota; kingdom Metazoa; phylum Arthropoda; class Insecta; order Coleoptera; family Chrysomelidae; genus Diabrotica; species Diabrotica virgifera. Next base: position 56,819,045 of record NC_065449.1, on the reverse strand, counting down.
TTTTTATCGCTTATATTCTAACAAAAACTATTAACCTAAGAAAAAAATCACTAACGACCTTTTCTGTTTGGAATAATTCAAAAAACCTAAAAAAACTTTGTTCGATGCAAAAAAGATAATTTTAGGAAAAACCCCTAATCTTTCCCCTCGCCTGGCAAGGTCTTATGCTCTTCAGAATCGCCTGTCATTGTACACATTTCTTCTAAATGACTTACTCAAACACATACTTACATTTAAACTTTACAGGAGAAAGTTTATTTTACCCCCTAAATTTGCAATTTTCGATTCACCTGGTAGATACACGTGCACGGCTGATCCCTGCCAGGTCATGGTATTTAGCCTTGGTGTGCTATGAAATATCACTAGACAAATTTCTAGCCTTACAGGACGACCGTTAGTTGGAGGGTTCACTAGCTCTTAGACTATTAGTTAACTGTTCACGACTTGTAGTCTATTCAGTCACGGTAAAATATTACAAAACCTCCGAATTTTAAAGAAACGCTTATAGACTAAGAGCCGCTATAGGTGAAATTTCTTAATCACTTTAGGCACGACGGGACCCTATAACTTAAATAGTAGAACCTAAAAGAAAACGTTTGAGCACTGTGCCGTCACTTTTCAGTGGCACATGCGTCTACAGTGGCGCATCAAACTTTCCACTTATGGACGGGATACATAAATTAAAAAATACCCTCCCTCATTACCAGAATTTAATTTTTTTCATTTTTTTAAGTTCTATGTGATTAAAACATAAGATTCATCGTAATTTTAACCCACCACCCCCTTCTTCCTGCCCCCACCATCAAAAACTTTATTTTTCGATTTTATTTTTTTTGTGAGATGCAATCAATTTTAAAATTTCAAAAAATTCACAAGCATAGTTAAGGCTTTTATAAAACACGTCTATTTTTATAGACCTGTAGGGTGAGTGTACATAACCTCAAAAAAAAATTTTTTTTTTTTTTTTGGAAAAAAGTATATAACTTTTTTTTTGAAGATAGCTGCAGATCTAATTTTTTCTTAGTCTTGTGTATTTTATCAAACACTATATTTCTAATTTTTTTTCAGATTCTTCTGTAACGCTGGTCACCTTCAAAAATCCAAAAAACTGTTTTTTAAGGGGGTTTTGGGGGGTTTGAACGTGTTTTTCTGATTTTTAAATATTCTAAAGGACTGAATTACTTCAAGTACATATAACCTATAAAAACAAAATTGATTTGATTTATTATGAAGTCTATAAAATAGGGAAAATCCCCCAAAACCCCCCAAAAAACAGTTTTTCGGATTTTTGAAGATGGGGAGCCGTACGGAAAAATCTGAAAAAAATTAAAAATATAGCGTTTGATAAAACACACAAGATTAAGAAAAAATTAGACCTGCAGCTATTCCTCAAAAAAAGTTATACGCTTTTTTGAAAAAAAAAAATTTCTTTTGATTTTTTGAGGTTATGTACACTCTACCTATGGGTCTATAAAAAATAGGCATGTTTTATAAAAGCCTCAGCTACGCGTGTGAATTTTTTGAAATTATAAAATTGATTGCATCCCACCAAAAAAAAAATAAAAACAAAAAATGAAATTTTTGATGGTGGGGCAGGGGGAAGGGGTGGTGGGTTTCAAATTACGCTGAATCCTATGTGTTAATCACAAAGAACTTAAAAAAATAAAAAAAAATAATTCTGTTAGTAAGGGAGGGTAACTTTTAATTTATTTATCCCATCCATAAGTGGAAAGTTTGATGCGCCACTGTCGATGCATGTGCCACTGAAAAGTGACGGCACAGTGTTCAAACGTTTTCTTTTAGGTTCTACTATTTAAATTATAGGGTCCCATCGTGCCTAAAATGATTAAGAAATTTCACCTATAGCGGCTCTTAGTCTATTAATTAGATCGACATGAAATTTGGCATACACATAGCTAAATATCTCAAAGAAAAAAATTATATTGTGGCGATGTGTGTTTTTGTCCTGGGGTGAGCGCCAACCCTTCTCGGGGCTGAAAAGAATACGTTCAAAATAATTCCGGAAGTGGAATAACTGACTAATTCTAAGTAACTTTTGTTTTATATCGGGTTTTTTTTATTAAAAAGGGGTAGGCCCAAAATCTTGGTCGAATGCTATTTAAATGCTTTCAGCAAAAATTGTAAGCAAGAATTACACGGCTGAAAACAGATAAAGAGGAAGACAAAAAAATTATGAACAATTAAGACAGAACGCTAAGAAAATTTTAAAACTAACTAGAAGAAGGTGGGTAGATGACACAACGCAAATAATAGAACAGGAAACAACAAATAGAAACACGATTTTTTTTATAAAAATATGAAATAACAAACCAAAAAATGCAACGGTAACAAACAAAATAAAAAATAAAGAGGGAATGGTTATAATAGTGGACAATGAATACATAGAATACATATAAGTAGTAAGTATGGGCAGATCCCTACATAGAACCGTTGACGGAGCAATTTAATGGAGAAGAAATGCACCAGTAAGGGTAAACGGTGGAGGAAGAAGAAGTAGACGTAGTAGATATCGAAACCTCAAAAGAACCACAATAGTAAAAGAACTAATACAGAGGAACAAAAATAGAAATGCTTCTGATAAAGACGAAATTAACACGGAATTACGGGGAAAGGAAACTGAGAGAAAAAATACGACCAACTGAGCTGGTCGTTGCCTCTCACCTGGTTTATCATCCACATGGTTTATCGTAATCTTTATAGATCAACTTAATGTCGTATTGATTGTAATGTTAAAAATACACACACCCAAACTTATACAGGGTGAGTCATGAGGAACTGTACATACTCCTACCTCGTATAGAGGCCCCGATGGGGAATAACAAATGGCCATTAAAAAGTGTCTGCTCCCATTGTTTAATAATATACAGGGCGAGTTTCGCATTTTGACTGAAATTTGTATTCGTCATAATTTTTGAACGGTCAGATCGATGTGTCTCTTATTTTGGTTAATCGTTACACTATTGCCACCTAATCAACTGATTTATTCAAACTAAAAAAAAATCAGGTCCGGCTTTAAAAAAATTAGTTCGTTTGGGTCTTAGAAAAAATTTCACTCTGTATAAGCTTTTTGAAAACTCTAATATGAATTTTACAAATTAGACAAATAGGCAATTAAAATAACATATTTATTTTTTTCCGCACACGATTGCTTAATTTTTTATAAAAAAAATTAAATTTGATTATGAATTAAAAGTTTGGTAAAGTGAACCATAGATTTAACAAAATTAACTTTTATTACCAAAATTAATTTTTTTAACAAATATTTAATTTATGTTACCACCAATCAACTGATTTATTCAAACAAGAAAAAAATCAGGCCCGGATTTAAAAAATAAATTCGTTTTGGTCTTAGAAAAAATTTCACCCTGTATACGCTTTTTGAAAACTCTAATATGATTTTTACAAATTAGACAAATAGGCAATGAAAATGGCATATTTATTTTTTCCCCACACGATTACTTAATTTTTTATAAAAAAAAATCAAATTTGACTATGAATAATTAGAAGTTTGGTAAAGTGAACCATAAATTAAAAAAAAATAACTTTTATTACAAAAATGAATTTTTTTGAACAAATATGTAATTTATGTTATCACCCAATCAACTGATTGATTCAAACTAGAAAAAAATCAGGCCCGGATTTAAAAAATTAGTTTGTTTGGGTCTTAGAAAAAATTTCACCTTGTTTACGTTTTTTGAAAACTCTAATATGAATTTTAGAAATAAGACAAATAGGCCATTAAAATGGCATATTTATTTTTTCCCCACACGATTACTTATTTTTTTATTAAAAAATCAAATTTGACTATGCATAAAAAGTTTGGCAAAGTTTTTGCATAGATTTAAAAAAATTAACTTTTTTTACAAAAATTAATTTACAAAAACAACGTTTTTCTTAAAATTAAAAGTTTTACCATTTTTTTTTTATAACACGTCTAGATCTAAAACTTCCCATAACACTTCTTTTGGACTCTATAGTTTAACATAGACGTGATCAAATTGATAAATTTTAAATTTTTCACCTAATTTTTGCGATTTACAAGTTTTGAACTTTTAAAAGAAGAAGACTGAAAGTCTACAACAATTTTCATAGTCTTCACAATGGTAAGAGGTATGTGCTGTAAAAATTTCAGAAAAAAGATATTAAAATGGAACAGAGTTGTAGCGAGTTAAACCATGAGTTCATTTTTTTTTTTTCATTTTTAGGTTAAAATTCCGATCTTGACAAATTTGATTTTTTAATAAAAAATTAAGTAATCGTGTGGGAAAAAAAATAAATATGCCATTTTAATTGCCTATTTGTCTTAATTGTAAAATTCATATTAGAGTTTTCAAAAAGCGTATACAGGGTGAAATTTTTTCTAAGACCAAAACGAACTAATTTTTTAAATCCGGACCTGATTTTTCTCTAGTTTGAATAAATCAGTTGATTGGATGGTAACGTAAATTACTTATTTGTGGAAAAAAATTAATTTTTGTAATGAAAGTTATTTTTTTTTAATCTATGGTTCACTTTACCAAACTTTTAATTCATAGTGAAATTTGATTTTTTTATAAAAAATTAAGTAATCGTGTGCGGAAAAAAATAAATATGCCATTTTAATTGCCTATTTGTCTAATTTGTAAAATTCATATTAGAGTTTCCAAAAAGCGTATACAGGGTGAAATTTTTTCTAAGACACAAACGAACTAACTTTTTTAAAGCCAGACCTGATTTTTTTCTAGTTTGAATAAATTAGTTAATTAGGTGGTAATAGTGTAACGATTGGCCAAAATAAGAGACACATCGATCTGACCGTTCAAAAATTATGACGAATACAAATTTCTGTCAAAATGCGAAACTCGCCCTGTATATTGTTAAACAATGGGAGCAGACACTTTTTAATGGTCATTTGTTATTCCCCATAGGAGCCTCTATACGAGGTAGGAGTATGTACAGTTCCTCATGACTCACCCTGTATATGGAATCACCATGTATTTCAAAGCAATATTTATTTCTTTTGAAAAAACTTGTTATTGTTGCGAGGAATAAAGGTTTTTAATGAAAATAAACAAATCGATTAGACAATCGGACGGTACAGGTTATTTGATTGAGTTGCAAATTGAGCGAAAATAAATAAACTAACTTTTGCGTTCAAAAACGAGAATATGTCTCATGTGGGGTTATAGAACTTACAACGGGGAAAGATATTGGTCTTGTGGCTAAAACCTATGCTAGGTAACAGGAACTAGGAAAGCTTAAAAATAAGGTAAGTGAAAGTCGCCAAAAAGTAATAACGGCTTTCCACGATAGTTTAGTTGTCCAATCAGCTGAAAACAGCCAACCATTTCTCATCTGCTGCTCAAAAGGCAGCTTTTGGAAGCTACAGGTGTAACTTTTTCAGTTGAAACGATAAGAAGAAGAGTTCGTTCCAAGAAGTATACAGCAGGAGACAGTTACGAGTTACCGAGTTATCCAGGCAACAAAAGATTGGTCGCTTAAATTGGTGTCTTCACCGACCAAAACTGGAACATTGGGAATTGACAAAATGTGCTATTTTCAGAAAAAGACAGGATTGGTGTAAAATTAGATGACCTACGAAATCGTGTAGGTACTTAGAGGTCGAAGAAGATAAGCAAGAGCGAAATCTGTCAGATCTGTTCACAAATATAAAAGGGGAGGTATCATGTTCTGGAGAGGAATTGTGATCCGTAAAAAAACTCCTTTAATTTTCATCCAATCAACTTTAACTGCTCACAAGTATGTTGGTAACCTGTAGTTAGGCTCTGGAGAGATGCAACAGGAGAAAATTTAATTTTTATGCATGATAATGGACCTCCACACTCCACATGCCATTAGAGTGACTATAGGGACATCATTGAAGCAGAAGGTATCCCTTGTTTGGAGTGGACTGCTTGCTCACCCGAGCTTAACCCTATAGAGTATTTGTGGGATATGCTTACAAGAAAAATTAGAGCTCGCCGGGATAATCTACAAAACACCGTACGGCTAGTATAAGCTGCTTTTGAAGAATGGAGCAACCTATCACAACAAAATGTTGAAATTTGTTTAGAAGTGTGCCCACGCAAACTGAAGCTTGCATAGGACTAGAGGTGATAACACTGACTACAAAAAAAATTTTAAAAATAAATAAAAACAATTTAAACATTATTAGTTTTACATTCAAATTTTTTATTCTATTGACTTTAAAACAACTACTAGTTTTAATTTGTTTGTTAAATACTTTATTGTTTTATTTAATTGTTACGTATTTGTTATTAAACTGCTTTAAAATAAATTATGTGTGACTTCGTGTGTTCGTTTTTTTTAATTCGCACGAAATAATAAGAAATATCAGATGATTCCATATAATTTTGGGTGTGTGTATGTTAACAATGTACATAATTGAAAGGTTTTCACACCGTCTGTCTACCGAAGCTAGTTTCAAATATGTACCTGTACACTGGACGTTCCCACTGAAGATGGTCAGTTTACACCGAAAACGTTTTGTGATTTTTGTGAGTTTCTGTTATTTTTTGGAGATATTTTAAAGAATTTTTAATAAATTCAAATACCAGTATACACAACAGAAGTCTTTATTTCATACTACTTTGAAAAAATTGTAGAAGCTGTAGTTTTAATTTTAGAAAAATCTTTATGTAAGGTTTTTTGTGTAAAATTATCTGAATTTTTCAATGGCTTTTTTCAGTCAGTTTTTTCTCAAATTTGTATTTTAGTGGGTACCTATTTAAAAAAACTAGTTTTGCTGTTCATGTGCTTAATAAAATATTTAAGCACCCACTTTTGGAGTAGAACTTTTTGACATGTTGTATACTTATTATAAGTACATTTCATTGAAATGAAATTAAAAAAAGTTATATCTCGCTTGATTTTTTTCCGTTAAGTAAAAACTCCATTGACCCCACTAGTAGCCCAGTAAATGAACGGGAAATTCGGCGATACCGTGTAATTTTCAGGGGCAACTCCGAAGTGCATGAAAATTTGGATTTAGGTTCTACTTACCCTCCACTTCAAAGTTGAAATTGTGCCGTTGGTTGCTTTTACTTGGGGGGTGACAGTCACCCCTTCTCGGGGGTGAAAAAATATACGTTCAAGATAAAACCGGAAATGGATAAATTGACTGATTTTAAGCAACTTTTGTTCTATAAAGTTTTTTACGTAAGTCAATACTTTTCGAGTTATTTGCCATTGAAAATGTTGATTTTTCGACAAAAAACTACGTTTTCAGACGGTTTTTCGCAAATAACTCAAAAAGTAAATATTTTATCGAAAAAAATATTCTTATCAAAAGTATAGCTTATAAAAAACCCAAAAAAATGGATTATCAGTAAAGTCTATCAATCAAATAAAAACAAAGTTGTAGCTCATGAAAAATACGTTCTTATTCGTCTAATTCCAAATCGAATATTTCAAGGTGGCATCACCGAAAAATTAAGCACTTTTCGGGAAAAACCCATTTAAATTTTTTTAAAGTGTTTATAAAAAGCTTTGTTTTAATTGTTAACAAAAGTTTTAGCATTCAAAATAAGCGAGTTACGCTCAAAATAAAGTTGGTCCTATTTTTTTTTGTAAAAAATCATGAAAATCTCGCCGTGTTTATTAGCTCCCCAAATGAAATTAATTGCTACCGCTTTACAAACAATTTACTTACCTATCTATTTTTTATATGATCTGTCAATCTCACCGGTTTAAAGTGTTTATTTTTGAAAGGGTTATAATTGAGAAAGCTTGAATGGGTCACTAATCACGAGTGTATGCAAATTTTGAACAGCCACATCTTAACCAATTTTTGTCTTACGGAGAAACAAAATGAAATTAGCATATTTATAATAGCAAAACCTACATTTTTTTACTGTTTAAGATTTTTCTTATAACTAATAATTTTTAAGTTATTTTGAAAAAATTAAATTTTCAAAAATTTTTAGAAAATTTTTTTTACTATAAAACCAAATGTTTTCAGAAATAAGCACTTCAAACCAATCAAACTTACAGATCATATAAACAATACACATACAGTTAAAATAGATGGTAAAGCCAAACGATTAATTTTATTTAGGGTGCTAAATAGAGGGAGGTTTTCACGATTTTTTTTACCAAAAAAAAGGGGCCAACTTTTTTTTTCAGTGTAACTCGTTTATTTTTGATGCTGTAAACTTTTGTAAAAAACAGATAATAAGCTTTTTTTCGATACTTTAAAAATGTTAATAGGGTTTTCCCGGAAAACGATTCTTTCTTCGGTTATTTCGCATTGAATTATTCGATTTGGAATTAGACGAATAAGAACGTATTTTTCATGAGCTACAACTTTGCTTCTACTCAATTTGTAGACTTTACTGGTACACTATTATTTCGTTTTTTAATAGGCTACACTTTTGCTAAAAATATTTTTTTCGATAAAATATTTACTTTTTGAGTTATTTGGGAAAAACGGTCTGAAAACGTAGTTTTTTTTGTCGAAAAATCAACATTTTAAATCGCGAATAACTCGAAAAGTATTGACTTACGTAAAAAACTTTATAGGGCAAAAGGTGCTTAAAATAAGTCAATTTATCCATTTCCGGCCTTATTTTAAACACGCGTTTTTCACCCCCCGAGAAGGGGTAAATGTCACCCCCCAAGTAAAAGCAACCAACGGCACAAATTCAACTTTGAAGTGGAGGGTAAGTAGAACCTAAATCCAAATTTTCATGCAATTCTGAGTTGCCCCTGGAAATTACACTCCAACATGGTCATTTATTGGGCTATAGGTACTAAGCCACATGACGGACACTTGAAAAACTACGACTGGTTCAGGGTCGTATTTAAAATATCTGCCAATTGTGCATTTACAAAAAACTATATAAATTTATTCAGTTATGATATTATATTGAAGAGATCTTTTATATCGGTCTGATTATTGATGCAATTTTGATCTTTTTTATGCGAATCATCTCCAATATACATTATTTGCTGTAGTTCTGCTCTCTTTACAAAATCTATTCTTATTCTTTTGGTGCCTATTCGTTTCGAATATTGGCGATCATTCTGGCTATAATTATTTTATTAACTGATGTTTTAAATAGGTTAGTTGTTGTCGAGAATCATTTCCTCAGGTTCTTTAACCATGATATTCTTCTTCTCTCTATACCTCACTTTCCGAGTACTTTGTCTTCTGAAGGATTATTTTCAGTAATCTGTATTTAGTGCCGTTTCTCATTATATGTCCGATATATTCTAACTTTCTCTTTTTAATTGTAAACATCACTTCTCTTTCTTTCCCCATTCTTCGTAGTACGGTCTCGTTGGTTATCTTGTCCGCAAATGATATCCTTAGGATTCGCTTGTATAGCCACACCTCGAAGCCACACTTCAAGTTTTTTCTCCATCTCTTCAGTGAGTGTCCAGGTGTTTAATCTCAAACATTCAATTTTCATATCCGGTATTAAACAATCTTTTTATCACCCCGTATATCACATTAACGCATTTTGTTATTATATTTAAACATGTGCGGGCTACAAATTTAAGTAAGTATTGCGAATCATAAACAATATTTTTGGCTATGGCACATTCATTTTAATAAATAAATAAAAACCTTTGTTCGTTAGTCGCGTGGGCCCTGATCCCAATACTATTGCTACCGAGAAAAGCATACATTTAGAAACCATTCATTCGAATCACTTTGAAGAGACAACATGTAGTCTCATCATTATTATCAGTTTATCATTCATACAAGTAAGACAGTAAGAGTCCGTCGATTAGTAGATTTTTAAGGTTCCCGGGTTAGAGTGCCGTTCATAAATAAAGTAGCATCTTTAATTTGGTGTTTCACTATCGGTGCTCGAAGTTTGACCCGAGCCGATTTTATACACCAGGATTCAACAAAATTTATAAATTATGAAAATCAAAAGAGTGGTTATTTTCTACAGCATACGCATACATAGCTGAGAGTGAACCTACTGTTTATTTTGTTGTTTTGATTTCTAAGTAATTGAGGGATACATGTATAATTACCTCTTTGTGATATAATCGTGAACACTTATTAAAAAACATAGACAAATTTAAAACTCCACAAGTATTCGCAGCGAGAGAGAACAACAGAAAATGATCTGAAATCTGATACCGAATTTAAAGACAATTTTTTTCCATTAATTGTGAGAAGTGGTTGTTTACAATAATCTTATTAGGCCAGGGTAATAAGGTAAAAATATACCCTGTTCATGACACTTCAACAGCCAGGGTACTGAAGCGTTTTTTCGACAGGTAATATCTATGATCAGATTCTTATGGCCCAGGATTATCACGATATTGAATATATGACCCGAAAAATCATAGAAGAGTACCGGAACTGGGGTTTAGAAGTGAATACCAAGAAAACGGAATATATGTGCGTTGGAGGTATACAGCAGGATCTAGCGTTGGAAAATGAAATAACTATTAATCACTGTCAGGAATATAAATACTTGGGTCTTACAATTACACAAGATGGAACGTTGGACAAGAATATCCAAGAAAGGTGCACACAAGGAAGGAAAGCTATCGCATTATTGAACAAAATCCTATGGGACCAAAGTATCTCCAAAGAAAATAAACGTAACATCTATAACAGCATTGTTAAGAGCATTATAACATACAGCAGCGAAGTTTGGCCACTTAAAGAAAAATCCGAAAATATGCTCAGAACAACTGAAATGGACTTCTGGAGAAGATCTGCTGGTATAATATCAAGAATACAAAAAATCAGAAATACAAGAATATTGGAGATAATGGATGTAAAGCATACAATAATGGACGATATAAAAACAAAGCAACTAAGATGGTTTGGCCACGTACAACGTATGGAAGAAGACAGATTACCCAAGCAAGTGCTACGATGGGCACCAAAAGGACGGCGGAAGAGAGGAAGACCTAGGAAAAGCTGGATAGAAGGAATCCATAGGGAAATCGGAGAAAGAGGCTTGAACGAAGACATGTGCTACGATCGAGAGCAATGGCGATTGGGAATCGGAAGACGTCGTAGAACGTTATGAACCGATTATATATATATATATATATATATATATATATATATATATATATATATATATACATATATATATATATATTGTTATATTTCTATTTGATATGAAAATTAAATTTTGATAATTATAAACAGAATTCAATTTAATATAAAATATTTTCAATTTTCTCAACCACGGGCATATAAATTTAGAACAACCTGTATACAACAAATTGTTATATATTTAATTTTAAGAAGTGATTAAACGAAACTCGGGAAAATGCGCTTAGAATAAACAAAGTGAATGGCGTACCATTATCGTTGTTCGCGGAAGGTTCGATCATTAGCCTATGCTAAATAAGACTCAGTTGAAATCGATAATAGGTCATTATCGTTGTTCGCGGAAGGTTCGATCATTAGCCTATGCTAAATAAGACTCAGTTGAAGTAGATAATAGGTCATTAAATTTTGTGAATAGTAGAAAGTAATTTTAGAATGGGAATTAACTATTTTTTTTGGAAATCCATTAAGCATATTTAGAAAGATTAAAAATGGGTTTTGAGGAATACTGCGAATGAGAGTTGGTGGTGGAAGGTTGATTTGTGAATCTGGAAGGGATATTTAGAAAGTAGGGGAATGAATGACAAATATAGATCAGAATGTTTTGAGCTGTCGAGAAGTGAAGTCCAGTAGTAGACGGTAGTGTACGGAGAGTGAGAAAGCCGGTGTAG